>NC_133150.1:4135294-4748033 GCF_048418815.1 Hemitrygon akajei | reverse complement strand
CAGTTTTTGGTTCCTTAACCAAAGAAGGATGTTCTTGCAATAGTGGGAGGTCAGTATAGACTGCTAGACTGATTCCTGTGATGAAGACACAAGAGAATGTTACTCCTGATTCCTCAGATGGCAGGACTGATGTATAAGGAGAGATCAAATTCATTAGACTGATACTTGAGTATACAAGAAGAGATTTTGTAGGAACCTATAAATACTAACAGGACTAGACTAACCAGATACAGGTAGATTTTCCAAATTGGTGGGGAGTCCAGAATAGGGGTTGCAGTCTCGGTAAGGGGTACGCTATTTACAATATAAATCCAGAGAAATCTCTTCAACCAGTGGAACTCTCTACCACAGATGACACTAAATAGCAAAGACATTAAATGTTCATGAGACAGGCTTGGTTTATTAATGTCGAAAAGAAAATGATATGAAAAAGGGCAGAAGCTGAAGTGAATGTCCGGTCATTGGTGTGTTGAATAGTGGAGATGGCCCAAGGGTCCCAGAGCCTACTACTGTCCCTATTTTCTAGTTCTTATGTTTATCTGCTACTAGTTAAATGGTTTGATATTAAAAAGCAAAATGTCTTTTTGAAATTTCTTCCAGAGATGGAAATTGCAGAACGTGATATGGGTAAAAATCCATTATATATATTTGTGTTATTTTGATTCACTTACAAATGTTGGGTAGAAAATCGTTGCACCCTAAAGCAAAAGTGAGGCTGCTGTAATTGCATCTTGGTGAAGTCAGTGGTCAATGTGGGTTGAAAGCCAATGCAATTCTGGGGCATTGTGATCAGAGAAAACCCATTGAGTAATTGGCCAGCAATGTATGATTACTGTGCGTAATTAGTGAAATCCAACATCTCATAATTTGTCTTATGCTATGCTTATTTCCAATGAGAATTTCACCACCAGGTTAAAATTAAGCCAGTTTTCTCCATGGATCAATTTAAAAATAAATTTCCATTAAAAAAAAACAGAATTCAAGATGAGAATAACACTTAGAAAATGCTGGAGGAACTCAGCAGATCAGGCAGCATCTATGGAGAGGAATAAATAGTTGATGAGACCTTTCATCAGGACTGAGTCAAGACTAGAATTCTCTGTTTAGATTATCTGTGTGTCAGAACCAGAAAAAGACTATGACATCAACCTCAGCTTCAGCTATTTCCTCAGGAATGTTCCTCCTATATCTAAAATGGTCTTTGTTGAATAAAATACAGGACATCCATGTATCTATTCCAACTATGGATACACACTCAGTGTCCAGTTTGTGAGGTACAGAAGGTACCTAACAAAGTGGCTGTTGAGTGTATTATATATAATTATAGAAAGGATGTGAAAGCTTTGGAGAGAGTGCAGAGAGTTTTACTGGGATGCTGCCTGGATTAGAGAGTATTTCTTATGAGTGAACTAAAACTTCGCTCTCTGGGGGAAAAGAGGATGCCAGGGGACTTGATTGAGGTGCACAAGATGAAAAGATACATAAATCGAATGTACAGCCAGAGACTTTTACGCAGGATATAAATGGCTAATTTGAGAGGCATAAAGTTAAAGTAATTAGAGGAAAATATGGGGGGGTAATATCAGAGGTATGTTTTTCACACAGAGAGTAGCGATGTGTGCAATGCACTGCCAGGAATGGTGATAGGAGCAGAATTTGGCCCAACGAGTCTGTACCACAATTTCATCATGGGTGATGCTTTTTCCCTCTCAGCTGCCGATCTCCTGATCATAATATGATGGAATACACCTTGCAATTTGAAAGGGAGAAGCTAAAGTCATTATTACAGTGGAGTAAAGGGAATTACAGAGGCATGAGAGCGTAGCTGACCAAAACTGAAAGACCATAAGACATAAGATATAGGAAAAGAATTAGGC
This sequence comes from Hemitrygon akajei, assembly GCF_048418815.1. Classification (NCBI taxonomy): domain Eukaryota; kingdom Metazoa; phylum Chordata; class Chondrichthyes; order Myliobatiformes; family Dasyatidae; genus Hemitrygon; species Hemitrygon akajei. The sequence goes on along the minus strand of NC_133150.1, from coordinate 4,746,156 downwards.
CATTTGGCCCATTGAGTCTGCTCCACCATTTCATCATGGTTGATCCAAATTTCCTCTCAGCCCCAATCTCCAGTCTTCTCCGTATCCATTCATTCCCTGACCAATGAAGAATCTATCAACCTCTGCCTTAATTATACATAAAGACTTGGCCTCTGCAGATGCCTGTAGCAAAGAATTCCACAGATTCACCACTCTTGCTAAAGAAATTCCTCTTCATCTCCATTCTAAAAGGGCATCCCTCTATTCTGAGTCTGTCCCCTCTGGTCTTAGATTCTCCCACCATAGGAAACATCCTCTCCACATCCACTCTGTCAAGGCCTTTCATGACATATTAGAGATATTTAAGGGATGCTTGGATAGGCATGTGAATGATAGAAACATTGAGGCATACTGTTAGGAAAGGGATTGATTGATCTCAGAGTAGATTAAAAGGTCTGCACAACATCGTGTGCTGAAAGTCCTGTCCTGTCCTGTCCCTGTCCCTGTCCGTGTTTATGTTCTATACTCGTCAAATCTGGCCATGTCTTGCTCTAAATAAAATTGTATTTGTTTGCCCTCTGCTTAAACCATGGCACTAATTTAGTTTTATTCCTTAAGTTATACGTGTTAAATTGTAAATTCCATAGTCTCAAAAATGCTGTGGACTACAAGGTGGATTTGGGGTCAAGTCAGGTTTGGGAAATTGAGAAGTTGGTGAATTGTAGTTGCTAGATGTCTTATTCCAATTTCTTTCATCCAGAGTTGTCAAGAATATGCCAACTGCATAATAAAAATTGTTAATCATTGCACAATCTCAAAGACTTGCAGTTGAGTGAAACAAGTTTGGTTTAAGGAGATTTTTTTGGCTTCCAGAGGTCGAGAAACTGAGGAAAACTCAAAAAAGTGCAGGTGAGACAATTATGGGAATAAATAAGATGTGAAGAAATAAATTATTTACTGAAGTCTTCATGAGTTGAATCAACGCTTTTGATGTCATAGCTGTGAGTATTGGTGCCCCCTCAGCCAGGCTGCTGATGGGGGTCAGCAACCACACTCCTGAGTATGCCAGTTTCAGTCATTTAGCATTTCATTGCAGTTGTATTTAAACCCCTTCCTCTCATTTCAATCTTATTGGATCTTGAACCTAAAACACAGTATGTCATTGCTTGTTGCTACCTTTCTCCTTGTTATGGGAAAGAAGACTACTGTTTAGGTTGACATTGTAAAGAAGGAATATTTATTTAGTATTAAGTTACTGCATCTGAACCACGGTGCCAGTGTTGGCTTTCAATTGTAAAGTTTTAGTTAACAACTCTGTTTGCCTAGCTTTTATTGTTTTCCCCTTAACTCTGCGCAGTTCTTTTTAAAAGTCAGTGAACTGTTCATCCACTTCATTGTCTCGCTTTCTACACTTGAGCCGTAATCGCATACTTCTGTCATATGATGTTATTTTATTTGTTCATTTGCTGATGTTGGATGTTGTTGATAAGGCCAGTATTTTCAGCTATTCTTAATTCCTCTGGAATTGTGGATAAATTTAATGCTCAGAGTAGCGTGTCTGGAACTAAATATCATCCAGGATGGAAAAGGGTGGGGGAGCTAAGCCATTAGAGTTTGGAGTTCAGTTCCAGCAACCCCTGTAGGAAGTTTGTACGTCCTTCCTATTAGCACATGGGTTTCCTCCAGATGCTTTCGCTTCCTCCCAAGATTAACATTTAGAAGGTTAATTGGTCATTATAAATTGCCCTGCGATCAGCCGAGGGCTAAATAGTGCTGCATGGGTGGTAAATAGGAGCTGAATGGTGGGATAAATGGGGTTGCATGGGTGGGATAAATGGGGCTGAATGGGTGGGATAAATGGGGACTGAATGGGTGGGATAAATCGGGACTGAATGGGTGGGATAAATCGGGACTGAATGGGTGGGATAAATAGGGACTGAATGGGTGGGATAAATGGGACTGAATGGGTGGGATAAATGGGGACTGAATGGGTGGGATAAATAGGGACTGAATGCGTGGGATAAATGGGACTGAATGGGTGGGATAAATGGGGACTGAATGGGTGGGATAAATGGGAACTGAAAGGGTGGGATAATTAGGGACTGAATGGGTGGGATAAATCGGGACTGAATGGGTGGGATAAATCGGGACTGAATGGGTGGGATAAATGGGGACTGAATGGGTGGGATAAATCGGGACTGAATGGGTGGGATAAATCGGGACTGAATGGGTGGGATAAATAGGGACTGAATGGGTGGGATAAATGGGACTGAATGGGTGGGATAAATGGGGACTGAATGGGTGGGATAAATGGGGACTGAATGGGTGGGATAAATGGGGACTGAATGGGTGGGATAAATGGGGCTGAATGGGTGGGATAAATGGGGACTGAATGGGTGGGATAAATGGGGACTGAATGGGTGGGATAAATGGGACTGAATGGGTGGGATAAATAGGGAGTGAATGGGTGGGATAAATGGGGTTGCATGGGTGGGATAAATGGGACTGAATGGGTGGGATAAATCGGGACTGAATGGGTGGGATAAATGGGGACTGAATGGGTGGGATAAATGGGGACTGAATGGGTGGGATAAATGGGGAGTGAATGGGTGGGATAAATGGGGACTGAATGGGTGGGATAAATGGGGACTGAATGGGTGGGATAAATAGGGACTGAATGGGTGGGATAAATCGGGACTGAATGGGTGGGATAAATGGGACTGAATGAGTGGGATAAATGGGGACTGAATGGGTGGAATAAATGGGACTGAATGGGTGGGATAAATGGGGACTGAATGGGTGGGATAAATGGGGACTGAATGGGTGGGATAAATGGGGACTGAATGGGTGGGATAAATGGGGCTGAATGGGTGGGATAAATCGGGACTGAATGGGTGGGATAAATGGGACTGAATGAGTGGGATAAATGGGGACTGAATGGGTGGGATAAATGGGACTGAATGGGTGGGATAAATGGGGACTGAATGGGTGGGATAAATAGGGACTGAATGGGTGGGATAAATGGGGACTGAATGGGTGGAATAAATGGGGCTGAATGGGTGGGATAAATGGGGACTGAATGGGTGGGATAAATGGGGACTGAATGGGTGGAATAAATGGGGCTGAATGGGTGGGATAAATCGGGACTGAATGGGTGGGATAAATGGGACTGAATGAGGGATAAATGGGGACTGAATGGGTGGAATAAATGGGGCTGAATGGGTGGGATAAATCGGGACTGAATGGGTGGGATAAATCGGGACTGAATGGGTGGGATAAATGGGGACTGAATGGGTGGGATAAATGGGACTGAATGGGTGGGATAAATCGGGACTGAATGGGTGGGATAAATGGGGCTGAATGGGTGGGATAAATCGGGACTGAATGGGTGGGATAAATGGGACTGAATGAGGGATAAATGGGGACTGAATGGGTGGGATAAATGGGGACTGAATGGGTGGGATAAATGGGGACTGAATGGGTGGGATAAATGGGGACTGAATGGTTGGGAAAATGGGGACTGAATGGGTGGGATAAATGGGACTGCATGGGTGGGATAAATGGGGACTGAATGGGTGGGATAAATGGGACTGAATGGGTGGGATAAATCGGGACTGAATGGGTGGGATAAATGGGGACTGAATGGGTGGGATAAATGGGGACTGAATGGGTGGGACTGAACGGGTGGGATAAATGGGACTGAACGGGTGGGATAAATCGGGACTGAACGGGTGGGATAAATGGGGACTGAACGGGTGGGAAAATGGGGACTGAACGGGTGGGATAAATGGGACTGCATGGGTGGGATAAATCGGGACTGAATGGGTGGGATAAATCGGGACTGAATGGGTGGGATAAATCGGGACTGAATGGGTGGGATAAATCGGGACTTCTAGCTGCTTTATTTTAAACTCATGTTCCAGCCTTACTTTCTCCAACTCTGCCTGATTTGTCCCACTCACTAATCTCCTTTCGGGAATATTTTCCAAATCCTCAGCTGCAAACACCTTCTTCCCAACGTAATGCTGTTGTATGACCCTTCGCACTTCCTGCTTTTTCATTGCTGGCTTCACCGCTGTGAGGTCTAATGCCTGCGCCAAATTTACCAAGTTTGATTTTGTAGCCTTCCCTAGCGCCTCTACCGTCGGGTTTCTCCTAAATTCCTCCACATCCATCTTTGCTGGTTTCCCGTCTGGCTACCTGCGTAACCAGATTTAAGTTTGGACTTACAGCCTGATTCACTGACCCTCCCGTTTGGTTTCAAATCCCGGACGAGCCCCCACTTGTTACGAAAACCCCGTGACCAGGTAACTTACCAGCAAAGATAGATGGATCAGCTGAGTCGGATGCTACTATTTTCAAACGTTTTATTCAACAAGGGCACAAACGTATGGTTAATACAAAACATTCAGATCGTCAAAACTCAATCTAAAACACCGGTGTAACCATAATCAATCAGAAATAAGCTCTACAGTTGTCTAGGGGGTAATACTGAGTCCAATGGAAGTCTAAAGAGTCACTCAGAAGTTTGCAGGCTTTTTCCTCTATAATTTAGAAAAGATGCACACTTGCCCGTCGTCTTGGCAGAGCAAATCCTTGGAATCAGGGGAGCAGACTTCCCCGTTGTTATTTAAAAGCAGTCTTTCGTTGGTTTTAGCCACAGATTCAAATTCGGAATCTAGCGCACGTGGCTTCCTTCAAAATGGCGTCCCGCTCCCACGGGAATCGATCTCGTGTCTCCTGGGTGCGTCTGCTGGGTGCATCTGCTGGGTGTATCTGAGGGTCCTCCCCTCAGACCCGCCTTTATACTTCTTCACGGGATCGCAGGTATCAATCAAGTTGCAGGTAATACGATCTTTCTCTCAACCAGCCCACTTTGCCCGAGGGCTTTTCACGTGGTCTCCATGAGACAATAGTCAAAGTCACCTTTATTCTGCTTCTTGGGAGAACGTGGTCTTCCGCACGTCTCTCTCTTTTGGGTCAGCTGACCCCCCTTAACTAGAGTTCTTGCGATTTTCACAAAGGAGGGGGCCAATGGCATAACAGGTGTAATAACTGTTCTTGAACCTGGTAGTGTAAGTCCTGAGGCTCTTGTACTTTCTACCTGATGACAGCAGAAAGAGAAGAGCATAGTCTGGGTGGTGAGGATCTTTGATGATGGCTGTTGCTTTCCTATGACAACGTTTCATGTTGATGTATTCATTGATCAGGAGAGTTTTACCTGTGATGTTCTGGGCCGAATCCACTACCTTTTGTAGGATTTTGCGCTGAAAGGTATTGGTGTCCCCATACCAGGCATAATGCAGCCAGCCAGTTCACTTTACACCACACATCTATAGAAGCTTGTTTAGGTTTTTGAAGACATGCCAAATCTCTGCAGATGCCTGAGGAAGTAGAGGTGCTGTTGTGCTTTTGTTACAATTATATTTATATGATGGGTCCAGGACAGGTCTTCTGAGATAGTGACAAAAGGAATGCAAACTTATTGAGCCTCTCCACCTCTGATCTTATAGTGATTACTGGCTCATGGACCTCGGGTTTCCCTCTCCTGAAGTCTACGATCAGTTCATTGGTCTTACTGACATTGAGTAAGAGGGTGTTGATATGAAACCACTCAGCTAAATTTTCAGTGTTCCGCCTGTATGCTGATTCATCACCACCTTTCTTAATGCCCTCAACAGTGGTGTCATCAGAAACTTGTATATGGTGTTGGAACTGTACTTAGCCACACAGTCATAGGGGTAAAGCAAATAGAGCAGGGGTCGAAGTACACATCACTGCGATTAAAGACAATGGGATAATTGTTAATATATTCCCACCAGAGAGACGGAATCTTCAACACGGAAATAGTTGCAAAGTGAGAGGGTGAACATTAATACCTGAGGGGTGTAGTGTTCCCCTCCCACCCCCCCAAAACCCCAACAAGGGAAAACATTAAAACCAGAGGGGTGTAATATTCACCCTCCCACAAGCCCACCCCCGCAAGGGAGAACATTAAAACCTGAGGGGTGGAATATTACCCCTCCCACCCCCACAACCACACCCCTGCAAGGGAGAACATTAAAACCTGAGGGGTGTAGTATTACCCCTCCCACCCCCCACAACCACACCCCCGCAAGGGAGAACATTAAAACCTGAGGGGTGGAATATTACCCCTCCCACCCCCCCACAACCCCACCCCCGCAAGGGAGAACATTAAAACCTGAGTGGTGGAATATTACCCCTCCCACCCCCACAACCACACCCCTGCAAGGGAGAACATTAAAACCTGAGGGGTGTAGTATTACCCCTCCCACCCCCCACAACCACACCCCCGCAAGGGAGAACATTAAAACCTGAGGCGTGTAGTATTACCCCTCCCACCCACCCACAACTCCCAACAAGGGAGAACATTAAAACCTGAGGCGTGTAGTATTACCCCTCCCACCCACCCACAACTCCCAACAAGGGAGAACATTAAAATCTGAGGGATGTAGTATCCCCCCCCCTCCCGCAAGGGAGGATATAAAAACCTGAGGTGTGTCATATTCCCCCCCAACCCCCGCAAGGGATGGAAACTCTATAATTCTGTGCCCCAGAGTGCTGTTAGAGCTGGATCTTTTGAGTATTAAAAAAAGAGAACATTGAAAATTGATAGACTTAATGTGGAGAGGATGCTTCCTTTCATGGGTGAGTCATGGACCAGAGGGCACAGCCTCAGACTACAGGGACGTCCCTTTAGGATAAAGATGAGAAAAAATTTCTTTTGCTAAAGGGTTGTGAATCTATGGAATTCATTGCCACAGATGGCTGTGAAGGCCAAGTCATTGGGTATATTGAAAGCTGAGGTTAGTAAGTTTTTAATTAGTAATGGTGTCAAAGGTTACGGGGAGAAGGCAGGAGAAGGATGAGAGGGATAATAAATAAGCCATGATGGAATGGCAGCAGTCTTGATGAACCAAATGACTTAATTGAGTTCCTATGTCTTGTGGCCTCATAGTTACACAGGTTGATAGTGTGGTTAAGAAGGTATATGACATGTTAGCCTTTATTAGTTAAGGCAGTGAGTTCAACAATCAAGAGGTTATGTTGCAACTTTATAAACCTCTAGTTAGGCCATACACTTCTGCTGGAGTATCTGGTCACCTCATTATAGAAAGGATGTCAAGGCTTTGGAGAGGCTGCAGAAGTGGCTTACCAAGATGACACCTGGAGTAGAGGGCATGTATTATAATGAGAGGTTGAATGAACTTGCTTGTTCAAAATTCAAAATATGTTTATGATCAAACTACATATCTGTCACCCAGAGATTCATTTTCATGCAGGCATGCTTAATAAATCCAATAACCATAACAGAATCAGTGAAAGACCATGCCAACAGGGCAGACAACCATTGGGCAAAAGACAACAAACTGTGCACAAACAAAAAAGAAATAATAATACTATTATTCTTATTAATTTGGGGGTTTTCTGCCCCACCCATCAGGCCTGTCCCCAGGTGGTGGATTAATGAGAGCTTTGCAGAAATGCTGTGCAGGTGAGAAATAAAATACAACCCGTAGACCAAAACTGAAACAAACCCAGGCACATTGGTACCCAGATTGTGTGGTACTCTGTAAGCTGTACCCTTTCACTTTGGAAATTAATAGATGTCTGCAGAATAGAATAATACAGCATCAGCAGGGCATGCCCAGAGCTAATGCTGGGTGTGACAGTGAACCACAAGTGGTGTACCGCTGAATGGGCAAGCAGGCACTGAAGAATCTGAAGATGGAGCCAGCAATCAAAGTAACCCACCAATGTCACAGGTTATGACTGCTGTAGGCGTTTCTCAGGTTCACTTACAACTGAGACCACTCAAGCAGTTAAGGGAAGAAAGACATGCATGAAGTGGTCATTAGCAATAAATGTGTGTATATTATCGATTAATGGAACTTGTGACTAACAAGACAGGATACAGACAAACTTCATCCACAGTTTATAGCACAATATCCCTTCATGCAAGTAAATGCACAATGAATAGCAGATCTATGTAGAGTGATTATCAAAAGCAACCTAATCCCTAGAGATGTGTTAAATCAAATAAAACGTGAAATAGCACAACAGCTAGAAAGAAACCAACCTAAAGAACACAACAATGCTATACAAGAAAATAATAAAGTTGCCACCCCGAGGTGCTGCTAAAAATATAATTTTTTCTACACACCCTGATGGTAATAGAAACAACACAGATGTCGAGCCTCCGCAGAATGCTGATGATGAAGCTGAGCTTGCAGACAAAGTTATCCTAACATTTAACATCACACTAACAGGCCCAACAAAAAGACTACATTCCAAAACAAAACGTCAACAAAATTTGCAAAAGTTGTTAATACTCTTAATGTTATATTATGACAATATTTAGGAAAACTTGAAACATTTGATGAACTACACGTAACATAGTACACAGCATTAACAGTAGTGCAGTGCAGTCGCTCCAAACTCGAGGCACATGTTGATAGAAACTCAAAACTAAGTAATGAAATGAGAAGATTGAAATGGCAGAAGAGATTAAGAAACAAAATTTAAGAGCAGAAATAGCCTGCCCAATGGAGTATAAGATGGATTATTCAAGCAAGAAAGTTAAGGGAAAATCTAAGGAAATATAACGTAAGTTAGTATCAACCTAACAAAAGCATTAACAAATTTATAGTTGCACTAAAATAGAAGCTTGGTATGTACAAAGTCAGACTAAACACATACATGAAATGTACCAGACAAAGAAAACAGAATTTTCAGTTCAGAAACAATGAAAAAGGACATTGAAACTAAATTTGATGCACCAACAAGTCACCAAACTTAGCCCAGAATTACCAACAAACAAAGAGAACTTTTGGTCTACTATCCGGTCAAACAATGTGACACACAATCAAGAAGCAAGCTGGATTAAGGAGGAAGAAGAATGTACTCACACTATTGATGACATGCAAACACCTGAAGCTACAATAGATATGCTAGAATTGTTTTTTTAAAAATACCCACAACTGGAAAAGTGCCGGCGGTGATAATATTCATAATTATTGGCTTCATCTATACCTATTAATGCATATCAACAATTTTCTAAAAAAAACTGAAAAAATGCCCAAATTTTTGACAGAAGGTAAAACAACTTTTTCCTAAAGGATAAACCAGAATTGATACATCAAAATATTGTTCTGTTACTTGTTTACGACATATATAAAATTGTTACATTATGCATCTCACAACTAATCACCATTCACTTAGATTGTCATGGTCCAGATTGGGTTCCCTTGAAACTTACCTAGTTTGTGTTATGATCCAGACCGTTGACTCCTTTTTTCCCTTTAATTCTCTGTTTTACCGTGTCCCTCGGGCTTGGTGATTAAAGGCAATTTACTCTCGACCGAACAGGCAATTTATAAGGTTCCAGCTTCAGCCGTTCGGGGTGAGAGCGTTTTGGAGCATTAACGAAGTCACCAAAGCCAGTGCGAGCCCAAGTCATCTAGCAGGAGCCAACTAAGCTTCTTGCCGGAGCAAGCCAAGTCTCCTCCCAAAGCAAGTGCCAGCAAGCTGCCTTCCCTTGCCAGAGCAGGTTCAGGCAAGCTGAACCCGCCAGGGTGAGTCAAGAGCTCCCACTGCTTGGAGCAAACTTGGGCCCAGTTATAGTACCGTCCGTTGTTTTGTCGTCTCGTATCCAGCTCAGCAGGCGGGTCGTTTGCCGCTACTCGAATGGACTGTCGTTTGTGTTCCGTGTATGAGTCCCAGCCCTATGTCCTGTCCCCAAGGAGGCGTCCCGGCTCTGTGTCTGATGTTCCAAGTATCAAGTCCTGGCTCTGGTGTTCTACGTATCGAGTATCAAGCTCTGAGGTCCATGTTCCGAGCCCTGGCTCTGATCCCTGAGCTCCAAGTCCTAGCCCCCAGACCCTGAGTCCCAGCCTAGTCCCAGGCCTGAGTCCTCATCCATTACGCCTATTCCCACTTCCTCTTTGCTCTCCTTGTTTTCTCTCTGTTTTATCCTTGCATCACAGCTCTCCTTGTAAATAGTATTAAACTCTATTTAGTTAACCTTACAAGACGTGTTTGGGTCCTGCTCCAGCACCCTTGCCCCTCCACATTGTGACATAGATGACCACAGTATATTTACAGAACAGCAGAAAGGATGCTCTAAGGGTACGAAAGGATGTAAAGAACAGCTGATAATAGATTCTGTAATTCTAATTTAAACCAGGCAGGAAAGCAGAAAATTTTCATGGTGTTATATTGACTGCCAAAAAGTATTTGATTCTGTCCCACACTCACAGACAGTAGAAACTTATTATATATAAATAAATTGCACCAACACTTGTGAAATTCCTACAACATCTGATGAAGCGTTGGCGTACTAAAAAAGAACAACTGGTTTATCAAAATAACAGAGGTATTATCTTGGTTGACTCCCTAAGCCCACTATGGGTTTTTTTTTTTAGCTTCAAACCTAACCTCTAATTTACTTAAATCAGATGAAAAAATGTATCAAATCTGAAACAACCAAATGAATTATACCTTAATGCAACTTCTATACATGGATGATTTGAAATTATTTGCTCCTTCATCAGTAACACTACAGCAATGAATCCAAAGAATAGAACTATTTTCAAAGTATATAAACATGAACTAGATAAGTGCAGAATATTAAACATAAAGAAAAGTGCCAGTAGAGCTAGTAGAATATGAAACAGAGCAGCAGGATACAATACAGCTGATGGATGAATATGAGATATATATCTATTTGAGATATTAGCAAGCAAAGAAAATAGATCATAGCACTATAAAGGGAAAAACTGTTGACAGATTTACTTCAAGGCTGAAGAAAATCTGCCAAACAGCTCAATAAACATTTTTGCTATTCTGATATAAATTTATTCTTTTGGCAGAATGACTTGGCCCAAAATTGATTTGGAAAATTTACAAAGAAAAATAAGAACTGAAATGACAAATTTTGGAAATTACTATGTACATTGAAACACACTATGACAGAAGGAGGAAGAAGAAGAACAAACATAAAAATTAATACAACAGTCAGATAAAACTTCTAATGATATACTTTCATCAATGAAAACAGGATTCAGTATAGAAACACAGAAAACCTACAGCACAATACAGGCCTTCGGTCCACAATGCTGTGCCGAACATGTCCTTACCTTAGAAATTACCTAGGGTTACCCATAGCCCTCAATTTTTCTAAGCACCATGTACCTATCCAGGAGTCTCAAACAACCCTATCATATCTGCCTCCACCACTTATTAAGCCACTGAATTATCAAAGAAAACCCATCCTGCCCACAAGAAGAATCCAACCCAGTAAGATAGCTGCGCACACAATCGCAAGCTCCAACCTGTATGTCTTTTTTTTTATAGTGAGGGACTGTTGGATATCAAAAACATCATGTTGCAGGTCTACCCCAACAGCGAGTTGTTTGATAGCAATGGAGCTGAATGTTTTGCATACCTGGACTTGTGATCCAAGCTGGACTTGTTGCTTAATGTTGTTTTGCAGAGGCAGTGCAAGTTCCAAAAAAATGGTGCAAGTGATAGTCTTGACTTTTTTTAATTACAATTGCAAGATCCTGTTAGAAGTTAGTAATGTGGAATACTGCAAGTCCGGTCCACTGGTTCATTGGCAAAAGCAACAGCAGGGGATATGCTTTGCTTTGCTTGTTGTACAGACCAGACCCTTATGATGTGGTGTCATCAGTTACAACCACCCAGAAAAGGAGATGCTAGAGGTGGTGTGGAGAAAGCAGAAGCCTCTGAACATGCTGAAATCTGTAATGGTTTGGGGGCTGGCCCCTCTTATCAATGATGCTCTTCAGTGTTCGCTCAGTGGAAGACAAGCTAGACAAAGGCAACAACGGGCTATATTATTTTTTTGTTACTGCCTGTTTTTCTGCTATCATAACTATATTGCCATGTGCTGTATGTTGTTGCTGTTGTGTTTTGCACCTTGGCCATGGAGCAGTGCTGTTTTGTTTGACTGTATTCTTGTTTATGGTTGAATGACACAAACTTGAACTTGAATTAATATTTCTAAGCCCAATGAAGCTGACATTGCCAAAGTCTTTACAATGGAAAATTCTGTGGAAATTAAATGGTGCATTTCAACAGGGTTTCAAAAAAAATGCATCTGGCCTCTCAGCTGAGTTGCCTGTGGGACACACCTGAGCTCTGTGGCAGGTCTACACCACACTAAACAAGAATGGGTTCCAAACCATATGCCATGCATCTCACAGGTGGTTCTCATGCTGCAGATCTAATACAGTAGACTACAAATGCTGCAAACAAACAACAACTCAGACGACATCACCATACAAAGTGTCCTACCTTGATACATCAATGCTGGGTACACAACTTCTTTGCTTGTGATGGCAGGAAACTACTCTACTCTCTCTACACCCAGGACTGTATGGCTAGGCACAGCTCAAATGCCATTTATAAATTTGCTGATGATACAACCATTGTTGGCAGAATTTCAGACAGTGACGAAACAGTGTACAGGAGTGAAGTATACCAGCTAGTTGAGTAGAATAGGAATAGATTTAAAAGGTGGAGGAGGGGGAGAGAGAAACACAAGATGATAGGTGAAACCTGGAGAGGGAGGGATGAAGTAAAGAGCTGGAAAGTTGATTGATGAAAGAGATACAGGACTGGAGAAGGAGGAGTCTGTTAAGTGGGGTTAGAAGGGCTTGGAAGAAAGAAAAGCGGGAGGAGCACCAGAGGGAGGCAATGGGTAGGCAAGGAGAAAAGTGAGAGAGGGAAAAGGGGATGGGGAATGGTGAAGGAGAGGGTGGGGGGCATTACCGGAAGTTCAAGAAATTGATGTTCAAGCCGTCAGGTTGGAGGCGGAATATAAGATGTTGTTCCTCCAACCTGAGTATGACCTCATCGTGACAGTAGAGGAGTCCATGGTTTAACATATCAGAATGGGAATGGAAAGTGGAATTAAAATGGGTGGCCACTGGAAAATCCCACTTCTTCTGGTGCTTGGCAAAATGATCTCCCAATCTATGTCTTGTCTCACTGATATACACTGGAAGCACCAGGAGCAGTATATGACCCCAACAGACTCACTGGTGAAATGTTGCCTCACCTAGAAGGACCGTGTGGGGCCCTGAATGGTAATGAGGGAGGAGGTGTGGGGGTATACAGAGCTATACAAGAAGTACTGGTACAACCTATGGAACGCAACTTTAAGGGCAAAAAAAATTCCATTTGAGGTGACAGAATCAGATGAACATCAGCTCTGGCAGGGTTTGCACCATTATTTCCTACAAAGTGAAACCCAACATCATGCACAGCTGTGACGCTTCACTCAAAAAATACATGTAAGCCATACCCAAACAAAAACCAAACATCATTCTGTAACAGATCCAAATCTATAGACTAAATTACATTAGTCAGCCTGATAGAATGTCATTGTTCCAGAAAACTTTGAGCATCCGCTGGAGATTTAAACAGCCGAAAAGTTCCGTCTTCAAGTGTGCTGGAAATAACAGCGCTTGCTTGCAGCCTTTCTGGTGAAATTTTGACATAACCAATCTAAAAGCCATTCTTGCCCTTAAGACTTCAGGGCTATAATCTTCCAGAATGCGAAATTTAAACTCTTGAAAGCTGATCTTACCCTTTTTCCGAGCCGCCCGAATCAAACGCTCTTTTTTGGTATGAGGGTAATAGATCCGGAGAATTACATGTCGTGGTTTCAAACTTGAATCAGACCGAAAACGGGAGACACGGTGTGCCCGATCGATTACCGGGAGAGAGACCAGTACCTCTGGACCCAAGACATCCATTAGAAATTTAGCGAAGAAAACGGTAAGATCACCGCTTTCAAATTTTTCCGGAATCCCAATTAACCGAAGATTTTGTCTTCGAGAGCGATTTCCCAAATCAGTAATTTTAACTTTATAACGATCCATCTGTTGAGAAGTCGAAGTTTGCTCTTCTTGTATTTTTTCAATTATACGATCTTTCTTGCGAGCGGCTTCTTCAAGAGCCAAAATACTTGCTTGTTGTTTTTGTGATTCCAGTGTAAGTGTCTGGAGTTTTTCTTCGACCAGCTTCAAACGCTCATCAAACTGAAAAAGCTTTACGGTTATTTTTCTCTCCAGTTCTTCAAATTTGTCTTCTATAAGCTTCACAATTGTTTCTAAAGTTATCGGTTCTTTCGTCTGTTTCGATTCTTTTGCTCTAGACATTTCAGCAAGTTGAGAATAATTCAAATAGTTAAAAAGAAAAATTCTGTATGTTTAGACCCCTTTAGAATAAGTATAAGAAGATCCTTTAAGGGGTGTTTGTAGGTTAAAAAGATGTAAAAGGTTTGGAGCAAAGCCTAGAAGCGGTTTACTCCATGAGCGCCATCTTGAGACCCCCGCATCTTCTGTGATAAAGTGCTTTGTGAGATTTGTCCTGGAAAGTATCAACTCCTGCCCCTGCAAGAACTTTGACCTGTTGCAATTTGCCTATCCCCACAATGGTCTGCAGCGGATGCAATCTCACTGGCTCTCCAATCAGCATTGGACCACCTGGACAATAGTAATACCTATGTGAGGTTACTGTTCATGGACTACAGCTCAGTATTCAATACAATTTTGCCCTCAGTAATTCCAATCTACAAGCTCCAAAGCCTGGGCCTTTGTAGTCTCTCTACATCTGGATCCTTGACTTCCTCATCGGGAGACCACAGTCATTGCAGAGCAGAAATAGCATCTCCTCCTCACTGACAATCAGCACTGGCGCAGCTCAAGGATGCATGCATAGCCCACTGCTCTACTCTCTCTACACCCACAATTGTGTGGCTAGGCACAGTTAAAACACCATCTAAATATTTGCCAATGACACAATTATTACTGGTAGAATTTCAGATAGTGGTGAGGAGTCATACAGGAGCAAATTAGATCAGCTGGTTGAGTGGTGCTGCAGTAACGTCCTCACACTCAGTGTAGGTAAGACAAAAATTGATTGTGGACTTCAGCAATGGGAAGTTGAGGGTAAAATCTCAGTCAGATGCATTGTGAGTACTAGTTTCCCTGGCACCAGAACATCTTCAAAAGAAGATGCCTCAAAATGGCGGCATTAATCATTAAGAATCCACATCACCCAAGACATGCCCTATTCTCATTGCTGCCTTCAAGGAGGTGGTACATGAGCCAGAGGGCAAACTGAGCATTTCAGGAACAGCCTCTTCCCATGACGTCCTGACAAAGGGTCTTGACCCGAAACGTTGACTGCTTCTTTCAACAGATGCTGCCCGACCTGCTGAGTTCATCCAGCTTGTTTGTACGTCTTGCTCTTCCCATGAACACTACCTTATTATTATTCCACTTTTTACACTACTTAATTTTATATATATATATCTATATTTCTTATTGTAATCTATAGTTTTGTTATGTATTGCAATATACTGCTGTTGCAAAAAGAACAGATTTAACAACTTATGCCAGTGATAGTAAACCTGATTCTAATTATATTTTACTGATCCTTTCCACCATCAATACCCTAATGAGGACAGGCTCATAAGTGTATGATTTTTTCCTCCTGTAGTCAATAATCGTTTCTTTGGTTTATGCTGACGTTGAGTGAGAGGCTGTTGTTGTGGCATCATTCAACTAGATTTTCAATCTCCTTTCTATATGCTGATTCATCACCACCTTTGATTCAGCTAATAACAGTGGTGTTGTCAGCAGATGTAAATATGGCATTGGAGCTGTACTTAATCTCGCAGTCATAAGTATAAAGCAAGTGGAGCTAAGCACACAGTCTTTAGGTGCACCTGTGGTGATGCTGTTGGGGATTGTGAAGGAGATGGTGACTGGAGTCTAATTAAGGAAATCAAGGATCCAGTTGCACAAGTAGGTATTGAGGCCTGGTTCTTGAAGTTTATTAGTTTTGAAGGGATGGTAATGTTTAATCTTGAGTTGCAGTCAATCAAGAGAATCCTGATGTATATCTTCACTGTCCAGATATTCCAGAGCTTATGAACAGAGATATCGGACAGCATTACATGAGAATCAAATATTGTTGCATGAAAGGTTGGCTGAAGAAGGTCCATGGGCATGGCATGAACAGAGAGAAGAACCAGCAGAATGAGAGGAGGCTTGTGTTTACATGATCATGGAAAAGAGGATTTTTTTTCTTTTGAGCAATGGAGGATGAGAGGTGACTTGATAGAAGTGTATAAGAAGATAAGAGACATAGCCAGACATAGACACACCTTGTGTCCAAGGGTGTGCTGAGGGCAGCCCACAAGTGTCACCACACTTCTGGATCCAACATAGCATGCCCAGAACTTACTATCCAAAGCATCCTTAGAACGTGGAAGGACACCGGAGCACCTGGAGAAAACCCATGCAGTCAGACAAACTCATTACAGACAGTGAACCCTAATTACTGATGCTGTAGTAATGTTATGGTAATTGTTATATGCTATATGTAGAAAATAAAGAACGTGGATTAAGATAGGATAATATAAATAGGTTGGTGATTGTTAACACAGTCTCAATGGGATGAAACACCTCTCTTCATGAGTCTCTCTATAACTCTTCGTGTCTTCCTATGACTGACTTTCATGCCTATTTCCACTAATAGTGATGATCTAAATTAATCCTGATTATTACAGAATAACACACACAAAATTCTGGAGGAACTCAACATGTCGGGCAGTATCAATGGAAAGGAATAAACAGCTGACATTTAAGAATGTCTTGATGAAGAGTCTCAGCCTGAAATATCAACACTATTTCTTTCCATAGATGCTGCCTGACCTACTGAGTTTTTCAAGATCAAGTTCAAGTTTATTGTCATTCAGTTGTATGCATGTATGGCGGCAAAGAGAACAACATTCTCCGTTCCATGTAACTCACACACAACACAAAGTAATATTACCACAAATAACAAATCAGATGCATTTACAACACGTTAAAATAAACAGTATAACGCTATTGGGGCTTCATTCATAACGAGACCTGTGTGGTAAGAGGGGATTCAGTAATCTTTTGCCCTCGGGGACAAAAGTTGGTTCTTCCTGCATTTTGTGTATACTAGCATCTGCAGAATCTCTTGTGTTTTGATAATTAAAGATGCATGAAGAGAATTGTCAGGGAATCTAAATTCTTAGCTATCACTCTTCCTTTTGTCTCTCTCAAAGACATTCTATTCCCATTCCTCACTGCCCTTTGGAATTTCTACCCAACAAATCCATGTGTGATATTGGCTCATTTTTTCTTCTCCATAAGCTCTGGTGGCCTCATTATTGGAAGAATGAGGAAGCTTTTGAGGTGGTGCAGAGGAGATTTACCAGGATACTGCCAGGACTGGAGAACACATCTTAAGGATAGGCCAGGGATTTTCTCCTTGGAGTGAAGAATGATGAGAGGTGACTTGATAGAAGTGTACAAATTGATAAGAGTGGACAATCAAATACTTTTTCCCAGGGTGGAAATTACTAATGCCAGGGAATAATTTTAAGTTGATTGGAGGAAAGTATGGTGGTGATGATGTCAGAAGTAACTTCTTTATATGGAGAGGGGTGGGTTCATGGAACAGTGGTGGGGTGGTAGAGGCAAATATATTTGGGGCATTTAGAAAACACTTAAGATAGGCACATGGATGAAAGAGAAATTGGTATGACCCTCAGCCCTGCCTTATCAACAAATAACACTTAAAATGAAGTGTAACTTCCTCCGTTCACCCATAAAACTTGCACTTACCATTTCAGAGATATTCCCTTTATCCTCTCTTTGCCTCATGTCAGTTTACTGCAACAAGTTAATTTTTAATCTCATTCCCAGCGTCTTGGACCTGAAATATTAACTTTGTTTCTCTTTCCACAAATGCTGTCTGGCTTGCTGAATATCTCCAACATTTTCTGATTTTATTTCAAGTTTTTGTTACCTTCTTTCATTTGGTGTTGAACATCCTACCTCAATTCCTTTAGGCCTTGAATTCAAATATAAGTTCACCCCCAATTCAATGTACTGCCAGACCAACAGAGCGTTTCCAGCTTCAATATGCAACTGTCTCACGAGCGAGGTCAGAAACCTCTGCATTTCCTTCCCTTTCACAGGGGATTACGATTGTGTCCTGCAACTTCAGAAGCTGTTCGTGTAGCACTGACCAAATAAAAATAACTTTCTCAACTTTATTTTCAGAATGGAAGAAAATCATCAGATGCAAAGGTGAAATACTCAAAATCAAAAGGAAAATCACTTGAAATTCACTTCTCTAATGTTCTTCCGTCTGTTGTGGGCCCTGTACCAGTGGTCCCCAACCATCAGGCTGCAAAGCATGTGCTACTGGGTCACGAGGAAACTATATGATTTGTCGATATGAAACGATTTGAGTCAGCTGCACCTTTCCTCATTCCCTGTCACGTCCACTGTTGAATTTGAATGCACGTGAAGTCATTACCCACATCAGTCACCTAAACGCAGTGATACCCTAGCACCAGGGATCACTGGTTGGCCTCGGGTAACCAGCCGGCGAGAGGTGCCATTGCTACTGGCCTGGAGCACGGACAGATGGGTGCCACCTCTAAACCTGTTTAGCACACCGAATGTTCGTGGGGAACCTGGTGCTAAAATATTCACAGACGACCTAATTCGGGCTCAGGGTATCGTAAATAGCAGCGCAGCGACCTCACTGCAATCTACTGAAAGTCATCCGTCGAGCCAAACTTTTGTCGGCGTATAGATCCTACCTACCTACAAGGGGAGCGGGTGTGCGTCCTGTCATACTTCTCGCTCAGTCAGTCGCTCTCTTCGGACTGCGACCGCTACGGCCCCAGCACGGGGACCTCCGGCCCTTACCTTGTCCTCTCACTGGTGTGTTGCAATGATTTTATATGTTCATAAGAGGAAAATATGTGCTGTGTGTTTAATATCCAAACGTTACTTAAAATTTTATGATGCTATTGACTTATAAGTGAGGTATAATTGACATCACTATATTCATGCGAGGAAAATATGCGCTGTGTGGTTAGTATTAAATTCATTATATAAACCATTTTAGAAACAAAATTGAGTGTATTAGCCACTTATAAGTGACTTATAGTTGACTTAAACACCCACCCCTCTCCCTCCCCCCCCCCCGTTGGCAGGTCCGCAAGAATACTGTCAATATTAAACCGGTCCTCGGTGCAAAAAAGGTTGATTTTCATTAACTGATCTAGGTTAGACAATTCACTACACAACACTTAATTATCAAAGCTTGCACTTTATTCTCTCTGTACAAACATAATTATGTTGACGCTGGGCCAACAACTTAAAACATGAATTCTACTGTTCCCTCTTTACCAATGCTCACTCAGACCACTTCTCCCATTTATAATACCGAAATAGAGGATCTTCCATTGGCCAAACTGGGAGATCCTTCTTCTCCCAGCCCCTGAAATGGGGATGTCTTCTTTGCAATAGTTAGTCTCCAGAGTTTCTGCTGCTTTGCATTTGAACCTCCTCATTTTATATGCTTCTCATCATTTCATATGTTGTTTCAATTCTGTTGGCCTGCCCTATCTGGCTAACATGCATCAATTTTCCACTGGCTCTGATCCAAGCCGGCATCATTTTATTGCCATTCTTTTAAGTGGTGACTTGTAATTACTACTTCTTTGTTCTGAAAGAGAGCAGACAGGTAATTGCTAGGCTGTAGTTGCTCACATCAGGCACAGGCTCCCTTATTCATAAACCTACATGTTCTATGGTACCAAAGAACATCTCACTATTAACTTCTTTTGCAACTATCTGTAGTTCAGCAGATTATCAGGTGTACCATTGAGTTCTCTTTAGTACACTTTGATACAGCTATTGCTGAGCAAAACCAGTTCACAAGACAGCTCACAAAATTGGAGCTCATGGGCAGAGCTAGAAAAGTGCTATACAGGGACTTCCTCAAGCTCATCTGCAGAAATAGTGTATTTCTACATTTAATATCTCTTTTTCCTTTTCAAGGTGGATGGGGCTCTGTTGAAAACCCTGACCTAGAGCTACATTCACACTTCACTTTTTTTATGCAGCAATGGGACCCATTCCCAGGGCTCACCAAATAGCCATACTTAGTTATCCCTAGGACGTGTGCCTTTGGGGGTCCGTGGCTTTGCGGTCCTGGGACAAGCTGATTCTATGCCGGTGCCACAGACTGAAACATCATGGGGGAAAACAGAATATCGGGAACAGCAGAGCAGCTGTCAGAGGCTCTGTACTAGGCAAACCTCTCTCTCTATCTCTCTCGGTGGGGGAGAGTTTGTTGCCAATTCTCAAGTCGGAGAACTTGGGAAATAAAACGTGACAAACTTTAATACCATAAATCAGCGAGTGTCTTTTTTGTCTTGTTAGTCTCCTCTCTTGCTGTGTGACTCCTTTGTTAGGGAGTGAGAGCCTGTGGTATGAACAATTAGTTTTTGTAGTACTGCAGATCATGGTCGTTACTGGCGGCTTTACTACTGTTTGCTCGGTGGGTGGGGGCTGCTGATGCTTTTTTGCTGAAATAAGTGGGAAGGGGGTGGGTTGTTTCTCTGCTGCGGCTTGTGCATTGAAGGTGGCCTTGGGGTTCTAACATCCTTACTATCACTCATCCTTTGGGGACTTCTGTTTTCGTGAATGTCTGTGAAGAGAAGAATTCAAGGTTTGTATATTGTATACATTCTCCACTAGTAAATGGAGCTATTATCAAACACCATAAGCAAGAAGAAATAGACAGAGCTAAGTGGTTCCACATCCAACAGATCAGATCTAAGCTCTGTACTCCAGCCACATCCAATCAAACAACTCACTGGAGGAGGAGGCTCCACAAATATCCCCATCCTCAATGTTAGAAGAGCCCAGCTCACCTGTGCAAAACAAGGCTGAAGCATTTGCAACAATCTTCAGTCAGAAGTAGATGATCCAACTCTGTCTCCTCCAGAAGCCCCAGCATCCCAGATGTCAGTATGCAGCCAATCTGATTCACTCTATGTGACATCAAGAAACGGCTGAAAGCAGTGGATACTGCAAGGGGAATGGGTCCAGACAAAACCCCAGCAACTGTCCTGAAGACTTGTGCTCCAGCCACGCCACTGGCCAAGTTGTTACAGCACAGCTACAACACCGGCAACTACCTGGCAATGTGGAAAATTGCCCAGGTATGTCCTGTACTCAAGAAATGGGACAAGTCCAACCCAGCCAATTACCACTCAATCAGCCTACTCTCAATCATCAGCAAAGTAATGGAAGGGATCATCAACAGTGCTATCATGCAGCACCTACTAGGCAATAACCTGCTTACAGATGCCCAGTTTGGGTTCCGTCAAGGCCAATCAGCTTCTGACCTCATGACCTCCTTGGTCCAAACATGGGCCAAAGAGCTAAATGCCAGAGTTGAGGTGAAAGTGTTAGCCCTTGAGGGCTATCAAGGCAGCATTTGACCAAGTATGGCATCAAGGTGCCCTAGCTAAAATGGAGTCAATGGGAATTAGGAGGAAAACCCTCTGCTGGTTGGAATCATACCTGACACAAAGGAAGATGGTTGTGGTGGTTGGAGGTCAATCATCTCATCCTCAGGACATCACTGCAGGAGTTCCTCAGGGGAGTGTCCAAGGACCAACCATCTTCAGTTGCTTCATCAATGAGCTTCCTTCTGTCATAAAGTCAGAAGTAGGATGTTCACAGATGACTGAGCAATGTTCTGCTCCATTCATGACTCCTCAAATGCAGCAGGACTTGGTCAATATCCAGGCTTGGGCTGACAAGTGGAAAGTAACACAAGTGCTAGGCAATGACCATCTCCAACAAGAGAAGCTCTAACCCTCATCCCCTTGACATGCAGTGGCATCACCATCACTGAATCCCCTACTATTAACATCCTGGGTTACCATTGACAGGGAACTGAACTGGTCTAGCCATATAAACACTGTGGCTACCAGAACAGGTCAAAGGCTAGGAATCCTGCAGTGTGTAACTCACCTCCTGACTCCCCAAATCCATCTACAAGGCTCAGGTCAGGAGTGTACTGGAACACTCACCAATCACCTGGATGAGTGCAGCTCCATCAATACTCGAAGCTTGTCAAGGCAGCCCACTTGATTGGTACCCCTTCTACAAGCATCCAATGCCTCCACCATCGACGAACAGTTGCAGCACTGCATACTATCTACAAGATGCACTGCAGTAGCACATCAAAGTGCCTAAGGTAGCATCTTTTGGACCCATGACCACTACCATCTAGAAGGATGAGAACAGCAGATACCTGGGAACATCCCTCTCCAAGTCTCTCACCATGCTGACTTGGAACCATATCACTGTTCCTTCATTGTTGCTGAGTCAAATCATGGGATTCTCTCCCTAACAGCACTATGGGTGTACCTGCACCGCAGGGACTGTAGCAGTTCAAGAAGGCAGCTCATCACTACCTTCTCAAGGGCAACTGGTGATGGGCAATAAATGCTGGCTTAGCTGGTGACATGCACATCCCATAAATGAATAAATTAAAAAAAGAATGGAAGTTACAGAGCTGACAACCTCCATTCCTTCAACCAGATGGCAAGAACAGAGATATTTGGTTTGTCTGCTTCAAAGAACACACATTTTAATTCCTTTAAGATGCTCTGTAGAACCAGGCCACTGATTGGGTAAACCCTTTAAGCTGCTAGGTTCAGGTTACTCACATTAGAGATGAATGGATTTAGTGCATGAATATTTCAGATATTTAACTGATAAAAGTATTTTATATAATAACGGTATCTTGGAAAGTTAACATAATATTTCTTAAGTGGAAGAAAATTACATGAAGTTTTACACAATCTGATAGAGAAGAAGAGAGATTTCTTGAGTCAAAGGTTGGTGAATCTGTGGAATTCATCACCAGGGGCTGCTGTGGAGGCCAAGTCCATAAGACCGTAATACATAGGAGCAGAATTGGGCCATTCAGCCCATCAGGTCTGCTCCATTTCATCACGGCTCCTCAATTTAGTTCTGAATACCCCACCAAAGGAAACATCCTCTCCACATCCACCTGATCTATTCCTTTCAACCTCCTAGCCAGATTAAAGCATCAAGGTCTGAGAGCAGGAAACTACATGATGTTCAGCCCCACTGTGCGCCAATGAAAGTCCCTGAGCCTGACCCGCTGTCTGTGTTTGACCTATCTCCCACTCTTCTCACTCCCATCATTGGGTGTGAAATACATAAATCTTGTGTCCCACATTACAAGGTTCTGGAGCAGTTGTTGACTCGCAGCCATCACTCTCCTGGACAAGCTTCACTTGCCTCAGCGCTCAGTTCACTCCACAGCCAACATCTCATTCTATGTTCCACAAGACCATAAGACAAAAGAACAGAATTAGGCCATTTGGTCCATCAACCCTGCTCCGCCATCTCATGGCTCATCCAATTTTCCTCTGCCCTAATCTTCTGCCTTCTCCCTGTATCCCTTCATGCCCTGGCCAATCAAGAATCTATTAATCTCTGCCTTAAATATGCATAAAGACACCCTCCCCCCACCCCCCCCCCCACAGTTGCCTGTGTCAACAAATTTCAGAGTTTTATCACTCTGGCTAAAGAAGTTCCTCCTCATCTCTGTTCTAAAGGGACATCCCTCTATTCTGAGGCTGTGTGCTCTGGTCTTAGGCTTTCCCATCAAAGGAAACATTCTCTCCACATTCACTCTATCAAGGACTTTCAACTTTCAATAGGTTTCAATTAGGTCACCCCATATTCTTCTGAATTCTAGTGAATCCATGCCCAGAGCTGTCAGATGCTCTTTGTAAGACAAGTCATTCAATCCTGGAATCATTTTTGAAAACCTCCTTCAAACCTTCTCCAGTTTCAGCACATTCTTTCTAAGATAAGGGGCCCAAACCTGCTTACAATGCTCCAAGTGAGGCCTCACCAGTGCTTCATAAAGTTTCAACATTATATCCTTGCTTTTATATTTTAGTCCTCTCCAAATGAATGCTAACATCACATTTGCCTTCCTCACCACATACTCAACCTGAAAATTAGCCTTCAGGGAATCCTGCACAAGGACTTCCAAATCCCTTTGTGCCTCAGTTTTTCTTGTGTGTTTTTTTTGACATTGAGAAAATAGTCAATCCTTTCATTTCTACCAAAGTGCATAACCATACACTTTCCAACACTGTATTCCATCTACCACTTCTTTGCCCAATCTCCTAACCAGTCGGTCCTTCTATAGCCTCCCTAGTTCCTCAAACTACCTGCCCCTCCACTTATCTTCATATTGTCTGCAAGCTTTGCAATGAAGCCATCAATTGACACAGATCGTCCAGATCATTGACACATTATGTAAAAAGAATCATCTCGGCACAGACCCCTGTGGAACATCACTAGTCACTGGCAGCCAACGAGAAAAGGCTTCCTTTATTCCCACTCTTTTCCTCCTATCAATCAGCTGCTGCTTTATCCATACTAGAATCTATACAGTTATGCTATGGGCTTCTAGTTTGTTAAGCAACCTCATGTATAGCACCTTGGCAAAGGCCTTCTGAAAATCCAAGTACACAACATTCTGCCACCCCCTCCTTCACCATTCTCCTTTTCCCTCTCTCACCTTATCTCCTTGCCTGCCTATAGCCTCCTTCTGGTACTCTTCTCCCCTTTTCTTTCTTCCATGGCCTTCTGTTCTCTCTTATCAGACCCCACCTTCTCCAGCCCTGTGTGCTTCACCAATCAACTTCCCAGCTCTTTACTTCATCCCTCCCCTTTCTGGGTTCACCTATCACCTTATGTTTCTCTCTCCCTTCTCCCATCATTTAAGTCTGCTCCTCATCTTATGCCTAAGGGTCTCAGCCCAAAAAATTGACTGTACTTTTTTCCATAGGTGCTGCCTGGCTTGCTGAGTTCCTCCAGCATTTTGTATGTGTTGCTTGGATTTCAAGCATCTGCAGATTTTTCTTTTGTTTGCAATTCTCCTTTGTCTATTTTGATTGTTATTTCTTCAAAGAAATTCAACAGATCTGTCAGGCAAGATTTTCTAAAGGAAACCATGTTGACTATGGCCTATTTTTTTCATGTGCCTCCAAGTACCCCATAACCACATCCTTAACGGTCAACTCCAACATCTTCCCAAAGACTGCGGTCAGACTAACTGACCTATAATTTCTGTCTATTGCCTCTCTCCCTTAAAGAGTGGAGTGAAGTTGGCAATTTTCCAGTCTTCTGGAACCATCCCAGAATCATCACTAATGCCTGTACAATTTCTTCAGCCACCTCGTTCAGAACCCTGGGGTCTAACCATCTGGTCCAGGCAACTTACTTACCTTCAGACCTTTCAGTTTCCCAAGAGCCCTCTTCCTAGTAATGGTAACTTCACACTCCATGACCCGACACCTGAAACTTCCACCATACTGATGACACATCCACAATGAAGACTGATGCAAAATACTTATTCAGTTTGTCCACCCTTCCCTTGTCCCCCATCACTACCTCTCCAGCATCATTTTCCAGTGGCTGATATCCATTCACGCCTCTCTTTTACAGTGTGTAATTGAAGAAACTTTTGATATCCTCTTTAATTGTTAACTAGCTTACTTTCATATTCCAACTTTACCTTCTTAATGACTTTTTAGTTTCCTTTTGTTAGTATTTTAAAGCTTCCAATCCTCTAACTTCCCACTAATTTTTGCTCTATTATATGCCCTCTCATTGGCTTTTATGTTGGCTCTGGCTTCTCTTGTTAGCCGTGGTTGTGTCATCTTGCCTTTCGAGCACTTCTTCCAGAGGCATATCCTTTTCTTCTGAATTGCTTCCAGACATTCCAGCCATTGTTGCTCTGCCAGTGTTCTTTCCCAATCAATCTGGCCAACTCCTCTTTCATGCCTCTAATTCCCTTTACTCCACGGTAATATTGATGCATCTAGTTCTGGTTTCTCAAATTTCAGGGTGAATTCAATCATATGACCACTTGCCCTGAAGGATTCTTTAACCTTAAGCTCTCTAATCAATTCTGGTTCATTGCACAACACCCAATCCAGAATAGCTGATCCTCTAGTAGGCTCAAGTATGAGTTGCTCTTAAAGGGCATCTTGTAGGAACTCTAGAAATTCCCACCTCCAGGAATCCAGCACCAACCTGATTTTCCTAATCTACCTACATAATGAAATTCCCCATGACTATTGGGACATTGCCCTTTTGGCCTGCATTTTCTATCTCCCATTGTAATTTGTAGACCACATCCTTATTACTTTTCGGGGGTCTGTATTCAACTTCCATCAGGGTCTTTTTACCCTTGCAGTTTCTTTGCTCTATCCACAATGATTCAACATCTTCCAATCCTATGTCACCTTTTTCTAATGATTTGATTTCATTTTTTACTAATAGGGTCGTGCCATGTCCCTCTACCTTCCTGCCTGTTCTTTCAATACAATGTGTATCCTTGGACATTAAGTTCCTAGCTATAATCTTTCAGCCATTATTCAGTGATACCTACAACACACCTGCCAATCTCTAACTGTGCTACCTTATTATGTATATAATAAGGTGTCTTTACATAAGGTGTCTTTCTCAGACTCTGTCAGAGAAACAGAGACAAGGTTCTGTGGGCGCGATTGAGACACCCTGATGGTATGTTGCCTCCCTGGTGCCAGGAGCAGAGATGAGTCAGATCAGGTCTCTTTACATAGTTTCTTTACAACACCTTCAGTCCTGTATTCACACTTTTCAATTTTGCCCTCTTATCAGTCTGTCCTTTCTAGGAGTCTCACTGCACACTGCCTCTGTAAGTAAACCAACTACCTCATCTTCAGCACTATCACTCCAGTTCCCATTCCCCTGCCAAATTAGTTTAAACCTTCTTGAACAACTCTAACCAACCTGCCCACAAGATTATTGGATCCACTCGAGTTCAGGTGTAGCCCATCCCTTTTGTACAGGTCATACCTTCCCCAGAGGAGATCCCAGTGATCCTTAAATCTGAATCCCTGCACCCTGCATCAGTTCCTCAATAATGTATTCACCTGCCATATCATCCTATTCTTAACCTCACTGGCACATGGCACAGGCAGCAATCCAGAGATTATGACCATTGAGGTCCTGTTTCTCAGCTTTCTACCTAGCTCCCTAAAATCCTTCAGGACCTCTTCACCTTGTCAACCTACATATGTCATTGGTGTCAATATGTGCCAAGACTTCAGGCTGCTCACCCTCACCCTTGAGAATGTCATGGACCTGATCTGACTCATCTCTGATCCTGGCACCAGGGAGGCAACATACCATCAGGGTGTCTCAATCGCGCCCACAGAACCTTGTCTCTGTTTCTCTGACAGAGTCTGAGGCATTCGTCGGTCAGAGTTGACCATGGACATTGCATCCTAGATGCCTAGATACACAAGCCTGGGCAGTACAATATGCGGAACAAGCTGTTACCCATGCAGCAAGCTCCCCCTCTCCATGCATCTGATGAACCCAAAGGAACAGCAGAGACCTTGGTACAATTTGGTATCAGCAGCATTGCAGGAGTTCTAGTCAACATTAAACAATGTAAGACTGCATTAGGGACTCCAGCTCCGCACTTTTCCCTCAGGGTTTACTCCCAAAGCCTTCCCCTTGAGTGGGTATAGCCACAAGGCAGTGGAGGTTTAATATCAGAGTTTATCTTCTCCTAGATGAACTGCCAGCCATGGTTGACAAGCCCTATCTGCCTGAAGCAACTGATTTTAAGGCAGCAGTAACACAACTTTGCCCTTTCTCCTGTTGGTAGAAATGATTCTGAGCCACAGGTGAAGGCCAGGAGCTGGTCAGTTGTTATCAGAAGCTATTTGAGGTGCACACCATTGGAAGCATTTAATAGGTAGTGGGAACTCATCCCCATTACCACTCCTGGCTATAACAACCTTAAGGAATCTCTTATCAACACTGCACTCCTCTTCACCTCTCTGTTCTTCTGAGCTCAGCATCAGACTTGGGGTCAGAGACCTGGTCTCTACGGCTCCCCCAGTTGGTCAATCCGCTCAATGGGATCTAAACATGCATATTTATTATCGAGGGGAATGGCCACAGGTGTACTCTGCAGTGGCTGTGAACTTTCCCTCCTTCTCCTGACACTCACCCAGTTACCCGTCTCTTGCAACCTCAGGGTGACTACCTCCCTGTAGTCTATCACCTCCTCATGCTCCTGTATGAATTGAAGGTCATCGAGCTGCATCTCCAGTTCCTTAATACATTCTCTCAGGAGCTGTAACTTGATGCACCTGGTACAGATGTGTTCATCTGGAAGAATGGAGGTTTCCCAGATTTGCCACATCCCACACAAAGTACAAAACACTGCCCTGGAGGCATTCTCACTAAACTACTATGCCCTAACAGATGAGGAATGAACAAATAAAAATAGAGTGAGTAATTTACAAGACAATTTACCTCACAAGGCCTCATCTTGTCTAAACCTGATGAGCCAAAGCCACTCTAAACACTGGCACACTCCAAAAGAATGGCCACATTGGTTGCACTTGAGTTATTTTTAATGAATTCTTCCTGATGATTTGTCACTCCTCAGCTCAGAGACACTGCCGCAAAACTCTGCCTATGAAATCTTCATCTTCGTCCTGATTAAATGGTAGCTCTTTTTTCACAACTCAGAATCCTCTGACGGAGATTGTCCAACTCAGAGAAAACTGGCAGAAAGCTCTGCTTTTTAAATCTTGAATGCAAACCTGACTGATAGGTAGCTCTTTTTATGCACTGCCTCTTGCTGATTGGTCGCTCCTCAACTCAGAGAAACTGCCACAAAACTCTGCCTTTAAAATCTCAATCATCATCCTGATTAAAAGGTAGCTCACTTTATGCACACCTGACATGGATTGCCCAATTATGTATTATGTTTTTTATTTCTTGCTCAATTTGTCCTCTCTGTACATTGGATGGTTGTCAGTCTTTGTTGTGTGTGGTTATTCGTGGATTCTTCTGTGTATTTTTGTTTTGTGGGTGCCTGCAAGAAGAATCTCAAGGTGATATATAGTATACATATTTAGTTAAATTTACTTTGAACTTTAAGAACAACAAGACTAATGCTTGATTTCCACCTTGATTTTTGCAGTGACAGTGCTATTGGACAGATATACAACTGACCCGCACTTCACCCTGTCCAAAGATTCAACCAGGGTTCTCTGGGACAAGAATGTGGAGGATGATCCCGTCTCCTGGAAGAAAAACTCTAATACATGGACTGTGTGGGGGTCAGAGGGATTCACAGGTGGTTGTAAATACTGGGAAGCAGCTGTGAGCCCGGGCACCGTGTGGAGCATAGGTCTGGCCCAGCAACATATGGCCACAGGCCGCTGGGACAGGCTACTGACAAAGGATGGTTACTGGACCTTGATGCTATGGAACAGAAAGTCACTGGGACGTCAAATCCGCACCCTGGGAACATCTATCATAATAGCAGAACTGTCTAAGGTGGGGGTTTATCTGGACTATGAGGGAGGAAAGGTCTCCTTCTATAACCTGGAAAACTCCTCCCACCTCTACACCCATAATGACAAGTTCACTACCCCACTCTTCCCCATCTTCAAGCTTTGGGTCGGCACCTTCAAAGACTCTAGTTTGACCGTTTCCTAGATGGACCCCACTCTGGTTAACAGCCAGGCAGACTCCACCAAGCAAAACCTTTAGTTCCCAAAATAATCTGTAAATTGCACCTTTTAATTGACGTGGAACTGGCACCTGACCGGCCTGTAGTCAGCAGATAGACTATATTGTCCTCAATACAGAGAGTAGGTGCTTGGAGGTCTCTCTATGACCATGGTTCCATCTCCTTCAGCCTCTCTGTTACCTCCACCATTCATCTGTTGCTCTCCCTCTTTCTCTATCCCTTCGTATCTAGCTTTTTCTTCTGCTCTTAACCTCTTCCACCTAACACTGCCCAGTTTCTCACTTTCAGAATCAGAATCAAGTTGAATTTTTTTTGTTTTGCAGCTGCAGTACATTGCAATGCATGTAATAAAAAAGCTATAAATTACCATGAGAAATATATATAAAATAAATCTAAATAAGTAGTGTAAAAAGAGAGCAAAATGAAAATAAAGTACTGAGGAGGGTACATGGGTTCATTGTCCATTCAGAAATCTGATGATGGAGGGGAAGAAGCTGTTCCACTGAATGTACGACTTCAGGCTCCTGTACCTCTTCCTTGATGGTAGCAATAAGAAGAGGGCATGTCTTGGATGATTGAGGTCTTTAATGACAGATGCCTCATTTTTGAGATATCACCTTTTGAAGATGTCTTCAATGCTGGGGAGACCAGTGCTTATGATGGAGCTGGCTGAGTGTGCAGCTTTTTCCAAACCTGTGCAGTCACCCTCCTTACCAGATGGTGATGCAACCAGTTAGAATTCGCTCCATGGTACATCTGTAGAGATTTATGAGAGTCTTTCATGATACACCAAGTCTCCTCAAACTCCTAATGAAATATTGCCAATATTGTGTCTACATTGTGATTGTATCAATTTGTTGGGACCCAGTATAGAACTTCAGAGATGTTGACACTCAGGAACTTGAAACTGCTCATCCTTTCTACTGCTGATCCCTCAATGAAGACTATTCCTTCAACTTCCCTCAGTGTTCCCTCAACTTCCACTTCCTGAAGTCCACAATCAATTCTTTGGTCTTACTAACATTGAGTGCAAGGTTGTTGAGACGCCACTTAATCAGCTGATTTATCTCACTCCTCTATGCCTCCTCATCACCATTTGAAATTCTGCCGACGATAGCTGTGCCATCAGCAAGGTTATTGATGCTATTTGAGCTGTGCCTAGCCACACAGTCATGAGTGTAGAGAGAACAAAACAGTGGGATAAGCACACATCCTTGAGATGTGGCAGTGGTGATCATCAGTGAGGGGAAGAAGTTATTTTCGATCCGCACTGACTGTGGTCTCCTGTTGAGGAAGTCAAGGATCCAGTTGCAGAGAGAGGTACAGAGTCCCAGGTTCCATGTCCTCTTGTATTGAGCAGTGGTGCCCTGGGGAAGAGGCGCTGGCTGTCCACTCTATCTATTCCTCTTAATATCTTGTATACCTCTATCATGTCTCCTCTCATCCTCCTTCTCTCCAAAGAGTAAAGCCCTAGCTCCCTTAATCTCTGATCATAATGCATACTCTCTAAACCAGACAGCATCCTGGTAAATCTGCTCTGTACCCTTTCCAATGTTTCCACATCCTTCCTATAGTGAGGTGACCAGAACTGGACACAGTACTCCAAGTGTGGCATAACCAGAATTTTATAGAGCTGCATCATTACCTCATGACTCTTAAACTCTATCCCTCGACTTATGAAATCTAACACCCCATAAGCTTTCCTAACTACACTATCTACCTGTGAGGCAACTTTCAGGGATCTGTGGACATGTACCCCTAGATCCCTTGCTCCTCCACACTACCAAGTATCCTGCTATTTACTTTGTACTCTGCCTTGGAGTTTGTCCTTCCAAAGTATACCACCTCACACTTCTCCGGGTTGAACTCCATCTGCCACTTCTCAGCCCACTCCTGCATCCTATCAATGTCTCTCTGCAATCTTTTATAATCCTCTACACTATCCACAACATCACCAACATTTGTGTTGCCTGCAAACTTGCCAACCCACCCTTCTACCCCCACATCCAGGTTGTTAATAAAAATAACGAAAAGTAGGGGCCCCAGAACTGATCCTTCTGGGACACCACAAGTCACAACCCTCCAATCCGAATGTACTCCCTCCACCATGACCCTCTGCTTCCTGCTGGCAAGCCAATTCTGAATCCACCTGGCCAAACTTCCCTGGATCCCATGCCTTCTAACTTACTGAATAAGCCTACCGTGTGGAACCTTATCCAATGCCTTACTAAAATCCATGTAGATCACATCCACTGCACTACCCTCATCTATATGCCTGGTCACCTCCTCAAAGAACTCTTAACAAGCTTGTTAGACACAATCTGCCCTTCACAAAGCCATGCTGACTGTCCCTGATCAGACCATGATTCTCTAAATGCACATAGATCCTATATCTAAGAATCTTTTCCAACAGCTTTCCCACCACAGATGTAAGGCTCACTGGTCTATAATTACTCGGACTATCCCTACTACCTTTTTTGAACAAGGGGACAACATTTGCCTCCCTCCAATCCACCTGTACCATTCCAATGGACAACAAGGACATAAAGATCCTACCTAGAGGCTCAGCAATCTCTTCCCCCACCTCGTGGAGCAGCCTGGGGAATATTCCATCAGGCCCTGGGGACTTATCCATCCTAATGTATTTTAACAACTCCAACACCTCCTCTCCCTTAATGTCAACATGCTCCAGAACTTCAACCTCACTCATATTGTCCTCACCGTCATCAAGTTCCCACTCATTGTTGAATACTGAAGAGAAGTATTCATTGAGGACCTCACTCAGTTCCACAGCCTCCAGGCACATCTTTCCAACTTTATCTCTAATCGCTCCTGTCAACCTTTTGTTCTTCACATAATTGAAGAATGCCTTCCTTTACCCTACTCCAAGAATGCCAAGGCCTTTTCATGCTCCCTTCTTGCTTTCCTTAGCCCCTTCTTAAGCTCCTTTCTTGCTACCTTATATTCCTCAATAGACCCATCTGATCCTTGCTTCCTAAACCTCATGTAAGCTGCCTTCTTCCACCTGAATAGATTTTCCACCTCACTTGTCACCCATGGTTCCTTCACCCTACCATTCTTTATCTTTTTCACCGGGACAAATTTATCCCTAATATCCTGCAAAAGATTCCTAAACATCGACCATTTGTCCATTGTACATTTCCCTGCAAAAACACCATCCCAATTCACACCCACAAGTTCTAGCCTTATAGCCTCATAATTTGCCCTTCTGCAATTAAACAATTTACTGTTGTCTCTGACTCTGTCCTTTTCCACGATAATGCTAAAGGCCAGGGAGTGGTGGTCACTGTCCCCCAGATGCTCACCCACTGAGAGATCTGTGACCTGACCCAGTTCGTTTCCTAATACTAGATTCAGTATGGCATTCCCCCTAGTCAGCCTGTCAACATACTGTGACAAGAATCCGTCCTGGACACACTTAACAAGCTCTGGAACAATCAATATTAGGGAAGTTAAAGTCGCCCATGATAACAACCCTGTTATTTTTGCACCTTTCCAACATCTGCCTCTCAATCTGCTCCTCGATATCTCTGCTGCTACCAGGGGGCCTATAGAATACTCCCAATAGAGTAACTGCCCCCTTCCTGTTCCTGACTTCCACCCATACTGACTCAAAAGAGGATCCTGCTACATTACCAACCCTTTCTGTAGCTGTAATAGTATCCCTGACCAGTAATGCCACCCCTTTTCCCCTTTTCCCCCCTCTTTATCCCTTTTAAAGCATTGAAATCCAGGAATATTGAGAATCCATTCCTGCCCTGGTGCCAGCCAAGTCTCTGTAATGGCCACTACATCATAATTCCATGTATGTATCCAAGCTCTCAGTTCATCACCTTTGTTCCTGATGCTTCTTGCATTGAAGTACATGCAATTTAGCCCTTCTAACTTACTACCTTTACACCCTTTATTCTGCATCTCTTTCCTCAAAGCCTCTTTATATGTTAGATCTGGCTTTACTCCATGCACTATACTTGCAGTTCTCTCATAACCTTTATCCTCCTCCACCTCACTATCTGCTCTAACACTTTGGTTCCCCTCACCCTGCAAATCTAGTTTAAACCCCCCAGAACAGCACTAGCCAACCTTCCCGCAAGGATATTAGTCCCCCTCCAGTTCAGGTGTAACCCATCCCATCAGAACAGGTCCCACTTTCCCTGGAATAAGGCCCAATTGTCCAGAAACATGAAGCCCTCCCTCCTGCACCAACTCCTTAGTCATGTATTTAGCTGCATTATCTTCCTATTTCTAGCCTCACTAGCATGTGACACTGGTAGCAATCCTAAGATTGCAAACCTGGAAGTCTTGTCCTTCAGCTTTGCACTTAACTCCCTAAACTCTCTTTGTTGGACCTCCTCCTTCTTCCTGTCCACATCATTGGTCCCTACAGGGACCACAAATCAGGCTGCTCACTCTCCCTCTTTAGAATACCAAGAACTCGATCCGAGATATCGCGGACCCTGGCACCAGAGAGGCAACAGACTATCTGGGATTCTCAACCTCTCCCACAGAACCTCTTATCTGTCCCCCTAAATATTAAATCCCCAATCACTAATGCTCTCCTCTTTTCCCTCCCTCCCTTCTGAGCGGAGGGTCCAGTCTCAGTGCCAGAGACGTGACCACTGCAACTTGTCCCTGGTAGGTCATCCCCACCAACAGTATCCAAAACGGTATACTTATTATTGATGGGAACCGCCACAGGGGTGCTCTGCTCTTCCTGTCTATTCCCCTTCCCTCTCCTGACAGTCACCCAGCTACCTGTCTCCTGACTTTTAGGGATGACTACCGCCCTGAAACTCCTATCTATTTCTGCCTCTGCCTCACGAATGATCTGAAGTTCATCCAGCTCCAGTTCCCTAACATGGTTTGTCAGGAGCTGCAGCTGGATGCACCCTTTGCAGGTGTAGTTAACAGGGACAATTGTGCTAGCCCTGACTTCCCACATACTGCAAACAGAGCACCCAACTGCCCTAACTGCTGCCTCCATTACCTACTTCTAAGCTAATTAGATTAATTAAAGGAGCTTACCCAGCCTTACTTGACTGGGAGCAAGCTCATCCTCAGCCTCTCGAGCCAAAGCCTTTCTATTGTGTCTCCCACTACTCCGTCGCCCACTCCTCCAACACCTGCTCTGTTAATCTACTCACTTTTTAAACTCTCCCGCTGTTCTCACAGGCCGACCACGCACTTGCGCAGTCGTGCCCCATTCAAACTGCCAAAGAAATGATGAATAATAGTAAGGAGTTACAATTTAAAGCATGTTTTATTAACAGTTTTCTGCTGAACCCCAAGAAAGCCTGAGATCATAACACTTAGGAGTTGAATTGGGCCATTCGGCCCATCGAGTCTGCTTCATCATTCCATCTTGGCTGATTTATTATCCCTCTCAACTCCATTCTCCTGCCTTCTTGCCAAAACCTTTGACACCCTTACTAATCAAGAAGCTATCAACATCTGCTTCAAATATATCCAATGACCTGCCCTCCATAGCCACCTGTAGCAATGAATTCCAGAGATTTGCCACCATCTGGCTAATGAAATTCCTCCTCATCTTGATTCCTTAGATTCTTGATTGGTCAGGGCATAAGGGGATATGGGGAGAAGGCAATAGACTGGGGCTGAGAGGAAAATTGGATTAGCCATGATGAAATGACAGCAAACTCAATGGGCTGAATGGCCTAATTCTGCTCCTTATCTTATGGTAATCTCTGTTCTAAAGAGACATATTCTGAGGCTGTGCCCTGTGGTCATAGACTCCACAACTGTAGGAAACATCCTTTCCAATTAAGGGAGCTAGGGCTTTACTCTTTGGAGAGAAGGAGGATGAGAGGAGACATGATAGAGGTGTACAAGATATTAAGAGGAATAGATAGAGTGGATAGCCAGCGCCTCTTCCCCAGGGCACCACTGCTCAGTACAAGAGGACATAGTTTTAAGGTAAGGGGAGGGAAGTTCAAGGGGGATATAGGAGGAAGGTTTTTCACTCAGAGAGTGGTTGGTGTGTGAAATGCACTGCCTGAGTTAGTGGTGGAGGCAGATACACTAGTGAAGTTTAAGAGACTACTAGACAGGTATATGGAGGACTTTAAGGTGGGGAGTTATATGGGAGGCAGGGTTTGAGGGTCGGCACAACATTGTGGTACTTTGCTGTACTATTCTATGTTCTAACTCTGCTCTATCTAGGCCTTTCAATATTCAATAGGTTTCAATGAGATCCCCCCTCATTCTGCCAACCTGCAATGAATACATGCCCAGAGCCACCAAGTAGTCCTCCAACATTGACCCTTACATTCCTGGAATCATTCTCCTGAACCTCATCTGGACCCTCTTCAATGCCAATGCATCCTTTCTTAGATTAAGATTTGTTTCTTACCAGTACCATAGATTATATCATTCACCTGCTCATCTTTGGGATGTGGGAGGAAACTAGAGCACCTGGTGAAAAATCCACACAGTAATGGAAAGAACTTGCAAACTCCTTACAAAAAGCACAAAAAATCAGAATCAAACCCACAACTCTGGAGCTATTTGCAGTGCCTCTCACAATCTTTTTCTCCAACAATTCCTTCTAGAACCGTATAC
This sequence comes from Hemitrygon akajei, assembly GCF_048418815.1. Classification (NCBI taxonomy): domain Eukaryota; kingdom Metazoa; phylum Chordata; class Chondrichthyes; order Myliobatiformes; family Dasyatidae; genus Hemitrygon; species Hemitrygon akajei. The sequence continues at coordinate 4,709,994 of NC_133150.1, read as the reverse complement.
ACTCAGTCGCCATTTTATTACCTGTACCTAATAAAGTGGACTCTAAGTGTATGTTCATGGTCTTCTGCTGCTGTAACCCATCACTTAAAGGTTTAACGTGTGTTCAGAGATGCTCTTCTGCACACCACTGTTCTAACGCGTGGTTATTTGAGTTACTGTCACCTTCCAATCTGCTTGCACCAGTCTGGCCATTTTCCTCTGACCTCTATCATTAATAACGTATTTATGCCCACAGAATTGCCATTCACTGCATGTTTTATTTCGTTTTCACACCGTTCTCTGTAAACTCTAGAGACTGTTGTGTGTGAAAATCCAAAGAGATCAGCAGTTTCTGAGATACTCAAACCATTCTGTCTGGCACCAATAATCATTCCATGGTCAAAGTCACTTTGATCACATTTCTTCCCCCATCCCGATCTGAACCGCAACTGAAACTCTTGATCGTGTCTGCATGCTTTTATTCATTAAGTCGTTGCCACATGATGGGCTGGCTATATATTTGCATTAATGAGCAGATGTATAGGTGTACCTAATAAAGTGACACTGAGTGTATTCCTTTAAGTCATTGTTGTTATCTCACTTCTGGATGTAACTCTTTGAAAGCCACTGGAATGGAAACAGACTGGAGGTGTGCAAAATGTCTATATTCTATTTCCACTTGAATTATAAAATTGAGCACAGTTTCAAACTAGCTTATCAATTGTTGATAATATTTAAAGTCAATCATTTGATGGAGAGAGTTTAAGCTCTGAGAGGAAATGTTGCTGATAATGAGAGAAACAATAGCAAACCGCATAGTAACTGTTCTTAAACCGTTGTAATTGAGTCTTCATAAACTATTAGTAAGATTATATCAATGTGAAAATGGTAATACATTGGTCATGCCACAGGAGAAATTCAATAAATTTAAGCTATAAAAGATGGGTTATGGTTTTCGTATAAACAGAGAGACATTCGGTATAGAAATGTCATTCAAAGTTCAAAGTAAATTATCAAAGTATATGTCTGTACGAGCCTGAATTTTTTTTGTTGGCATTCAGAATAAATACAAAGAAACAACAAAATAAACAGAGAAAACAGCAAAATAATAAATAAATAGATAGATATATAGATAGATAGAGACTGAGTTGAAGCAAAGGTCCCCGTAGCCATGCAGAATGGATCGGTCAGGATTGTGTTGATATTAAGGTCACCTTTAACCCAGTACTGAAAGTAGATCAATATTTTCTGTCCAGGATGGAGGATATCTTTGCAAAACTTTCTGGAGGAAAACACTTCGGCAAAGTGGACTTAGCTGAGATCTACCTACAGATAGTGATGCAAGAATACACCGAAGTGTTTCTCACTATAAACACTCACAAAGAGCTTTATCACTACAATAGGATTATTTCTTGAGTCGCAGCTGCACCTGCACTCTGGCAGAAAGCTATGGACCTGATGCCGCAAGGCTGCCCAGGCACTCAGTGTTACCTGGAATACGTGGTGCAGAGGGAAAGCTATGGACCTGATGCCACAAGGCTGCCCAGGCACTCAGTGTTACCTGGAATACGTGGTGCAGAGGGAAAGCAATGGACCTGATGCTGCAAGGCTGCCCAGGCACTCAGTGTTACCTGGAATACGTGGTGCAGAGGGAAAGCTATGGACCTGATGCCACAAGGCTGCCCAGGCACTCAGTGTTACCTGGAATACGTGGTGCAGAGGGAAAGCTATGGACCTGATGCCACAAGGCTGCCCAGGCACTCAGTGTTACCTGGAATACGTGGTGCAGAGGGAAAGCTATGGACCTGATGCCACAAGGCTGCCCAGGCACTCAGTGTTACCTGGAATACGTGGTGCAGAGGGAAAGCAATGGACCTGATGCTGCAAGGCTGCCCAGGCACTCAGTGTTACCTGGAATACGTGGTGCAGAGGGAAAGCAATGGACCTGATGCTGCAAGGCTGCCCAGGCACTCAGTGTTACCTGGAATACGTGGTGCAGAGGGAAAGCTATGGACCTGATGCCACAAGGCTGCCCAGGCACTCAGTGTTACCTGGAATACGTGGTGCAGAGGGAAAGAAGAAGATGAGGAATGCGGTAGTCACAGGGGATTCCATAGTGGGGGGAATAGACAGGAGGTTTTGTCAGCCTGATAGAGATACCCGCATGGTGTGTTGCCCCCCCCCCCCCCAATTGCCAGGGTACTGGATGTCTCAGATCAGGTGCAAATTTTTCTGAAGGGAGAGGGTGAACAGCCAGAAGTCTTGGTACCAATGGTACCAATGACATAGGTAGAAAAAGGGAGGAGGTCCTGATGTGAGAATTCAGGGAGTTAGGTAGGAAGCTGTAAGGTAGGACCTCTAAGGGAGTAATCTCAGGATTTCTGCCTGTGCTACATGCTAGCGAGTGCAAGAATAGCATGATCAGGTGTATTAATGTGTGGCTGAAAGACTGGTGTAGGGGGCAGGGCTTCAGATTCCTGGATCATTGGGGCATCTTCTGGGGCAGGTACAACCTGTACAAAAAAGACGGGTTACACCTGAACCTAAAGGAGTCCAATATCCTAGCGGGCACATTTAATAGAGTTGTTAGAAAGGACTTAAACTAATTTGGCAGCAGGATAGGAACCAAAGTGATAGGACTGAGGAAGAGGAAAATAGAAATAAATCAAAGATAGCATGCAACAGAGATTATAGAAAATACAGTCAGGAGATAGAAACATAGATACAGGTCCTTCGGCCCACAAGGTTGTGCCGAACATGTCCTTACCTTAGAAATTACTATGCTTTCCTATAGCCCTCTATTTTTCTAAACTCCATGTACCTATCCAAAAGACTCTTAAAAGACCCTATCGTATCTGCCTCCACTACCTTTGCCGGCAGCTCATTCCACTCACTCACCACTCTCTGAGTAAAAAACTTACCCCCGACATCTCCTCTGTACCCACTCCCCAGCACCTGAAACCTGTGTCCTCTTGTGGCAACCATTTCAGTCCTGGGAAAAAGCCTCTGACTATCCACATGATCAATGCCTCTCATCATCTTGTACACCTCTATCAGGTCACCTCTCATCCTCCATCACTCCAAGGAGAAAAGGCCAAGTTCACTCAACCTATTCTCATAAGGCATGCTCCCCAATCCAGGCAACATCCTTGTAAATCTCATCTGCACCCTTTCTATGGCTCCACATCCTTCCTGTAGTGAGGCGACCAGAACTGAGCACAGTACTCCAAGTGGGGTCTGACCAGGGTCCTATATAGATACAACATTACCTCTCGGCTCCTAAATCCAATTCCATGATTGATGAAGGCCAATAGACCGTATGCCTTCTTAACCACTGAGTCAACCTGCGCAGCTGCTTTGAGCTGCCTATGGACTCGGATCCCAAGATCCCTCTGATCCTCCATATTGACAAGAGTCTTACCATTAATACTATATTCTGCCATCTTTTTTTAAATAATTTTTTTTATTAGTTTTTCAAAACATTTTACAAATTAAAAACCCCAAATCCCAATGAGGAACATTAACACAGTGCAAAATTAAGCATACAATAACAATATGCTACAAAGGAAGAGAATTTAACAAAAAAGCACCTAAATTAAAGACAAGTAAGCTTAGTATCCTCCCCAAGCCCCACAACACAAGAAAAAACAACAACAACTCCAGACCAACCACAACACAATATAGAGAGTATAAGTCAGGACAGTCAAACTCCCAGACTGTGAATACACTTAGCAACAGAGGATAATAATGCCTACTACCAGAAAAAAAAAGGGAGCTGAAAGCAAGGGACTGAAAAGAAGAAAAAAAAACCCTAGTCAAGAGGAAGGTTATGAAAGTACTGAATAAAAGGTCCCCAGACCTTATGGAACTTTAGATCCGAATTAAGAACTGAATAATGAAATTTTTCGAGGTCCAAGCAGGCCATAATGTCGTTAAGCCATTGCGCATGAGTGGGCGGGGCAACATCTCTCCATCTAAGGAGGATCAAGCGTCTAGCCAGGAGAGAGGCAAAGGATAATATTCGGCATTTGGTCGGACCCAGACATAAATCTGTCTCGCCCCAAAAACCAAACAGAGCAATTAAGGGGTTTGGTTCTAGATGCTGATTCAGAATACATGATAACGTAGTGAAGACATCTTTCCAGAATTTCTCCAAGCTAGGACAGAACCAGTACATATGGATGAGAGAGGCCACGCCCCTCTTGCATTTATCACAGAGTGGACTAATGCTAGGGTAGAATCGAGATAGTTTAGATTTAGACATATGGGCTCTATGAACAATCTTAAACTGTAAAAGGCACAAAGAGAGGTTGAGTTAACTGATTTGAGAACTGAGTCCCAGCTCTCCTCGGATAAGGAGATATTTAAATCCTGCTCCCAGGCCATTTTAATTTTATCCAAAGGGGCCGGTCGTAAGGCTGCTAGTTTATCTCGGATAATTGATATTAAACCTTTACCTAGTGGATTAATGGAAAGAAATAGGTCCATAGCATTTTTCGCAGGCATTTCAGGAAAGTTAGGAATTAAAGGAGCAATAAAGTGTCGGATTTGGAGATATCTGAAAAAATGAGCGTTAGGCAGATTGAACTTAACAGAGAGCTGCTGAAAAGAAGCTAAGCGATTATCAATGAAAAGATCTTCAAGATGTCTAATGCCCTTCCTATACCAAACATGGAATGCTGAATCGTACGTAGTAGGTAAAAAAAAGGTGATTATGTGCGACAGGGCTGGAAACGGAAAACCCCTGGAAACCATAGCATTTCCTGAACTGAGCCCATATACGCAAAGTGTGTCTAACAAGAGGATTAGCTATTGATCTGGGCAGACTACTAGGGAGTGCAGAGCCAAGAAGTGCAGAGATAGATAATTCTTTAGTGGAGCTCAACTCCATTGCCACCCAGTTAGGGCACTCGGGTTGGCCGTGGAAAAAAGACCAAAAGGTAGCACAACGTATATTAGCTGCCCAATAATATAAACGAAAGTTAGGTAAAGCCATGCCACCCTCTTTTTTAGATTTTTGGAGGTGGATTTTATTAATTCTAGAGCGCTTATTCTGCCACAGATATGACAAAATAATAGAGTCTAAGGAATCAAAAAAAGATTTAGGAATAAAAATTGGGATAGATTGAAATAAGTATAAAAATTTGGGGAGAACATACATTTTAACAACATTAATACGACCTACCAAAGACATAGATAGAGGTGACCATTGTACCAGACTGTGTTATAGCATATGAAAGATTGGCAAAGTTTCCACGAAAGAGATCTTTAAACTTCCTTGTGACTGTAATTCCAAGATAAGTAAATTGATTATGGACTACTTTAAAAGGGAGATCACGAAATGTTAGTTCTTGTGCTTCTTTATTAATTGGGAAAAGTTCACTCTTATGTAAATTAAGTTTATAGCCAGAGATCTGGCTAAACTGGTCAAGAAGTGAAAACATTAGAGGTAAGGATGTAGATGGATTTGAGAGAAAGAGTAATAAGTCATCAGCATAGAGAGAAACTTTATGCTCAACACCCCCTCTCCAAATCCCGGTCAATTCAGGACAGTTTCGGAATGCTATCGCCAGAGGTTCTATAGCCAAATCAAAGAGAAAGGGACTTAAGGGGCATCCCTGATGGGTGCCACGTTTGTGATTAAACACTTGGGATTTCTGAAAATTAGTTAAAACAGAAGCAGTAGGACACAGGTACAGCAATTGGATCCAAGAGATGAAACTTTGGCCGAGGTCAAATTTTTCTAAGACTGCAAAAAGGTAGTTCCACTCTATACGATCAAATGCTTTCTCCGCATCGAGGGAAATAACACATTCAGGAATCCCAGTTGGAGGTGAGTATAAGATATTAAATAAACGCCGAATGTTAAAAAAAGGGAGATGGTTTTTAATAAAGCCTGTTTGGTCATCAGAGATAATGGAGGGAATAACAGTTTCTAATCTATGAGCCAAAACTTTAGCTAAGATCTTTACATCAACATTGAGCAGAGAGATCAGCCTATACAAGGAATACTCTGTTGGGTCTTTGTCCTTTTTTAAAAGAAGAATAATAGATGCCTCATTGAAAGAGGCTGGCAATTTGCCATAATTAAACGAGTCAGATAATACTGAAAGTAACTGAGGAGAAAGAAGTGAAGAGAATGATTTATAAAATTCTACAGGGAATCCATCAGGTCCAGGAGATTTCCCTGAGGACAGTGCAGAAATTGCAAAAGATATTTCTTCTGATGATATAGGTGCATTGAGTTTGGCTTTGAAATCAGATGAAAGTGAGGGGATATTCAGATTCTGTAAAAATTGATCAACAGAGATATTGTCATTCAGAGATTCAGAGGAATAAAGCCGAGAATAAAAAATTTTAAATGCGTCATTAATTTCTAAATGATCCAATGTAAAGTCTCCGTTCTCCTTCTGGATCTTTGTAATATGTTGTTTGGCTTTGGAACGCCTCAGCTGATTGGCTAGGAATTTACCAGACTTATCCCCATGAATGTAAAAGTGACTCTTGCTTTCAAAAAGTTGGCGTTCGACAGGTTGAGTGGACAGAAGGTTAAATTTAGTTTGGAGTTCAACGCGCTTCTTGTATAATTAAGGGTTCTTAGTTTGGGTATATATTTGATCCAATTCTTTAATCTGGTTAATGAGGTCTAATCGATCTGCACAGGATCTTCTGTTGAGATTTGCTGTGTGAGAGATTATTTGACCCCTCAGATATGCTTTCATGGCATCCCAGACAATCTGGGATGGCACTTCAGGTGATGTATTAGTGTTAAAATAAAAGGTTATCTGATCCTTATTAAATTTTTAAAAATCATCATCCGATAATAAAGTTGAATCAAACCGCCAGTGTTTGTTCCTCTGAGGGTGACCAGGAAAGTTCAGAGAGAGGGTAATTGGGGCATGGTCAGAAATCAGTATACTCTGATAGTCACAAGAGTGGGCAAATGGAATAAGTTGGTTATCGAGTAAGAAATAGTCAATTCTAGTGAAGGTATGGTGAACATGTGAGAAAAAAGAATAATCTCTCTCCGTAGGATGAAGGAAACGCCATATATCAGAGATACCAAAATTACAGAGAAACGATTGGATAGCTAAGGCAGATTTAGTAGGTGATCTGGTAACAGAGGACGATCGATCCAGTTTAGGATCCAACCAACAGTTGAAGTCACCACCCAGTATAAGAGAGTATGAGTTTAAGTCTGGTAGTGAGGAAAAAAACCATTCAAAAAAGTTAACATCATCAAAGTTGGGGGCATACAGGTTTGCTAGTGCAACTTTAGTGTTATATAGTTTACCAGAAACAATAATAAAACGGCCATTTGTATCAGATATTTTATTATGGAGTTCAAAAGGAATATTTGAGTTAATAAGAATGGAGACTCCCCTAGCTTTAGCGGCAAAGGATGAATGAAAATGCTGACCCGCCCACTTTGACAGAAGCTGGGAATTATCAAAACAACGAATATGAGTTTCTTGAAGGAAAGCAATGTCAGCTTTGAGTTGTTTGATATGTGAGAATACCTTCCTCCTTTTAACAGGGTGATTCAATCCCTTTACATTCCAGCTCACGAATTTAAGTGCACTAGCCATTATCAATTACTAATGCATAAAAGGCAGCAGGCATATAAAAAGTCAAGCAGTACAATAGCAGTCTGGGAGCAGAGATGTAAACATAGATTCGTAAAATCAAAACATATACATGTCCTGAGCAATAAAGAGAAACAATAAATACAATGAGTGATGTTGGAACTGGAAAATCCATCCCACCCACACAACCCAAAACTAGACGGCTACCAAAACAAGTAGCTAGCTCTACCAAAAAAATTAACCCAAATACAACTTCCAGATCTGTGTCATTAACAGCAGTTCCGTATAAATGCTATAGCAAATAGTAACTAGTTTATGCACTAAAAACATAACTACAGATTAGAACATCTTCTGCAGAAATATAAAACTTAATACAGAGAAAATCGGAAGAAAACCAAAACTAACCTACCCGCGAAAAATTATAGAAGAATAAAGTAAGAGAAAGGGGAAAAAAAAGGAGAGGAAGGGGAAAATTATAAATTCAAGACGAGTATTTATCAACCATTTACAGAGAGGAGAGAAAAAAATTCAGAGATTAGAAAAAAGGGGTGAAGAAAAAAAAAATAATAAATAAATAAATAAATAGTTTAAAAAAGGAAAAATAAATCAGCAATTAAACTGTGAACCAACAAACAGGGAGGCCTTCACTAAAGACTTCAAACCTCCAAAACAAGTTAGAGTCAGTTGTAGAACTCTGTAGATAAAGTTATACAAGAATAAAATAGCTTACACACACACCAAATCCCGGGAGAGATTGTCAACAGCCCTTAGAGTTTCAATGAATAATGTTTGAGTGATTCAAGTAAAGTCTGAGTCCAGAAAAAGTAATTTTACTACGAGGAGTACTTATCCACCATTTTAGGAGGTCCGATCGGATTCCGAAGATGACTGGATAGCTGGAAGACTTGCCACAAATGCTTTAGCTTCCTTCACTGATTTAAACCACTTGTATTTTCCAGTATTAAGCTTGATTCGTAGATCAGCAGGAGTACGGTTTAAAACCATGATCAAAAAGCACTTTCATTGCGCCTTTAAACTCAGCGCGCATCTTTAAGGTCTGGGGTGCAAAATCTTCCACAAAGTGAATGGTTGTATCCTGGAAAGTAAAAGAACTTCTGCGACGTGCCTCCACAATCAGACTGTGTTTTACCTGGTATTGATGGAAGCACAAGATTACTGGTCGCGGGCGGGAGCCCAGAATTCCGGGGGGAACGTAGACCCTATGTGCCTGTTCGAGCTCAGGCGGGTTCGGAAGCAAATCTTTCCTGAATATCTCACAGAGAAACTCGGCAAAAAACTTCACTGTTGATCCCTGTTCGGTGGTCTCTGGTAATCCAAGAATTCTAAGATTGCAGCGTCTGCTGCGATTTTCGAGATCCACCATTTTGGAAAGGAGTTTGTTACATTTTTCCTCTAAGCTGGAACAGAGAGTCTCCAAGTATCGAACACAACTTTCTAAATCTTCAGAAGTCGAATCGATGCGAGATAAGTGTTCAGCATGTTTGTCCACTTTATCGTTGATCCGATGCCATCATATTTGACCTACCAAAATGAACGGAGAGGAGGCTTAATCACAGCCAGTGGCTTGAGTACAGGGCAATAGAGCTGTGGTGCAGTTAAAACAGAAAGCAACAAATACTGGACTGAAAGTGTTATATTTGAATGCACGCAGCATAAGGAATAAAATGGATGATCTTGAAATTCAGCTACAGATTTGCAAGTATGATATTTTGGCCATCTCTGAAACTTGGCTAAAGGATGACTGCCAAAACTTGGAGCCGAAAGTCCAAGGATAAATGGTGTATTGGAAATATAGGTTAGTAAGCAGAGGGGGTGGTGTGGTACTGTGTATAAGAAATAATATTAAATCATTAGAAAGAGATAACATAAGATTGGAAGGTGTAGAGTCTCTGTGGGTCAAGTTATGAAATGGCAAGGGTAAAAGTACCCTAATGGCAGTTGTCTACAGGCCTCCAAACAGCAGCCAGGATGTGGATTACAAATTACATCAGGAGATAGAAAAGGCGTGTCAGAAAGGCAATGTCATGATAATCTTTGGGGATTTTAACATGAAAATGGATTGGGAAAACCACGTCAGTACTGGACCTCAAGAAAGAAAATTTGTAGAATGTCAAAGGGATGGCTTTTTAGAACAGCTTGTTGTTGAGCCCACTCGGGGATTGGCTGTGCTGGATTGGGTGTTGTGCAATGATCCAGAGGTGATAAGAGAGCTTAAGGTTAAGGGACCCTTAGGGAACAGTGATCACAATATGATCAAGTTCATATTGAAATTTGGGAGGGAAAAAATAAAATCCAATGTGTCAGTATTTCAGTGGAATAAAGTAAATTACAATGGCATGAGAGGGGAACTGGTCGAAGTTGACTGGAAAGGGACATTTGCAGGAAGAACAGCAGAGCAGCAATGGCTGGAGTTTCTGCGAAAAATGAGGGAAGTGCAAGACAGATTTATTCCAAATAAGAAGAAATTTTCAAAGGGAAAAAGGACACTACCGTGGCTGGCAAGTGAAGTCAGAGCCAAAGTAAAAGTAAAAGAGAGGGTATACAAGGAAGCCAAAGCTAGTGGGAAGATAGAGGAATGGGAAGCTTTTAAGAACTTGCAGAAGAAAACTAAGAAGTTGATTAGGAAGGAAAAGATGAATTATGAAAGGAAGCTGGTGACTAATATCAAAGAAGATACTAAAAGCTTTTTTAAGTATATAAAGTGTAAAAGAGAGTCAGGGGCAGATATAGGACTAATACAAAATGATGCTGGAGATATTATAATGAGAGATGCAGAGATGACAGAGGAACTGAATTCATATTTTGCATCAGTTTTCACAGTGGAAGACATTGGCAGTATACTGGACATTCAAGAGTGTCAGGGAAGTGAAGTTCACCAGTAAATTCTGGTCCAATTAAGTGGCTGACCCAATTAGCCAAAGTTTCATGGAAATAGTTTAAAAGGTATAAAATTGACAAACTATCATTTAACAGAGTAACAAATAACATACTTAAATAAAATATTAGATCACGGCTAATGCTACTACAGTGCCATAAAAAAGTGAAATAGTCCCTAATAGCTATCAAAGGAGGAATTCGTTCAGTGAACACTGCCATGTTCTTTTAATTGACTATAATTGAACAAAATCAACTCAGACGCCAAAAATTATCAAACATAATTGACATAACACAAGCAAATACAACTGATGCTATTTAAAAGTATTCACTCTAAGCACAGTGTAGTGTCTAATGGCCACACAAGTACACGTGGCTGACGCTAGTTGGAAACTGTTGGGAAACGATCTCTTGATCCCATTAAACAGCACGGTGTCCCAATAAGCAAAGGGAATCCTGGCTATTTTCTCAATTCGGTTTTGTTCTTTAACACTTGTTTCAAATAAGCAGCTGCCCCGATTAACGGAAAGCCCATTTAACTGGAATCTTCTATATTAGGAACGTGCTATGGTGTGTTTGCACATCACGCAATGAAAATAGCATTCACAATTATAAGAATAAATAAATCGTATGGAAAATAAACTTAAAGAATGGGTATGGAATAGAATGTGCACAAATACCAGCATGTATGTATAGTATTATAAAAGGAGGTCAGAGTCTATAAGTAAAGCCTTTCTACAGTGTGAAGGTAAATATGCTCTGGTGAATTTTATTTGCCATATACACTTACATGTGTTTCAAGTTCACTGTGGTGTGTCGGTCTGGGTGCAACATGCAACAAAAACATAATTCAACAAATATCAAGAATAAAGAATATACACAAAAATATACCTGAAGTCACTCAAGGCCCTGTGTTATTTGGGGTTGACCTTGAATATTGCATCCTAGCTGTCTACACAATCCAGTACAGAAGCCAGGGCAGTACAATGTGGAGAGCACGCTATTGCCCTTGTAGCAGGCTCCCCCTCTCCAAGCAGCTGATGAATCCAGAGGAACAACAGAGACTGATACACTTTGGCACCAGTGATATTGCGGGAGTTACAGTCAGCATAAATCTCAACGCAGGAATGCCTTAGCGACTCCAGCTCTGGATTTTTTCTTCAGAGTATACTTCCAAAGCTTCTCTGTCAGTGGGTATAGCCGCAAGATAGTAGAGGTTTGAGATGAGCATTTTCCTTCTCCAAGATGAGCTGTCAACCATGGCTGACAAGCCCTACCTGCTAGAAGCGGTTGGTTTTAGGGCACCAGTAACCCGTCTTTGCCTTTTCTCCTGTCAGTAGAAATGGTTCCGCTGGGCTTAGTAACTAAGCCGCAGTTGAAGGCCAGGAGCTGGACGGTTGTCAGAGGCTATTTGACATGCATGTCAATGAGGGCATTTAATAGTAAATGAGAGCTTATCCCTGCCAGCACCCTGGCTATGAAAACCTTATGGAACCAGAGATTGAAATGCAGATAAAGGAATAAAATGTGCATTAGTACATAAAAAACATTATAAAAAGTGGTTGTGGTCAATCCATACAGCCTTCACTACTGTACGAAGGTAATTCTGCTCTGCTGAATTTCTTGTTAGTCCATTTTTATCCAACAACTTCCATTACTGTTACTTTGCATCTGTGAGCTGAGATACTGGGTCAGCATCAATCCGGTTGTTGTGCCTTGGTGCTGCCCTGTTTCAGTGTGAGACCAACCAGCACATCTATGGCACCAGGTCAAACAGGAATTAATTCTCTGGACAAAATGAGACTGCATTTTATATTTTTCAATCCCTGTTTCTATATGAGCATTTCTGATCTTAGTGACTATTTTGACTGCATTTTATATCAAATTCAAGTTCAAGTTTAATCATCATTCAACCATAGCCATGAATTCAACTGAGTTCCTGTGGGGACAAGGTATAAATCACAGAATCAACAGTCACACGCAGCACATATGGCAGCAGGAGAAAGATACAATTTAAAAAATTATAGAATATAAAAAATTGATAATATATTGCAAGTCCCTGGGTGTCATGGCCTGTTAATTGATGGTGCATGGATGTTATCCTGGAGCCAGATTCTGCCTGCAGCAGTTCCTCATATCATGCAGTGCAGCTGCAGTCAAACACAATCCAGCTCGTCTTCCAGCGAGCGAACACTGGAGAGCAGCACCAACTGGAGCCCAGCCTCCAACCCACCCAGAATCCAATGGCACAACGCCAGTTCTGCCGGCAGCTGCAACAGGCGACTCCAATGCAGGAAAGCGGGCCTGGTCTGCACCACAACTGCTGTTGTTCCTGAATGTTCACAGTTCCTGAATAGGAATTCCTGATCTCCATGAACATTTTGAAAATAGAATCATGCCAGAAATGTGGGTCTCAGATTCTCTGTAGGAGAGCAAGATCAACTCTGAAACTAAGAGTCACTCTTAGTGCAGTGAGTTAATTTGCATGTGAAGGTTTCTCATCTTGTGTGAGTGCAGTATTACCCTGCACCTGTGAGATTCTGGGACGGAGTCAGGAAGTACAATCTGTAATCCATCTGTCACTCTATTGCCTTGTGTGATGGGGTAGAATTAACCTGAGCCAAAAGATCATAACACATAGGAGCAGAATTAATCCATTCTGCCCATCGAGTCTGCTCTGCCATTCCATCACGGCTGATTTATTATCCCTCTCAGCCCCAATCTCCTACCTTCTCCCCAAAACCTTTGACACCCTTTCTGATCAAGACATCCTTCTATTCACAGGCTGTGCCATCTGCTCCTATGCTCCACAAGTATAGGGAGCATCCACTACACGTCCACTCTATCCAGGCCTTTCAATATTTGATAGGTTTCAATGAGATTACACTCCCCCTCAACACCATCATTCTTTGAAACTCCAGTGAGTACCGGCCCAGAGCCAACAAACATCCTCATATGATATAAGATGTAATAGTGGCCAAAGGAACTAGGGTAAAGGATGAACTGAAGGAAATTTATATTAGGCAAGGAACGGTGTTGGATAGACTGTTGAGTCCGAAGGCTGTTAAGTCCCCGGGATCTGATGGTCTGCATCCCAGGGTACTTAAAGAGGTGGCTCTAGAAATCGTGGATGCATTGGTAATCATTTTCCAATGTTCTATAGATTCAGGAACAGTTCCTGCTGATTGGAGGGTGGCTAATGTTGTCCCACTTTTCAAGAAAGGAGGGAGAGAGAAAACAGGGAATTATAGACCAATTAGCCTGACGTCAGTGGTGGGAAAGATGCTGGAGTCAATTATAAAAGAGGAAATTACAACACATTTGGATAGCAGTAGAAGGATCAGTCTGAGTCAGCATGGATTTATGAAGGGAAAATCATGCGTGACTAATCTTCTGGAGTTTTTTGAGGATGTAACTATGAAAATGGACAAGGGAGAGCCAGTGGATGTAGTGTACCTGGACTTCCAGAAAGCTTTTGATAAAGTCCCACATAGGAGATTAGTGGGCAAAATTAGGGCACATGGTATTGGGGGCAAAGTACTGACATGGATTGAAAATTGGCTGGCTGACAGGAAACAAAGAGTAGTGATTAACGGGTCCCTTTCAGAATGGCAGGCTGTGACCAGTGGGGTACCGCAAGGTTTGGTGCTGGGACCGCAGCTGTTTACAATATACATTAATGATTTAGATGAAGGGATTAAAAGTAACATTAGCAAATTTGCTGATGACACAAAGCTGGGTGGCAGTGTGAAATGTCAGGAGGATGTTATGAGAATGCAGGGTGACTTGGACAGGTTGGGTGAGTGGGCAAATGTGTGGCAGATGCAGTTTAATGTGGATAAATGTGAGGTTATCCGCTTTGGTGGCAAGAACAGGAAGGCAGATTACTATCTAAATGGAGTCAAGTTAGGAAAAGGGGAAGTACAACGAAATCTAGGTGTTCTTGTACATCAGTCAATGAAAGCAAGCATGCAGGTACAGCAGGCAGTGAAGAAAGCTAATGGCATGCTGGCTTTTATAACAAGAGGAATTGAGTATAGGAGTAAAGAGGTCCTTCTGCAGCTGTACAGGGCCCTGGTGAGACCCCACCTGGAGTATTGTGTGCAGTTTTGGTCTCCAAATTTGAGGAAGGACATATTTGCTATTGAAGGAGTGTAGCGTAGGTTCACAAGGTTAATTCCCGGAATGGCGGGACTGTCATATGTTGAAAGATTGGAGCGACTGGGCTTGTATACACTGGAATTTAGAAGGATGAGAGGGGATCTGATTGAAACATATAAGATTATTAAGGAATTGGACACACTGGAGGCAGGAAGCATGTTCCCGCTGATGGGTGAGTCCAGAACTAGAGGCCACAGTTTAAGAATAAGGGGTAGGCCATTTAGAACAGAGATGCGGAAAAACTGTTTCACCCAGAGATATGCGGAATGCCCTGCCCCAGAAGGCAGTGGAGGCCAAGTCTCTGGATGCATTCAAGAGAGAGTTAGATAGAGCTCACAGATAGCAGGGTCAAGGGATATGGGGAGAGGGCAGGAACGGGGTACTGATTGTGTATGATCAGCCATGATCACAGTGAATGGCGGTGCTGGCTAGTAGGGCCGAATGGCCTACTCCTGCATCTACTGTCTATTGTTAAGCTTTTCATTCCCAGAATCATTCTCGTGAACCTCTTCTGAACCCTCTCCAGTGCCAGCACATACAAGTTGAGGAATCGAAGGCACAAAACAACTAGGGTGACCTAATGCAGGATTCCCTAGAAGTTAATTCACAGGTTGTGCTGATAGTAAGGAAAGAAATTGCAATGTTAGCATTCATTTTGTGAGCAGTTTTGGCCCCCTTATCTGAGAAAGGACGTGCTGACATTGGAGAGGATCCAGAGGAGGTTCACAAGAATGATCCTGGGAATGAGATGGCTCTGGGTCCGTAGTCACTGGAGTTTAGAAGAATAGGGGGAATCATATTGAAACTGGTCAAATATTCAAAGGCCTGGGTAGAGCCACAAGTTCCACCCTGAAGCTTTCCAGATACAATGATAGCAACAGGCTCTTCAATTGCACTGAGATGGCTGTGAACCTTGCCCTGGTGCTGGAGGGGGATGCCTCTCCTCCAACTAATGCCTGCTGAGCAGCGTGACTACAGGGTGTTTGTAGTGGTGCTGGAGCGGCGTTTCGAGCAGAGGCCGTGGGCGGAAGCAATGAGGGAGTGTCATGACCTCAGCCCCCTCCTTTGTGAGAATCGCAAGAGAGAGAGAGAGAGCCTTACGGTTTGGAATGTGAGCTGGTCGCTCAGCCAGACAAAAGCCTTGGACATAGCCATTGTCTTGGGAGACACCTTTGTGGAATAAGGAACTGGCCTACGTGCAAACCCTCAGGGCAATGTGAGATGGGTGATGAGGGAAAGATTGCCTCACCCCCACCCTGATTGACATCTACAACCCTGCCAGTCCAGATAAAAGGTGGGCTGCCGAGGCGGGGCCTCAGACAAGGAGACACATGAAGAAGACACGATAGTGCTTCCCATCGGAGCGGGAAGCCATTCTGAAGGAAGCCACATGCGTTAGATTCCGGATCGGGAGTCTGTGGCTGGACACAAAAGGAAAAACCGCTTTAACTAACAACAGGGATTTACTTCGCAAGGACGACGGGCAAGTGTTCCTTTTCTCTCTCTCCAACACGTGAAATGCCAGCGGTTCCCGAAACGGGGAAGCCTGCAGACTTTGAGTGACTCTTATATTCCATTGGACTCAGTATCCCCTAGACAACGATAGAGCTCATTTTTGATTGATTATTACTACACCTGTGCTTTAGATTGAGTTTTGACAATGTATATGATCTGAATGTTTTGTATTAACCATACGTTTGTGCCCCTTTATAAATAAAACGTTTGAAAATAGTAGCATCAGGCTTCAGCGGACCTCTCTATCTTTGCTGGTAAGTCACCCGGTTACTGGGGAATGGAACAAGTGGGGTACTCGTCCCGGATTTGAAACCAAAGGGGAGGGTCAGTGAATCGGGCTGTAAGTCCAAACTTAAATCTGGTTACGCAGGTAGCCAGACAGGAATCCAGCAAAGATGGATGTAGATGAATTTATGAGAAACCCAACTGTAGAGGCGCTAGGGACGGCTACCAAATTAGACTTGGTAAATCTGGCAAAGGGGTTAGACCTCGCAGAGGTGAGGTCATCAATGAAAAAGCAGGAAGTGCGAAGGGTCATAAATCAGTATTACATTGGGAAGAAGGTGTTTGCAGCTGAGGATTTGGAAAATATCCCCGAAAAGAGATTAGCGAGTGGGACAGATCAGTTAGAGTTGGAGAAAGTAAGGTTGGAACATGATCTTAAAGTAAAGCAGCTAGAAGCAGCTGCAAAGGCTGAGGAACGGGCTGCAAAGGAAAAGGAACGGGCTGAGAAAGAAAAGGAAAGGGAGCAGGCGTTCAAACTAAAGCAGCTCGAAGCAGAAGAGAAAGAGAAACAAAGGGGCCATGAATTGGAGCTGGACAGGCAAAGGCAAGAGCGAAGAGCTCAAGGGGTAGAGAGAGAGGAGGGGTTTGATGTTAGTCGGGCGTTGAGGTTGGTCCCCCCGTTCGAGGAGACGGATGTTGATAGCTATTTCTTGCTTTTTGAAAAGGTGGCAGTGAATCAGAAGTGGCCCAGAGAGCAGTGGGCGTTGTTACAAAGTGTGTTACGAGGGAAAGCACAGCGGGCATATGCCCGGAAGGGAATTATGACCAAGTAAAGGAGGCCATTCTCTGAGGTTACGAGTTAGTACCTGAGGCGTATAGACAAAGGTTCTGAAATTTAAGGAAAGGGTGGAATCAAACGTATACCGAGCTAGCCCATGAGAAGGGTGTGCTCTTGGACCGTTGGTGCACCGCGGAAAAGGTGGCCAAGAATTATGGGCATCTCAGGGAGTTATTTTTGATTGAGGAATTTAAAGGTTGTGTTCCGGAAGAGATCCGGATGTATTTAAATGAGAGGACGAATCAGTCCATCTCAGAAATTGCTAGGTTCGCAGATGAATATGCCCTAACCCACAAGACAAAGTTTTCCTCGCCAAAAAGTTACCCAAGAGACCATCGGAATGGTAGGGAAAGCCCGCCGGCTGAGGCGGAGATCCCGCTGGGAGCTAGTGGTAAAATTGAGGAGGAGAGGCAAGACGGCAGGAGAGGTCCTGGCTTGACCTGTTTTAATTGTGGAAAGGTGGGTCATATTGCATCTAAATGCTTTGCTCCGAGAAAGGAGCCAGAGAGAGAGAGAGCAGCGATCCCTATCGGGCGTGCAGTGGTAATCAGAAAATCGGCAAGAGGGTCCCAGGGGAGCAGAGAGCGCGAGGGGTCGGAGATTTATCTGTCACCCGGAACCGTGTCTGTGAGGAAGGTGGACCCGCCAATCCCCGTACGAATTTGGACAGACACGGGGGCAGAGCTATCATTAATTAGCCGTAATGTATTACCATTCGGACCTCCGACGGGCGAGGTAGCCCTGAGAGGCATAGGAAACTGGACCGAGGTAGTGCCTTTGCATAGGGTCCTTCTAGATTGTGAGTTGGTGTCGGGACCAGTGGAACTGGGGGTCCTGCCAGAGTTGCTGGGGGAAGGCGTGGACGTCCTTCTGGGTAACGACCTAGCGGGTGGGAAGATGGGTGCAGTTGTGAAGCTGACAACCCAGCCCGTGAGAGTTGAGGCCCCGCCCATAGAGTCCCCGAGCTATCCCGCATGCGCGGACACTCGCAGCCTGTCGAGAGCGGCAGCTGAGAAAGCGAGCAGTTTAAAATTGGCCCAGACGTCTTTACCGACCCTGTGCCACGAGGGTTTCGAGGGTGGTAAAACGAGGAATAGTAACGTAAAAGGGGGTAAGCGAGAGAAGGTAGATCTTCCCTTAGCGAAGAAAAAGGTCCTAGAGGTAGGAAATAAAGATGAGAAACAGATAAAGCTGTTAAAAGGTCCAGGGTTGGACATGGATGATTCTAAAGGTGTTCCCGATAATGAAATGAGGGCAGTCCTCGATGAAAAGGATGCCATTACCTTGAAGAAGTCTGCTGGGTTGGCAGATGAGGTTGTTTCAGCCCAAGGGGTTGAGTTTACTTCGGAAGTGAGTTGCCCAGAGAGTAACTGGGAGGATCAGGGGAATTTAGAATTTGAAAAGGGTACGGGTATTGAAAGCCTGGAAGAGGCCAATGCCCCGTTTGAGTGTGTCCAAGATGGGGAGGCCCGTGGTCCTAAACCTAGTCACGGAGCTCAGAAAAAGTCTGAGGTATTTGACTCGGCTGGACGAGACGGCCGTCCTTTTGGATCAGATAGACTTGGTTCGGGAAAGAAGGTGTCTGTGCTGAAGGGGGTGTTCAGAGTTAAGGTGGAGTTTACAAATGGGGAGATAACTGTTGTTGTGGAGGAGAACGGTAAATCTGTAGTTCCCAAATCGAATGGAAAAAAGTTAAAGTCTAGATTGATGCCTGCGCATCGATTACAGGTTGATTTGGAATGTAAAGGGGCCTCACACGCTATTGTTATTCAAGAAAGCGCTGTGAGGAAGCCGAAATTTAAATGCAGCCGGAGAAAAAGGTTCGAACTAAAACACATCAGCCTGTATGGTCTTGACAAAAGGGTTAACTACCTGTGTAGCATTAAAGAATTGGGCGGAAATTCCCATGATGGACTAGGTTGGGGACACGGAGTTAAGAGAATAACCCTTGTGGAAAGGAAAGGCGGGAGAGTACCTCACCAAATTACTCAAGTTCCCCACGGGGGGACTCCCCAGGAAAGAGGCGATGGTTAATAGAAATTGTCATTTTTAAACAGCGACGCCGGTTGTACGGGTTTGCGCCCAAAGCCTGTGAATAATAAAGACAACTCCTTTGGAGACCTGCCGGTGAAATAACACGACCGAAACGATTAGTATTTGTATAAACTTTTGTAGATGCACCTAAGCTAAGATCACACCTCCTTAGTTGTGTTGCTGAAGAAAATAAATAAAAATAGGTGGTTATTGAGCTGAAGTTTGATGCTACCAGACTTTAGTACGGTACGTGAGGTTAAGATATTAAAGAAAGGGGCACTGTAATTGTTACCTGTTTAGATACTGACTGGAGTGTATAACGGTAGTACTCTGTGAAGAGAAAAGCTTGTGTAGTATGTTAGAGTCCAAAAAAATCCTGTACCAACTTGTTTTTAACCGCTGGTAAAAAACTTTTAAGAGGGGAGGTGTCATGACCTCAGCCCCCTCCTTTGTGAGAATCGCAAGAGAGAGAGAGAGAGCCTTATGGTTTGGAATGTGAGCTGGTCGCTCAGCAAGACAAAAGCCTTGGACATAGCCATTGTCTTGGGAGACACCTTTGTGGAATAAGGAACTGGCCTACGTGCAGACCCTCAGGGCAATGTGAGATGGGTGATGGGGGAAAGATTGCCTCACCCCCCACCCTGATTGACATCTACAACCCTGCCAGTCCAGATAAAAGGTGGGCTGCCGAGGCGGGGCCTCAGACGCACCAAGGAGACACACGAAGAAGACACGATAGTGCTTCCCATCGGAGCGGGAAGCCATTCTGAAGGAAGCCACGTGCGTTAGATTCCGGATCGGGAGTCTGTGGCTGGACACAAAAGGAAAAACCGCTTTAACTAACAGCAGGGATTTACTTCGCAAGGACGACGGGCAAGTGTTCCTTTTCACTCTCTCTCCAACACGTGAAATGCCAGCGGTTCCCGAAACGGGGAAGCCTGCAGACTTTGAGTGACTCTTATATTCCATTGGACTCAGTATCCCCTAGACAACGATAGAGCTCATTTTTGATTGATTATTACTACACCTGTGCTTTAGATTGAGTTTTGACGATGTATATGATCTGAATGTTTTGTATTAACCATACGTTTGTGCCCCTTTATAAATAAAACGTTTGAAAATAGTAGCATCAGGCTTCAGCGGACCTCTCTATCTTTGCTGGTAAGTCACCCGGTTACTGGGGAACGTAACAGGAAGAACTCTGCAGCAGACGGCCCAGAAAGCCTGGGGGTGTTTGCAGCTGATCTCCGCCACTGTGTTCAGGTTGGCTACCCCCAGTTCCCTCCCACAGCCCAGGAAGAACTTGCCCTCCACGCCTTTGTAAAGCGCCTTCAGCAGCAAGCTCACCTGACATCATCGTCATTGCTGGCAGAAGCAATTTTAGCCCCCCCCCCCCCCCATGAAGGTATTCCAGCATGGCGTGAGCCTAGGTTTGTGTGACCGAGGGTGAGGAAGGAACTGATGAGGAGGAACCCGTGAGACAGGTCTGATCAGCGCCGCACCGACCCCGCTGTGGCCCATGAAACGACCTCTGCTACCAATATGATTAGGCAGGCCGTTTGGCCTGGAACTGCCCCGCACTAGCACTACGCCACAGCCCAGTGCAGCCATTGGGAAACGCACTGCCCAAAACCTCCAGCAGAATCCCTTCATTGTCGCCCCGCCAGGTGGGCAGTTGGGGTGAAGAACAAAACTTATACGTGAACTGCATGGTGGTCACAGGATCATCCATCCTGGTGTTCTCCCCAACACGGACCAGCAAACCCCTCCTGGGGGTCCCTCAGCCATGTTGCTGCGATCAGTGCACAGGCTGGTGGGGGCCGGCCATTTCCGAGTTGCAAAGACGTTAAGCAAGGTGTGCAAAAGCTTCTACTGGCCTGGGTACAGACAGGACATGGAGCTGTTCACGCACTGCTGTGACGCTTGCACATCTCAGAAGGGGCCGGGCCACCAGTCTTGGGGACCACTGCAGTGGTACATAGTGGGGGCCCCAGCCTCTCACGGAAGAAGGGACTATCCCCCAGCCACTGGAAGGGGTGGGGAGAGGTGGTACATCAGGTATGGCTGCCTGAACAGACCAGCTGGCACCACATCAGCCCTTGGCCTCCACGGACCCAGTGAGGCTGAAGGAAGCTGACACTCCCAGTGCCCTGCCTCTTGCCTCCTAAGGCGACAGCATTGACCACCACCAGGAATTTTGGACTTTATTATGGGCTGCTGAGGGCAGCTGACCCACTGGGTGGGGACAGTGTGATGCTCTGGAGGGGGGAGTCTGCAGCCCACCCTGCATTTCTAATGCCCAATGCTGTTTATTATTCCTGTGTTTAAATGTTTTTGTGGGATTATGGGGGAAGTTCAAGTTCATTTATTATTATATTTTAGCCTGGGTTATACAGTTATTCACTTGTGTGTTTGTGGGTTAACCTAACTGTAATCAGGGTGTGAGATGGTCACCTCCCCGGTCTGTTTTTGTGTTATCACAATAAACTGTTTTTGAGTTTAGCAAGCTTCCTCATCTGTCATTACGGAGCAAGTGCATGCCACAATACAGCAGAGGAAGGCAGATGGAACTTTGAGTAATATGTTTTGGAATCCTCGCTGACCTGCTGAATGCATCATTATAGTGGATTCCAGTTAACTGGGACACAACACATCTGCCCAGTTACAGTAAGTGGCTGCCCCATTTAACTGAGTAACAAATTATGTACTGAAGTGAAATAAAGAACAAATGAGAACACTACCAGTACAACTACAGTACTATAAAGCCATGTATTCGTTTCTAATATGTATCGACAGAGGAATTCATTAAGTGTACACTGCTGTGCTCTTTTGATTGAATGCAAGTCAACAAAATCATCGCAGACGCCTAGTCCAGATAATGGACTACCTTCATACAATGCTTTCAATTTTCTCAATTAGTGTTTGTTCTTAAAGAGCTGTCCCAAATGAGTGGCTGCTCCGACTAACCGATCTGCTACTGAGCTAAGAATCCACTGCATTTGACTGGCAAACGAGTTGGCCATTTGGCTTCGCTTTCCTCTACTTCTATTTTTCCTTCTGCTTGTGAGTGAACAGTGGATGTTCAGTGATGAAGAGGTGGAGCAGGGTAATAATGATGCAAAACGGTGACTCCTTTGTTTGCATCTTCGGAAACAGCTCTATTTCCATCTTTAATATCTTTATTTTTCCCTTTCCCAGTTCTTTAGAAGACCCTGACCTGGAGTTACACGCTGACTTCGGTTCTTTGTGGGAATGGGACCCATTCTCGGGGTTTCATAACCCGCCATTGTTTTTCAGCACACCAAGGGCTTGGCCTAAGAGTCCAGCTTGGAATTGGAAGCCTGGGATCTTGGGGTCCGGAGACGGGTGAATCGAGGACCGGTGTCATGGCAGAAGAGTCAGGATTTCTGCTGTGTGCCCGAAGACCTTTGAGATCTTTGAGATCTTCTGGCACAGAGCTCGAAAAAGTGACGTAACGGACTTTTAACATCATAAACCAGCAAGATGCTTGTTATGTCTCCCCACTCACTGGGAAAACAGAGACACCTCCTTCTCCCTTATTAGAGAGAAAGAGAGCCTGCAGTATGTCGTATACCAGGTGAAACACAAAGTCTTTGGAGTAACTGCAAATCTGTGTCTTTGTTATTGCTTTGCTTACGCTTGAGTGCTCGGTGATGGGTGCCGATGCTTTTTTTTTGCTAGTGGGGGAGGGGGGATTGTTGCTTGCTGCCACTTACAAGCGGGAGGGAGGGGAGCTGGGGGGATTTTGGGGTTCTAACATTTAACTGTCATTCGTTCTTTGGGGCACTTCTCTGTTTTCATGGATGATTGCAAAGAAAAAGCATTTCAGGATGTATATTGTATACATTTCTCTGACATTAAGTTGGACCTTTGAACGTTTCAACCTTTGAACTAACAGTAAATATAGTATGTAATCTAGCTCCTCCATGAATATTTATTTTCTTAAAATATACATACTTTATATTAGTAAAACTGTTATATAAGTTCACCAGTGAAATACTTTTAAGTTGTGTTTACACTCTTCAGCTTGTTCAGAATACGATATTCGGATGTAAAATAGCACAACTATACAAAATATCTATTTTTCTGTTGTCTTTATAAAAATATCAATATTAATTTTTGAATAGCTTTTCTAAAATGCTTCATTCATTTCTGTTATGCTTTAATAGTAAATCAATGAATACACCTAAATGAACAGGACCCATCTATTTGCCTTAAAAATGTCAATGATTACTGCTCCTAATACATTAACCACAGCCTCAGAATAAAAGGGCGTCCCTTTAGAAGAGAGATGAGGAGGAGGAAGTGTAGAGTTCATTGCCATGGACGGATGTGGAGACCAAGTCAATGCGTATATTTCTAACAGAGGTTTGTAGGTTCTTGATCAATCAGGGTCTCAAAGGTTACAGGGAGAGGGAGGGAGAATGGGATTGGCAGGAGTAATGAATCAGCCACGATATAATAGCTGAGCAGACTCGATGGGATGAATGGCCTAATTCTGCTCCAAAGTCTGATGGTCTTAGTCCATTAATCAATGACAATACCATCTCAAGTTTTTCATGGCTCGTGAGAGAATGTTTTAGAATATTATTGCCAATTTTGGCACACACTCTCAAGCCAACTATAGTGCCCTGTTGTGTTTATCCTATTGCTAAAGTACATCAATTAGATCATAAAACCATAATACATATGAGCAGAATTAGGCTATTCGGCCAATCGAGTCTACTCTGCCATTCCATTATGGCTGATTTATTAACCCTCTCAATCCCACTCTCCTGCCTTCTTCCTGAAACCTTAACACCTTGACTAATCAAGTATCTATCAACCTTCACTTTAAATATACCTAAACACTTGGCCTCTACAGCTGTCTGTAGCAATAAATTCCACAGGCCTTTCAATATTCAATGGGTTTCAATGAGATCCTTCATTCTGCTAAACTCCAGTGAGTCCTTGTACATTAACCCATTCATTGCTAGAATCATTCTTGTGAACCTCTTCTTGGACTGTCTCCAATGCCAGCACATTTTCTGTAGACTTCCTGCTTCCTCAATACTACCTGCCCCTCCACCTATCTTCATATCATCCACAAAGTCATTATTTCCATCATCCAAATCATTGATATATAACATGAAAAGAATCTGTCCCAAACACCAGTCCCTGCAGAACACCATTAGTCACTGGCAGCCAACCAGAAAAGGCCCCTTTATTTCCACTCACTGCCTCCTGTCACTCAGCCAATCTTCTATCCATGCTAGCATCTTTCCTGTAACACCATGGACTCTTTCTTGCTTAGCAGCCTCATGAGCAACTGCTTGTCAAAGGCCTTCTGAAAACCCAAATAAACAACATCCACTGACTCTGCTTTGTCTATCCTGCCTGTTATTTCCTCAAAGAACAGATTTGTCAGGCAAGATTTCACCTTGAAGAAACCATGCTGACTTTGGCCTATTTTTTCATGTGCCTCCAAGTAGCCAGAAACCTCATCCTTAATAATGAACTTCAACAGCTTCCCAACCACTAACTTGCCTATAATTTACTTTGTTCTGCCTCCCTCCCATCTTAAAGAGTGGAGTGACATTTGCAATTCTCCAGTCCTCTGGAATCATTCCAGAATCTAGTGATTCTTGAAAGAACATTACCAATGCCTCCACAATTTCTTCAGCCACCTCTTTCAAAACCCTGGGTGTAATGCATCTGGTTCAGGTGACTTAACTACCTTCAGACCTTTTAGCTTCCCAAGCACTTTCTCCTTAGTAATGACAAATGCATTCACTTTGATCCCATGAACAAGCATGGATAACTTCACTCAACTCTTTTCTGAACTGATTCCACAACCTATGGAATCACTTTCAAGGACTCTACAACTCAGTATTATTTATTTACTTTTCTTATTTATTATTTGCATTGTTTATCCTCTTTGCATGTTGGATGTTTGTCAGTCTTTGTTAAGTAGTTTTTCATAGATTCCATTGTACTTGTTTTACATTCCTGTGAATGCCTGCAAGAAAAGGAATTGCAAGGTAGTATACTGTATGGTGACATAAATGTACTTCAATAATAAATTGACTTTGAACTTTGGACAGTGAGGCAGCCCAACTGTCTGCCCTAAAGCAAGTGACACAGCCTCTGTAGAGACAGTGTATGACCCCTACTTGTACTATGGATTATTGTGTATGACGCATCTTTGCACATTATTCTGTTTTTTATTTTATTTAGAGTGACAACATGATAACAGGCCCTCTCCACCCAACGAGCCTGTGCCGCCCAATTACACCCACATAACCAATCAACTGACTAACATACAAACGTTTGTACATCTTTGGAATGTGGGAGGAAACTGGAGCACATGGAGGAAACCACATGTGGTTATGGGGAGAACATACAAACTCATTACGGAGAACAGTGGGAATTGAACACGATTTGCTGGTGTTGTAATAACCACAACACTGCCATGGCACCCCTACCCCCTACAAAGTGGATGTACACCCAGTGGCCATTTTATTAGGTTCACCTGTATGCCTCGTTCATGCAAACATCTAACTAGCCAGTCATGTAGCAGCATGTTAATGTATAAAAGCACGCAGACATGGTCAGGAGGTTCAGTTGCTCAGACCAAACATCAGAATGGGGAAGAAATGTGATATAAGCGACTTTGACCATGAGATAATTGTTAGTACCAGACAAGGTGGTTTGAGTATCTCAGAAACTGCTGATATCCTGGGATTCTCACATGCAGCAGTCTCTAGAGTTTACAAAGAATGGTGCGAGAAACAAAAAGACATCCAGTGAGTGGCAGTTCTGTATGAAAATGTCTTGTTAATGAGAGAGGTCAGAGGAGAATAGCCAGACTGATTCAAGCTGACAGGAAAGCAACAGTAACTCCAATAGCCACATGTTTCAACAGTGGTGTGAAGAAGGGATCTCTGAATGCACAACACATCATATGTTGAAATGATGGACTAAGCAGCAGAAGACCATACCTGGTTCCTCTCCTGTACCTAGTTAGGTAGCCACTGGGTGAATGTCCTGTGTTCTATGTTTCCCGTTCTCTGTTCTCTGTTCTATGTTACATGTCTTGTGTTCTATGTTCTATGTTTTCCATTCTCTGGTCTATGTTACATGTCCTGTGTTCTATGTTCTATGTTTTCCGTTCTCTGTTCTCTGGTCTATGATATATGTCCTGTGTTCTATGTTCTATGTTTTCCAT
Organism: Hemitrygon akajei; assembly: GCF_048418815.1. Classification (NCBI taxonomy): domain Eukaryota; kingdom Metazoa; phylum Chordata; class Chondrichthyes; order Myliobatiformes; family Dasyatidae; genus Hemitrygon; species Hemitrygon akajei. Next base: position 4,683,533 of record NC_133150.1, on the reverse strand, counting down.
TCTCTGTTCTCTGGTCTATGATATATGTCCTGTGTTCTATGTTCTATGTTTTCCATTCTCTGGTCTATGTTACATGTCTTGTGTTCTATGTTCTATGTTTTCCATTCTCTGGTCTATGTTACATGTCCTGTGTTCTATGTTCTATGTTTTCCATTCTCTGGTCTATGTTACATGTCCTGTGTTCTATGTTCAATGTTTTCCGTTCTCTGGTCTATGTTACATGTCCTGTGTTCTATGTTCTATGTTTTCTGTTCTCTGGTCTATGTTACATGTCCTGTGTTCTATGTTCTATGTTTTCCATTCTCTGGTCTATGTTACATGTCCTGTGTTCTATGTTCTATGTTTTCCGTTCTCTGTTCTCTGGTCTATGATATATGTCCTGTGTTCTATGTTCTATGTTTTCCATTCTCTGGTCTATGTTACATGTCCTGTGTTCTATGTTCTATGTTTTCCATTCTCTGGTCTATGTTACATGTCCTGTGTTCTATGTTTCTCCATTCTCTGGTCTATGTTACATGTCCTGTGTTCTATGTTCTATGTTTTCCGTTCTCTGTTCTCTGGTCTATGTTACATGTCCTGTGTTCTATGTTCTATGTTTTCCATTCTCTGGTCTATGTTACATGTCCTGTGTTCTATGTTCTATGTTTTCTGTTCTCTGGTCTATGATATATGTCCTGTGTTCTATGTTCTATGTTTTCCATTCTCTGGTCTATGATATATGTCCTGTGTTCTATGTTCAATGTTTTCCGTTCTCTGGTCTATGTTACAAGTCCTGTGTTCTATGTTCTATGTTTTCTGTTCTCTGGTCTATGTTACATGTCCTGTGTTCTATCTTCTATGTTTTCCATTCTCTGGTCTATGTTACATGTCCTGTGTTCTATGTTCTATGTTTTCCATTATCTGGTCTATGTTACATGTCCTGTGTTCTATGTTTTCCATTCTCTGGTCTATGTTACATGTCCTGTGTTCTATGTTCTATGTTTTCCGTTCTCTGTTCTCTGGTCTATGATATATGTCCTGTGTTCTATGTTCTATGTTTTCCATTCTCTGGTCTATGATATGTGTCCTGTGTTCTATGTTCTATGTTTTCCATTCTCTGGTCTATGTTACATGTCCTGTGTTCTATGTTCTATGTTTTCCGTTCTCTGGTCTATGTTACATGTCCTGTGTTCTATGTTTTCCATTCTCTGGTCTATGTTACATGTCCTGTGTTCTATGTTCTATGTTTTCCATTCTCTGTTCTCTGGCCTATGATATATGTCCTGTGTTCTATGTTTTCCATTCTCTGGTCTATGTTACATGTCCTGTGTTCTATGTTCTATGTTTTCAGTTCTCTGTTCTCTGGCCTATGATATATGTCCTGTGTTCTATGTTTTCCATTCTCTGGTCTATGTTACATGTCCTGTGTTCTATGTTCTATGTTTTCCATTCTCTGTTCTCTGGCCTATGATATATGTCCTGTGTTCTATGTTTTCCATTCTCTGGTCTATGTTACATGTCCTGTGTTCTATGTTCTATGTTTTCCATTCTCTGTTCTCTGGTCTATGTTACATGTCCTGTGTTCTATGTTTTCCATTCTCTGGTCTATGTTACATGTCCTGTGTTCTATGTTCTATGTTTTCCATTCTCTGTTCTCTGGCCTATGATATATGTCCTGTGTTCTATGTTTTCCATTCTCTGGTCTATGTTACATGTCCTGTGTTCTATGTTCTATGTTTTCCATTCTCTGTTCTCTGGCCTATGATATATGTCCTGTGTTCTATGTTTTCCATTCTCTGGTCTATGTTACATGTCCTGTGTTCTATGTTCTATGTTTTCTGTTCTCTGGTCTATGTTACATGTCCTGTGTTCTATGTTTTCCATTCTCTGGTCTATGTTACATGTCCTGTGTTCTATGTTCTATGTTTTCCATTCTCTGTTCTCTGGCCTATGATATATGTCCTGTGTTCTATGTTTTCCATTCTCTGGTCTATGTTACATGTCCTGTGTTCTATGTTCTATGTTTTCAGTTCTCTGTTCTCTGGTCTATGATATATGTCCTGTGTTCTATGTTCTATGTTTTCCATTCTCTGGTCTATGTTACATGTCCTGTGTTCTATGTTCTATGTTTTCCATTCTCTGTTCTCTGGTCTATGATATATGTCCTGTGTTCAATGTTTTCCATTCTCTGGTCTATGTTACATGTCCTGTGTTCTATGTTCTATGTTTTCAGTTCTCTGTTCTCTGGTCTAGGATATATGTCCTGTGTTCTATGTTCTATGTTTTCCGTTCTCTGTTCTCTGGTCTATGATATATGTCCTGTGTTCTATGTTCTATGTTTTCCATTCTCTGGTCTATGATATATGTCCTGTGTTCTATGTTCTATGTTTTCCATTCTCTGGTCTATGTTACATGTCCTGTGTTCTATGTTCTATGTTTTCTGTTCTCTGGTCTATGTTACATGTCCTGTGTTCTATGTTCTATGTTTTCCGTTCTCTGTTCTCTGGTCTAGGATATATGTCCTGTGTTCTATGTTCTATGTTTTCCATTCTCTGTTCTCTGGTCTATGATATATGTCCTGTGTTCTATGTTCTATGTTTTCCATTCTCTGTTCTCTGGTCTATGTTACATGTCCTGTGTTCTATGTTCTGTGTTTTCCATTCTCTGGTCTTTGTTACATGTCCTGTGTTCTATGTTTTCCATTCTCTGGTCTATATTACATGTCCTGTGTTCTATGTTTTCCATTCTCTGTTCTCTGGTCTATGTTACATGTCCTGTGTTCTATGTTCTATATTTTCCATTCTCTGGTCTATGTTACATGTCCTGTGTTCTATGTTTTCCATTCTCTGGTCTATGTTACATGTCCTGTGTTCTATGTTCTATGTTTTCCATTCTCTGGTCTATGTTACATGTCCTGTGTTCTATGTTCTATGTTTTCCATTCTCTGGTCTATGTTACATGTCCTGTGTTCTATGTTCTATGTTTTCAGTTCTCTGTTCTCTGGTCTAGGATATATGTCCTGTGTTCTATGTTCTATGTTTTCCGTTCTCTGTTCTCTGGTCTATGATATATGTCCTGTGTTCTATGTTCTATGTTTTCCATTCTCTGGTCTATGATATATGTCCTGTGTTCTATGTTCTATGTTTTCCATTCTCTGGTCTATGTTACATGTCCTGTGTTCTATGTTCTATGTTTTCTGTTCTCTGGTCTATGTTACATGTCCTGTGTTCTATGTTCTATGTTTTCCGTTCTCTGTTCTCTGGTCTAGGATATATGTCCTGTGTTCTATGTTCTATGTTTTCCATTCTCTGTTCTCTGGTCTATGATATATGTCCTGTGTTCTATGTTCTATGTTTTCCATTCTCTGTTCTCTGGTCTATGTTACATGTCCTGTGTTCTATGTTCTGTGTTTTCCATTCTCTGGTCTTTGTTACATGTCCTGTGTTCTATGTTTTCCATTCTCTGGTCTATATTACATGTCCTGTGTTCTATGTTTTCCATTCTCTGTTCTCTGGTCTATGTTACATGTCCTGTGTTCTATGTTCTATATTTTCCATTCTCTGGTCTATGTTACATGTCCTGTGTTCTATGTTTTCCATTCTCTGGTCTATGTTACATGTCCTGTGTTCTATGTTCTATGTTTTCCATTCTCTGGTCTATGTTACATGTCCTGTGTTCTATGTTCTATGTTTTCCATTCTCTGTTGTCTGGTCTATGTTACATGTCCTGTGTTCTATGTTCTATGTTTTCCATTCTCTGGTCTATGTTACATGTCCTGTGTTCTATGTTCTGTGTTTTCCATTCTCTGGTCTATGTTACATGTCCTGTGTTCTTAGTTCTGTGTTTTCCGTTCTCTGGTCTATGTTACATGTCCTGTGTTCTTAGTTCTGTGTTTTCCGTTCTCTGGTCTATGTTACATGTCCTGTGTTCTATGTTCTGTGTTTTCCGTTCTCTGGTCTATGTTACATGTCCTGTGTTCTATGTTCTGTGTTTTCCATTCTCTGGTCTATGTTACATGTCCTGTGTTCTATGTTCTGTGTTTTCCGTTCTCTGGTCTTTGTTACATGTCCTGTGTTCTTAGTTCTATGGTACTTGGCTTCAGACCAGTGCTGGTGCTGTACTCATTCTGCAGCTGTTTTTTTTTATCACTAATTTTTATTGCAACACCAACAAATTACATTCAATACAACCAGTTGCCAATTACATTTTGACTGTTTAACCCAGCCGCCTCCCAGCCCTCATCGCCATCCCCCCCCCCCCCCTCCTCTACCCTTCACTGCAGCTGGTTCTTGACGTCAGGTTATCTGTTAGGCACTGTCGCAGGGGAGCTATCATTGCAACGTCCTTGAGACCGATTGATTTTCTTGCTGTAATGTTCCTGTTGTTGCAACTCTTTGGTGGCCTGGCTGACGGAGGCAACAAAGACGATCAGGTGATGGCCAGATTCTGCATCTGCTGGAAATCCAGAGCAAAACACACAGAATGCTGGAGGAACTGAGTAGGTCAGGTAGCATCAATGAAGAGGAATAAACAGTTGATGTTTCAGCCTTTAGTTAGCATGCAATTCTGAACTGAAATCAGTTTTAAACACAAGAGAATGAGCAGATGCTGGCAAACAGAGCAACACACATCAGGACTGGAAGAGAAGGGGGAAGAAGGTGGGGGGAGGGGGGGGAGGAGAACTACCTGGCAGGCAATGGTGAGACCAGTTGAGGCCAAAGCTGGGAGGGTAGGGTGAAGCAGTGAAGTGTGAAGCTGGGAGGTGATAGATGAAAAACTTAAAGGGCTGGAGAAGGAATCTGATAGGAGATGAGAGTGGACCATCAGAGAAAGGGAAGTGGGAGGGGAACAAAAGGTAGGTGATAGGTAGGTCAGGAGAAGAGAAGGGGTAGGGAAGCCAGAATGGGGAATGGAAAAAGAGAGAAAGGGGAAGGGGAGTAATTACCTCGAGAGAAATTACTTCATTGAGGAATTACCCAATTAAAACTTATCAAATGGCCTTGATAGAGTGGATAAGGAGAAGATGGTGGGTGAGTCTAAGACCAGAGGGCACAGCCTCAGAATAGAGAAGTGTCCTTTTAGAATGGAGATGAGGAGGAATTTTTTTAGCAGAGGGTGGTGAATCTGTGGAACTCTTTGTCGCAGACAACTATGGAGACCAAGTCTTTATGTGGATTTAAGGCAGAGGTTGATATTTTCTTGATTGATCAAGGCATGAAGGGATATGGGGAGAAGGCAAGAGAATGTGACTGAGAGGAAAATTGGATCAGCCATGATGAAATTGCGGAGCAGACTGAATGGGCCAAATGGTTTAATTCGGCTCCTATATCTTATGGTCAATCAGTTTTGGTCAGCTCCTCTCTATTGCCTCTGTAATTCCCTTTACTCCACTGTAATACTGAAACATCTGACTTTAGCTTCCCCCTTTCAAATTACAGGGTGTATTCTATCATATTATGGTCACTGTACACTAAGGGTTCCTTTATCTTAAGCTTGCCAATCAATTACAGTTCATTGCACATCACCCTATCCAAAATAGCTGATTTCCTAGTGGGCTCAACCATGAGCTTCTCAAAAAGACATTCTGTAAGCATTCCACCAAATGATAATAAACAATCAAAACCTGGAGAACTATCCAAGAACATCTCAAAGGCACTGAACATACCTTGGAGCTCAGTACAGTCCATCATGAAAAAGTGGAAAAATATGAAACCACAGCCACACTGCCTAGATCAGGCTGCCCTCTAAACCTAGGCACAGGAGAACAATAGACAATAGGTGCAGGAGTAGGCCATTCGGCCCTTTGAGCCAGCACCACATTCAATGTGATCACGGCTGATCATCCACAATCAGTAACCCGTTCCTGCCTTCTCCCTTGACTCCACTGTCTTTAAGAGCTCTATCTAACTCTTTCTTGAAAGCATCCAGAGAATTGGCATCCACTGCCTTCTGAGGCAGAGCATTCCATAGATCGTAATAACAGAACATAAGAAAGACTTCTATGACGCCAACAGTCACTCTGAGGGAGCTGCAGAAGTCAGTGACTGCAACTGGAGATGAAGATCATGGCTCCACAATCTCTAAGGCCTTGCACAAAAAGTTTATTTATGGAGGAAGAAATCCTGTCTACCTGTCTTAAAAAAAAAGTATATCCTTGCCTGTAAAGACTTTGCAAAGCATCATTTAGTAGATACTGTAAAGTCGTAGAAGTAAGTCTGGTGGTCAGATGAGACTAAGATGGAAGTTTTTGCTCTCAACACTAAGTGGTACAGCAAGTAACACCATCCCTACTGTAAATTATGGTGGAGGCAACATCATGCTATAGAAATGATTTTCAGCAGCAGGGACTGGAAATCTGGTCAGGATTGATGGGAAGATGAAAGCTGCTAAGTACAGAGAGATCCAGGATAAAAACCTGCTGACCTCTGTCAGGAAGTTTAAACTGGGGAGGAAGTTCATCTTGTAGCAGGACACAGACATGAAGTGCACTGCCAGAGCAACCATGCAGTGACTTCAAATGAAGAAAATTGATGCCGTTGAGTGTCCCAGTCAGAGTCCTGACCTTAACCTGATCGAACATCTCTGGCAAGTCCTCAGATTGCTGTCCACTGCCGCTCCCCAGCTAACCTGGCACAGCTCGAGCAATTTTGCAAGGAGGAATGGGCAAATGTTGTTTTCTCACATTGTGAAAAGCTCATAGAGATGTATCTAAAAAGAATATTGGCTGTAATAGTTCAACGATTCAGTGGTTCAACTAAGTACTGAGCAAAGGGGATTGCATACTTTTAAACTGCTAACATTTCAGTTTTTGAATTTTTAGTTTTTCATGCTTTACCATTTTCCATTTTTGGGGCTGTCCTGTGAAAAAGGAGCATGAAATAAAAATTCTGAGTTAAGTTGATTAAAGTTGATCAAAATTCTTGGTTGTTGTAGACTTTTATGTGAACAAAAGTTTGGAAGATGAATACATTTACAAGGCACTATCATTCTATAGATCGCTTCTCATTCTTTTGAATTCCAGTGAGCTTTGCCCCAGGTGACTCAAACTCTCCTCACCCCATCATCTCCACATCAACCTGGTTAACCTCCCCTCCACTGCCTCACCAGTGCCCTGTACAGTTGCAGCATAACCTTCCTCAGGATGATTAAATTTAAAAATTTGAAGTATGTACGATGGGTGCCATGATAACATGGCCATCAGAGTTCAGTTGCAATGTCATCTTCAAGGAACCTATACAATCTCCCCGTGACCATGTGGGTTTTCTCTGGGTATTCCGGTTTCCTCCCACAGTCCATAGGCATACCGATTATTGGGTCAGTCGGTCACTGTAAATTGTCCTGTGATTAAGGCCTTCCATTGCTCAGGGTTGACTGTGGGCATTGTGTCCCAGCTGTCTACATGATTTGCAAGGCAGAGCAGTACGATATAGAGAGCAAGCTGTTGCCCATGTAGTAAGCTCCCCCCGTCTAAGTAACGGCAAAGACTGATACAGTTTGGCACCAGTGGTGTTGTAGGAGTTGCCAGTCAGTGTTGAACTCAGCCTTAGAGACTCCAGCTCTGGATTATTCCTCCGAGTTTACTCCCAAAGCCTTCTCCGTGAATGGTTATTACCACAAGGCAGCAGAGGTTTGAGATCAGAGTTTTTCTTCTTCTAGATGAGCTGCCAATCCATCTGCCTGAAGTGACTGGTTTTAAGGCACCAGGAGTCCACCTTTACCCCTTCCCCTGTCATTAGAAACAGTTCCGCTATGTTTGATAGCTAAACCACACATGAAGCCCAGGAGCTGTCCTTGGTTGTCAGAAGCTATTTGAGACACACGCCATTAGGAGCATTTAATAGATAATGGGAGCTTTTCTCCACTACCAGTCCTGGCTAAGACAACCTTAAGGAAACAAATGCTGTATTCAGGCTGGGGTTAAATAGATGGGTTGCTGGCTGGTGCAGCTCATTGGGTCGGAAGGATCTGATCCACACTCTATCTCTAAAGAAGTAACAAGTTCAATCCTTCTTGCAATGAACCATAGAACCATAGAACATTACAGCACAGAAACAGGCCTTTTGGCCCTTCTTGGCTGTGCTGAACCATTTTTCTGCCTAGTCCCACTGACCTGCACCTGGACCATATCCCTCCATACACCTCTCATCCATGTACCTGTCCAAGTTTTTCTTAAATGTCAACAGTGAGCCCGCATTCACCACTTCATCCGGCAGCTCATTCCACACTCCCACCACTCTCTGTGTGAAGAAGCCCCTCTAATGTTCCCTTTAAACCTTTCCCCCTTCACCCTTAACCCATGACCTCTGGGTTTTTTCTCCCCTGGCCTCAGTGGAAAAAGCCTGCTTGCGTTCTCTCTATCTATACCCATCATAATTTTATACACCTCTATCAAATCACCCCTCATTCTCCTACGCTCCAGGGAATAAAGTCCTAACCTATTCAACCTTTCTCTGTAACTCAGTTTCTCAAGTCCCGGCAACATTCTTGTAAACCTTCTCTAAACTCTTTCAACCTAATTAAATATCCCTCCTTTAATTAGGTGACCAAAACTGCACACAATACTCCAAATTCGGTCTCACCAATGTCTTATACAACCTCCCCATTACATTCCAACTCTTATACTCAATACTTTGATTTATAAAGGCCAATGTACCAAAAGCTCTCTTTATGACCCTATCTACTTGTGGCACCACTTTTAGGGAATTTTGTATCTGTATTCCCAGATCCCTCTGTTCTACTGCACTCCTCAGTGTCCTACCATTTACCTTGTATGTTCTACCTTGGTTTGACCTTCTGAAGTGCAATACCTCACACTTGTCTGTATGAAGCTCCATCTGCCATTTTTCAGCCCATTCCTCCAATTGGTCCAAATCCCTCTGCAAGCTTTGAAAACCTTCCTCACTGTCCACTACACCTTCATGAAGATCATGAATATAAACTCAGCAACTGAGTCTTCACAGCGCTGTTTCGTAGAGAATCTCAAAGATTCACCATACATTACTGGGAAAACCTTTTGCTCATCACCACCTTCATTGTTCCTGGGCTGTGGACACTCCAGCTAGGGGGAATGTCAACTCAGCTTTGTGCTAGCATTCCCTATTCCTTCTTTGCTGATCACACTTTGCTGGTAGATTGTGCCTTTTCCAATTCTGGAAAAGGGTTTGATTTTTTATGGACCTATATTCACTGGAGTTTAGAAGAATGAGGGGAGATTTCATTGAAACTTAACAAATATTGAAAACTCTAGATAGAGTGGATGTGGAGAGGATCAGAGGGCACAGCCACAGAATAGAGAGACGTCCATTTGGAAAAGAGAAAAGGAGAATTTCTTTAGCCAAAGGGTGGCGAATCTATGCCACAGACGGTTGTGGAGGCCGTCATTGGGTATATTTAAAGCAGAGGTTGATAGGTTCTGATTAGTAAGGGTGTCAAAGGTTACAGCAAGAAGGCAGGAGAATGGGGTTGAGAGGGACTTTCTGGACAATAGATCTCACCAGTTCCCCAACACCACCACACTCCTCAGGTTGGCGGAACTGGTACTCACACTTAATAACTTCTCTTTCGGCTCTTCCCACTTTCTCCAGATCAAGGGTGTACCTATGGGCACTCGCATGGGCCCCAGCTATGCCTGCCTCTTTGTGGGTTATGTGGAACAGTCTATGCTCCAAATCTATACTGGTACTGCTCCCCAACTTTTCCTTCGATACATTGACGACTACATTGGTGCTGCTTCCTGCACCCATGCTGAGCTTGTGAATTTCATCGACTTTGCCCCTAACTTTCACCCAGCCCTTAAATTCACTTGGTCCATCTTGGACACTTCTCTCCCCTTTCTCGATCTCTCGGTCTCCATCTCTGGAGATAGACTGCCCACTGACATCTTCTATAAACCCACTGACTCCCATAACTACCTTGATTATAGCTCTTCCCACCCTGCCAAATGCAAAAATTCTATTCCCTATTCCCAGTTCCTCCGTCTCTGCCTCATCTGCTCCAAGGATGAGGCTTTCCATTCCAGGACATCCCAAATGTCCTCTTTCTTTAAGAATCGTGGTTTCCCTTCTGCCATCATCAATGATGCCCTCACCCGCATCTCCTCCATTTCCCACACTTCAGCCCTCACCCCATCCTCCCGTCACCACAACAGGGACCGTGTCCCCCTTGTCCTCACCTATCACCCCACCAGCCTCCAGATCCAGCATATTATCCTCTGCAACTTCCGCCACCTTCAACAGGACCCCACCACTAAGGACATCTTTCCCTCCCTACCCCTCTCTGCTTTTCGCAGGGATCATTCCCTCTGCGACTGCCTGGTCCACATGTCCCTCCCCACAGATCTCCCACCTGGTACTTATCCCTGCAAGCGTAAGTGCTACACCTGTCCCTACACCTCATCTCTTACCACCATTCAGGGTCCCAAACAGTCCTTCCAGGTGAGGCAACACTTCACTTGTGAGTCTGTTGGGGTAACCTATTGCATCCAGTGCTCCCGGTGCGGCCTCCTCTACATCAGCGAGACCCAACACAGATTGGGGGACCGCTTCATCAAGCACACAACAGACAGGATCTCTCGGTTGCCACTCACTTCAACTCTGCTTCACGTTCCCATTCGGATATGTCCATACATGGCCTCCTCTACGGCCATGATGAGGCCAAACTCAGGTTGGAGGAGCAACACCTCATCTACCGTCTGGGTAGTCTCCAGCCCCTTGGCATGAACATTGAATTCTCCAGCTTCCGGTAATTCCCTCCCCCTCCCTTCCCCCATCCCACCTTCACTCTGTCTCCTCTTCTAGCCACCTATCACCTCTCATGACTCTGCCTTCTTCTACTACCCATAGTGCTTTCCCCTTAGATTCCTTCTTCACCTTTCCTGCCCCACCCCTTGATCTTTCCTCTGATTGGTTTTCCACCCTCTCCCCACCTTCTTTATAGGGCCCCTGCCCCCTCCTTCTTTAGTCCTGACGAAGGGTTTCGACCCAAAACGTTAACTGCTTCTTTCAATGGATACTGCCCGACCTGCTGAGTTCATTCAGCTTTTTTGTACGTCTTGATTTGACCACAGCATCTGCAGTGTACTTTGTGATAACTGTTCTTGAACCTGGTAGTGCGAGTCCTGAGGCTCTTGTACTTTCTACCTGATGGCAGCAGTGAGAAGAGAGCAAGGCCTGAGTGGTGGGAATTTCTGATGATGGATGCTGCTACCTACAACATTTCATGTAGATGTGCTCAATGGTTGGGAGGGTTTTACCCGTGATGTACCGGACTCAATCCACTACCTTTTGTAGGATTTTCTGTTCAAAGGCTTTGGTGTTTCCATACCAGGCCATGCTGTAGCCAGTCAGTATGCTCTCCACTACACATCCATATACGTTTGTCAAAGTTTTAGAGTGCAGACTCTGAAGAAAGTAGAGACACCGTTGTGTTTTCTTCGCAACTGTCTAGGACAGGTCCTCTGAAGTAGTAACACCCAGGAATTTAAAGTTTCTGACCCTCTGCAGCTCTGATTCTCTGATAAATATTGGCTCATGGACCTCTGGTTTCCCTCTCCTGAAGTCTACAGTCAGTTTCTTGGTCTTGCTGACACCACTCAGCCAAATTTATATGTTGATTCCTCACCATCTTTAACGGTGGTGTCATCAGTAAACTTGAGTAAGGCATTGGAGCTGTGCCTAGCCATACAGTCACAGGTGTAAAGCGAGTTGAGCAGGAGCAAAGCACACAGCCCTCTGTTGCTCCTCGTGGTGGAGATCTTGTTGCCAACCCAAACTGACTAGGGTCTACAAGTGAGAAAATCAAAGATCCAATTGCACAAGGGGGCTTTGAGGCCAAAGTCTTGGGGCTTATTGATAAGTTTTGAGAAGATGATGGTATTGAATGCTGAGCTGTAGCTGATAAAGAGCATCCTGTTGTATGCATCGTTGCTGTCCAGATGTTCAAGGATTGAGTGAAGAGCCAATGAACTGGTATCTGCTGTGGACCTGTTGCTCCAGTAGGCAACTTGAAGCAGATGTAAATCACCTCTCAGGCAGGAGTGATCATGTTTCATCACCAGCCTCTCAAAATGCTTCATCACTGTGGATGTAAATGTAACCGGGCGATAGTGATTGAGGCAGATCATCATCCCCTTGGTTCCCCCACTCTCCTCATCCCAGCCCACCCTGTTTGCACTTTCCAAATAAAAGCTGTAGACAACAGCACAGAAAGAGACCCTTTGGCCCAACTCATCTGTGCCAACCGAGGTACCTTGCTGAAGAGTCTCAGCCCGAAATATCGACTCTTTATTCCACTCCAGGTAATGCCTGGCCTGCTGAGCTTCTCCAACATTTCATTTCTTCTCTAACTGGTAAGCAATTTTGGGTTTAGGCTTCCCTACCCTGGAAAAAGACTGTGAACCATCGTACCTAGACTTAATGACTACTTTGTTAGGGGCATCCTGTATCTAAAAGTGGCCTCTGAGAGTATGTTCATGGTCTTCTACTGCTGTAGCCATTCCACTTCAAGTTCAACGTGTTATGTTCAATAATGTTCTTCTGCATACCACTGTCATAATGCATAGTTATTTGAGTTACTATCGCCTTCCTGTCATCTTGAACCAGTCTGGCTATTCCTCTCTGATCTCTCTCATTAACAAAGCTTTTATGCCTACAGAAGTGCCGCTTACTAGGTGTTTTCTGTTTTCACACCATTCTCTGTAAAGTCTAGAGATTGTTGTGCATGATATTCCCAGGAGATCAGCAGTTTCTGAGATATTCAAAACACCCTGACTGGCATCAGCAATTATTCCACGGTCAAAGTCACTTAGATCACATTTCTGCCCCATTCTGATGTTTGGTCTGAAAAACAAATGAACCTTTTGCCCATGTTTGAATGCTTTTATACATTAAATTGCTGCCACATGATTGGCTGATTAAATATTTGCATTAATGAGCAGGTATATTGGTGTACCTAATAAAGTGGCCACTGAGTGTGTGTCCTTTTGGATTTTCTAGAACTCCATTATGCCATCCTCCCCTCCACCTTCTTATTCTAGCTTCTGTCCCCTTCATTCCCAGTCCCAACGAAGGGCCCTGCTCACAACATCGAATGTAGATGCTGCCTGGCCTGCTAAGTTGCTCCAACATTTTGTAAGTACCGTATCCTCGCCTCCTGTTCTCCAGGGAGGATATTCCCAGCCTATTCTGTCATTCCTTGTTTTCAACAGTAATTCCAGCAATGGAAGGGTTCAAGCATGGGGAGTGTTTGATGACTCTGGGCCTGTACTCACTGAAGATTCTCACAGTAACCTGTTAATATCAGTCCTAGATAGAATGGATGTGGAGATGACTAGAAGGCACAGCCACAGAATAGGGCATCCCTTTAGAACAGAGATTGATGAATCTCTTTAGCTGGAGGGTGGTGAATCTGTGGACAAGTCTTTGGGTATATTTAAAACGGAGTTTGATGGGTTCTTGATTAGTCAGGGCCTGAAAGGTTACAGGGAGAAGACAGGAAAATGTTGTTAAGAGGCATAATAAATCAGCCATGATGGAATGATAGAGCAGACTCAATGACCTGAATGGCCTAACTCTGTCCCTATGTCTTATGGTCTGGTGGTCTTATGGTACTACCACTCAAGCTATCTGGCCCAAAAATTTGTCTCTGCAAAATCTCCTAAATCTTGTGACAAGATTTTAAAAAAACCCATTAGGGTCTGCTCCCAGTAACACTCAGACTGCCATGTTACTCACATGCCCATTACCCAGAATCCTCCACCCCTCCCTATCATCAGTGTTATCAAGGCAAGAGATGGGCAGATAGAACGATTCAGAAATGTGCTCCTTTGAAAAGATGCAGTCGTCACTGAGTCTCTGGCCCAAGAGTTCTCAAAAGGTCTCTATTCATTGGAGCGTAGAAGGTTGAGGGGGGATTTGATCGAGGTATTTAAAATGTTGAGAGGGATAGATAGAGTTGACGTGAATAGGCTGTTTCCATTGAGAGTAGGGGAGATTCAAACGAGAGGACATGATTTGAGAGTTAGGGGGCAAAAGTTTAAGGGAAACACGAGGGGGTATTTCTTTACTCAGAGAGTGATAACTGTGTGGAATGAGCTTCCTGTAGAAGTAGTAGAGGCCAGTTCAGTTGTGTCATTTAAGGTAAAATTGGATAGGTATATGGACAGGAAAGGAGTGGAGGGTTATGGGCTGAGTGCGGGTAGGTGGGACTAGGTGAGATTAAGAGTTCGGCACGGACTAGGAGGGCCGGAATGGCCTGTTTCCGTGCTGTGATTGTTATATGGTTATAAAGTAGAAGGTGTACGCGGGTCCCTATAAAGATAAAGGCTGAAGAGGCCTTGGTGTCAGTCCATCATATTAGCAGGCACGGAGTGCAGCAGCCAGGCAGCAGTTTTCATAGCGTCAGCGTCATAGAGAGAGAGGAGTGAGCATGGTGGAAGAGCCAGCAAAATCTTTCCAGTATATCATTTAAATTGTCCAGACAGCATCTCGTACCTCACACTAGGGCCAGGACACCACTGCAGCCTCGAACACGCTGCCCTGCAACTCGCTCAGGCCCAGGTTTCACCACCCAGCCTGAAGCCACTTCTAATTTTTCCAAATCGGCTCGGTGCCCAGAGTGATCCACCCTCACACCTGGGCAGTTGTATGGGTGTCAGAAGTCCTCTGGCTTGGTTTCTCCTCTCCATCTACATCGATTCTGCAACATACCAGCATGGCTCATCCCTTGAATTAGCTTCGCCTTTGCTCCTCTCTTCATTGTTTACAGTGAAATTTACTGCATTTTATTTCAGAAAAGGTGCTATTAGTAATATCTTTACTTGAATCTCTTGCTTTTTGAACTACCAGTGAGCTGTTGCACAGATTTGGTAGCACCATCTTAAACCGGAAGTGCATTATCATGACTAATGCCTCCACAATCTCTTCAGCCACCTCTTTCAGAACCCTGGGGTGGACACCATCTGCTCCAGGTGACTTACCTACCTTCAGACCTTTCAGTTTCCCAAGAACATTCTATCTAGTAATGGTAACTTCACACACTGCTTGACTCATGACACCTGGAACTTCCACCATACTGCTGTTGTCTTCAACGGTGAAGACTGATACAAACTACTTATTCAGTTTATCCACCATTTCCTTGTCCCCATTACTACCTCTCCAGCATCGTTTTCCAGCAGTTCAATATCCATTCTTGCCTCTCTTTTACACTTTAAGTATCTGAAGAAACGGTTGGTATCCTCTTTAATATTATTGGCCAACTTATTTTTGTATTCCATCTTTAACTTTTTGTCACTTTTTTAGTTGCCTTCTGTTGGTTTTTAAAAGCTTCCCAATCCTCGAATTTCTCACTAATTTTTGCACTAATATATGCCTTCTCTTTGGCTTTTATGTTTGCTTTGACTTCTCTTGTGTCATCTAGCCTTTAGAATATTTTTTCCTCTTTGGAATGTATATATCCTATGCCATCTGAATTGCATCAGAAATCCCAGCCATTGCTGCTGTGTTGCAATCCCTGCAAGTGGTCTTTTCCAATCAATTTTGGCCAGTCCCTCTCTCATGTCTCTTGGATTTCCAGCATCTTCAGATTTTCTTTTGTTTGCTCATGCCTCTGTAATTCCCTTTACTCCACTGTAATACTGATACATCTGACTTTAGCCTCTCCTTCTCAAATTTCAGGGTGAACTCGATCACATTATGATCACTTTCCCCAGGGTTCTTTTACCTTACGCTCTCTGATCAATTCTGGTTCATTTCACAACATCCAATCCAGCATAGCTGATCTCCTAGTGGGCTCAACTATGAATTGCTCTAAAAAGCCATCTCGCAGGCTTTCTAGAAATTCCCTTTCTTTGGATCTAGCACCAAAATGATTTTCCCAATCTACTTGAAATTGAAATCCCCCATGACTATTGTAATATTGTCCTTTTGGCATGCCCTTTCTATCGCCCATTATAATTTGTAGATGACATCCTTACTACTGTTTCGGGGTCTGTATACAACACTCATCAGGGGTTTTTTTTACCCTTGCAGTTCCTTAGCTCTATCTGCAATGATTCACCAACCCTATGTCACCATTTTCTAATGATTTGATTTCATTTTTTACCAACAACCCCCCTGCCTTCCTGCCTGTCCTTTCGATACAATGTGCTGATTTTATTTTACGTTAATGATTTGAGTAAGCACATAACAAATAAGCTAGTAAAATTTACCAATGACACAAAATTAGGGGAATGGGCTGATAACATTCAGTCAGCAGAATCAAAGCAGTTAGATCTAAACAAAATCCAGGCGTGGGCAGATAAATGGCAGACGAAATTTAATGTACGTAAATGTGAAGTATTACATTTGGGAAGTAGAAATATGAGATATAAATTTACAATGAGTTAGAAAGTACACTGTATGAGAAGGATTTAGGTGCCCTGACAGACTCATCCTTATCAGCATCTGGACAATGCACAGAAGTGATTAGGAAGGCTACTAAAATGTTGTGCTACTTAATGAGCTCAGTGGAGTTCAAGTCTAGAGCTGTATATTGCACCTGTGAAGCCACATCTTGAATACTGTGTACAATTTTGGTCTCCACATTGTGTGAGGGATGAGAAGGCACTGGGATAGACCAGAGAAGGGTGATTGGACTCATTTTAGGTCTGTAGGGTATGAGCTATGAAGAAAGATTGAAAGAATTAAATCTTTTTAGCCTAAGTAGACATAGAATGAGAGAAGACCTGATAGAAATGTTCAAAATCATTCAGTGTATAAGTAAGGTGGATACCATTTTAATCCATCAATGAGGACATACGGCCATAGGGGGAGACTGGTTAAGGGGAGATTTCAGACTAACATCAGGAAGCATTTCTTTAAACAGCGAGTCGTAGACACATGGAACTAAATATCTAGTTGTGTAGTTGAGAGTAGTACCTTAGAAACTTTCAAATTTAAGCTATTACAACAGACTATGTGAATCGGAATTTGGCAAGCTTGTTGGACTGAATGGCCTGTTCTTATCAAAAACTTTCTAATGTTCTAATGTGTATCCATGGACATGAATCTCCCAGCTGTAACCTTCTTCCAGCCATGATTCGGTGATGCCTACATCCATCTGCAACTCTGCTGCAAGTTCATCTACCTTATTCTGTGGACTGCACACATTCAGATAGAACACCTTTAGTTCTGAGTTCACCTTTTCAATTTTGTCCACTGTTTACATTGTAACTCGATTGACCCTGTTGACTGCAATTTTGCCCTATCATCAGCCTCTCCTTGTTAGAGTCTCCCTACACACTGCCTCTGTTTGTAAACCAATCACCTCATCCTCAGCACTATCACTCCAGTTTCCCCCCACCCCCGGAAAATTAGTTTAAACCCTCCCGAACAACTCTAGCCAACCTGCCCACAAAGACAGATGTAAACTGTCCCTTTTGCACAGGTCGTACTTCAGCAGAAGAGATCCCTATGATCCATAATTCAGAACTCCTGCTCCACGCACCAGTTCCTCAACCACACATTCACCTGCCAAAGTATGCTAATCTTACCCTCACTGGCGCATGACACAGGCAGCAATCCAGAGATTACTACCACTGGAGGTGCTGTTTTCCAGCTTTCTACCTAGCTCCCTAAAATCTCTCTTCAGCACCTCCTCACCTTGTCTACCTATGTCATTGATGACAATATGCACCAAGACTTCTGGCTGCTCACCCTCACCCTTGCCATGGAATCAATCTGAGACATCCCTGATCCTGGCTCCTGGCAGACAACAAGCCATCTGGCTTGTTCATGCCATCCATTTGGAGGCTGCGAAGACAGAGCCACACCCATCACACCCACAGAACCTTGTTTCTGTTCCTCTGACTATGGAATCTCCTATCAACACTGTAATCCTCTTCACCTCTCTGCTCCTCTGACTATGGAATCTCCTATCAACACTGCTGTCCTCTTCACCTCTCTGCTACTCTGACTATGGAATCTCCTATCAACACTGCCATCCTCTTCACCTCTCTGCTCCTCTGACTATGGAATCTCCTATCAACACTGCCGTCCTCTTCACCTCTCTGCTCCTCTGACTATGGAATCTCCTATCAACACTGCCGTCCTCTTCACCTCTCTGCTCCTCTGACTATGGAATCTCCTATCAACACTGCCATCCTCTTCACCTCTCTGCTCCTCTGACTAGGAAATATCAACACTGCAGTCCTCTTCACCTCTCTGCTCCTCTTACTATGGAATCTCCTATCAACACTGCCGTCCTCTTCACCTCTCTGCTCCTCTGACTATGGAATCTCCTATCAACACTGCCATCCTCTTCACCTCTCTGCTCCTCTGACTAGGAAATCTCTTATCAACACTGCAGTCCTCTTCACCTCTCTGCTCCTCTTACTAGGAAATCTCCTATCAACACTGCAGTCCTCTTCACCTCTCTGCTCCTCTGACTATGGAATCTCCTATCAACACTGCAGTCCTCTTCACACGGCTGCTCCTCTGACTATGGAATCTCCTATCAACACTGCCGTCCTCTTCACCTCTCTGCTCCTCTGACTATGGAATCTCCTATCAACACTGCCGTCCTCTTCACCTCTCTGCTCCTCTGACTATGGAATCTCCTATCAACACTGCAGTCCTCTTCACCTCTCTGCTCCTCTGACTATGGAATCTCCTATCAACACTGCCGTCCTCTTCACCTCTCTGCTCCTCTGACTATGGAATCTCCTATCAACACTGCCGTCCTCTTCACCTCTCTGCACCTCTGACTATGGAATCTCCTATCAACACTGCCGTCCGCTTCACCTCTCTGCTCCTCTGACAATGGCATCTCCTGTCAACACTGCAGTACTCTTCACCCCTCTGCACCTCTGACTATGGAATCTCCTATCAACACTGCAGTCCTCTTCACCTCTCTGCTCCTCTGACAATGGCATCTCCTGTCAACACTGCAGTCCTCTTCACCCCTCTGCTCCTCTGACTATGGAATCTCCTATCAACACTGCCGTCCTCTTCACCTCTATGCTCCTCTGACTATGGAAATCTCTTATCAACACTGCAGTCCTCTTCACCTCTCTGCTCCTCTTACTAGGAAATCTCCTATCAACACTGCCGTCCTCTTCACACGGCTGCTCCTCTGACTATGGAATCTCCTATGAACACTGCCGTCCTCTTCACCTCTCTGCTCCTCTGACTATGGAATCTCCTATCAACACTGCCGTCCTCTTCACCTCTCTGCTCCTCTGACTATGGAATCTCCTATCAACACTGCAGTCCTCTTCACCTCTCTGCTCCTCTGACTATGGAATCTCTTATCAACACTGCAGTCCTCTTCACCCCTCTGCTCCTCTGACTATGGAATCTCCTGTCAACACTGCAGTCCTCTTCACCCCTCTGCTCCTCTGACTATGGAATCTCCTATCAACACTGCCGTCCTCTTCACCTCTCTGCTCCTCTGACTATGGAATCTCCTATCAACACTGCCGTCCTCTTCACCTCTCTGCTCATCTGACTATGGAATCTCCTATCAACAATGCCGTCCTCTTGACCTCTCTGCTCCTCTGACTATGGAATCTATTATCAACACTGCAGTCCTCTTCACCCCTCTGCTCCTCTGACTATGGAATCTGCTATCAACACTGCCATCCTCTTCACCTCTCTGCTCCTCTGACTAGGAAATCTCTTATCAACACTGCAGTCCTCTTCACCTCTCTGCTCCTATTACTAGGAAATCTCTTATCAACACTGCAGTCCTCTTCACCTCTCTGCTCCTCTGACTATGGAATCTCCTATCAACACTGCCATCCTCTTCACCTCTCGGCTCCTCTGACTATGGAATCTCCTATCAACACTGCCGTCCTCTTCACCTCTCTGCTCCTCTGACTAGGAAATCTCTTATCAACACTGCAGTCCTCTTCACCTCTCTGCTCCTCTGACTAGGAAATCTCTTAAAACACTGCAGTCCTCTTCACCTCTATGATCCTCTGACTATGGAATCTCCTATCAACACTGCCGTCCTCTTCACCTCTCTGCTGCTCTGACTAGGAAATCTCTTATCAACACTGCAGTCCTCTTCACCTCTCTGCTCCTCTGACTATGGAATCTCCTATCAACACTGCCGTCCTCTTCACCTCTCTGCTCCTCTGACTATGGAATCTCCTATCAACACTGCCGTCCTCTTCACCTCTCTGCTGCTCTGACTAGGAAATCTCTTATCAACACTGCAGTCCTCTTCACCTCTCTGCTCCTCTGACTATGGAATCTCTTATCAACACTGCCGTCCTCTTCACCTCTCTGCTACTCTGACTAGGAAATCTGTTATCAACACTGCAGTCCTCTTCACCTCTCTGCTCCTCTGACTAGGAAATCTCTTATCAACACTGCAGTCCTCTTCACCTCTCTGCTCCTCTGACTAGGAAATCTCTTATCAACACTGCCGTCCTCTTCACCTCTCTGCTCCTCTGACTAGGAAATCTCTTATCAACACTGCAGTCCTCTTCACCTCTCTGCTCCTCTGACAAAGAAATCTCTTATCAACACTGCCGTCCTCTTCACCTCTCTGCTCCTCTGACTATGGAATCTCTTATCAACACTGCCATCCTCTTCACGTCTCTGCTCCTCTGACTAGGAAATCTCTTATCAACACTGCAGTCCTCTTCACCTCTCTGCTCCTCTGACTAGGAAATCTCTTATCAACACTGCAGTCCTCTTCACCTCTCTGCTCCTCTGACTAGGAAATCTCTTATCAACACTGCCGTCCTCTTCACCTCTCTGCTCCTCTGACAAAGAAATCTCCTATCAACACTGAAGTCCTCTTCACCTCTCTGCTCCTCTGACTAGGAAATCTCTTATCAACACTGCCGTCCTCTTCACCTCCCTGCTCCTCTGACTCGGAAATCTCTTATCAACACTGACGTCCTCTTCACCTCTATGCTCCTCTGACTATGGAATCTCCTATCAACACTGCCGTCCTCTTCACTTCTCTGCTCCTCTGACTATGGAATCTCCTATCAACACTGCCGTCCTCTTCACCTCTCTGCTCCTCTGACTAGGAAATCTCCTGTCAACACTGCAGTCCTCTTCAGCTCCCTGCTCCTCTGATTAGGAAATCTCTTATCAAAACTGCTGTCCTCTTCACCTCTCTGCTCCTCTGACTAAGAAATCTCTTATCAACACTGCAGTCCTCTTCTCCTCTCTGCTGCTCTGACTAGGAAATCTCTTATCAACACTGCAGTCCTCTTCACCTCCCTGCTCCTCTGACTAGGAAATCTCTTATCAACACTGCCATCCTTTTCACCTCTCTGCTCCTCTGACTATGGAATCTCCTATCAAAACTGCAGTCCTCTTCACCTCTCTGCTCCTCTGTCTAGGAAATCTCCTATCAGCACTGCAGTCCTCTTCACCTCTCTGCTCCTCTGACAATGGAATCTCCTATCAACACTGCCGTCCTCTATACCACACTGCTCCTCTGACTATGGAATCTCCAATCAACACTGTCGTCCTCTTCACCTCTCTGCTCCTCCGACTATGGAATCTCCTATCAACACTGCCGTCCTCTTCACCTCTCTGCTCCTCTGACTATGGAATCTCCTATCAACACTGTAGTCCTCTTCACCTCTCTGCTCCTCTGACTATGGAATCTCCTATCAACACTGCCGTCCTCTTCACCTCTCTACTCCTCTGACTAGGAAATCTCCTATCAACACTGCCGTCCTCTTCACCTCTATTCACCTCTGACAATGGAATCTCCTATCAACACTGCAGTCCTCTTCAACTCTCTGCTCCTCTTACTAGGAAATCTCCTATCAACACTGCCGTCCTCTTCACCTCTATGCTCCTCTGACAATGGAATCTCCTATCAACACTGCCGTCCTCTTCACCTCTGTGCTCCTCTGACTATGGAATCTCCTATCAACACTGCAGTCCTCTTCACCCCTCTGCTCCTCTGACTATGGAATCTCCTATCAACACTGCCGTCCTCTTCACCTCTCTGCTACTCTGACTACGGAATCTCCTATCAACACTGCCGTCCTCTTCACCTCTCTGCTCCTCTCACTAGGAAATCTCCTATCAGCACTGCCGTCCTCTTCACCTCTATGCTCCTCTGACAATGGAATCTCCTATCAACACTGCCGTCCTCTTCACCTCTCTGCTCCTCTGACTATGGAATCTCCTATCAACACTGCCGTCCTCTTCACCTCTCTGCTACTCCGACTATGGAATCTCCTATCAACACTGCAGTCCTCTTCACCTCTCTGCTCCTCTGACTATGGAATCTCCTATCAACACTGCAGTCCTCTTCACCTCTCTGCTCCTCTGACTAGGAAATCTCTTATCAACACTGCAGTCCTCTTCACCTCTCTGCTCCTCTGACTAGGAAATCTCTTATCAACACTGCCGTCCTCTTCACCTCTCTGCTCCTCTGACTAGGAAATCTCTTATCAACACTGCAGTCCTCTTCACCTCTCTGCTCCTCTGACAAAGAAATCTCTTATCAACACTGCAGTCCTCTTCACCTCTCTGCTCCTCTGACTAGGAAATCTCTTATCAACACTGCAGTCCTCTTCACCTCTCTGCTCCTCTGACTAGGAAATCTCTTATCAACACTGCCGTCCTCTTCACCTCTCTGCTCCTCTGACAAAGAAATCTCCTATCAACACTGAAGTCCTCTTCACCTCTCTGCTCCTCTGACTAGGAAATCTCTTATCAACACTGCCGTCCTCTTCACCTCCCTGATCCTCTGACTAGGAAATCTCTTATCAACACTGCCGTCCTCTTCACCTCTATGCTCCTCTGACTATGGAATCTCCTATCAACACTGCCGTCCTCTTCACCTCTCTGCTCCTCTGACCAGGAAATCTCCTGTCAACACTGCAGTCCTCTTCAGCTCTCTGCTCCTCTGATTAGGAAATCTCTTATCAAAACTGCAGTCCTCTTCACCTCTCTGCTCCTCTGACTAAGAAATCTCTTATCAACACTGCAGTCCTCTTCACCTCTCTGCTCCTCTGACTAGGAAATCTCTTATCAACATTGCAGTCCTCTTCACCTCCCTGCTCCTCTGACTAGGAAACCTCTTATCAACACTGCAATCCTTTTCACCTCTCTGCTCCTCTGACTATGGAATCTCCTATCAAAACTGCAGTCCTCGTCACCTCTCTGCTCCTCTGACTAGGAAATCTCCTATCTGCACTGCAGTCCTCTTCACCTCTCTGCTCCTCTGACAATGGAATCTCCTATCAACACTGCCGTCCTCTATACCACACTGCTCCTCTGAGTATGGAATCTACAATCAACACTGTCGTCCTCTTCACCTCTCTGCTCCTCCGACTATGGAATCTCCTATCAACACTGCCGTCCTCTTCACCTCTCTGATCCTCTGACTATGGAATCTCCTATCAACACTGTAGTCCTCTTCACCTCTCTGCTCCTCTGACTATGGAATCTCCTATCAACACTGCAGTCCTCTTCACCTCTCTACTCCTCTGACTAGGAAATCTCCTATCAACACTGCCGTCCTCTTCACCTCTATTCACCTCTGACAATGGAATCTCCTATCAACACTGCAGTCCTCTTCACCTCTCTGCTCCTCTGACAATGGCATCTCCTGTCAACATTGCAGTCCTCTTCACCACTCTGCTCCTCTGACTATGGAATCTCCTATCAACACTGCCGTCCTCTTCACCTCTATGCTACTCTGACTATGGAAATCTCCTATCAACACTGCCGTCCTCTTCACCTCTCTGCTACTCCGACTATGGAATCTCCTATCAACACTGCAGTCCTCTTCACCTCTCTGCTCCTCTGACTATGGAATCTCCTATCAACACTGCAGTCCTCTTCACCTCTCTGCTCCTCTGACTAGGAAATCTCTTATCAACACTGCCGTCCTCTTCACCTCCCTGCTCCTCTGACTAGGAAATCTCTTATCAACACTGCCGTCCTCTTCACCTCTATGCTCCTCTGACTATGGAATCTCCTATCAACACTGCCGTCCTCTTCACCTCTCTGCTCATCTGACTAGGAAATCTCCTGTCAACACTGCAGTCCTCTTCAGCTCTCTGCTCCTCTGATTAGGAAATCTCTTATCAAAACTGCAGTCCTCTTCACCTCTCTGCTCCTCTGACTAAGAAATCTCTTATCAACACTGCAGTCCTCTTCACCTCTCTGCTCCTCTGACTAGGAAATCTCTTATCAACACTGCAGTCCTCTTCACCTCCCTGCTCCTCTGACTAGGAAACCTCTTATCAACACTGCAATCCTTTTCACCTCTCTGCTCCTCTGACTATGGAATCTCCTATCAAAACTGCAGTCCTCGTCACCTCTCTGCTCCTCTGACTAGGAAATCTCCTATCTGCACTGCAGTCCTCTTCACCTCTCTGCTCCTCTGACAATGGAATCTCCTATCAACACTGCCGTCCTCTATACCACACTGCTCCTCTGAGTATGGAATCTACAATCAACACTGTCGTCCTCTTCACCTCTCTGCTCCTCCGACTATGGAATCTCCTATCAACACTGCCGTCCTCTTCACCTCTCTGATCCTCTGACTATGGAATCTCCTATCAACACTGTAGTCCTCTTCACCTCTCTGCTCCTCTGACTATGGAATCTCCTATCAACACTGCAGTCCTCTTCACCTCTCTACTCCTCTGACTAGGAAATCTCCTATCAACACTGCCGTCCTCTTCACCTCTATTCACCTCTGACAATGGAATCTCCTATCAACACTGCAGTCCTCTTCACCTCTCTGCTCCTCTGACAATGGCATCTCCTGTCAACACTGCAGTCCTCTTCACCACTCTGCTCCTCTGACTATGGAATCTCCTATCAACACTGCCGTCCTCTTCACCTCTATGCTACTCTGACTATGGAAATCTCCTATCAACACTGCCGTCCTCTTCACCTCTCTGCTACTCCGACTATGGAATCTCCTATCAACACTGCCGTCCTCTTCACCTCTCTGCTCCTCTGACTATGGAATCTCCTATCAACACTGCAGTCCTCTTCACCTCTCTGCTCCTCTGACTAGGAAATCTCTTATCAACACTGCAGTCCTCTTCACCTCTCTGCTCCTCTGACTAGGAAATCTCTTATCAACACTGCCGTCCTCTTCACCTCTCTGCTCCTCTGACTAGGAAATCTCCTATCAACACTGTAGTCCTCTTCACACGGCTGCTCCTCTGACTATGGAATCTCCTATGAACACTGCCGTCCTCTTCACCTCTATGCTACTCTGACTATGGAAATCTCCTATCAACACTGCCGTCCTCTTCACCTCTCTGCTACTCCGACTATGGAATCTCCTATCAACACTGCAGTCCTCTTCACCTCTCTGCTCCTCTGACTATGGAATCTCCTATCAACACTGCAGTCCTCTTCACCTCTCTGCTCCTCTGACTAGGAAATCTCTTATCAACACTGCAGTCCTCTTCACCTCTCTGCTCCTCTGACTAGGAAATCTCTTATCAACACTGCCGTCCTCTTCACCTCTCTGCTCCTCTGACTAGGAAATCTCTTATCAACACTGCAGTCCTCTTCACCTCTCTGCTCCTCTGACAAAGAAATCTCTTATCAACACTGCAGTCCTCTTCACCTCTCTGCTCCTCTGACTAGGAAATCTCTTATCAACACTGCAGTCCTCTTCACCTCTCTGCTCCTCTGACTAGGAAATCTCTTATCAACACTGCCGTCCTCTTCACCTCTCTGCTCCTCTGACAAAGAAATCTCCTATCAACACTGAAGTCCTCTTCACCTCTCTGCTCCTCTGACTAGGAAATCTCTTATCAACACTGCCGTCCTCTTCACCTCCCTGCTCCTCTGACTAGGAAATCTCTTATCAACACTGCCGTCCTCTTCACCTCTATGCTCCTCTGACTATGGAATCTCCTATCAACACTGCCGTCCTCTTCACCTCTCTGCTCCTCTGACTAGGAAATCTCCTGTCAACACTGCAGTCCTCTTCAGCTCTCTGCTCCTCTGATTAGGAAATCTCTTATCAAAACTGCAGTCCTCTTCACCTCTCTGCTCCTCTGACTAAGAAATCTCTTATCAACACTGCAGTCCTCTTCACCTCTCTGCTCCTCTGACTAGGAAATCTCTTATCAACACTGCAGTCCTCTTCACCTCCCTGCTCCTCTGACTAGGAAACCTCTTATCAACACTGCAATCCTTTTCACCTCTCTGCTCCTCTGACTATGGAATCTCCTATCAAAACTGCAGTCCTCGTCACCTCTCTGCTCCTCTGACTAGGAAATCTCCTATTTGCACTGCAGTCCTCTTCACCTCTCTGCTCCTCTGACAATGGAATCTCCTATCAACACTGCCGTCCTCTATACCACACTGCTCCTCTGAGTATGGAATCTACAATCAACACTGTCGTCCTCTTCACCTCTCTGCTCCTCCGACTATGGAATCTCCTATCAACACTGCCGTCCTCTTCACCTCTCTGATCCTCTGACTATGGAATCTCCTATCAACACTGTAGTCCTCTTCACCTCTCTGCTCCTCTGACTATGGAATCTCCTATCAACACTGCAGTCCTCTTCACCTCTCTACTCCTCTGACTAGGAAATCTCCTATCAACACTGCCGTCCTCTTCACCTCTATTCACCTCTGACAATGGAATCTCCTATCAACACTGCAGTCCTCTTCACCTCTCTGCTCCTCTGACAATGGCATCTCCTGTCAACACTGCAGTCCTCTTCACCACTCTGCTCCTCTGACTATGGAATCTCCTATCAACACTGCCGTCCTCTTCACCTCTATGCTACTCTGACTATGGAAATCTCTTATCAACACTGCAGTCCTCTTCACCTCTCTGCTCCTCTTACTAGGAAATCTCCTATCAACACTGCAGTCCTCTTCACACGGCTGCTCCTCTGACTATGGAATCTCCTATGAACACTGCCGTCCTCTTCACCTCTCTGCTCCTCTGACTATGGAATCTCATATCAACACTGCCGTCCTCTTCACCTCTCTGCTCCTCTGACTATGGAATCTCCTATCAACACTGCCGTCCTCTTCACCCCTCTGCTCCTCTGACTATGGAATCTCCTGTCAACACTGCAGTCCTCTTCACCCCTCTGCTCCTCTGACTATGGAATCTCCTATCAACACTGCCGTCCTCTTCACCTCTCTGCTCCTCTGACTATGGAATCTCCTATCAACACTGCCGTCCTCTTCACCTCTCTGCTCATCTGACTATGGAATCTCCTATCAACAATGCCGTCCTCTTGACCTCTCTGCTCCTCTGACTATGGAATCTATTATCAACACTGCAGTCCACTTCACCCCTCTGCTCCTCTGACTATGGAATCTGCTATCAACACTGCCATCCTCTTCACCTCTCTGCTCCTCTGACTAGGAAATCTCTTATCAACACTGCAGTCCTCTTCACCTCTCTGCTCCTATTACTAGGAAATCTCTTATCAACACTGCAGTCCTCTTCACCTCTCTGCTCCTCTGACTATGGAATCTCCTATCAACACTGCCATCCTCTTCACCTCTCGGCTCCTCTGACTATGGAATCTCCTATCAACACTGCCGTCCTCTTCACCTCTATGCTCCTCTGACTATGGAATCTCCTATCAACACTGCCGTCCTCTTCACCTCTCTGCTCCTCTGACTAGGAAATCTCTTATCAACACTGCAGTCCTCTTCACCTCTCTGCTCCTCTGACTAGGAAATCTCTTATCAACACTGCCGTCCTCTTCACCTCTCTGCTCCTCTGACTAGGAAATCTCTTATCAACACTGCAGTCCTCTTCACCTCTCTGCTCCTCTGACAAAGAAATCTCTTATCAACACTGCAGTCCTCTTCACCTCTCTGCTCCTCTGACTAGGAAATCTCTTATCAACACTGCAGTCCTCTTCACCTCTCTGCTCCTCTGACTAGGAAATCTCTTATCAACACTGCCGTCCTCTTCACCTCTCTGCTCCTCTGACAAAGAAATCTCCTATCAACACTGAAGTCCTCTTCACCTCTCTGCTCCTCTGACTAGGAAATCTCTTATCAACACTGCCGTCCTCTTCACCTCCCTGCTCCTCTGACTAGGAAATCTCTTATCAACACTGCCGTCCTCTTCACCTCTATGCTCCTCTGACTATGGAATCTCCTATCAACACTGCCGTCCTCTTCACCTCTCTGCTCCTCTGACCAGGAAATCTCCTGTCAACACTGCAGTCCTCTTCAGCTCTCTGCTCCTCTGATTAGGAAATCTCTTATCAAAACTGCAGTCCTCTTCACCTCTCTGCTCCTCTGACTAAGAAATCTCTTATCAACACTGCAGTCCTCTTCACCTCTCTGCTCCTCTGACTAGGAAATCTCTTATCAACACTGCAGTCCTCTTCACCTCCCTGCTCCTCTGACTAGGAAACCTCTTATCAACACTGCAATCCTTTTCACCTCTCTGCTCCTCTGACTATGGAATCTCCTATCAAAACTGCAGTCCTCGTCACCTCTCTGCTCCTCTGACTAGGAAATCTCCTATCTGCACTGCAGTCCTCTTCACCTCTCTGCTCCTCTGACAATGGAATCTCCTATCAACACTGCCGTCCTCTATACCACACTGCTCCTCTGAGTATGGAATCTACAATCAACACTGTCGTCCTCTTCACCTCTCTGCTCCTCCGACTATGGAATCTCCTATCAACACTGCCGTCCTCTTCACCTCTCTGATCCTCTGACTATGGAATCTCCTATCAACACTGTAGTCCTCTTCACCTCTCTGCTCCTCTGACTATGGAATCTCCTATCAACACTGCAGTCCTCTTCACCTCTCTACTCCTCTGACTAGGAAATCTCCTATCAACACTGCCGTCCTCTTCACCTCTATTCACCTCTGACAATGGAATCTCCTATCAACACTGCAGTCCTCTTCACCTCTCTGCTCCTCTGACAATGGCATCTCCTGTCAACATTGCAGTCCTCTTCACCACTCTGCTCCTCTGACTATGGAATCTCCTATCAACACTGCCGTCCTCTTCACCTCTATGCTACTCTGACTATGGAAATCTCCTATCAACACTGCCGTCCTCTTCACCTCTCTGCTACTCCGACTATGGAATCTCCTATCAACACTGCAGTCCTCTTCACCTCTCTGCTCCTCTGACTATGGAATCTCCTATCAACACTGCAGTCCTCTTCACCTCTCTGCTCCTCTGACTAGGAAATCTCTTATCAACACTGCCGTCCTCTTCACCTCCCTGCTCCTCTGACTAGGAAATCTCTTATCAACACTGCCGTCCTCTTCACCTCTATGCTCCTCTGACTATGGAATCTCCTATCAACACTGCCGTCCTCTTCACCTCTCTGCTCATCTGACTAGGAAATCTCCTGTCAACACTGCAGTCCTCTTCAGCTCTCTGCTCCTCTGATTAGGAAATCTCTTATCAAAACTGCAGTCCTCTTCACCTCTCTGCTCCTCTGACTAAGAAATCTCTTATCAACACTGCAGTCCTCTTCACCTCTCTGCTCCTCTGACTAGGAAATCTCTTATCAACACTGCAGTCCTCTTCACCTCCCTGCTCCTCTGACTAGGAAACCTCTTATCAACACTGCAATCCTTTTCACCTCTCTGCTCCTCTGACTATGGAATCTCCTATCAAAACTGCAGTCCTCGTCACCTCTCTGCTCCTCTGACTAGGAAATCTCCTATCTGCACTGCAGTCCTCTTCACCTCTCTGCTCCTCTGACAATGGAATCTCCTATCAACACTGCCGTCCTCTATACCACACTGCTCCTCTGAGTATGGAATCTACAATCAACACTGTCGTCCTCTTCACCTCTCTGCTCCTCCGACTATGGAATCTCCTATCAACACTGCCGTCCTCTTCACCTCTCTGATCCTCTGACTATGGAATCTCCTATCAACACTGTAGTCCTCTTCACCTCTCTGCTCCTCTGACTATGGAATCTCCTATCAACACTGCAGTCCTCTTCACCTCTCTACTCCTCTGACTAGGAAATCTCCTATCAACACTGCCGTCCTCTTCACCTCTATTCACCTCTGACAATGGAATCTCCTATCAACACTGCAGTCCTCTTCACCTCTCTGCTCCTCTGACAATGGCATCTCCTGTCAACACTGCAGTCCTCTTCACCACTCTGCTCCTCTGACTATGGAATCTCCTATCAACACTGCCGTCCTCTTCACCTCTATGCTACTCTGACTATGGAAATCTCCTATCAACACTGCCGTCCTCTTCACCTCTCTGCTACTCCGACTATGGAATCTCCTATCAACACTGCCGTCCTCTTCACCTCTCTGCTCCTCTGACTATGGAATCTCCTATCAACACTGCAGTCCTCTTCACCTCTCTGCTCCTCTGACTAGGAAATCTCTTATCAACACTGCAGTCCTCTTCACCTCTCTGCTCCTCTGACTAGGAAATCTCTTATCAACACTGCCGTCCTCTTCACCTCTCTGCTCCTCTGACTAGGAAATCTCCTATCAACACTGTAGTCCTCTTCACACGGCTGCTCCTCTGACTATGGAATCTCCTATGAACACTGCCGTCCTCTTCACCTCTATGCTACTCTGACTATGGAAATCTCCTATCAACACTGCCGTCCTCTTCACCTCTCTGCTACTCCGACTATGGAATCTCCTATCAACACTGCAGTCCTCTTCACCTCTCTGCTCCTCTGACTATGGAATCTCCTATCAACACTGCAGTTCTCTTCACCTCTCTGCTCCTCTGACTAGGAAATCTCTTATCAACACTGCAGTCCTCTTCACCTCTCTGCTCCTCTGACTAGGAAATCTCTTATCAACACTGCCGTCCTCTTCACCTCTCTGCTCCTCTGACTAGGAAATCTCTTATCAACACTGCAGTCCTCTTCACCTCTCTGCTCCTCTGACAAAGAAATCTCTTATCAACACTGCAGTCCTCTTCACCTCTCTGCTCCTCTGACTAGGAAATCTCTTATCAACACTGCAGTCCTCTTCACCTCTCTGCTCCTCTGACTAGGAAATCTCTTATCAACACTGCCGTCCTCTTCACCTCTCTGCTCCTCTGACAAAGAAATCTCCTATCAACACTGAAGTCCTCTTCACCTCTCTGCTCCTCTGACTAGGAAATCTCTTATCAACACTGCCGTCCTCTTCACCTCCCTGCTCCTCTGACTAGGAAATCTCTTATCAACACTGCCGTCCTCTTCACCTCTATGCTCCTCTGACTATGGAATCTCCTATCAACACTGCCGTCCTCTTCACCTCTCTGCTCCTCTGACTAGGAAATCTCCTGTCAACACTGCAGTCCTCTTCAGCTCTCTGCTCCTCTGATTAGGAAATCTCTTATCAAAACTGCAGTCCTCTTCACCTCTCTGCTCCTCTGACTAAGAAATCTCTTATCAACACTGCAGTCCTCTTCACCTCTCTGCTCCTCTGACTAGGAAATCTCTTATCAACACTGCAGTCCTCTTCACCTCCCTGCTCCTCTGACTAGGAAACCTCTTATCAACACTGCAATCCTTTTCACCTCTCTGCTCCTCTGACTATGGAATCTCCTATCAAAACTGCAGTCCTCGTCACCTCTCTGCTCCTCTGACTAGGAAATCTCCTATTTGCACTGCAGTCCTCTTCACCTCTCTGCTCCTCTGACAATGGAATCTCCTATCAACACTGCCGTCCTCTATACCACACTGCTCCTCTGAGTATGGAATCTACAATCAACACTGTCGTCCTCTTCACCTCTCTGCTCCTCCGACTATGGAATCTCCTATCAACACTGCCGTCCTCTTCACCTCTCTGATCCTCTGACTATGGAATCTCCTATCAACACTG
The DNA here is from genome assembly GCF_048418815.1 of Hemitrygon akajei. Classification (NCBI taxonomy): domain Eukaryota; kingdom Metazoa; phylum Chordata; class Chondrichthyes; order Myliobatiformes; family Dasyatidae; genus Hemitrygon; species Hemitrygon akajei. Next base: position 4,651,799 of record NC_133150.1, on the reverse strand, counting down.
TAGTCCTCTTCACCTCTCTGCTCCTCTGACTATGGAATCTCCTATCAACACTGCAGTCCTCTTCACCTCTCTACTCCTCTGACTAGGAAATCTCCTATCAACACTGCCGTCCTCTTCACCTCTATTCACCTCTGACAATGGAATCTCCTATCAACACTGCAGTCCTCTTCACCTCTCTGCTCCTCTGACAATGGCATCTCCTGTCAACACTGCAGTCCTCTTCACCACTCTGCTCCTCTGACTATGGAATCTCCTATCAACACTGCCGTCCTCTTCACCTCTATGCTACTCTGACTATGGAAATCTCTTATCAACACTGCAGTCCTCTTCACCTCTCTGCTCCTCTTACTAGGAAATCTCCTATCAACACTGCAGTCCTCTTCACACGGCTGCTCCTCTGACTATGGAATCTCCTATGAACACTGCCGTCCTCTTCACCTCTCTGCTCCTCTGACTATGGAATCTCATATCAACACTGCCGTCCTCTTCACCTCTCTGCTCCTCTGACTATGGAATCTCCTATCAACACTGCCGTCCTCTTCACCCCTCTGCTCCTCTGACTATGGAATCTCCTGTCAACACTGCAGTCCTCTTCACCCCTCTGCTCCTCTGACTATGGAATCTCCTATCAACACTGCCGTCCTCTTCACCTCTCTGCTCCTCTGACTATGGAATCTCCTATCAACACTGCCGTCCTCTTCACCTCTCTGCTCATCTGACTATGGAATCTCCTATCAACAATGCCGTCCTCTTGACCTCTCTGCTCCTCTGACTATGGAATCTATTATCAACACTGCAGTCCACTTCACCCCTCTGCTCCTCTGACTATGGAATCTGCTATCAACACTGCCATCCTCTTCACCTCTCTGCTCCTCTGACTAGGAAATCTCTTATCAACACTGCAGTCCTCTTCACCTCTCTGCTCCTATTACTAGGAAATCTCTTATCAACACTGCAGTCCTCTTCACCTCTCTGCTCCTCTGACTATGGAATCTCCTATCAACACTGCCATCCTCTTCACCTCTCGGCTCCTCTGACTATGGAATCTCCTATCAACACTGCCGTCCTCTTCACCTCTCTGCTCCTCTGACTATGGAATCTCTTATCAACACTGCAGTCCTCTTCACCCCTCTGCTCCTCTGACTACGGAATCTCCTGTCAACACTGCAGTCCTCTTCACCCCTCTGCTCCTCTGACTATGGAATCTCCTATCAACACTGCCGTCCTCTTCACCTCTCTGCTCCTCTGACTATGGAATCTCCTATCAACACTGCCGTCCGCTTCACCTCTCTGCTCATCTGACTATGGAATCTCCTATCAACAATGACGTCCTCTTGACCTCTCTGCTCCTCTGACTATGGAATCTATTATCAACACTGCAGTCCTCTTCACCTCTCTGCTCCTCTGACTAGGAAATCTCTTATCAACACTGCAGTCCTCTTCACCTCTCTGCTCCTCTGACTAGGAAATCTCTTATCAACACTGCCGTCCTCTTCACCTCTCTGCTCCTCTGACTAGGAAATCTCTTATCAACACTGCAGTCCTCTTCACCTCTCTGCTCCTCTGACAAAGAAATCTCTTATCAACACTGCAGTCCTCTTCACCTCTCTGCTCCTCTGACTAGGAAATCTCTTATCAACACTGCAGTCCTCTTCACCTCTCTGCTCCTCTGACTAGGAAATCTCTTATCAACACTGCCGTCCTCTTCACCTCTCTGCTCCTCTGACAAAGAAATCTCCTATCAACACTGAAGTCCTCTTCACCTCTCTGCTCCTCTGACTAGGAAATCTCTTATCAACACTGCCGTCCTCTTCACCTCCCTGCTCCTCTGACTAGGAAATCTCTTATCAACACTGCCGTCCTCTTCACCTCTATGCTCCTCTGACTATGGAATCTCCTATCAACACTGCCGTCCTCTTCACCTCTCTGCTCCTCTGACTAGGAAATCTCCTGTCAACACTGCAGTCCTCTTCAGCTCTCTGCTCCTCTGATTAGGAAATCTCTTATCAAAACTGCAGTCCTCTTCACCTCTCTGCTCCTCTGACTAAGAAATCTCTTATCAACACTGCAGTCCTCTTCACCTCTCTGCTCCTCTGACTAGGAAATCTCTTATCAACACTGCAGTCCTCTTCACCTCCCTGCTCCTCTGACTAGGAAACCTCTTATCAACACTGCAATCCTTTTCACCTCTCTGCTCCTCTGACTATGGAATCTCCTATCAAAACTGCAGTCCTCGTCACCTCTCTGCTCCTCTGACTAGGAAATCTCCTATTTGCACTGCAGTCCTCTTCACCTCTCTGCTCCTCTGACAATGGAATCTCCTATCAACACTGCCGTCCTCTATACCACACTGCTCCTCTGAGTATGGAATCTACAATCAACACTGTCGTCCTCTTCACCTCTCTGCTCCTCCGACTATGGAATCTCCTATCAACACTGCCGTCCTCTTCACCTCTCTGATCCTCTGACTATGGAATCTCCTATCAACACTGTAGTCCTCTTCACCTCTCTGCTCCTCTGACTATGGAATCTCCTATCAACACTGCAGTCCTCTTCACCTCTCTACTCCTCTGACTAGGAAATCTCCTATCAACACTGCCGTCCTCTTCACCTCTATTCACCTCTGACAATGGAATCTCCTATCAACACTGCAGTCCTCTTCACCTCTCTGCTCCTCTGACAATGGCATCTCCTGTCAACACTGCAGTCCTCTTCACCACTCTGCTCCTCTGACTATGGAATCTCCTATCAACACTGCCGTCCTCTTCACCTCTATGCTACTCTGACTATGGAAATCTCTTATCAACACTGCAGTCCTCTTCACCTCTCTGCTCCTCTTACTAGGAAATCTCCTATCAACACTGCAGTCCTCTTCACACGGCTGCTCCTCTGACTATGGAATCTCCTATGAACACTGCCGTCCTCTTCACCTCTCTGCTCCTCTGACTATGGAATCTCATATCAACACTGCCGTCCTCTTCACCTCTCTGCTCCTCTGACTATGGAATCTCCTATCAACACTGCCGTCCTCTTCACCCCTCTGCTCCTCTGACTATGGAATCTCCTGTCAACACTGCAGTCCTCTTCACCCCTCTGCTCCTCTGACTATGGAATCTCCTATCAACACTGCCGTCCTCTTCACCTCTCTGCTCCTCTGACTATGGAATCTCCTATCAACACTGCCGTCCTCTTCACCTCTCTGCTCATCTGACTATGGAATCTCCTATCAACAATGCCGTCCTCTTGACCTCTCTGCTCCTCTGACTATGGAATCTATTATCAACACTGCAGTCCACTTCACCCCTCTGCTCCTCTGACTATGGAATCTGCTATCAACACTGCCATCCTCTTCACCTCTCTGCTCCTCTGACTAGGAAATCTCTTATCAACACTGCAGTCCTCTTCACCTCTCTGCTCCTATTACTAGGAAATCTCTTATCAACACTGCAGTCCTCTTCACCTCTCTGCTCCTCTGACTATGGAATCTCCTATCAACACTGCCATCCTCTTCACCTCTCGGCTCCTCTGACTATGGAATCTCCTATCAACACTGCCGTCCTCTTCACCTCTCTGCTCCTCTGACTATGGAATCTCTTATCAACACTGCAGTCCTCTTCACCCCTCTGCTCCTCTGACTACGGAATCTCCTGTCAACACTGCAGTCCTCTTCACCCCTCTGCTCCTCTGACTATGGAATCTCCTATCAACACTGCCGTCCTCTTCACCTCTCTGCTCCTCTGACTATGGAATCTCCTATCAACACTGCCGTCCGCTTCACCTCTCTGCTCATCTGACTATGGAATCTCCTATCAACAATGACGTCCTCTTGACCTCTCTGCTCCTCTGACTATGGAATCTATTATCAACACTGCAGTCCTCTTCACCTCTCTGCTCCTCTGACTAGGAAATCTCTTATCAACACTGCAGTCCTCTTCACCTCTCTGCTCCTCTGACTAGGAAATCTCTTATCAACACTGCCGTCCTCTTCACCTCTCTGCTCCTCTGACTAGGAAATCTCTTATCAACACTGCAGTCCTCTTCACCTCTCTGCTCCTCTGACAAAGAAATCTCTTATCAACACTGCAGTCCTCTTCACCTCTCTGCTCCTCTGACTAGGAAATCTCTTATCAACACTGCAGTCCTCTTCACCTCTCTGCTCCTCTGACTAGGAAATCTCTTATCAACACTGCCGTCCTCTTCACCTCTCTGCTCCTCTGACAAAGAAATCTCCTATCAACACTGAAGTCCTCTTCACCTCTCTGCTCCTCTGACTAGGAAATCTCTTATCAACACTGCCGTCCTCTTCACCTCCCTGCTCCTCTGACTAGGAAATCTCTTATCAACACTGCCGTCCTCTTCACCTCTATGCTCCTCTGACTATGGAATCTCCTATCAACACTGCCGTCCTCTTCACCTCTCTGCTCCTCTGACTAGGAAATCTCCTGTCAACACTGCAGTCCTCTTCAGCTCTCTGCTCCTCTGATTAGGAAATCTCTTATCAAAACTGCAGTCCTCTTCACCTCTCTGCTCCTCTGACTAAGAAATCTCTTATCAACACTGCAGTCCTCTTCACCTCTCTGCTCCTCTGACTAGGAAATCTCTTATCAACACTGCAGTCCTCTTCACCTCCCTGCTCCTCTGACTAGGAAACCTCTTATCAACACTGCAATCCTTTTCACCTCTCTGCTCCTCTGACTATGGAATCTCCTATCAAAACTGCAGTCCTCGTCACCTCTCTGCTCCTCTGACTAGGAAATCTCCTATTTGCACTGCAGTCCTCTTCACCTCTCTGCTCCTCTGACAATGGAATCTCCTATCAACACTGCCGTCCTCTATACCACACTGCTCCTCTGAGTATGGAATCTACAATCAACACTGTCGTCCTCTTCACCTCTCTGCTCCTCCGACTATGGAATCTCCTATCAACACTGCCGTCCTCTTCACCTCTCTGATCCTCTGACTATGGAATCTCCTATCAACACTGTAGTCCTCTTCACCTCTCTGCTCCTCTGACTATGGAATCTCCTATCAACACTGCAGTCCTCTTCACCTCTCTACTCCTCTGACTAGGAAATCTCCTATCAACACTGCCGTCCTCTTCACCTCTATTCACCTCTGACAATGGAATCTCCTATCAACACTGCAGTCCTCTTCACCTCTCTGCTCCTCTGACAATGGCATCTCCTGTCAACACTGCAGTCCTCTTCACCACTCTGCTCCTCTGACTATGGAATCTCCTATCAACACTGCCGTCCTCTTCACCTCTATGCTACTCTGACTATGGAAATCTCTTATCAACACTGCAGTCCTCTTCACCTCTCTGCTCCTCTTACTAGGAAATCTCCTATCAACACTGCAGTCCTCTTCACACGGCTGCTCCTCTGACTATGGAATCTCCTATGAACACTGCCGTCCTCTTCACCTCTCTGCTCCTCTGACTATGGAATCTCATATCAACACTGCCGTCCTCTTCACCTCTCTGCTCCTCTGACTATGGAATCTCCTATCAACACTGCCGTCCTCTTCACCCCTCTGCTCCTCTGACTATGGAATCTCCTGTCAACACTGCAGTCCTCTTCACCCCTCTGCTCCTCTGACTATGGAATCTCCTATCAACACTGCCGTCCTCTTCACCTCTCTGCTCCTCTGACTATGGAATCTCCTATCAACACTGCCGTCCTCTTCACCTCTCTGCTCATCTGACTATGGAATCTCCTATCAACAATGCCGTCCTCTTGACCTCTCTGCTCCTCTGACTATGGAATCTATTATCAACACTGCCATCCTCTTCACCTCTCTGCTCCTCTGACTAGGAAATCTCTTATCAACACTGCAGTCCTCTTCACCTCTCTGCTCCTATTACTAGGAAATCTCTTATCAACACTGCAGTCCTCTTCACCTCTCTGCTCCTCTGACTATGGAATCTCCTATCAACACTGCCATCCTCTTCACCTCTCGGCTCCTCTGACTATGGAATCTCCTATCAACACTGCCGTCCTCTTCACCTCTCTGCTCCTCTGACTATGGAATCTCCTATCAACACTGCCGTCCTCTTCACCTCTCTGCTCCTCTGACTATGGAATCTCTTATCAACACTGCAGTCCTCTTCACCCCTCTGCTCCTCTGACTACGGAATCTCCTGTCAACACTGCAGTCCTCTTCACCCCTCTGCTCCTCTGACTATGGAATCTCCTATCAACACTGCCGTCCTCTTCACCTCTCTGCTCCTCTGACTATGGAATCTCCTATCAACACTGCCGTCCTCTTCACCTCTCTGCTCATCTGACTATGGAATCTCCTATCAACAATGCCGTCCTCTTGACCTCTCTGCTCCTCTGACTATGGAATCTATTATCAACACTGCAGTCCTCTTCACCGCTCTGCTCCTCTGACTATGGAATCTGCTATCAACACTGCCATCCTCTTCACCTCTCTGCTCCCCTGACTAGGAAATCTCTTATCAACACTGCAGTCCTCTTCACCTCTCTGCTCCTATTACTAGGAAATCTCTTATCAACACTGCAGTCCTCTTCACCTCTCTGCTCCTCTGACTATGGAATCTCCTATCAACACTGCCATCCTCTTCACCTCTCGGCTCCTCTGACTATGGAATCTCCTATCAACACTGCCGTCCTCCTCACCTCTCTGCTCCTCTGACTAGGAAATCTCTTATCAACACTGCAGTCCTCTTCACCTCTCTGCTCCTCTGACTAGGAAATCTCTTAAAACACTGCAGTCCTCTTCACCTCTATGATCCTCTGACTATGGAATCTCCTATCAACACTGCCATCCTCTTCACCTCTCTGCTGCTCTGACTAGGAAATCTCTTATCAACACTGCAGTCCTCTTCACCTCTCTGCTCCTCTGACTATGGAATCTCCTATCAACACTGCCGTCCTCTTCACCTCTCTGCTCCTCTGACTATGGAATCTCCTATCAACACTGCCGTCCTCTTCACCTCTCTGCTGCTCTGACTAGGAAATCTCTTATCAACACTGCAGTCCTCTTCACCTCTCTGCTCCTCTGACTATGGAATCTCTTATCAACACTGCCGTCCTCTTCACCTCTCTGCTACTCTGACTAGGAAATCTGTTATCAACACTGCAGTCCTCTTCACCTCTCTGCTCCTCTGACTAGGAAATCTCTTATCAACACTGCAGTCCTCTTCACCTCTCTGCTCCTCTGACTAGGAAATCTCTTATCAACACTGCCGTCCTCTTCACTTCTCTGCTCCTCTGACTAGGAAATCTCTTATCAACACTGCAGTCCTCTTCACCTCTCTGCTCCTCTGACTATGGAATCTCCTATCAACACTGCCGTCCTCTTCACCTCTCTGCTCCTCTGACTATGGAATCTCCTATCAACACTGCCGTCCTCTTCACCTCTCTGCTCATCTGACTATGGAATCTCCTATCAACAATACCGTCCTCTTGACCTCTCTGCTCCTCTGACTATGGAATCTATTATCAACACTGCAGTCCTCTTCACCCCTCTGCTCCTCTGACTATGGAATCTGCTATCAACACTGCCATCCTCTTCACCTCTCTGCTCCCCTGACTAGGAAATCTCTTATCAACACTGCAGTCCTCTTCACCTCTCTGCTCCTATTACTAGGAAATCTCTTATCGACACTGCAGTCCACTTCACCTCTCTGCTCCTCTGACAATGGAATCTCCTATCAACACTGCCGTCCTCTATACCACACTGCTCCTCTGAGTATGGAATTTACAATCAACACTGTCGTCCTCTTCACCTCTCTGCTCCTCCGACTATGGAATCTCCTATCAACACTGCCGTCCTCTTCACCTCTCTGATCCTCTGACTATGGAATCTCCTATCAACACTGTAGTCCTCTTCACCTCTCTGCTCCTCTGACTATGGAATCTCCTATCAACACTGCAGTGCTCTTCACCTCTCTACTCCTCTGACTAGGAAATCTCCTATCAACACTGCCGTCCTCTTCACCTCTATTCACCTCTGACAATGGAATCTCCTATCAACACTGCAGTCCTCTTCACCTCTCTGCTCCTCTGACAATGGCATCTCCTGTCAACACTGCAGTCCTCTTCACCACTCTGCTCCTCTGACTATGGAATCTCCTATCAACACTGCCGTCCTCTTCACCTCTATGCTACTCTGACTATGGAAATCTCTTATCAACACTGCAGTCCTCTTCACCTCTCTGCTCCTCTTACTAGGAAATCTCCTATCAACACTGCAGTCCTCTTCACACGGCTGCTCCTCTGACTATGGAATCTCCTATGAACACTGCCGTCCTCTTCACCTCTATGCTACTCTGACTATGGAAATCTCCTATCAACACTGCCGTCCTCTTCACCTCTCTGCTACTCCGACTATGGAATCTCCTATCAACACTGCAGTCCTCTTCACCTCTCTGCTCCTCTGATTATGGAATCTCCTATCAACACTGCAGTCCTCTTCACCTCTCTGCTCCTCTGACTAGGAAATCTCTTATCAACACTGCAGTCCTCTTCACCTCTCTGCTCCTCTGACTAGGAAATCTCTTATCAACACTGCCGTCCTCTTCACCTCTCTGCTCCTCTGACTAGGAAATCTCTTATCAACACTGCAGTCCTCTTCACCTCTCTGCTCCTCTGACAAAGAAATCTCTTATCAACACTGCAGTCCTCTTCACCTCTCTGCTCCTCTGACTAGGAAATCTCTTATCAACACTGCAGTCCTCTTCACCTCTCTGCTCCTCTGACTAGGAAATCTCTTATCAACACTGCCGTCCTCTTCACCTCTCTGCTCCTCTGAAAAAGAAATCTCCTATCAACACTGAAGTCCTCTTCACCTCTCTGCTCCTCTGACTAGGAAATCTCTTATCAACACTGCCGTCCTCTTCACCTCCCTGCTCCTCTGACTAGGAAATCTCTTATCAACACTGCCGTCCTCTTCACCTCTATGCTCCTCTGACTATTGAATCTCCTATCAACACTGCCGTCCTCTTCACCTCTCTGCTCCTCTGACTAGGAAATCTCCTGTCAACACTGCAGTCCTCTTCAGCTCTCTGCTCCTCTGATTAGGAAATCTCTTATCAAAACTGCAGTCCTCTTCACCTCTCTGCTCCTCTGACTAAGAAATCTCTTATCAACACTGCAGTCCTCTTCACCTCTCTGCTCCTCTGACTAGGAAATCTCTTATCAACACTGCAGTCCTCTTCACCTCCCTGCTCCTCTGACTAGGAAACCTCTTATCAACACTGCAATCCTTTTCACCTCTCTGCTCCTCTGACTATGGAATCTCCTATCAAAACTGCAGTCCTCGTCACCTCTCTGCTCCTCTGACTAGGAAATCTCCTATCTGCACTGCAGTCCTCTTCACCTCTCTGCTCCTCTGACAATGGAATCTCCTATCAACACTGCCGTCCTCTATACCACACTGCTCCTCTGAGTATGGAATCTACAATCAACACTGTCGTCCTCTTCACCTCTCTGCTCCTCCGACTATGGAATCTCCTATCAACACTGCCGTCCTCTTCACCTCTCTGATCCTCTGACTATGGAATCTCCTATCAACACTGTAGTCCTCTTCACCTCTCTGCTCCTCTGACTATGGAATCTCCTATCAACACTGCAGTCCTCTTCACCTCTCTACTCCTCTGACTAGGAAATCTCCTATCAACACTGCCGTCCTCTTCACCTCTATTCACCTCTGACAATGGAATCTCCTATCAACACTGCAGTCCTCTTCACCTCTCTGCTCCTCTGACAATGGCATCTCCTGTCAACACTGCAGTCCTCTTCACCACTCTGCTCCTCTGACTATGGAATCTCCTATCAACACTGCCGTCCTCTTCACCTCTATGCTACTCTGACTATGGAAATCTCTTATCAACACTGCAGTCCTCTTCACCTCTCTGCTCCTCTTACTAGGAAATCTCCTATCAACACTGCAGTCCTCTTCACACGGCTGCTCCTCTGACTATGGAATCTCCTATGAACACTGCCGTCCTCTTCACCTCTCTGCTCCTCTGACTATGGAATCTCATATCAACACTGCCGTCCTCTTCACCTCTCTGCTCCTCTGACTATGGAATCTCCTATCAACACTGCCGTCCTCTTCACCTCTCTGCTCCTCTGACTATGGAATCTCTTATCAACACTGCAGTCCTCTTCACCCCTCTGCTCCTCTGACTATGGAATCTCCTGTCAACACTGCAGTCCTCTTCACCCCTCTGCTCCTCTGACTATGGAATCTCCTATCAACACTGCCGTCCTCTTCACCTCTCTGCTCCTCTGACTATGGAATCTCCTATCAACACTGCCGTCCTCTTCACCTCTCTGCTCATCTGACTATGGAATCTCCTATCAACAATGCCGTCCTCTTGACCTCTCTGCTCCTCTGACTATGGAATCTATTATCAACACTGCAGTCCTCTTCACCCCTCTGCTCCTCTGACTATGGAATCTGCTATCAACACTGCCATCCTCTTCACCTCTCTGCTCCTCTGACTAGGAAATCTCTTATCAACACTGCAGTCCTCTTCACCTCTCTGCTCCTATTACTAGGAAATCTCTTATCAACACTGCAGTCCTCTTCACCTCTCTGCTCCTCTGACTATGGAATCTCCTATCAACACTGCCATCCTCTTCACCTCTCGGCTACTCTGACTATGGAATCTCCTATCAACACTGCCGTCCTCTTCACCTCTCTGCTCCTCTGACTATGGAATCTCCTATCAACACTGCCGTCCTCTTCACCTCTCTGCTCCTCTGACTATGGAATCTCTTATCAACACTGCAGTCCTCTTCACCCCTCTGCTCCTCTGACTACGGAATCTCCTGTCAACACTGCAGTCCTCTTCACCCCTCTGCTCCTCTGACTATGGAATCTCCTATCAACACTGCCGTCCTCTTCACCTCTCTGCTCCTCTGACTATGGAATCTCCTATCAACAATGCCGTCCTCTTGACCTCTCTGCTCCTCTGACTATGGAATCTATTATCAACACTGCAGTCCTCTTCACCGCTCTGCTCCTCTGACTATGGAATCTGCTATCAACACTGCCATCCTCTTCACCTCTCTGCTCCCCTGACTAGGAAATCTCTTATCAACACTGCAGTCCTCTTCACCTCTCTGCTCCTATTACTAGGAAATCTCTTATCAACACTGCAGTCCTCTTCACCTCTCTGCTCCTCTGACTATGGAATCTCCTATCAACACTGCCATCCTCTTCACCTCTCGGCTCCTCTGACTATGGAATCTCCTATCAACACTGCCGTCCTCCTCACCTCTCTGCTCCTCTGACTAGGAAATCTCTTATCAACACTGCAGTCCTCTTCACCTCTCTGCTCCTCTGACTAGGAAATCTCTTAAAACACTGCAGTCCTCTTCACCTCTATGATCCTCTGACTATGGAATCTCCTATCAACACTGCCGTCCTCTTCACCTCTCTGCTGCTCTGACTAGGAAATCTCTTATCAACACTGCAGTCCTCTTCACCTCTCTGCTCCTCTGACTATGGAATCTCCTATCAACACTGCCGTCCTCTTCACCTCTCTGCTCCTCTGACTATGGAATCTCCTATCAACACTGCCGTCCTCTTCACCTCTCTGCTGCTCTGACTAGGAAATCTCTTATCAACACTGCAGTCCTCTTCACCTCTCTGCTCCTCTGACTATGGAATCTCTTATCAACACTGCCGTCCTCTTCACCTCTCTGCTACTCTGACTAGGAAATCTGTTATCAACACTGCAGTCTTCTTCACCTCTCTGCTCCTCTGACTAGGAAATCTCTTATCAACACTGCCGTCCTCTTCACTTCTCTGCTCCTCTGACTATGAAATCTCTTATCAACACTGCAGTCCTCTTCACCTCTCTGCTCCTCTGACTAGGAAATCTCTTATCAACACTGCCGTCCTCTTCACTTCTCTGCTCCTCTGACTAGGAAATCTCTTATCAACACTGCAGTCCTCTTCACCTCTCTGCTCCTCTGGCTATGGAATCTCCTATCAACACTGCCGTCCTCTTCACCTCTCTGCTCCTCTGACTATGGAATCTCCTATCAACACTGCCGTCCTCTTCACCTCTCTGCTCATCTGACTATGGAATCTCCTATCAACAATACCGTCCTCTTGACCTCTCTGCTCCTCTGACTATGGAATCTGCTATCAACACTGCCATCCTCTTCACCTCTCTGCTCCCCTGACTAGGAAATCTCTTATCAACACTGCAGTCCTCTTCACCTCTCTGCTCCTCTGACTAGGAAATCTCTTAAAACACTGCAGTCCTCTTCACCTCTATGATCCTCTGACTATGGAATCTCCTATCAACACTGCCGTCCTCTTCACCTCTCTGCTGCTCTGACTAGGAAATCTCTTATCAACACTGCAGTCCTCTTCACCTCTCTGCTCCTCTGACTATGGAATCTCCTATCAACACTGCCGTCCTCTTCACCTCTCTGCTCCTCTGACTATGGAATCTCCTATCAACACTGCCGTCCTCTTCACCTCTCTGCTGCTCTGACTAGGAAATCTCTTATCAACACTGCAGTCCTCTTCACCTCTCTGCTCCTCTGACTATGGAATCTCTTATCAACACTGCCGTCCTCTTCACCTCTCTGCTACTCTGACTAGGAAATCTGTTATCAACACTGCAGTCCTCTTCACCTCTCTGCTCCTCTGACTAGGAAATCTCTTATCAACACTGCCGTCCTCTTCACTTCTCTGCTCCTCTGACTATGAAATCTCTTATCAACACTGCAGTCCTCTTCACCTCTCTGCTCCTCTGACTAGGAAATCTCTTATCAACACTGCCGTCCTCTTCACTTCTCTGCTCCTCTGACTAGGAAATCTCTTATCAACACTGCAGTCCTCTTCACCTCTCTGCTCCTCTGACTATGGAATCTCCTATCAACACTGCCGTCCTCTTCACCTCTCTGCTCCTCTGACTATGGAATCTCCTATCAACACTGCCGTCCTCTTCACCTCTCTGCTCATCTGACTATGGAATCTCCTATCAACAATACCGTCCTCTTGACCTCTCTGCTCCTCTGACTATGGAATCTATTATCAACACTGCAGTCCTCTTCACCCCTCTGCTCCTCTGACTATGGAATCTGCTATCAACACTGCCATCCTCTTCACCTCTCTGCTCCCCTGACTAGGAAATCTCTTATCAACACTGCAGTCCTCTTCACCTCTCTGCTCCTATTACTAGGAAATCTCTTATCAACACTGCAGTCCTCTTCACCTCTCTGCTCCTCTGACTATGGAATCTCCTATCAACACTGCCATCCTCTTCACCTCTCGGCTCCTCTGACTATGGAATCTCCTATCAACACTGCCGTCCTCCTCACCTCTCTGCTCCTCTGACTAGGAAATCTCTTATCAACACTGCAGTCCTCTTCACCTCTCTGCTCCTCTGACTAGGAAATCTCTTAAAACACTGCAGTCCTCTTCACCTCTATGATCCTCTGACTATGGAATCTCCTATCAACACTGCCGTCCTCTTCACCTCTCTGCTGCTCTGACTAGGAAATCTCTTATCAACACTGCAGTCCTCTTCACCTCTCTGCTCCTCTGACTATGGAATCTCCTATCAACACTGCCGTCCTCTTCACCTCTCTGCTCCTCTGACTATGGAATCTCCTATCAACACTGCCGTCCTCTTCACCTCTCTGCTGCTCTGACTAGGAAATCTCTTATCAACACTGCAGTCCTCTTCACCTCTCTGCTCCTCTGACTATGGAATCTCTTATCAACACTGCCGTCCTCTTCACCTCTCTGCTACTCTGACTAGGAAATCTGTTATCAACACTGCAGTCCTCTTCACCTCTCTGCTCCTCTGACTAGGAAATCTCTTATCAACACTGCAGTCCTCTTCACCTCTCTGCTCCTCTGACTAGGAAATCTCTTATCAACACTGCCGTCCTCTTCACTTCTCTGCTCCTCTGACTAGGAAATCTCTTATCAACACTGCAGTCCTCTTCACCTCTCTGCTCCTCTGACAAAGAAATCTCTTATCAACACTGCAATCCTCTTCACCTCTCTGCTCCTCTGACTAGGAAATCTCTTATCAACACTGCCGTCCTCTTCACCTCTCTGCTCCTCTGACTATGGAATCTCTTTTCAACACTGCCATCCTCTTCACCTCTCTGCTCCTCTGACTAGGAAATCTCTTATCAACACTGCAGTCCTCTTCACCTCTCTGCTCCTCTGACTAGGAAATCTCTTATCAACACTGCAGTCCTCTTCACCTCTCTGCTCCTCTGACTAGGAAATCTCTTATCAACACTGCCGTCCTCTTCACCTCTCTGCTCCTCTGACAAAGAAATCTCCTATCAACACTGAAGTCCTCTTCACCTCTCTGCTCCTCTGACTAGGAAATCTCTTATCAACACTGCCGTCCTCTTCACCTCCCTGCTCCTCTGACTCGGAAATCTCTTATCAACACTGACGTCCTCTTCACCTCTATGCTCCTCTGACTATGGAATCTCCTATCAACACTGCCGTCCTCTTCACTTCTCTGCTCCTCTGACTATGGAATCTCCTATCAACACTGCCGTCCTCTTCACCTCTCTGCTCCTCTGACTAGGGAATCTCCTGTCAACACTGCAGTCCTCTTCAGCTCTCTGCTCCTCTGATAAGGAAATCTCTTATCAAAACTGCTGTCCTCTTCACCTCTCTGCTCCTCTGACTAAGAAATCTCTTATCAACACTGCAGTCCTGTTCACCTCTCTGCTCCTCTGACTAGGAAATCTCTTATCAACACTGCAGTCCTCTTCACCTCCCTGCTCCTCTGACTAGGAAATCTCTTATCAACACTGCAGTCCTCTTCACCTCTCTGCTCCTCTGACTAGGAAATCTCTTATCAACACTGCAGTCCTCTTCACCTCCCTGCTCCTCTGACAATGGAATCTCCTATCAACACTGCCGTCCTCTATACCACACTGCTCCTCTGACTATGGAATCTCCAATCAACACTGTCGTCCTCTTCACCTCTCTGCTCCTCCGACTATGGAATCTCCTATCAACACTGCCGTCCTCTTCACCTCTCTGCTCCTCTGACTATGGAATCTCCTATCAACACTGTAGTCCTCTTCACCTCTCTGCTCCTCTGACTATGGAATCTCCTATCAACACTGCCGTCCTCTTCACCTCTCTGCTCCTCTGACTAGGAAATCTCTTATCAACACTGCCGTCCTCTTCACCTCTCTGCTACTCTGACTACGGAATCTCCTATCAACACTGCCGTCCTCTTCACCTCTCTGCTCCTCTCACTAGGAAATCTCCTATCAGCACTGCCGTCCTCTTCACCTCTATGCTCCTCTGACAATGGAATCTCCTATCAACACTGCCGTCCTCTTCACCTCTCTGCTCCTCTGACTATGGAATCTCCTATCAACACTGCCGTCCTCTTCACCTCTCTGCTACTCCGACTATGGAATCTCCTATCAACACTGCAGTCCTCTTCACCTCTCTGCTCTGACTATGGAATCTCCTATCAACACTGCAGTCCTCTTCACCTCTCTGCTCCTCTGACTAGGAAATCTCTTATCAACACTGCAGTCCTCTTCACCTCTCTGCTCCTCTGACTAGGAAATCTCTTATCAACACTGCCGTCCTCTTCACCTCTCTGCTCCTCTGACTAGGAAATCTCTTATCAACACTGCAGTCCTCTTCACCTCTCTGCTCCTCTGACAAAGAAATCTCTTATCAACACTGCAGTCCTCTTCACCTCTCTGCTCCTCTGACTAGGAAATCTCTTATCAACACTGCAGTCCTCTTCACCTCTCTGCTCCTCTGACTAGGAAATCTCTTATCAACACTGCCGTCCTCTTCACCTCTCTGCTCCTCTGACAAAGAAATCTCCTATCAACACTGAAGTCCTCTTCACCTCTCTGCTCCTCTGACTAGGAAATCTCTTATCAACACTGCCGTCCTCTTCACCTCCCTGCTCCTCTGACTAGGAAATCTCTTATCAACATTGCCGTCCTCTTCACCTCTATGCTCCTCTGACTATGGAATCTCCTATCAACACTGCCGTCCTCTTCACCTCTCTGCTCCTCTGACTAGGAAATCTCCTGTCAACACTGCAGTCCTCTTCAGCTCTCTGCTCCTCTGATTAGGAAATCTCTTATCAAAACTGCAGTCCTCTTCACCTCTCTGCTCCTCTGACTAAGAAATCTCCTATCAACACTGCAGTCCTCTTCACCTCTCTACTCCTCTGACTAGGAAATCTCTTATCAACACTGCAGTCCTCTTCACCTCCCTGCTCCTCTGACTAGGAAACCTCTTATCAACACTGCAATCCTTTTCACCTCTCTGCTCCTCTGACTATGGAATCTCCTATCAAAACTGCAGTCCTCTTCAACTCTCTGCTCCTCTGACTAGGAAATCTCCTATCTGCACTGCAGTCCTCTTCACCTCTCTGCTCCTCTGACAATGGAATCTCCTATCAACACTGCCGTCCTCTATACCACACTGCTCCTCTGAGTATGGAATCTACAATCAACACTGTCGTCCTCTTCACCTCTCTGCTCCTCCGACTATGGAATCTCCTATCAACACTGCCGTCCTCTTCACCTCTCTCATCCTCTGACTATGGAATCTCCTATCAACACTGTAGTCCTCTTCACCTCTCTGCTCCTCTGACTATGGAATCTCCTATGAATACTGCTGTCCTCTTCACCTCTCTGCTCCTCTGACTAGGAAATCTCTTGTCAACACTGCCGTCCTCTTCACCTCTATGCTCCTCTGACAATGGAATCTCCTATCAACACTGCCGTCCTCTTCACCTCTCTGCTCCTCTTACTATGGAATCTCCTATCAACACTGCAGTCCTCTTCACCCCTCTGCTTCTCTGACTATGGAATCTCCTATCAACACTGCCGTCCTCTTCACCTCTCTGCTACTCCGACTATGGAATCTCCTATCAACACTGCAGTCCTCTTCACCTCTCTGCTCCTCTGACTATGGAATCTCCTATCAACACTGCCGTCCTCTTCACCTCTACGCTCCTCTGACTATGGAATCTCCTATCAACACTGCCGTCCTCTTCACCTCTCTGCTCCTCTGACTATGGAATCTCTTATCAACACTGCAGTCCTCTTCACCCCTCTGCTCCTCTGACTATGGAATCTCCTGTCAACACTGCAGTCCTCTTCACCCCTCTGCTCCTCTGACTATGGAATCTCCTATCAACACTGCCGTCCTCTTCACCTCTCTGCTCCTCTGACTATGGAATCTCCTATCAACACTGCCGTCCTCTTCACCTCTCTGCTCATCTGACTATGGAATCTCCTATCAACAATGCCGTCCTCTTGACCTCTCTGCTCCTCTGACTATGGAATCTATTATCAACACTGCAGTCCTCTTCACCTCTCTGCTCCTCTGACTATGGAATCTCCTATCAACACTGCCATCCTCTTCACCTCTCGGCTCCTCTGACTATGGAATCTCCTATCAACACTGCCGTCCTCTTCACCTCTATGCTCCTCTGACTATGGAATCTCCTATCAACACTGCCGTCCTCTTCACCTCTCTGCTCCTCTGACTAGGAAATCTCCTGTCAGCACTGCAGTCCTCTTCAGCTCTCTGCTCCTCTGATTAGGAAATCTCTTATCAAAACTGCAGTCCTCTTCACCTCTCTGCTCCTCTGACTAAGAAATCTCTTATCAACACTGCAGTCCTCTTCACCTCTCTGCTCCTCTGACTAGGAAATCTCTTATCAACACTGCAGTCCTCTTCACCTCCCTGCTCCTCTGACTAGGAAACCTCTTATCAACACTGCAATCCTTTTCACCTCTCTGCTCCTCTGACTATGGAATCTCCTATCAAAACTGCAGTCCTCTTCACCTCTCTGCTCCTCTGACTAGGAAATCTCCTATCTGCACTGCAGTCCTCTTCACCTCTCTGCTCCTCTGACAATGGAATCTCCTATCAACACTGCCGTCCTCTATACCACACTGCTCCTCTGAGTATGGAATCTACAATCAACACTGTCGTCCTCTTCACCACTCTGCTCATCCGACTATGGAATTTCCTATCAACACTGCCGTCCTCTTCACCTCTCTCATCCTCTGACTATGGAATCTCCTATCAACACTGTAGACCTCTTCACCTCTCTGCTCCTCTGACTATGGAATCTCCTATGAATACTGCCGTCCTCTTCACCTCTCTGCTCCTCTGACTAGGAAATCTCTTGTCAACACTGCCGTTCTCTTCACCTCTATGCTCCTCTGACAATGAAATCTCCTATCAACACTGCCGTCCTCTTCACCTCTCTGCTCCTCTTACTATGGAATCTCCTATCAACACTGCAGTCCTCTTCACCTCTCTGCTCCTCTGAGTATGGAATCTCTTATCAACACTGCAGTCCTCTTCACCCCTCTGCTCCTCTGACTATGGAATCTCCTATCAACACTGCCGTCCTCTTCACCTCTCTGCTCCTCTGACTAGGAAATCTCTTATCAACACTGCCGTCCTCTTCACCTCTCTGCTACTCTGACTACGGAATCTCCTATCAACACTGCCGTCCTCTTCACCTCTCTGCTCCTCTCACTAGGAAATCTCCTATCAGCACTGCCGTCCTCTTCACCTCTATGCTCCTCTGACAATGGAATCTCCTATCAACACTGCCGTCCTCTTCACCTCTCTGCTCCTCTGACTATGGAATCTCCTATCAACACTGCCGTCCTCTTCACCTCTCTGCTACTCTGACTATGGAATCTCCTATCAACACTGCAGTCCTCTTCACCTCTCTGCTCTGACTATGGAATCTCCTATCAACACTGCAGTCCTCTTCACCTCTCTGCTCCTCTGACTAGGAAATCTCTTATCAACACTGCAGTCCTCTTCACCTCTCTGCTCCTCTGACTAGGAAATCTCTTATCAACACTGCCGTCCTCTTCACCTCTCTGCTCCTCTGACTAGGAAATCTCTTATCAACACTGCAGTCCTCTTCACCTCTCTGCTCCTCTGACAAAGAAATCTCTTATCAACACTGCAGTCCTCTTCACCTCTCTGCTCCTCTGACTAGGAAATCTCTTATCAACACTGCAGTCCTCTTCACCTCTCTGCTCCTCTGACTAGGAAATCTCTTATCAACACTGCCGTCCTCTTCACCTCTCTGCTCCTCTGACAAAGAAATCTCCTATCAACACTGAAGTCCTCTTCACCTCTCTGCTCCTCTGACTAGGAAATCTCTTATCAACACTGCCGTCCTCTTCACCTCCCTGCTCCTCTGACTAGGAAATCTCTTATCAACACTGCCGTCCTCTTCACCTCTATGCTCCTCTGACTATGGAATCTCCTATCAACACTGCCGTCCTCTTCACCTCTCTGCTCCACTGACTAGGAAATCTCCTGTCAACACTGCAGTCCTCTTCAGCTCTCTGCTCCTCTGATTAGGAAATCTCTTATCAAAACTGCAGTCCTCTTCACCTCTCTGCTCCTCTGACTAAGAAATCTCCTATCAACACTGCAGTCCTCTTCACCTCTCTACTCCTCTGACTAGGAAATCTCTTATCAACACTGCAGTCCTCTTCACCTCCCTGCTCCTCTGACTAGGAAACCTCTTATCAACACTGCAATCCTTTTCACCTCTCTGCTCCTCTGACTATGGAATCTCCTATCAAAACTGCAGTCCTCTTCACCTCTCTGCTCCTCTGACTAGGAAATCTCCTATCTGCACTGCAGTCCTCTTCACCTCTCTGCTCCTCTGACAATGGAATCTCCTATCAACACTGCCGTCCTCTATACCACACTGCTCCTCTGAGTATGGAATCTACAATCAACACTGTCGTCCTCTTCACCTCTCTGCTCCTCCGACTATGGAATCTCCTATCAACACTGCCGTCCTCTTCACCTCTCTCATCCTCTGACTATGGAATCTCCTATCAACACTGTAGTCCTCTTCACCTCTCTGCTCCTCTGACTATGGAATCTCCTATGAATACTGCCGTCCTCTTCACCTCTCTGCTCCTCTGACTAGGAAATCTCTTGTCAACACTGCCGTCCTCTTCACCTCTATGCTCCTCTGACAATGGAATCTCCTATCAACACTGCCGTCCTCTTCACCTCTCTGCTCCTCTTACTATGGAATCTCCTATCAACACTGCAGTCCTCTTCACCCCTCTGCTTCTCTGACTATGGAATCTCCTATCAACACTGCCGTCCTCTTCACCTCTCTGCTACTCCGACTATGGAATCTCCTATCAACACTGCTGTCCTCTTCACCTCTCTGCTCCTCTGACTATGGAATCTCCTATCAACACTGCCATCCTCTTCACCTCTCTGCTCCTCTGACTATGGAATCTCCTATCAACACTGCCGTCCTCTTCACCTCTCTGCTCCTCTGACTAGGAAATCTCCTATCAAAACTGCCGTCCTCTTCACCTCTCTGCTCCTCTGACTATGGAATCTCCTATCAACACTGCAGTCCTCTTCACCTCTCTGCTCCTCTGACTATGGAATCTCCTATCAACACTGCCGTCCTCTTCACCTCTACGCTCCTCTGACTATGGAATCTCCTATCAACACTGCCGTCCTCTTCACCTCTCTGCTCCTCTGACTATGGAATCTCTTATCAACACTGCAGTCCTCTTCACCCCTCTGCTCCTCTGACTATGGAATCTCCTGTCAACACTGCAGTCCTCTTCACCCCTCTGCTCCTCTGACTATGGAATCTCCTATCAACACTGCCGTCCTCTTCACCTCTCTGCTCCTCTGACTATGGAATCTCCTATCAACACTGCCGTCCTCTTCACCTCTCTGCTCATCTGACTATGGAATCTCCTATCAACAATGCCGTCCTCTTGACCTCTCTGCTCCTCTGACTATGGAATCTATTATCAACACTGCAGTCCTCTTCACCTCTCTGCTCCTCTGACTATGGAATCTCCTATCAACACTGCCATCCTCTTCACCTCTCGGCTCCTCTGACTATGGAATCTCCTATCAACACTGCCGTCCTCTTCACCTCTATGCTCCTCTGACTATGGAATCTCCTATCAACACTGCCGTCCTCTTCACCTCTCTGCTCCTCTGACTAGGAAATCTCCTGTCAGCACTGCAGTCCTCTTCAGCTCTCTGCTCCTCTGATTAGGAAATCTCTTATCAAAACTGCAGTCCTCTTCACCTCTCTGCTCCTCTGACTAAGAAATCTCTTATCAACACTGCAGTCCTCTTCACCTCTCTGCTCCTCTGACTAGGAAATCTCTTATCAACACTGCAGTCCTCTTCACCTCCCTGCTCCTCTGACTAGGAAACCTCTTATCAACACTGCAATCCTTTTCACCTCTCTGCTCCTCTGACTATGGAATCTCCTATCAAAACTGCAGTCCTCTTCACCTCTCTGCTCCTCTGACTAGGAAATCTCCTATCTGCACTGCAGTCCTCTTCACCTCTCTGCTCCTCTGACAATGGAATCTCCTATCAACACTGCCGTCCTCTATACCACACTGCTCCTCTGAGTATGGAATCTACAATCAACACTGTCGTCCTCTTCACCTCTCTGCTCCTCCGACTATGGAATTTCCTATCAACACTGCCGTCCTCTTCACCTCTCTCATCCTCTGACTATGGAATCTCCTATCAACACTGTAGTCCTCTTCACCTCTCTGCTCCTCTGACTATGGAATCTCCTATGAATACTGCCGTCCTCGTCACCTCTCTGCTCCTCTGACTAGGAAATCTCTTGTCAACACTGCCGTTCTCTTCACCTCTATGCTCCTCTGACAATGAAATCTCCTATCAACACTGCCGTCCTCTTCACCTCTCTGCTCCTCTTACTATGGAATCTCCTATCAACACTGCAGTCCTCTTCACCCCTCTGCTTCTCTGACTATGGAATCTCCTATCAACACTGCCGTCCTCTTCACCTCTCTGCTACTCCGACTATGAAATCTCCTATCAACACTGCTGTCCTCTTCACCTCTCGGCTCCTCTGACTATGGAATCTCCTATCAACACTGCCATCCTCTTCACCTCTCTGCTCCTCTGACTATGGAATCTCCTATCAACACTGCCGTCCTCTTCACCTCTCTGCTCCTCTGACTAGGAAATCTCCTATCAAAACTGCCGTCCTCTTCACCTCTCTGCTCCTCTGACTATGGAATCTCCTATCAACACTGCAGTCCTCTTCACCTCTCTGCTCCTCTGACTATGGAATCTCCTATCAACACTGCCGTCCTCTTCACCTCTACGCTCCTCTGACTATGGAATCTCCTATCAACACTGCCGTCCTCTTCACCTCTCTGCTCCTCTGAGTATGGAATCTCTTATCAACACTGCAGTCCTCTTCACCCCTCTGCTCCTCTGACTATGGAATCTCCTATCAACACTGCCGTCCTCTTCACCTCTCTGCTCCTCTGACTATGGAATCTCCTATCAACACTGCCGTCCTCTTCACCTCTCTGCTCATCTGACTATGGAATCTCTTATCAACAATGCCGTCCTCTTGACCTCTCTGCTCCTCTGACTATGGAATCTATTATCAACACTGCAGTCCTCTTCACCTCTCTGCTCCTCTGACTATGGAATCTCCTATCAACACTGCCATCCTCTTCACCTCTCGGCTCCTCTGACTATGGAATCTCCTATCAACACTGCCGTCCTCTTCACCTCTCTGCTCCTCTGACTATGGAATCTCCTGTCAACACTGCAGTCCTCTTCACCCCTCTGCTCCTCTGACTATGGAATCTCCTATCAACACTGCCGTCCTCTTCACCTCTCTGCTCCTCTGACTATGGAATCTCCTATCAACACTGCCGTCCTCTTCACCTCTCTGCTCATCTGACTATGGAATCTCCTATCAAGAATGCCGTCCTCTTGACCTCTCTGCTCCTCTGACTATGGAATCTATTATCAACACTGCAGTCCTCTTCACCCCTCTGCTCCTCTGACTATGGAATCTGCTATCAACACTGCCATCCTCTTCACCTCTCTGCTCCCCTGACTAGGAAATCTCTTATCAACACTGCAGTCCTCTTCACCTCTCTGCTCCTATTACTAGGAAATCTCTTATCAACACTGCAGTCCTCTTCACCTCTCTGCTCCTCTGACTATGGAATCTCCTATCAACACTGCCATCCTCTTCACCTCTCGGCTCCTCTGACTATGGAATCTCCTATCAACACTGCCGTCCTCCTCACCTCTCTGCTCCTCTGACTAGGAAATCTCTTATCAACACTGCAGTCCTCTTCACCTCTCTGCTCCTCTGACTAGGAAATCTCTTAAAACACTGCAGTCCTCTTCACCTCTATGATCCTCTGACTATGGAATCTCCTATCAACACTGCCGTCCTCTTCACCTCTCTGCTGCTCTGACTAGGAAATCTCTTATCAACACTGCAGTCCTCTTCACCTCTCTGCTCCTCTGACTACGGAATCTCCTGTCAACACTGCAGTCCTCTTCACCCCTCTGCTCCTCTGACTATGGAATCTCCTATCAACACTGCCGTCCTCTTCACCTCTCTGCTCCTCTGACTATGGAATCTCCTATCAACACTGCCGTCCTCTTCACCTCTCTGCTCATCTGACTATGGAATCTCCTATCAAGAATGCCGTCCTCTTGACCTCTCTGCTCCTCTGACTATGGAATCTATTATCAACACTGCAGTCCTCTTCACCCCTCTGCTCCTCTGACTATGGAATCTGCTATCAACACTGCCATCCTCTTCACCTCTCTGCTCCCCTGACTAGGAAATCTCTTATCAACACTGCAGTCCTCTTCACCTCTCTGCTCCTATTACTAGGAAATCTCTTATCAACACTGCAGTCCTCTTCACCTCTCTGCTCCTCTGACTATGGAATCTCCTATCAACACTGCCATCCTCTTCACCTCTCGGCTCCTCTGACTATGGAATCTCCTATCAACACTGCCGTCCTCCTCACCTCTCTGCTCCTCTGACTAGGAAATCTCTTATCAACACTGCAGTCCTCTTCACCTCTCTGCTCCTCTGACTAGGAAATCTCTTAAAACACTGCAGTCCTCTTCACCTCTATGATCCTCTGACTATGGAATCTCCTATCAACACTGCCGTCCTCTTCACCTCTCTGCTGCTCTGACTAGGAAATCTCTTATCAACACTGCAGTCCTCTTCACCTCTCTGCTCCTCTGACTATGGAATCTCCTATCAACACTGCCGTCCTCTTCACCTCTATGCTCCTCTGACTATGGAATCTCCTATCAACACTGCCGTCCTCTTCACCTCTCTGCTGCTCTGACTAGGAAATCTCTTATCAACACTGCAGTCCTCTTCACCTCTCTGCTCCTCTGACTATGGAATCTCTTATCAACACTGCCGTCCTCTTCACCTCTCTGCTACTCTGACTAGGAAATCTCTTATCAACACTGCAGTCCTCTTCACCTCTCTGCTCCTCTGACTATGGAATCTCTTATCAACACTGCAGTCCTCTTCACCTCTCTGCTCCTCTGACTAGGAAATCTCTTATCAACACTGCAGTCCTCTTCACCTCTCTGCTCCTCTGACTAGGAAATCTCTTATCAACACTGCCGTCCTCTTCACTTCTCTGCTCCTCTGACTAGGAAATCTCTTATCAACACTGCAGTCCTCTTCACCTCTCTGCTCCTCTGACTATGGAATCTCCTATCAACACTGCCGTCCTCTTCACCTCTCTGCTCCTCTGACTAGGAAATCTCTTATCAACACTGCCGTCCTCTTCACCTCTCTGCTCCTCTGACTATGGAATCTCCTATCAACACAGCCGTCCTCTTCAACTCTCTGCTCCTCTGAATATGGAATCTCCTATCAACACTGCAGTCCTCTTCACCTCTCTGCTCCTCTGACTATGGAATCTCCTATCAACACTGCAGTCCTCTTCACCTCTCTGCTCCTCTGACTAGGAAATCTCCTATCAACACTGCCGTCCTCTTCACCTCTCTGCTCCTCTCACTAGGAAATCTCCTATCAGCACTGCCGTCCTCTTCACCTCTATGCTCCTCTGACAATGGAATCTCCTATCAACACTGCCGTCCTCTTCACCTCTCTGCTCCTCTGACTAGGAAATCTCTTATCAACACTGCAGTCCTCTTCACCTCCCTGCTCCTCTGACAATGGAATCTCCTATCAACACTGCCGTCCTCTATACCACACTGCTCCTCTGACTATGGAATCTCCAATCAACACTGTCGTCCTCTTCACCTCTCTGCTCCTCCGACTATGGAATCTCCTATCAACACTGCCGTCCTCTTCACCTCTCTGCTCCTCTGACTATGGAATCTCCTATCAACACTGTAGTCCTCTTCACCTCTCTGCTCCTCTGACTATGGAATCTCCTATCAACACTGCCGTCCTCTTCACCTCTCTGCTCCTCTGACTAGGAAATCTCTTATCAACACTGCCGTCCTCTTCACCTCTCTGCTCCTCTGACTATGGAATCTCCTATCAACACAGCCGTCCTCTTCAACTCTCTGCTCCTCTGAATATGGAATCTCCTATCAACACTGCAGTCCTCTTCACCTCTCTACTCCTCTGACTATGGAATCTCCTATCAACACTGCAGTCCTCTTCACCTCTCTGCTCCTCTGACTAGGAAATCTCCTATCAACACTGCCGTCCTCTTCACCTCTCTGCTCCTCTCACTAGGAAATCTCCTATCAGCACTGCCGTCCTCTTCACCTCTATGCTCCTCTGACTATGGAATCTCCTATCAACACTGCCGTCCTCTTCACCTCTCTGCTACTCCGACTATGGAATCTCCTATTAACACTGCAGTCCTCTTCACCTCTCTGCTCCTCTGACTATGGAATCTCCTATCAACACTGCAGTCCTCTTCACCTCTCTGCTCCTCTGACTAGGAAATCTCTTATCAACACTGCAGTCCTCTTCACCTCTCTGCTCCTCTGACTAGGAAATCTCTTATCAACACTGCCGTCCTCTTCACCTCTCTGCTCCTCTGACTAGGAAATCTCTTATCAACACTGCAGTCCTCTTCACCTCTCTGCTCCTCTGACAAAGAAATCTCTTATCAACACTGCAGTCCTCTTCACCTCTCTGCTCCTCTGACTAGGAAATCTCTTATTAACACTGCAGTCCTCTTCACCTCTCTGCTCCTCTGACTAGGAAATCTCTTATCAACACTGCCGTCCTCTTCACCTCCCTGTTCCTCTGACTAGGAAATCTCTTATCAACACTGCCGTCCTCTTCACCTCTATGCTCCTCTGACTATGGAATCTCCTATCAACACTGCCGTCCTCTTCACCTCTCTGCTCCTCTGACTAGGAAATCTCCTGTCAACACTGCAGTCCTCTTCACCTCTCTGCTCCTCTGACTATGGAATCTCTTATCAACACTGCCGTCCTCTTCACCTCTCTGCTACTCTGACTAGGAAATCTCTTATCAACACTGCAGTCCTCTTCACCTCTCTGCTCCTCTGACTATGGAATCTCTTATCAACACTGCAGTCCTCTTCACCTCTCTGCTCCTCTGACTAGGAAATCTCTTATCAACACTGCAGTCCTCTTCACCTCTCTGCTCCTCTGACTAGGAAATCTCTTATCAACACTGCCGTCCTCTTCACTTCTCTGCTCCTCTGACTAGGAAATCTCTTATCAACACTGCAGTCCTCTTCACCTCTCTGCTCCTCTGACTATGGAATCTCCTATCAACACTGCCGTCCTCTTCACCTCTCTGCTCCTCTGACTAGGAAATCTCTTATCAACACTGCCGTCCTCTTCACCTCTCTGCTCCTCTGACTATGGAATCTCCTATCAACACAGCCGTCCTCTTCAACTCTCTGCTCCTCTGAATATGGAATCTCCTATCAACACTGCAGTCCTCTTCACCTCTCTGCTCCTCTGACTATGGAATCTCCTATCAACACTGCAGTCCTCTTCACCTCTCTGCTCCTCTGACTAGGAAATCTCCTATCAACACTGCCGTCCTCTTCACCTCTCTGCTCCTCTCACTAGGAAATCTCCTATCAGCACTGCCGTCCTCTTCACCTCTATGCTCCTCTGACAATGGAATCTCCTATCAACACTGCCGTCCTCTTCACCTCTCTGCTCCTCTGACTAGGAAATCTCTTATCAACACTGCAGTCCTCTTCACCTCCCTGCTCCTCTGACAATGGAATCTCCTATCAACACTGCCGTCCTCTATACCACACTGCTCCTCTGACTATGGAATCTCCAATCAACACTGTCGTCCTCTTCACCTCTCTGCTCCTCCGACTATGGAATCTCCTATCAACACTGCCGTCCTCTTCACCTCTCTGCTCCTCTGACTATGGAATCTCCTATCAACACTGTAGTCCTCTTCACCTCTCTGCTCCTCTGACTATGGAATCTCCTATCAACACTGCCGTCCTCTTCACCTCTCTGCTCCTCTGACTAGGAAATCTCTTATCAACACTGCCGTCCTCTTCACCTCTCTGCTCCTCTGACTATGGAATCTCCTATCAACACAGCCGTCCTCTTCAACTCTCTGCTCCTCTGAATATGGAATCTCCTATCAACACTGCAGTCCTCTTCACCTCTCTACTCCTCTGACTATGGAATCTCCTATCAACACTGCAGTCCTCTTCACCTCTCTGCTCCTCTGACTAGGAAATCTCCTATCAACACTGCCGTCCTCTTCACCTCTCTGCTCCTCTCACTAGGAAATCTCCTATCAGCACTGCCGTCCTCTTCACCTCTATGCTCCTCTGACTATGGAATCTCCTATCAACACTGCCGTCCTCTTCACCTCTCTGCTACTCCGACTATGGAATCTCCTATTAACACTGCAGTCCTCTTCACCTCTCTGCTCCTCTGACTATGGAATCTCCTATCAACACTGCAGTCCTCTTCACCTCTCTGCTCCTCTGACTAGGAAATCTCTTATCAACACTGCAGTCCTCTTCACCTCTCTGCTCCTCTGACTAGGAAATCTCTTATCAACACTGCCGTCCTCTTCACCTCTCTGCTCCTCTGACTAGGAAATCTCTTATCAACACTGCAGTCCTCTTCACCTCTCTGCTCCTCTGACAAAGAAATCTCTTATCAACACTGCAGTCCTCTTCACCTCTCTGCTCCTCTGACTAGGAAATCTCTTATTAACACTGCAGTCCTCTTCACCTCTCTGCTCCTCTGACTAGGAAATCTCTTATCAACACTGCCGTCCTCTTCACCTCCCTGTTCCTCTGACTAGGAAATCTCTTATCAACACTGCCGTCCTCTTCACCTCTATGCTCCTCTGACTATGGAATCTCCTATCAACACTGCCGTCCTCTTCACCTCTCTGCTCCTCTGACTAGGAAATCTCCTGTCAACACTGCAGTCCTCTTCAGCTCTCTGCTCCTCTGATTAGGAAATCTCTTATCAAGACTGCAGTCCTCTTCACCTCTCTGCTCCTCTGACTAAGAAATCTCTTATCAACACTGCAGTCCTCTTCACCTCTCTGCTCCTCTGACTAGGAAATCTCTTATCAACACTGCAGTCCTCTTCACCTCCCTGCTCCTCTGACTAGGAAACCTCTTATCAACACTGCAATCCTTTTCACCTCTCTGCTCCTCTGACTATGGAATCTCCTATCAAAACTGCAGTCCTCTTCACCTCTCTGCTCCTCTGACTAGGAAATCTCCTATCTGCACTGCAGTCCTCTTCACCTCTCTGCTCCTCTGACAATGGAATCTCCTATCAACACTGCCGTCCTCTATACCACACTGCTCCTCTGAGTATGGAATCTACAATCAACACTGTCGTCCTCTTCACCTCTCTGCTCCTCCGACTATGGAATCTCCTATCAACACTGCCGTCCTCTTCACCTCTCTCATCCTCTGACTATGGAATCTCCTATCAACACTGTAGTCCTCTTCACCTCTCTGCTCCTCTGACTATGGAATCTCCTATGAACACTGCCGTCCTCTTCACCTCTCTGCTCCTCTGACTAGGAAATCTCTTGTCAACACTGCCGTCCTCTTCACCTCTATGCTCCTCTGACAATGGAATCTCCTATCAACACTGCAGTCCTCTTCACCCCTCTGCTTCTCTGACTATGGAATCTCCTATCAACACTGCCGTCCTCTTCACCTCTCTGCTACTCCGACTATGGAATCTCCTATCAACACTGCTGTCCTCTTCACCTCTCTGCTCCTCTGACTATGGAATCTCCTATCAACACTGCCATCCTCTTCACCTCTCTGCTCCTCTGACTATGGAATCTCCTATCAACACTGCCGTCCTCTTCACCTCTCTGCTCCTCTGACTAGGAAATCTCCTATCAAAACTGCCGTCCTCTTCACCTCTCTGCTCCTCTGACTATGGAATCTCCTATCAACACTGCAGTCCTCTTCACCTCTCTGCTCCTCTGACTATGGAATCTCCTATCAACACTGCCGTCCTCTTCACCTCTACGCTCCTTCGACTATGGAATCTCTTATCAACACTGCAGTCCTCTTCAACTCTCTGCTCCTCTGACTATGGAATCTCCTATCAACACTGTCGTCCTCTTCACCTCTCAGCTCCTCTGACTAGGAAATCTCTTATCAACACTCCCGTCCTCTTCACCTCTCTGCTCCTCTGAATATGGAATCTCCTATCAACAATGCCGTCCTCTTCACCTCTCTGCTCCTCGGACTATGGAATCTCCTATCAACACTGCAGTCCTCTTCACCTCTCTGCTCCTCTGACTATGGAATCTCGTATCAAAACTGCCGTCCTCTTCACCTGTCTGCTCCTCTGACAATGGAATCTCCTACCAACACTGCTGTCCTCTTCACCTCTCTGCTCCTCTGACTAGGAAATCTCCTATCAACACTGCTGTCCTCTTCACCTCTATGCTTCTCTGACAATGGAATCTCCTATCAACACTGCCGTCCTCTTCACCTCTCTGCTCCTCTGACTATGGAATCTCCTATCAACACTGCCGTCCTCTTCACCTCTATGCTCCTCTGACAGTGGACTCTCCTATCAACACTGCCGTCCTTTTCACCTCTCTGCTCCTCTGACTAGGAAATCTCCTATCAACACTGCTGTCCTCTTCACCTCTCTGCTCCTCTGACTAGGAAATCTCCTATCAACACTGCTGTACTCTTCACCTCTCTGCTCCTCTGACTATGGAATCTCCTATCAACACTGCCGTCCTCTTCACCACTCTGCTCCTCTGACTATGGAATCTCCTATCAACACTGCAGTCCTCTTCACCTCTCTGCTCCTCTGACTATGGAATCTCCTATCAACACTGCAGTCCTCTTCACCTCTCTGCTCCTCTGACTATGGAATCTCCTATAAACACTGCCGTCCTCTTCACCTCTCTGCTCCTCTGACTATGGAATCTCCTATCAACACTGCAGTCCTCTTCACCTCTCTGCTCCTCTGACTAGGAAATCCCTTATCAACACTGCAGTCCCCTTCACCTCTCTGCTCCTCTGACTATGGAATCTCCTATCAACACTGCCGTCCTCTTCACCTCTCTGCTCATCTGACTATGGAATCTCCTATCAAGAATGCCGTCCTCTTGACCTCTCTGCTCCTCTGACTATGGAATCTATTATCAACACTGCAGTCCTCTTCACCCCTCTGCTCCTCTGACTATGGAATCTGCTATCAACACTGCCATCCTCTTCACCTCTCTGCTCCCCTGACTAGGAAATCTCTTATCAACACTGCAGTCCTCTTCACCTCTCTGCTCCTATTACTAGGAAATCTCTTATCAACACTGCAGTCCTCTTCACCTCTCTGCTCCTCTGACTATGGAATCTCCTATCAACACTGCCATCCTCTTCACCTCTCGGCTCCTCTGACTATGGAATCTCCTATCAACACTGCCGTCCTCCTCACCTCTCTGCTCCTCTGACTAGGAAATCTCTTATCAACACTGCAGTCCTCTTCACCTCTCTGCTCCTCTGACTAGGAAATCTCTTAAAACACTGCAGTCCTCTTCACCTCTATGATCCTCTGACTATGGAATCTCCTATCAACACTGCCGTCCTCTTCACCTCTCTGCTGCTCTGACTAGGAAATCTCTTATCAACACTGCAGTCCTCTTCACCTCTCTGCTCCTCTGACTATGGAATCTCCTATCAACACTGCCGTCCTCTTCACCTCTCTGCTCCTCTGACTATGGAATCTCCTATCAACACTGCCGTCCTCTTCACCTCTCTGCTGCTCTGACTAGGAAATCTCTTATCAACACTGCAGTCCTCTTCACCTCTCTGCTCCTCTGACTATGGAATCTCTTATCAACACTGCCGTCCTCTTCACCTCTCTGCTACTCTGACTAGGAAATCTCTTATCAACACTGCAGTCCTCTTCACCTCTCTGCTCCTCTGACTATGGAATCTCTTATCAACACTGCAGTCCTCTTCACCTCTCTGCTCCTCTGACTAGGAAATCTCTTATCAACACTGCAGTCCTCTTCACCTCTCTGCTCCTCTGACTAGGAAATCTCTTATCAACACTGCCGTCCTCTTCACTTCTCTGCTCCTCTGACTAGGAAATCTCTTATCAACACTGCAGTCCTCTTCACCTCTCTGCTCCTCTGACAAAGAAATCTCTTATCAACACTGCAGTCCTCTTCACCTCTCTGCTCCTCTGACTAGGAAATCTCTTATCAACACTGCCGTCCTCTTCACCTCTCTGCTCCTCTGACTATGGAATCTCTTATCAACACTGCCATCCTCTTCACGTCTCTGCTCCTCTGACTAGGAAATCTCTTATCAACACTGCAGTCCTCTTCACCTCTCTGCTCCTCTGACTAGGAAATCTCTTATCAACACTGCAGTCCTCTTCACCTCTCTGCTCCTCTGACTAGGAAATCTCTTATCAACACTGCCGTCCTCTTCACCTCTCTGCTCCTCTGACAAAGAAATCTCCTATCAACACTGAAGTCCTCTTCACCTCTCTGCTCCTCTGACTAGGAAATCTCTTATCAACACTGCCGTCCTCTTCACCTCCCTGCTCCTCTGACTCGGAAATCTCTTATCAACACTGACGTCCTCTTCACCTCTATGCTCCTCTGACTATGGAATCTCCTATCAACACTGCCGTCCTCTTCACTTCTCTGCTCCTCTGACTATGGAATCTCCTATCAACACTGCCGTCCTCTTCACCTCTCTGCTCCTCTGACTAGGAAATCTCCTGTCAACACTGCAGTCCTCTTCAGCTCTCTGCTCCTCTGATAAGGAAATCTCTTATCAAAACTGCTGTCCTCTTCACCTCTCTGCTCCTCAGACTAAGAAATCTCTTATCAACACTGCAGTCCTCTTCACCTCTCTGCTCCTCTGACTAGGAAATCTCTTATCAACACTGCAGTCCTCTTCACCTCCCTGCTCCTCTGACTAGGAAATCTCTTATCAACACTGCAGTCCTCTTCACCTCTCTGCTCCTCTGACTAGGAAATCTCTTATCAACACTGCAGTCCTCTTCACCTCCCTGCTCCTCTGACAATGGAATCTCCTATCAACACTGCCGTCCTCTATACCACACTGCTCCTCTGACTATGGAATCTCCAATCAACACTGTCGTCCTCTTCACCTCTCTGCTCCTCCGACTATGGAATCTCCTATCAACACTGCCGTCCTCTTCACCTCTCTGCTCCTCTGACTATGGAATCTCCTATCAACACTGTAGTCCTCTTCACCTCTCTGCTCCTCTGACTATGGAATCTCCTATCAACACTGCCGTCCTCTTCACCTCTCTGCTCCTCTGACTAGGAAATCTCTTATCAACACTGCCGTCCTCTTCACCTCTCTGCTCCTCTGACTATGGAATCTCCTATCAACACAGCCGTCCTCTTCAACTCTCTGCTCCTCTGAATATGGAATCTCCTATCAACACTGCAGTCCTCTTCACCTCTCTACTCCTCTGACTATGGAATCTCCTATCAACACTGCAGTCCTCTTCACCTCTCTGCTCCTCTGACTAGGAAATCTCCTATCAACACTGCCGTCCTCTTCACCTCTCTGCTCCTCTCACTAGGAAATCTCCTATCAGCACTGCCGTCCTCTTCACCTCTATGCTCCTCTGACAATGGAATCTCCTATCAACACTGCCGTCCTCTTCACCTCTCTGCTCCTCTGACTAGGAAATCTCTTATCAACACTGCAGTCCTCTTCACCTCCCTGCTCCTCTGACAATGGAATCTCCTATCAACACTGCCGTCCTCTATACCACACTGCTCCTCTGACTATGGAATCTCCAATCAACACTGTCGTCCTCTTCACCTCTCTGCTCCTCCGACTATGGAATCTCCTATCAACACTGCCGTCCTCTTCACCTCTCTGCTCCTCTGACTATGGAATCTCCTATCAACACTGTAGTCCTCTTCACCTCTCTGCTCCTCTGACTATGGAATCTCCTATCAACACTGCCGTCCTCTTCACCTCTCTGCTCCTCTGACTAGGAAATCTCTTATCAACACTGCCGTCCTCTTCACCTCTCTGCTCCTCTGACTATGGAATCTCCTATCAACACAGCCGTCCTCTTCAACTCTCTGCTCCTCTGAATATGGAATCTCCTATCAACACTGCAGTCCTCTTCACCTCTCTACTCCTCTGACTATGGAATCTCCTATCAACACTGCAGTCCTCTTCACCTCTCTGCTCCTCTGACTAGGAAATCTCCTATCAACACTGCCGTCCTCTTCACCTCTCTGCTCCTCTCACTAGGAAATCTCCTATCAGCACTGCCGTCCTCTTCACCTCTATGCTCCTCTGACTATGGAATCTCCTATCAACACTGCCGTCCTCTTCACCTCTCTGCTACTCCGACTATGGAATCTCCTATTAACACTGCAGTCCTCTTCACCTCTCTGCTCCTCTGACTATGGAATCTCCTATCAACACTGCAGTCCTCTTCACCTCTCTGCTCCTCTGACTAGGAAATCTCTTATCAACACTGCAGTCCTCTTCACCTCTCTGCTCCTCTGACTAGGAAATCTCTTATCAACACTGCCGTCCTCTTCACCTCTCTGCTCCTCTGACTAGGAAATCTCTTATCAACACTGCAGTCCTCTTCACCTCTCTGCTCCTCTGACAAAGAAATCTCTTATCAACACTGCAGTCCTCTTCACCTCTCTGCTCCTCTGACTAGGAAATCTCTTATTAACACTGCAGTCCTCTTCACCTCTCTGCTCCTCTGACTAGGAAATCTCTTATCAACACTGCCGTCCTCTTCACCTCCCTGTTCCTCTGACTAGGAAATCTCTTATCAACACTGCCGTCCTCTTCACCTCTATGCTCCTCTGACTATGGAATCTCCTATCAACACTGCCGTCCTCTTCACCTCTCTGCTCCTCTGACTAGGAAATCTCCTGTCAACACTGCAGTCCTCTTCAGCTCTCTGCTCCTCTGATTAGGAAATCTCTTATCAAAACTGCAGTCCTCTTCACCTCTCTGCTCCTCTGACTAAGAAATCTCTTATCAACACTGCAGTCCTCTTCACCTCTCTGCTCCTCTGACTAGGAAATCTCTTATCAACACTGCAGTCCTCTTCACCTCCCTGCTCCTCTGACTAGGAAACCTCTTATCAACACTGCAATCCTTTTCACCTCTCTGCTCCTCTGACTATGGAATCTCCTATCAAAACTGCAGTCCTCTTCACCTCTCTGCTCCTCTGACTAGGAAATCTCCTATCTGCACTGCAGTCCTCTTCACCTCTCTGCTCCTCTGACAATGGAATCTCCTATCAACACTGCCGTCCTCTATACCACACTGCTCCTCTGAGTATGGAATCTACAATCAACACTGTCGTCCTCTTCACCTCTCTGCTCCTCCGACTATGGAATCTCCTATCAACACTGCCGTCCTCTTCACCTCTCTCATCCTCTGACTATGGAATCTCCTATCAACACTGTAGTCCTCTTCACCTCTCTGCTCCTCTGACTATGGAATCTCCTATGAACACTGCCGTCCTCTTCACCTCTCTGCTCCTCTGACTAGGAAATCTCTTGTCAACACTGCCGTCCTCTTCACCTCTATGCTCCTCTGACAATGGAATCTCCTATCAACACTGCAGTCCTCTTCACCCCTCTGCTTCTCTGACTATGGAATCTCCTATCAACACTGCCGTCCTCTTCACCTCTCTGCTACTCCGACTATGGAATCTCCTATCAACACTGCTGTCCTCTTCACCTCTCTGCTCCTCTGACTATGGAATCTCCTATCAACACTGCCATCCTCTTCACCTCTCTGCTCCTCTGACTATGGAATCTCCTATCAACACTGCCGTCCTCTTCACCTCTCTGCTCCTCTGACTAGGAAATCTCCTATCAAAACTGCCGTCCTCTTCACCTCTCTGCTCCTCTGACTATGGAATCTCCTGTCAACACTGCAGTCCTCTTCACCTCTCTGCTCCTCTGACTATGGAATCTCCTATCAACACTGCCGTCCTCTTCACCTCTACGCTCCTTCGACTATGGAATCTCTTATCAACACTGCAGTCCTCTTCAACTCTCTGCTCCTCTGACTATGGAATCTCCTATCAACACTGTCGTCCTCTTCACCTCTCAGCTCCTCTGACTAGGAAATCTCTTATCAACACTCCCGTCCTCTTCACCTCTCTGCTCCTCTGAATATGGAATCTCCTATCAACAATGCCGTCCTCTTCACCTCTCTGCTCCTCGGACTATGGAATCTCCTATCAACACTGCAGTCCTCTTCACCTCTCTGCTCCTCTGACTATGGAATCTCGTATCAAAACTGCCGTCCTCTTCACCTGTCTGCTCCTCTGACAATGGAATCTCCTACCAACACTGCTGTCCTCTTCACCTCTCTGCTCCTCTGACTAGGAAATCTCCTATCAACACTGCTGTCCTCTTCACCTCTATGCTTCTCTGACAATGGAATCTCCTATCAACACTGCCGTCCTCTTCACCTCTCTGCTCCTCTGACTATGGAATCTCCTATCAACACTGCCGTCCTCTTCACCTCTATGCTCCTCTGACAGTGGACTCTCCTATCAACACTGCCGTCCTTTTCACCTCTCTGCTCCTCTGACTAGGAAATCTCCTATCAACACTGCTGTCCTCTTCACCTCTCTGCTCCTCTGACTAGGAAATCTCCTATCAACACTGCTGTACTCTTCACCTCTCTGCTCCTCTGACTATGGAATCTCCTATCAACACTGCCGTCCTCTTCACCACTCTGCTCCTCTGACTATGGAATCTCCTATCAACACTGCAGTCCTCTTCACCTCTCTGCTCCTCTGACTATGGAATCTCCTATCAACACTGCAGTCCTCTTCACCTCTCTGCTCCTCTGACTATGGAATCTCCTATAAACACTGCCGTC
This sequence comes from Hemitrygon akajei, assembly GCF_048418815.1. NCBI lineage: Eukaryota > Metazoa > Chordata > Chondrichthyes > Myliobatiformes > Dasyatidae > Hemitrygon > Hemitrygon akajei. The sequence goes on along the minus strand of NC_133150.1, from coordinate 4,615,602 downwards.
CTCTTCACCTCTCTGCTCCTCTGACTATGGAATCTCCTATCAACACTGCAGTCCTCTTCACCTCTCTGCTCCTCTGACTAGGAAATCCCTTATCAACACTGCAGTCCCCTTCACCTCTCTGCTCCTCTGACTATGGAATCTCCTATCAACACTGCCGTTCTCTTCACCTCTCTGCTCCTCCGAATCTGGAATCTCCTATCAACACTGCAGTCCTCTTCACCTCTCTGCTCCTCTGACTATGGAATCTCCTATCAACACTGCCGTCCTCTTCACCTCTCTGCTCCTCTGACTATGGATTCTCCTATCAACACTGCAATCCTTTTCACCTCTCTGCTCCTCGGACTATGGAATCTCCTATCAAAACTGCAGTCCTCTTCACCTCTCTGCTCCTCTGACTAGGAAATCTCCTATCTGCACTGCAGTCCTCTTCACCTCTCTTCTCCTCTGACAATGGAATCTCCTATCAACACTGCCGTCCTCTATACCACACTGCTCCTCTGACTATGGAATCTACAATCAACACTGTCGTCCTCTTCACCTCTCTGATCCTCCGACTATGGAATCTCCAATCAACACTGCCGTCCTCTTCACCTCTCTGCTCCTCTGACTATGGAATCTCCTATCAACACTGTAGTCCTCTTCACCTCTCTGCTCCTCTGACTATGGAATCTCCTATCAACACTGCCGTCCTCTTCACCTCTCTGCTCCTCTGACTAGGAAATCTCTTATCAACACTGCCGTCCTCTTCACCTCTCTGCTCCTCTGACTATGGAATCTCCTATCAACACAGCCGTCCTCTTCAACTCTCTGCTCCTCTGAATATGGAATCTCCTATCAACACTGCAGTCCTCTTCACCTCTCTACTCCTCTGACTAGGAAATCTCCTATCAACACTGCCGTCCTCTTCACCTCTATTCACCTCTGACAATGGAATCTCCTATCAACACTGCCGTCCTCTTCACCTCTCTGCTCCTCTCACTAGGAAATCTCCTATCAGCACTGCCGTCCTCTTCACCTCTATGCTCCTCCTACAATGGAATCTCCTATCAACACTGCCGTCCTCTTCACCTCTCTGCTCCGCTGACTATGGAATCTCCTATCAACACTGCAGTCCTCTTCACCTCTCTGCTACTCTGACTATGGAATCTCCTATCAACCCTGCAGTCCTCTTCACCTCTCTGCTCCTCTCACTAGGAAATCTCCTATCAGCACTGCCGTCCTCTTCACCTCTATGCTCCTCTGACAATGGAATCTCCTATCAACACTGCCGTCCTCTTCACCTCTCTGCTCCTCTGACTAGGAAATCTCTTATCAACACTGCCGTCCTCTTCACCGCTCAGCTCCTCTGTCTATGGAGTCTCCGATCAACACTGCCATCCTCTTCACCTCTCTGCTCCTCTGACTAGGAAATCTCGTATCAACACTGCAGTCCTCTTCGCCTCTCTGCTCCTCTGACTAGGAAATCTCCTATCAACACTGCAGTCCTCTTCAACTCTCTGCTCCTCTGACTATGGAATCTCCTATCAACACTGCAGTCCTCTTCACCTCTCTGCTCCTCTGACTATGGAATCTCCTATCAACACTGCAGTCCTCTTCACCTCTCTGCTCCTCTGACTAGGAAATCTCTTATCAACACTGCAGTCCTCTTCACCTCTCTGCTCCTCTGACTAGGAAATCTCTTATCAACACTGCAGTCCTCTTCACCTCTCTGTTCCTCTGACTATGGAATCTCCTATCAACACTGCCGTCCTCTTCACCTCTCTGCTCCACCGACTATGGAATCTCCTATCAACACTGCAGTCCTCTTCACCTCTCTGCTCCTCTGACTATGGAATCTCCTATCAACACTGCCGTCCTCTTCACCTCTCTGCTCCTCTGACTAGGAAATCTCCTGTCAACACTGCAGTCCTCTTCAGCTCTCTGCTCCTCTGATTAGGAAATCTCTTATCAAAACTGCAGTCCTCTTCACCTCTCTGCTCCTCTGACTAAGAAATCTCTTATCAACACTGCAGTCCTCTTCACCTCTCTGCTCCTCTGACTAGGAAATCTCTTATCAACACTGCAGTCCTCTTCACCTCCCTGCTCCTCTGACTAGGAAACCTCTTATCAACACTGCAATCCTTTTCACCTCTCTGCTCCTCTGACTATGGAATCTCCTATCAAAACTGCAGTCCTCTTCACCTCTCTGCTCCTCTGACTAGGAAATCTCCTATCTGCACTGCAGTCCTCTTCACCTCTCTGCTCCTCTGACAATGGAATCTCCTATCAACACTGCCGTCCTCTATACCACACTGCTCCTCTGAGTATGGAATCTACAATCAACACTGTCGTCCTCTTCACCTCTCTGCTCCTCCGACTGTGGAATCTCCTATCAACACTGCCGTCCTCTTCACCTCTCTCATCCTCTGACTATGGAATCTCCTATCAACACTGTAGTCCTCTTCACCTCTCTGCTCCACTGACTATGGAATCTCCTATGAACACTGGCGTCCTCTTCACCTCTCTGCTCCTCTGACTAGGAAATCTCTTGTCAACACTGCCGTCCTCTTCACCTCTATGCTCCTCTGACAATGGAATCTCCTATCAACACTGCCGTCCTCTTCACCTCTCTGCTCCTCTTACTATGGAATCTCCTATCAACACTGCAGTCCTCTTCACCCCTCTGCTTCTCTGACTATGGAATCTCCTATCAACACTGCCGTCCTCTTCACCTCTCTGCTACTCCGACTATGGAATCTCCTATCAAAACTGCTGTCCTCTTCACCTCTCTGCTCCTCTGACTATGGAATCTCCTATCAACACTGCCATCCTCTTCTCCTCTCTGCTCCTCTGACTATGGAATCTCCTATCAACACTGCCGTCCTCTTCACCTCTCTGCTCCTCTGACTAGGAAATCTCCTATCAAAACTGCCGTCCTCTTCACCTCTCTGCTCCTCTGACTATGGAATCTCCTATCAACACTGCAGTCCTCTTCAACTCTCTGCTCCTCTGACTATGGAATCTCCTATCAACACTGCAGTCCTCTTCACCTCTCTGCTCCTCTGACTATGGAATCTCCTATCAACACTGCAGTCCTCTTCACCTCTCTGCTCCTCTGACTAGGAAATCTCTTATCAACACTGCAGTCCTCTTCACCTCTCTGCTCCTCTGACTAGGAAATCTCTTATCAACACTGCAGTCCTCTTCACCTCTCTGTTCCTCTGACTATGGAATCTCCTATCAACACTGCCGTCCTCTTCACCTCTCTGCTCCACCGACTATGGAATCTCCTATCAACACTGCAGTCCTCTTCACCTCTCTGCTCCTCTGACTATGGAATCTCCTATCAACACTGCCGTCCTCTTCACCTCTCTGCTCCTCTGACTAGGAAATCTCCTGTCAACACTGCAGTCCTCTTCAGCTCTCTGCTCCTCTGATTAGGAAATCTCTTATCAACACTGCAGTCCTGTTCACCTCTCTGCTCCTCTGACTAGGAAATCTCTTATCAACACTGCAGTCCTCTTCACCTCCCTGCTCCTCTGACTAGGAAACCTCTTATCAACACTGCAATCCTTTTCACCTCTCTGCTCCTCTGACTATGGAATCTCCTATCAAAACTGCAGTCCTCTTCACCTCTCTGCTCCTCTGACTAGGAAATCTCCTATCTGCACTGCAGTCCTCTTCACCTCTCTGCTCCTCTGACAATGGAATCTCCTATCAACACTGCCGTCCTCTATACCACACTGCTCCTCTGAGTATGGAATCTACAATCAACACTGTCGTCCTCTTCACCTCTCTGCTCCTCCGACTATGGAATCTCCTATCAACACTGCCGTCCTCTTCACCTCTCTCATCCTCTGACTATGGAATCTCCTATCAACACTGTAGTCCTCTTCACCTCTCTGCTCCACTGACTATGGAATCTCCTATGAACACTGGCGTCCTCTTCACCTCTCTGCTCCTCTGACTAGGAAATCTCTTGTCAACACTGCCGTCCTCTTCACCTCTATGCTCCTCTGACAATGGAATCTCCTATCAACACTGCCGTCCTCTTCACCTCTCTGCTCCTCTTACTATGGAATCTCCTATCAACACTGCAGTCCTCTTCACCCCTCTGCTTCTCTGACTATGGAATCTCCTATCAACACTGCCGTCCTCTTCACCTCTCTGCTACTCCGACTATGGAATCTCCTATCAACACTGCTGTCCTCTTCACCTCTCTGCTCCTCTGACTATGGAATCTCCTATCAACACTGCCATCCTCTTCACCTCTCTGCTCCTCTGACTATGGAATCTCCTATCAAAACTGCCGTCCTCTTCATCTCTCTGCTCCTCTGACTATGGAATCTCCTATCAACACTGCCGTCCTCTTCACCTCTACGCTCCTTCGACTATGGAATCTCTTATCAACACTGCAGTCCTCTTCAACTCTCTGCTCCTCTGACTATGGAATCTCCTATCAACACTGTCGTCCTCTTCACCTCTCTGCTCCTCTGACTAGGAAATCTCTTATCAACACTCCCGTCCTCTTCACCTCTCTGCTCCTCTGAATATGGAATCTCCTATCAACAATGCCGTCCTCTTCACCTCTCTGCTCCTCGGACTATGGAATCTCCTATCAACACTGCAGTCCTCTTCACCTCTCTGCTCCTCTGACTATGGAATCTCGTATCAAAACTGCCGTCCTCTTCACCTGTCTGCTCCTCTGACAATGGAATCTCCTACCAACACTGCTGTCCTCTTCACCTCTCTGCTCCTCTGACTAGGAAATCTCCTATCAACACTGCTGTCCTCTTCACCTCTATGCTTCTCTGACAATGGAATCTCCTATCAACACTGCCGTCCTCTTCACCTCTCTGCTCCTCTGACTATGGAATCTCCTATCAACACTGCCGTCCTCTTCACCTCTATGCTCCTCTGACAGAGGACTCTCCTATCAACACTGCCGTCCTTTTCACCTCTCTGCTCCTCTGACTAGGAAATCTCCTATCAACACTGCTGTCCTCTTCACCTCTCTGCTCCTCTGACTAGGAAATCTCCTATCAACACTGCTGTACTCTTCACCTCTCTGCTCCTCTGACTATGGAATCTCCTATCAACACTGCCGTCCTCTTCACCACTCTGCTCCTCTGACTATGGAATCTCCTATCAACACTGCAGTCCTCTTCACCTCTCTGCTCCTCTGACTATGGAATCTCCTATCAACACTGCAGTCCTCTTCACCTCTCTGCTCCTCTGACTATGGAATCTCCTATAAACACTGCCGTCCTCTTCACCTCTCTGCTCCTCTGACTATGGAATATCCTATCAACACTGCAGTCCTCTTCACCTCTCTGCTCCTCTGACTAGGAAATCCCTTATCAACACTGCAGTCCCCTTCACCTCTCTGCTCCTCTGACTATGGAATCTCCTATCAACACTGCCGTTCTCTTCACCTCTCTGCTCCTCCGAATCTGGAATCTCCTATCAACACTGCAGTCCTCTTCACCTCTCTGCTCCTCTGACTATGGAATCTCCTATCAACACTGCCGTCCTCTTCACCTCTCTGCTCCTCTGACTATGGATTCTCCTATCAACACTGCAATCCTTTTCACCTCTCTGCTCCTCGGACTATGGAATCTCCTATCTGCACTGCAGTCCTCTTCACCTCTCTTCTCCTCTGACAATGGAATCTCCTATCAACACTGCCGTCCTCTATACCACACTGCTCCTCTGACTATGGAATCTACAATCAACACTGTCGTCCTCTTCACCTCTCTGATCCTCCGACTATGGAATCTCCAATCAACACTGCCGTCCTCTTCACCTCTCTGCTCCTCTGACTATGGAATCTCCTATCAACACTGTAGTCCTCTTCACCTCTCTGCTCCTCTGACTATGGAATCTCCTATCAACACTGCCGTCCTCTTCACCTCTCTGCTCCTCTGACTAGGAAATCTCTTATCAACACTGCCGTCCTCTTCACCTCTCTGCTCCTCTGACTATGGAATCTCCTATCAACACAGCCGTCCTCTTCAACTCTCTGCTCCTCTGAATATGGAATCTCCTATCAACACTGCAGTCCTCTTCACCTCTCTACTCCTCTGACTAGGAAATCTCCTATCAACACTGCCGTCCTCTTCACCTCTATTCACCTCTGACAATGGAATCTCCTATCAACACTGCCGTCCTCTTCACCTCTCTGCTCCTCTCACTAGGAAATCTCCTATCAGCACTGCCGTCCTCTTCACCTCTATGCTCCTCCTACAATGGAATCTCCTATCAACACTGCCGTCCTCTTCACCTCTCTGCTCCGCTGACTATGGAATCTCCTATCAACGCTGCAGTCCTCTTCACCTCTCTGCTACTCTGACTATGGAATCTCCTATCAACCCTGCAGTCCTCTTCACCTCTCTGCTCCTCTCACTAGGAAATCTCCTATCAGCACTGCCGTCCTCTTCACCTCTATGCTCCTCTGACAATGGAATCTCCTATCAACACTGCCGTCCTCTTCACCTCTCTGCTCCGCTGACTATGGAATCTCCTATCAACACTGCTGTCCTCTTCACCTCTCTGCTCCTCTGACTAGGAAATCTCCTATCAACACTGCAGTCCTCTTCAGATCTCTGCTCCTCTGACTAGGAAATCTCTTATCAACACTGCCGTCCTCTTCACCGCTCAGCTCCTCTGTCTATGGAGTCTCCGATCAACACTGCCATCCTCTTCACCTCTCTGCTCCTCTGACTAGGAAATCTCGTATCAACACTGCAGTCCTCTTCGCCTCTCTGCTCCTCTGACTAGGAAATCTCCTATCAACACTGCAGTCCTCTTCAACTCTCTGCTCCTCTGACTATGGAATCTCCTATCAACACTGCAGTCCTCTTCACCTCTCTGCTCCTCTGACTATGGAATCTCCTATCAACACTGCAGTCCTCTTCACCTCTCTGCTCCTCTGACTAGGAAATCTCTTATCAACACTGCAGTCCTCTTCACCTCTCTGCTCCTCTGACTAGGAAATCTCTTATCAACACTGCAGTCCTCTTCACCTCTCTGTTCCTCTGACTATGGAATCTCCTATCAACACTGCCGTCCTCTTCACCTCTCTGCTCCACCGACTATGGAATCTCCTATCAACACTGCAGTCCTCTTCACCTCTCTGCTCCTCTGACTATGGAATCTCCTATCAACACTGCCGTCCTCTTCACCTCTCTGCTCCTCTGACTAGGAAATCTCCTGTCAACACTGCAGTCCTCTTCAGCTCTCTGCTCCTCTGATTAGGAAATCTCTTATCAAAACTGCAGTCCTCTTCACCTCTCTGCTCCTCTGACTAAGAAATCTCTTATCAACACTGCAGTCCTCTTCACCTCTCTGCTCCTCTGACTAGGAAATCTCTTATCAACACTGCAGTCCTCTTCACCTCCCTGCTCCTCTGACTAGGAAACCTCTTATCAACACTGCAATCCTTTTCACCTCTCTGCTCCTCTGACTATGGAATCTCCTATCAAAACTGCAGTCCTCTTCACCTCTCTGCTCCTCTGACTAGGAAATCTCCTATCTGCACTGCAGTCCTCTTCACCTCTCTGCTCCACTGACAATGGAATCTCCTATCAACACTGCCGTCCTCTATACCACACTGCTCCTCTGAGTATGGAATCTACAATCAACACTGTCGTCCTCTTCACCTCTCTGCTCCTCCGACTATGGAATCTCCTATCAACACTGCCGTCCTCTTCACCTCTCTCATCCTCTGACTATGGAATCTCCTATCAACACTGTAGTCCTCTTCACCTCTCTGCTCCACTGACTATGGAATCTCCTATGAACACTGGCGTCCTCTTCACCTCTCTGCTCCTCTGACTAGGAAATCTCTTGTCAACACTGCCGTCCTCTTCACCTCTATGCTCCTCTGACAATGGAATCTCCTATCAACACTGCCGTCCTCTTCACCTCTCTGCTCCTCTTACTATGGAATCTCCTATCAACACTGCAGTCCTCTTCACCCCTCTGCTTCTCTGACTATGGAATCTCCTATCAACACTGCCGTCCTCTTCACCTCTCTGCTACTCCGACTATGGAATCTCCTATCAACACTGCTGTCCTCTTCACCTCTCTGCTCCTCTGACTATGGAATCTCCTATCAACACTGCCATCCTCTTCACCTCTCTGCTCCTCTGACTATGGAATCTCCTATCAACACTGCCGTCCTCTTCACCTCTCTGCTCCTCTGACTAGGAAATCTCCTATCAAAACTGCCGTCCTCTTCACCTCTCTGCTCCTCTGACTATGGAATCTCCTATCAACACTGCAGTCCTCTTCACCTCTCTGCTCCTCTGACTATGGAATCTCCTATCAACACTGCCGTCCTCTTCACCTCTACGCTCCTTCGACTATGGAATCTCTTATCAACACTGCAGTCCTCTTCACCTCTCTGCTCCTCTGACTATGGAATCTCCTATCAACACTGCCGTCCTCTTCACCTCTCTGCTCCTCTCACTAGGAAATCTCCTATCAGCACTGCCGTCCTCTTCACCTCTATGCTCCTCCTACAATGGAATCTCCTATCAACACTGCCGTCCTCTTCACCTCTCTGCTCCGCTGACTATGGAATCTCCTATCAACACTGCAGTCCTCTTCACCTCTCTGCTACTCTGACTATGGAATCTCCTATCAACCCTGCAGTCCTCTTCACCTCTCTGCTCCTCTCACTAGGAAATCTCCTATCAGCACTGCCGTCCTCTTCACCTCTATGCTCCTCTGACAATGGAATCTCCTATCAACACTGCCGTCCTCTTCACCTCTCTGCTCCTCTGACTAGGAAATCTCCTATCAACACTGCAGTCCTCTTCAGATCTCTGCTCCTCTGACTAGGAAATCTCTTATCAACACTGCCGTCCTCTTCACCGCTCAGCTCCTCTGTCTATGGAGTCTCCGATCAACACTGCCATCCTCTTCACCTCTCTGCTCCTCTGACTAGGAAATCTCGTATCAACACTGCAGTCCTCTTCACCTCTCTGCTCCTCTGACTAGGAAATCTCCTGTCAACACTGCAGTCCTCTTCAGCTCTCTGCTCCTCTGATTAGGAAATCTCTTATCAAAACTGCAGTCCTCTTCACCTCTCTGCTCCTCTGACTAAGAAATCTCTTATCAACACTGCAGTCCTCTTCACCTCTCTGCTCCTCTGACTAGGAAATCTCTTATCAACACTGCAGTCCTCTTCACCTCCCTGCTCCTCTGACTAGGAAACCTCTTATCAACACTGCAATCCTTTTCACCTCTCTGCTCCTCTGACTATGGAATCTCCTATCAAAACTGCAGTCCTCTTCACCTCTCTGCTCCTCTGACTAGGAAATCTCCTATCTGCACTGCAGTCCTCTTCACCTCTCTGCTCCTCTGACAATGGAATCTCCTATCAACACTGCCGTCCTCTATACCACACTGCTCCTCTGAGTATGGAATCTACAATCAACACTGTCGTCCTCTTCACCTCTCTGCTCCTCCGACTATGGAATCTCTTATCAACACTGCCGTCCTCTTCACCTCTCTCATCCTCTGACTATGGAATCTCCTATCAACACTGTAGTCCTCTTCACCTCTCTGCTCCACTGACTATGGAATCTCCTATGAACACGGGCGTCCTCTTCACCTCTCTGCTCCTCTGACTAGGAAATCTCTTGTCAACACTGCCGTCCTCTTCACCTCTATGCTCCTCTGACAATGGAATCTCCTATCAACACTGCCGTCCTCTTCACCTCTCTGCTCCTCTTACTATGGAATCTCCTATCAACACTGCAGTCCTCTTCACCCCTCTGCTTCTCTGACTATGGAATCTCCTATCAACACTGCCGTCCTCTTCACCTCTCTGCTACTCCGACTATGGAATCTCCTATCAACACTGCTGTCCTCTTCACCTCTCTGCTCCTCTCTATGGAATCTCCTATCAACACTGCCATCCTCTTCACCTCTCTGCTCCTCTGACTATGGAATCTCCTATCAACACTGCCGTCCTCTTCACCTCTCTGCTCCTCTGACTAGGAAATCTCCTATCAAAACTGCCGTCCTCTTCACCTCTCTGCTCCTCTGACTATGGAATCTCCTATCACCACTGCAGTCCTCTTCACCTCTCTGCTCCTCTGACTATGGAATCTCCTATCAACACTGCCGTCCTCTTAAACTCTACGCTCCTTCGACTATGGAATCTCTTATCAACACTGCAGTCCTCTTCACCTCTCTGCTCCTCTGACTATGGAATCTCCTATCAACACTGTCGTCCTCTTCACCTCTCTGCTCCTCTGACTAGGAAATCTCTTATCAACACTCCCGTCCTCTTCACCTCTCTGCTCCTCTGAATATGGAATCTCCTATCAACAATGCCGTCCTCTTCACCTCTCTGCTCCTCGGACTATGGAATCTCCTATCAACACTGCAGTCCTCTTCACCTCTCTGCTCCTCTGACTATGGAATCTCGTATCAAAACTGCCGTCCTCTTCACCTGTCTGCTCCTCCTACAATGGAATCTCCTACCAACACTGCTGTCCTCTTCACCTCTCTGCTCCTCTGACTAGGAAATCTCCTATCAACACTGCTGTCCTCTTCACCTCTATGCTTCTCTGACAATGGAATCTCCTATCAACACTGCCGTCCTCTTCACCTCTCTGCTCCTCTGACTATGGAATCTCCTATCAAAACTGCCGTCCTCTTCACCTCTATGCTCCTCTGACAGTGGACTCTCCTATCAACACTGCCGTCCTTTTCACCTCTCTGCTCCTCTGACTAGGAAATCTCCTATCAACACTGCTGTCCTCTTCACCTCTCTGCTCCTCTGACTAGGAAATCTCCTATCAACACTGCTGTACTCTTCACCTCTCTGCTCCTCTGACTATGGAATCTCCTATCAACACTGCCGTCCTCTTCACCACTCTGCTCCTCTGACTATGGAATCTCCTATCAACACTGCAGTCCTCTTCACCTCTCTGCTCCTCTGACTATGGAATCTCCTATCAACACTGCAGTCCTCTTCACCTCTCTGCTCCTCTGACTATGGAATCTCCTATAAACACTGCCGTCCTCTTCACCTCTCTGCTCCTCTGACTATGGAATCTCCTATCAACACTGCAGTCCTCTTCACCTCTCTGCTCCTCTGACTAGGAAATCCCTTATCAACACTGCAGTCCCCTTCACCTCTCTGCTCCTCTGACTATGGAATCTCCTATCAACACTGCCGTTCTCTTCACCTCTCTGCTCCTCCGACTCTGGAATCTCCTATCAACACTGCAGTCCTCTTCACCTCTCTGCTCCTCTGACTATGGAATCTCCTATCAACACTGCCGTCCTCTTCACCTCTCTGCTCCTCTGACTAGGAAATCTCCTATCAACACTGCTGTCCTCTTCACCTCTATGCTTCTCTGACAATGGAATCTCCTATCAACACTGCCGTCCTCTTCACCTCTCTGCTCCTCTGACTATGGAATCTCCTATCAACACTGCCGTCCTCTTCACCTCTCTGCTCCTCTGACTATGGAATCTCCTATCAACACTGCAGTCCTCTTCACCTCTCTGCTCCTCTGACTATGGAATCTCCTATCAACACTGCCGTCCTCTTCACCTCTCTGCTCCTCTGATTAGGAAATCTCCTATCAACACTGCCGTCCTCTTCACCTCTCTGCTCCTCTGACTATGGAATCTCCTATCAACACTGCAGTCCTCTTCACCTCTCTGCTCCTCTGACTATGGAATCTCCTATCAACACTGCCGTCCTCTTCACCTCTCTGCTCCTCTGACTATGGAATCTCCTATAAACACTGCCGTCCTCTTCACCTCTCTGCTCCTCTGACTATGGAATCTCCTATCAAAACTGCAGTCCTCTTCACCTCTCTGCTCCTCTGACTAGGAAATCCCTTATCAACACTGCAGTCCCCTTCACCTCTCTGCTCCTCGGACTATGGAATCTCCTATCAACACTGCCGTTCTCTTCACCTCTCTGCTCCTCCGACTCTGGAATCTCCTATCAACACTGCAGTCCTCTTCACCTCTCTGCTCCTCTGACTATGGAATCTCCTATCAACACTGCCGTCCTCTTCACCTCTCTGCTCCTCTGACTAGGAAATCTCCTATCAACACTGCTGTCCTCTTCACCTCTATGCTTCTCTGACAATGGAATCTCCTATCAACACTGCCGTCCTCTTCACCTCTCTGCTCCTCTGACTATGGAATCTCCTATCAACACTGCCGTCCTCTTCACCTCTCTGCTCCTCTGACTATGGAATCTCCTATCAACACTGCAGTCCTCTTCACCTCTCTGCTCCTCTGACTATGGAATCTCCTATCAACACTGCCGTCCTCTTCACCTCTCTGCTCCTCTGATTAGGAAATCTCCTATCAACACTGCCGTCCTCTTCACCTCTCTGCTCCTCTGACTATGGAATCTCCTATCAACACTGCAGTCCTCTTCACCTCTCTGCTCCTCTGACTATGGAATCTCCTATCAACACTGCCGTCCTCTTCACCTCTCTGCTCCTCTGACTATGGAATCTCCTATAAACACTGCCGTCCTCTTCACCTCTCTGCTCCTCTGACTATGGAATCTCCTATCAAAACTGCAGTCCTCTTCACCTCTCTGCTCCTCTGACTAGGAAATCCCTTATCAACACTGCAGTCCCCTTCACCTCTCTGCTCCTCGGACTATGGAATCTCCTATCAACACTGCCGTCCTCTTCACCTCTCTGCTCCTCCGACTCTGGAATCTCCTATCAACACTGCAGTCCTCTTCACCTCTCTGCTCCTCTGACTATGGAATCTCCTATCAACACTGCCGTCCTCTTCACCTCTCTGCTCCTCTGACTATGGAATCTCCTATCAACACTGCCGTCCTCTTCACCTCTCTGCTCCTCTGATTAGGAAATCTCCTATCAACACTGCCGTCCTCTTCACCTCTCTGCTCCTCTGACTATGGAATCTCCTATCAACACAGCCGTCCTCTTCAACTCTCTGCTCCACTGAATATGGAATCTCCTATCAACACTGCAGTCCTCTTCACCTCTCTACTCCTCTGACTAGGAAATCTCCTATCAACACTGCCGTCCTCTTCACCTCTATTCACCTCTGACAATGGAATCTCCTATCAACACTGCAGTCCTCTTCACCTCTCTGCTCCTCTTACTAGGAAATCTCTTATCAGCACTGCAGTCCTCTTCACCTCTCTGCTCCTCTGACTATGGAATCTCCTATGAACACTGCCGTCCTCTTCACCTCTATGCTCCTCTGACTATGGAAATCTCTTATCAACACTGCAGTCCTCTTCAACTCTCTGCTCCTCTTACTAGGAAATCTCCTATCAACACTGCCGTCCTCTTCACCTCTATGCTCCTCTGACAATGGAATCTCCTATCAACACTGCCGTCCTCTTCACCTCTGTGCTCCTCTGACTATGGAATCTCCTATCAACACTGCAGTCCTCTTCACCACTCTGCTCCTCTGACTATGGAATCTCCAATCAACACTGCCGTCCTCTTCACCTCTCTGCTACTCTGACTACGGAATCTCCTATCAACACTGCCGTCCTCTTCACCTCTCTGCTCCTCTCACTAGGAAATCTCCTATCAGCACTGCCGTCCTCTTCACCTCTACGCTCCTTCGACTATGGAATCTCTTATCAACACTGCAGTCCTCTTCACCTCTCTGCTCCTCTGACTATGGAATCTCCTATCAACACTGTCGTCCTCTTCACCTCTCTGCTCCTCTGACTAGGAAATCTCTTATCAACACTCCCGTCCTCTTCACCTCTCTGCTCCTCTGAATATGGAATCTCCTATCAACAATGCCGTCCTCTTCACCTCTCTGCTCCTCAGACTATGGAATCTCCTATCAACACTGCAGTCCTCTTAACCTCTCTGCTCCTCTGACTATGGAATCTCGTATCAAAACTGCCGTCCTCTTCACCTGTCTGCTCCTCCTACAATGGAATCTCCTACCAACACTGCTGTCCTCTTCACCTCTCTGCTCCTCTGACTAGGAAATCTCCTATCAACACTGCTGTCCTCTTCACCTCTATGCTTCTCTGACAATGGAATCTCCTATCAACACTGCCGTCCTCTTCACCTCTCTGCTCCTCTGACTATGGAATCTCCTATCAAAACTGCCGTCCTCTTCACCTCTATGCTCCTCTGACAGTGGACTCTCCTATCAACACTGCCGTCCTTTTCACCTCTCTGCTCCTCTGACTAGGAAATCTCCTATCAACACTGCTGTCCTCTTCACCTCTCTGCTCCTCTGACTAGGAAATCTCCTATCAACACTGCTGTACTCTTCACCTCTCTGCTCCTCTGACTATGGAATCTCCTATCAACACTGCCGTCCTCTTCACCACTCTGCTCCTCTGACTATGGAATCTCCTATCAACACTGCAGTCCTCTTCACCTCTCTGCTCCTCTGACTATGGAATCTCCTATCAACACTGCAGTCCTCTTCACCTCTCTGCTCCTCTGACTATGGAATCTCCTATAAACACTGCCGTCCTCTTCACCTCTCTGCTCCTCTGACTATGGAATCTCCTATCAACACTGCAGTCCTCTTCACCTCTCTGCTCCTCTGACTAGGAAATCCCTTATCAACACTGCAGTCCCCTTCACCTCTCTGCTCCTCTGACTATGGAATCTCCTATCAACACTGCCGTTCTCTTCACCTCTCTGCTCCTCCGACTCTGGAATCTCCTATCAACACTGCAGTCCTCTTCACCTCTCTGCTCCTCTGACTATGGAATCTCCTATCAACACTGCCGTCCTCTTCACCTCTCTGCTCCTCTGACTATGGATTCTCCTATCAACACTGCAATCCTTTTCACCTCTCTGCTCCTCGGACTATGGAATCTCCTATCAAAACTGCAGTCCTCTTCACCTCTCTGCTCCTCTGACTAGGAAATCTCCTATCTGCACTGCAGTCCTCTTCACCTCTCTGCTCCTCTGACAATGGAATCTCCTATCAACACTGCCGTCCTCTATACCACACTGCTCCTCTGACTATGGAATCTACAATCAACACTGTCGTCATCTTCACCTCTCTGCTCCTCCGACTATGGAATCTCCAATCAACACTGCCGTCCTCTTCACCTCTCTGCTCCTCTGACTATGGAATCTCCTATCAACACTGTAGTCCTCTTCACCTCTCTGCTCCTCTGACTATGGAATCTCCTATCAACACTGCCGTCCTCTTCACCTCTCTGCTCCTCTGACTAGGAAATCTCTTATCAACACTGCCGTCCTCTTCACCTCTCTGCTCCTCTGACTATGGAATCTCCTATCAACACTGCCGTCCTCTTCACCTCTACGCTCCTTCGACTATGGAATCTCTTATCAACACTGCAGTCCTCTTCACCTCTCTGCTCCTCTGACTATGGAATCTCCTATCAACACCGTCGTCCTCTTCACCTCTCTGCTCCTCTGACTAGGAAATCTCTTATCAACACTCCCGTCCTCTTCACCTCTCTGCTCCTCTGAATATGGAATCTCCTATCAACAATGCCGTCCTCTTCACCTCTCTGCTCCTCTGACTATGGAATCTCGTATCAAAACTGCCGTCCTCTTCACCTGTCTGCTCCTCTGACTATGGAATCTCCTACCAACACTGCTGTCCTCTTCACCTCTCTGCTCCTCTGACTAGGAAATCTCCTATCAACACTGCTGTCCTCTTCACCTCTATGCTTCTCTGACAATGGAATCTCCTATCAACACTGCCGTCCTCTTCACCTCTCTGCTCCTCTGACTATGGAATCTCCTATCAACACTGCCGTCCTCTTCACCTCTATGCTCCTCTGACAGTGGACTCTCCTATCAACACTGCCGTCCTTTTCACCTCTCTGCTCCTCTGACTATGGAATCTCCTATCAACACTGCTGTCCTCTTCACCTCTCTGCTCCTCTGACTAGGAAATCTCCTATCAACACTGCTGTACTCTTCACCTCTCTGCTCCTCTGACTATGGAATCTCCTATCAACACTGCCGTCCTCTTCACCTCTCTGCTCCTCTGACTATGGAATCTCCTATCAACACTGCCGTCCTCTTCACCTCTCTGCTCCTCTGACTATGGAATCTCCTATCAACACTGCAGTCCTCTTCACCTCTCTGCTCCTCTGACTATGGAATCTCCTATCAACACTGCCGTCCTCTTCACCTCTCTGCTCCTCTGATTAGGAAATCTCCTATCAACACTGCCGTCCTCTTCACCTCTCTGCTCCTCTGACTATGGAATCTCCTATCAACACTGCAGTCCTCTTCACCTCTCTGCTCCTCTGACTATGGAATCTCCTATCAACACTGCCGTCCTCTTCACCTCTCTGCTCCTCTGACTATGGAATCTCCTATAAACACTGCCGTCCTCTTCACCTCTCTGCTCCTCTGACTATGGAATCTCCTATCAACACTGCAGTCCTCTTCACCTCTCTGCTCCTCTGACTAGGAAATCCCTTATCAACACTGCAGTCCCCTTCAACTCTCTGCTCCTCGGACTATGGAATCTCCTATCAACACTGCCGTCCTCTTCACCTCTCTGCTCCTCCGACTCTGGAATCTCCTATCAACACTGCAGTCCTCTTCACCTCTCTGCTCCTCTGACTATGGAATCTCCTATCAACACTGCCGTCCTCTTCACCTCTCTGCTCCTCTGACTATGGAATCTCCTATCAACACTGCCGTCCTCTTCACCTCTCTGCTCCTCTGATTAGGAAATCTCCTATCAACACTGCCGTCCTCTTCACCTCTCTGCTCCTCTGACTATGGAATCTCCTATCAACACTGCAGTCCTCTTCACCTCTCTGCTCCTCTGACTATGGAATCTCCTATCAACACTGCCGTCCTCTTCACCTCTCTGCTCCTCTGACTATGGAATCTCCTATAAACACTGCCGTCCTCTTCACCTCTCTGCTCCTCTGACTATGGAATCTCCTATCAACACTGCAGTCCTCTTCACCTCTCTGCTCCTCTGACTAGGAAATCCCTTATCAACACTGCAGTCCCCTTCACCTCTCTGCTCCTCGGACTATGGAATCTCCTATCAACACTGCCGTCCTCTTCACCTCTCTGCTCCTCCGACTCTGGAATCTCCTATCAACACTGCAGTCCTCTTCACCTCTCTGCTCCTCTGACTATGGAATCTCCTATCAACACTGCCGTCCTCTTCACCTCTCTGCTCCTCTGACTATGGAATCTCCTATCAACACTGCAATCCTTTTCACCTCTCTGCTCCTCTGACTATGGAATCTCCTATCAAAACTGCAGTCCTCTTCACCTCTCTGCTCCTCTGACTAGGAAATCTCCTATCTGCACTGCAGTCCTCTTCACCTCTCTGCTCCTCTGACAATGGAATCTCCTATCAACACTGCCGTCCTCTATACCACACTGCTCCTCTGACTATGGAATCTACAATCAACACTGTCGTCCTCTTCACCTCTCTGCTCCTCCGACTATGGAATCTCCTATCAACACTGCCGTCCTCTTCACCTCTCTGCTCCTCTGACTATGGAATCTCCTATCAACACTGTAGTCCTCTTCACCTCTCTGCTCCTCTGACTATGGAATCTCCTATCAACACTGCCGTCCTCTTCACCTCTCTGCTCCTCTGACTAGGAAATCTCTTATCAACACTGCCGTCCTCTTCACCTCTCTGCTCCTCTGACTATGGAATCTCCTATCAACACAGCCGTCCTCTTCAACTCTCTGCTCCACTGAATATGGAATCTCCTATCAACACTGCAGTCCTCTTCACCTCTCTACTCCTCTGACTAGGAAATCTCCTATCAACACTGCCGTCCTCTTCACCTCTATTCACCTCTGACAATGGAATCTCCTATCAACACTGCAGTCCTCTTCACCTCTCTGCTCCTCTTACTAGGAAATCTCTTATCAACACTGCAGTCCTCTTCACCTCTCTGCTCCTCTGACTATGGAATCTCCTATGAACACTGCCGTCCTCTTCACCTCTATGCTCCTCTGACTATGGAAATCTCTTATCAACACTGCAGTCCTCTTCAACTCTCTGCTCCTCTTACTAGGAAATCTCCTATCAACACTGCCGTCCTCTTCACCTCTATGCTCCTCTGACAATGGAAACTCCTATCAACACTGCCGTCCTCTTCACCTCTGTGCTCCTCTGACTATGGAATCTCCTATCAACACTGCAGTCCTCTTCACCCCTCTGCTCCTCTGACTATGGAATCTCCTATCAACACTGCCGTCCTCTTCACCTCTCTGCTACTCTGACTACGGAATCTCCTATCAACACTGCCGTCCTCTTCACCTCTCTGCTCCTCTCACTAGGAAATCTCCTATCAGCACTGCCGTCCTCTTCACCTCTATGCTCCTCTGACAATGGAATCTCCTATCAACACTGCCGTCCTCTTCACCTCTCTGCTCCTCTGACTATGGAATCTCCTATCAACACTGCAGTCCTCTTCACCTCTCTGCTACTCCGACTATGGAATCTCCTATCAACACTGCAGTCCTCTTCTCCTCTCTGCTCCTCTGACTATGGAATCTCCTATCAACACTGCAGTCCTATTCACCTCTCTGCTCCTCTGACTAGGAAATCTCTTATCAACACTGCAGTCCTCTTCACCTCTCTGCTCCTCTGACTAGGAAATCTCTTATCAACACTGCCGTCCTCTTCACCTCTCTGCTCCTCTGACTAGGAAATCTCTTATCAACACTGCAGTCCTCTTCACCTCTCTGCTCCTCTGACACAGAAATCTCTTATCAACACTGCAGTCCTCTTCACCTCTCTGCTCCTCTGACTAGGAAATCTCTTATCAACACTGCCGTCCTCTTCACCTCTCTGCTCCTCTGACTATGGAATCTCTTATCAACACTGCCATCCTCTTCACGTCTCTGCTCCTCTGACTAGGAAATCTCTTATCAACACTGCAGTCCTCTTCACCTCTCTGCTCCTCTTACTAGGAAATCTCTTATCAACACTGCAGTCCTCTTCACCTCTCTGCTCCTCTGACTAGGAAATCTCTTATCAACACTGCCGTCCTCTTCACCTCTCTGCTCCTCTGACAAAGAAATCTCCTATCAACACTGAAGTCCTCTTCACATCTCTGCTCCTCTGACTAGGAAATCTCTTATCAACACTGCCGTCCTCTTCACCTCCCTGCTCCTCTGACTAGGAAATCTCTTATCAACACTGCCGTCCTCTTCACCTCTATGCTCCTCTGACTATGGAATCTCCTATAAACACTGCCGTCCTCTTCACCTCTCTGCTCCTCTGACTAGGAAATCTCCTGTCAACACTGCAGTCCTCTTCACCTCTCTGCTCCTCTGACTATGGAATCTCCTATCAACACTGCAGTCCTCTTCACCTCTCTGCTCCTCTGACTATGGAATCTCCTATCAACACTGCCGTCCTCTTCACCTCTCTGCTCCTCTGACTAGGAAATCTCTTATCAACACTGCCGTCCTCTTCACCTCTCTGCTCCTCTGACTATGGAATCTCCTATCAACACTGCCGTCCTCTTCACCTCTACGCTCCTTCGACTATGGAATCTCTTATCAACACTGCAGTCCTCTTCACCTCTCTGCTCCTCTGACTATGGAATCTCCTATCAACACCGTCGTCCTCTTCACCTCTCTGCTCCTCTGACTAGGAAATCTCTTATCAACACTCCCGTCCTCTTCACCTCTCTGCTCCTCTGAATATGGAATCTCCTATCAACAATGCCGTCCTCTTCACCTCTGTGCTCCTCTGACTATGGAATCTCCTATCAACACTGCAGTCCTCTTCACCTCTCTGCTCCTCTGACTATGGAATCTCGTATCAAAACTGCCGTCCTCTTCACCTGTCTGCTCCTCTGACTATGGAATCTCCTACCAACACTGCTGTCCTCTTCACCTCTCTGCTCCTCTGACTAGGAAATCTCCTATCAACACTGCTGTCCTCTTCACCTCTATGCTTCTCTGACAATGGAATCTCCTATCAACACTGCCGTCCTCTTCACCTCTCTGCTCCTCTGACTATGGAATCTCCTATCAACACTGCCGTCCTCTTCACCTCTATGCTCCTCTGACAGTGGACTCTCCTATCAACACTGCCGTCCTTTTCACCTCTCTGCTCCTCTGACTATGGAATCTCCTATCAACACTGCTGTCCTCTTCACCTCTCTGCTCCTCTGACTAGGAAATCTCCTATCAACACTGCTGTACTCTTCACCTCTCTGCTCCTCTGACTATGGAATCTCCTATCAACACTGCCGTCCTCTTCACCTCTCTGCTCCTCTGACTATGGAATCTCCTATCAACACTGCCGTCCTCTTCACCTCTCTGCTCCTCTGACTATGGAATCTCCTATCAACACTGCAGTCCTCTTCACCTCTCTGCTCCTCTGACTATGGAATCTCCTATCAACACTGCCGTCCTCTTCACCTCTCTGCTCCTCTGATTAGGAAATCTCCTATCAACACTGCCGTCCTCTTCACCTCTCTGCTCCTCTGACTATGGAATCTCCTATCAACACTGCAGTCCTCTTCACCTCTCTGCTCCTCTGACTATGGAATCTCCTATCAACACTGCCGTCCTCTTCACCTCTCTGCTCCTCTGACTATGGAATCTCCTATCAACACTGCAGTCCTCTTCACCTCTCTGCTCCTCTGACTATGGAATCTCCTATCAACACTGCCGTCCTCTTCACCTCTCTGCTCCTCTGACTATGGAATCTCCTATAAACACTGCCGTCCTCTTCACCTCTCTGCTCCTCTGACTATGGAATCTCCTATCAACACTGCAGTCCTCTTCACCTCTCTGCTCCTCTGACTAGGAAATCCCTTATCAACACTGCAGTCCCCTTCACCTCTCTGCTCCTCGGACTATGGAATCTCCTATCAACACTGCCGTCCTCTTCACCTCTCTGCTCCTCCGACTCTGGAATCTCCTATCAACACTGCAGTCCTCTTCACCTCTCTGCTCCTCTGACTATGGAATCTCCTATCAACACTGCCGTCCTCTTCACCTCTCTGCTCCTCTGACTATGGAATCTCCTATCAACACTGCCGTCCTCTTCACCTCTCTGCTCCTCTGATTAGGAAATCTCCTATCAACACTGCCGTCCTCTTCACCTCTCTGCTCCTCTGACTATGGAATCTCCTATCAACACTGCAGTCCTCTTCACCTCTCTGCTCCTCTGACTATGGAATCTCCTATCTGCACTGCAGTCCTCTTCACCTCTCTGCTCCTCTGACAATGGAATCTCCTATCAACACTGCCGTCCTCTATACCACACTGCTCCTCTGACTATGGAATCTACAATCAACACTGTCGTCCTCTTCACCTCTCTGCTCCTCCGACTATGGAATCTCCTATCAACACTGCCGTCCTCTTCACCTCTCTGCTCCTCTGACTATGGAATCTCCTATCAACACTGTAGTCCTCTTCACCTCTCTGCTCCTCTGACTATGGAATCTCCTATCAACACTGCCGTCCTCTTCACCTCTCTGCTCCTCTGACTAGGAAATCTCTTATCAACACTGCCGTCCTCTTCACCTCTCTGCTCCTCTGACTATGGAATCTCCTATCAACACAGCCGTCCTCTTCAACTCTCTGCTCCACTGAATATGGAATCTCCTATCAACACTGCAGTCCTCTTCACCTCTCTACTCCTCTGACTAGGAAATCTCCTATCAACACTGCCGTCCTCTTCACCTCTATTCACCTCTGACAATGGAATCTCCTATCAACACTGCAGTCCTCTTCACCTCTCTGCTCCTCTTACTAGGAAATCTCTTATCAGCACTGCAGTCCTCTTCACCTCTCTGCTCCTCTGACTATGGAATCTCCTATGAACACTGCCGTCCTCTTCACCTCTATGCTCCTCTGACTATGGAAATCTCTTATCAACACTGCAGTCCTCTTCAACTCTCTGCTCCTCTTACTAGGAAATCTCCTATCAACACTGCCGTCCTCTTCACCTCTATGCTCCTCTGACAATGGAATCTCCTATCAACACTGCCGTCCTCTTCACCTCTGTGCTCCTCTGACTATGGAATCTCCTATCAACACTGCAGTCCTCTTCACCCCTCTGCTCCTCTGACTATGGAATCTCCAATCAACACTGCCGTCCTCTTCACCTCTCTGCTACTCTGACTACGGAATCTCCTATCAACACTGCCGTCCTCTTCACCTCTCTGCTCCTCTCACTAGGAAATCTCCTATCAGCACTGCCGTCCTCTTCACCTCTACGCTCCTTCGACTATGGAATCTCTTATCAACACTGCAGTCCTCTTCACCTCTCTGCTCCTCTGACTATGGAATCTCCTATCAACACTGTCGTCCTCTTCACCTCTCTGCTCCTCTGACTAGGAAATCTCTTATCAACACTCCCGTCCTCTTCACCTCTCTGCTCCTCTGAATATGGAATCTCCTATCAACAATGCCGTCCTCTTCACCTCTCTGCTCCTCGGACTATGGAATCTCCTATCAACACTGCAGTCCTCTTCACCTCTCTGCTCCTCTGACTATGGAATCTCGTATCAAAACTGCCGTCCTCTTCACCTGTCTGCTCCTCCTACAATGGAATCTCCTACCAACACTGCTGTCCTCTTCACCTCTCTGCTCCTCTGACTAGGAAATCTCCTATCAACACTGCTGTCCTCTTCACCTCTATGCTTCTCTGACAATGGAATCTCCTATCAACACTGCCGTCCTCTTCACCTCTCTGCTCCTCTGACTATGGAATCTCCTATCAAAACTGCCGTCCTCTTCACCTCTATGCTCCTCTGACAGTGGACTCTCCTATCAACACTGCCGTCCTTTTCACCTCTCTGCTCCTCTGACTAGGAAATCTCCTATCAACACTGCTGTCCTCTTCACCTCTCTGCTCCTCTGACTAGGAAATCTCCTATCAACACTGCTGTACTCTTCACCTCTCTGCTCCTCTGACTATGGAATCTCCTATCAACACTGCCGTCCTCTTCACCACTCTGCTCCTCTGACTATGGAATCTCCTATCAACACTGCAGTCCTCTTCACCTCTCTGCTCCTCTGACTATGGAATCTCCTATCAACACTGCAGTCCTCTTCACCTCTCTGCTCCTCTGACTATGGAATCTCCTATAAACACTGCCGTCCTCTTCACCTCTCTGCTCCTCTGACTATGGAATCTCCTATCAACACTGCAGTCCTCTTCACCTCTCTGCTCCTCTGACTAGGAAATCCCTTATCAACACTGCAGTCCCCTTCACCTCTCTGCTCCTCTGACTATGGAATCTCCTATCAACACTGCCGTTCTCTTCACCTCTCTGCTCCTCCGACTCTGGAATCTCCTATCAACACTGCAGTCCTCATCACCTCTCTGCTCCTCTGACTATGGAATCTCCTATCAACACTGCCGTCCTCTTCACCTCTCTGCTCCTCTGACTATGGATTCTCCTATCAACACTGCAATCCTTTTCACCTCTCTGCTCCTCGGACTATGGAATCTCCTATCAAAACTGCAGTCCTCTTCACCTCTCTGCTCCTCTGACTAGGAAATCTCCTATCTGCACTGCAGTCCTCTTCACCTCTCTGCTCCTCTGACAATGGAATCTCCTATCAACACTGCCGTCCTCTATACCACACTGCTCCTCTGACTATGGAATCTACAATCAACACTGTCGTCATCTTCACCTCTCTGCTCCTCCGACTATGGAATCTCCAATCAACACTGCCGTCCTCTTCACCTCTCTGCTCCTCTGACTATGGAATCTCCTATCAACACTGTAGTCCTCTTCACCTCTCTGCTCCTCTGACTATGGAATCTCCTATCAACACTGCCGTCCTCTTCACCTCTCTGCTCCTCTGACTAGGAAATCTCTTATCAACACTGCCGTCCTCTTCACCTCTCTGCTCCTCTGACTATGGAATCTCCTATCAACACTGCCGTCCTCTTCACCTCTACGCTCCTTCGACTATGGAATCTCTTATCAACACTGCAGTCCTCTTCACCTCTCTGCTCCTCTGACTATGGAATCTCCTATCAACACCGTCGTCCTCTTCACCTCTCTGCTCCTCTGACTAGGAAATCTCTTATCAACACTCCCGTCCTCTTCACCTCTCTGCTCCTCTGAATATGGAATCTCCTATCAACAATGCCGTCCTCTTCACCTCTCTGCTCCTCTGACTATGGAATCTCGTATCAAAACTGCCGTCCTCTTCACCTGTCTGCTCCTCTGACTATGGAATCTCCTACCAACACTGCTGTCCTCTTCACCTCTCTGCTCCTCTGACTAGGAAATCTCCTATCAACACTGCTGTCCTCTTCACCTCTATGCTTCTCTGACAATGGAATCTCCTATCAACACTGCCGTCCTCTTCACCTCTCTGCTCCTCTGACTATGGAATCTCCTATCAACACTGCCGTCCTCTTCACCTCTATGCTCCTCTGACAGTGGACTCTCCTATCAACACTGCCGTCCTTTTCACCTCTCTGCTCCTCTGACTATGGAATCTCCTATCAACACTGCTGTCCTCTTCACCTCTCTGCTCCTCTGACTAGGAAATCTCCTATCAACACTGCTGTACTCTTCACCTCTCTGCTCCTCTGACTATGGAATCTCCTATCAACACTGCCGTCCTCTTCACCTCTCTGCTCCTCTGACTATGGAATCTCCTATCAACACTGCCGTCCTCTTCACCTCTCTGCTCCTCTGACTATGGAATCTCCTATCAACACTGCAGTCCTCTTCACCTCTCTGCTCCTCTGACTATGGAATCTCCTATCAACACTGCCGTCCTCTTCACCTCTCTGCTCCTCTGATTAGGAAATCTCCTATCAACACTGCCGTCCTCTTCACCTCTCTGCTCCTCTGACTATGGAATCTCCTATCAACACTGCAGTCCTCTTCACCTCTCTGCTCCTCTGACTATGGAATCTCCTATCAACACTGCCGTCCTCTTCACCTCTCTGCTCCTCTGACTATGGAATCTCCTATAAACACTGCCGTCCTCTTCACCTCTCTGCTCCTCTGACTATGGAATCTCCTATCAACACTGCAGTCCTCTTCACCTCTCTGCTCCTCTGACTAGGAAATCCCTTATCAACACTGCAGTCCCCTTCACCTCTCTGCTCCTCGGACTATGGAATCTCCTATCAACAATGCCGTCCTCTTCAACTCTCTGCTCCTCCGACTCTGGAATCTCCTATCAACACTGCAGTCCTCTTCACCTCTCTGCTCCTCTGACTATGGAATCTCCTATCAACACTGCCGTCCTCTTCACCTCTCTGCTCCTCTGACTATGGAATCTCCTATCAACACTGCCGTCCTCTTCACCTCTCTGCTCCTCTGATTAGGAAATCTCCTATCAACACTGCCGTCCTCTTCACCTCTCTGCTCCTCTGACTATGGAATCTCCTATCAACACTGCAGTCCTCTTCACCTCTCTGCTCCTCTGACTATGGAATCTCCTATCAACACTGCCGTCCTCTTCACCTCTCTGCTCCTCTGACTATGGAATCTCCTATAAACACTGCCGTCCTCTTCACCTCTCTGCTCCTCTGACTATGGAATCTCCTATCAACACTGCAGTCCTCTTCACCTCTCTGCTCCTCTGACTAGGAAATCCCTTATCAACACTGCAGTCCCCTTCACCTCTCTGCTCCTCGGACTATGGAATCTCCTATCAACACTGCCGTCCTCTTCACCTCTCTGCTCCTCCGACTCTGGAATCTCCTATCAACACTGCAGTCCTCTTCACCTCTCTGCTCCTCTGACTATGGAATCTCCTATCAACACTGCAGTCCTCTTCACCTCTCTGCTCCTCTGACTAGGAAATCTCCTATCTGCACTGCAGTCCTCTTCACCTCTCTGCTCCTCTGACAATGGAATCTCCTATCAACACTGCCGTCCTCTATACCACACTGCTCCTCTGACTATGGAATCTACAATCAACACTGTCGTCCTCTTCACCTCTCTGCTCCTCCGACTATGGAATCTCCTATCAACACTGCCGTCCTCTTCACCTCTCTGCTCCTCTGACTATGGAATCTCCTATCAACACTGCAGTCCTCTTCACCTCTCTGCTCCTCTGACTATGGAATCTCCTATCAACACTGCCGTCCTCTTCACCTCTCTGCTCCTCTGACTAGGAAATCTCTTATCAACACTGCCGTCCTCTTCACCTCTCTGCTCCTCTGACTATGGAATCTCCTATCAACACAGCCGTCCTCTTCAACTCTCTGCTCCACTGAATATGGAATCTCCTATCAACACTGCAGTCCTCTTCACCTCTCTACTCCTCTGACTAGGAAATCTCCTATCAACACTGCCGTCCTCTTCACCTCTATTCACCTCTGACAATGGAATCTCCTATCAACACTGCAGTCCTCTTCACCTCTCTGCTCCTCTGACTATGGAATCTCCTATCAACACTGTAGTCCTCTTCACCTCTCTGCTCCTCTGACTATGGAATCTCCTATCAACACAGCCGTCCTCTTCAACTCTCTGCTCCACTGAATATGGAATCTCCTATCAACACTGCAGTCCTCTTCACCTCTCTGCTCCTCTGACAATGGAATCTCCTATCAACACTGCCGTCCTCTATACCACACTGCTCCTCTGACTATGGAATCTACAATCAACACTGTCGTCCTCTTCACCTCTCTGCTCCTCCGACTATGGAATCTCCTATCAACACTGCCGTCCTCTTCACCTCTCTGCTCCTCTGACTATGGAATCTCCTATCAACACTGTAGTCCTCTTCACCTCTCTGCTCCTCTGACTATGGAATCTCCTATCAACACTGCCGTCCTCTTCACCTCTCTGCTCCTCTGACTAGGAAATCTCTTATCAACACTGCCGTCCTCTTCACCTCTCTGCTCCTCTGACTATGGAATCTCCTATCAACACAGCCGTCCTCTTCAACTCTCTGCTCCACTGAATATGGAATCTCCTATCAACACTGCAGTCCTCTTCACCTCTCTACTCCTCTGACTAGGAAATCTCCTATCAACACTGCCGTCCTCTTCACCTCTATTCACCTCTGACAATGGAATCTCCTATCAACACTGCAGTCCTCTTCACCTCTCTGCTCCTCTTACTAGGAAATCTCTTATCAGCACTGCAGTCCTCTTCACCTCTCTGCTCCTCTGACTATGGAATCTCCTATGAACACTGCCGTCCTCTTCACCTCTATGCTCCTCTGACTATGGAAATCTCTTATCAACACTGCAGTCCTCTTCAACTCTCTGCTCCTCTTACTAGGAAATCTCCTATCAACACTGCCGTCCTCTTCACCTCTATGCTCCTCTGACAATGGAATCTCCTATCAACACTGCCGTCCTCTTCACCTCTGTGCTCCTCTGACTATGGAATCTCCTATCAACACTGCAGTCCTCTTCACCCCTCTGCTCCTCTGACTATGGAATCTCCAATCAACACTGCCGTCCTCTTCACCTCTCTGCTACTCTGACTACGGAATCTCCTATCAACACTGCCGTCCTCTTCACCTCTCTGCTCCTCTCACTAGGAAATCTCCTATCAGCACTGCCGTCCTCTTCACCTCTACGCTCCTTCGACTATGGAATCTCTTATCAACACTGCAGTCCTCTTCACCTCTCTGCTCCTCTGACTATGGAATCTCCTATCAACACTGTCGTCCTCTTCACCTCTCTGCTCCTCTGACTAGGAAATCTCTTATCAACACTCCCGTCCTCTTCACCTCTCTGCTCCTCTGAATATGGAATCTCCTATCAACAATGCCGTCCTCTTCACCTCTCTGCTCCTCGGACTATGGAATCTCCTATCAACACTGCAGTCCTCTTCACCTCTCTGCTCCTCTGACTATGGAATCTCGTATCAAAACTGCCGTCCTCTTCACCTGTCTGCTCCTCCTACAATGGAATCTCCTACCAACACTGCTGTCCTCTTCACCTCTCTGCTCCTCTGACTAGGAAATCTCCTATCAACACTGCTGTCCTCTTCACCTCTATGCTTCTCTGACAATGGAATCTCCTATCAACACTGCCGTCCTCTTCACCTCTCTGCTCCTCTGACTATGGAATCTCCTATCAAAACTGCCGTCCTCTTCACCTCTATGCTCCTCTGACAGTGGACTCTCCTATCAACACTGCCGTCCTTTTCACCTCTCTGCTCCTCTGACTAGGAAATCTCCTATCAACACTGCTGTCCTCTTCACCTCTCTGCTCCTCTGACTAGGAAATCTCCTATCAACACTGCTGTACTCTTCACCTCTCTGCTCCTCTGACTATGGAATCTCCTATCAACACTGCCGTCCTCTTCACCACTCTGCTCCTCTGACTATGGAATCTCCTATCAACACTGCAGTCCTCTTCACCTCTCTGCTCCTCTGACTATGGAATCTCCTATCAACACTGCCGTCCTCTTCACCTCTCTGCTCCTCTGACTATGGAATCTCCTATCAACACTGCAGTCCTCTTCACCTCTCTGCTCCTCTGACTAGGAAATCCCTTATCAACACTGCAGTCCCCTTCACCTCTCTGCTCCTCTGACTATGGAATCTCCTATCAACACTGCCGTTCTCTTCACCTCTCTGCTCCTCCGACTCTGGAATCTCCTATCAACACTGCAGTCCTCTTCACCTCTCTGCTCCTCTGACTATGGAATCTCCTATCAACACTGCCGTCCTCTTCACCTCTCTGCTCCTCTGACTATGGATTCTCCTATCAACACTGCAATCCTTTTCACCTCTCTGCTCCTCGGACTATGGAATCTCCTATCAAAACTGCAGTCCTCTTCACCTCTCTGCTCCTCTGACTAGGAAATCTCCTATCTGCACTGCAGTCCTCTTCACCTCTCTGCTCCTCTGACAATGGAATCTCCTATCAACACTGCCGTCCTCTATACCACACTGCTCCTCTGACTATGGAATCTACAATCAACACTGTCGTCATCTTCACCTCTCTGCTCCTCCGACTATGGAATCTCCAATCAACACTGCCGTCCTCTTCACCTCTCTGCTCCTCTGACTATGGAATCTCCTATCAACACTGTAGTCCTCTTCACCTCTCTGCTCCTCTGACTATGGAATCTCCTATCAACACTGCCGTCCTCTTCACCTCTCTGCTCCTCTGACTAGGAAATCTCTTATCAACACTGCCGTCCTCTTCACCTCTCTGCTCCTCTGACTATGGAATCTCCTATCAACACTGCCGTCCTCTTCACCTCTACGCTCCTTCAACTATGGAATCTCTTATCAACACTGCAGTCCTCTTCACCTCTCTGCTCCTCTGACTATGGAATC
Organism: Hemitrygon akajei; assembly: GCF_048418815.1. NCBI lineage: Eukaryota > Metazoa > Chordata > Chondrichthyes > Myliobatiformes > Dasyatidae > Hemitrygon > Hemitrygon akajei. Next base: position 4,586,416 of record NC_133150.1, on the reverse strand, counting down.
TCCTATCAACACCGTCGTCCTCTTCACCTCTCTGCTCCTCTGACTAGGAAATCTCTTATCAACACTCCCGTCCTCTTCACCTCTCTGCTCCTCTGAATATGGAATCTCCTATCAACAATGCCGTCCTCTTCACCTCTCTGCTCCTCTGACTATGGAATCTCGTATCAAAACTGCCGTCCTCTTCACCTGTCTGCTCCTCTGACTATGGAATCTCCTACCAACACTGCTGTCCTCTTCACCTCTCTGCTCCTCTGACTAGGAAATCTCCTATCAACACTGCTGTCCTCTTCACCTCTATGCTTCTCTGACAATGGAATCTCCTATCAACACTGCCGTCCTCTTCACCTCTCTGCTCCTCTGACTATGGAATCTCCTATCAACACTGCCGTCCTCTTCACCTCTATGCTCCTCTGACAGTGGACTCTCCTATCAACACTGCCGTCCTTTTCACCTCTCTGCTCCTCTGACTATGGAATCTCCTATCAACACTGCCGTCCTCTTCACCTCTCTGCTCCTCTGACTATGGAATCTCCTATCAACACTGCCGTCCTCTTCACCTCTCTGCTCCTCTGACTATGGAATCTCCTATCAACACTGCAGTCCTCTTCACCTCTCTGCTCCTCTGACTATGGAATCTCCTATCAACACTGCCGTCCTCTTCACCTCTCTGCTCCTCTGATTAGGAAATCTCCTATCAACACTGCCGTCCTCTTCACCTCTCTGCTCCTCTGACTATGGAATCTCCTATCAACACTGCAGTCCTCTTCACCTCTCTGCTCCTCTGACTATGGAATCTCCTATCAACACTGCCGTCCTCTTCACCTCTCTGCTCCTCTGACTATGGAATCTCCTATAAACACTGCCGTCCTCTTCACCTCTCTGCTCCTCTGACTATGGAATCTCCTATCAACACTGCAGTCCTCTTCACCTCTCTGCTCCTCTGACTAGGAAATCCCTTATCAACACTGCAGTCCCCTTCACCTCTCTGCTCCTCGGACTATGGAATCTCCTATCAACACTGCCGTCCTCTTCACCTCTCTGCTCCTCCGACTCTGGAATCTCCTATCAACACTGCAGTCCTCTTCACCTCTCTGCTCCTCTGACTATGGAATCTCCTATCAACACTGCCGTCCTCTTCACCTCTCTGCTCCTCTGACTATGGAATCTCCTATCAACACTGCCGTCCTCTTCACCTCTCTGCTCCTCTGATTAGGAAATCTCCTATCAACACTGCCGTCCTCTTCACCTCTCTGCTCCTCTGACTATGGAATCTCCTATCAACACTGCAGTCCTCTTCACCTCTCTGCTCCTCTGACTATGGAATCTCCTATCAACACTGCCGTCCTCTTCACCTCTCTGCTCCTCTGACTATGGAATCTCCTATAAACACTGCCGTCCTCTTCACCTCTCTGCTCCTCTGACTATGGAATCTCCTATCAACACTGCAGTCCTCTTCACCTCTCTGCTCCTCTGACTAGGAAATCCCTTATCAACACTGCAGTCCCCTTCACCTCTCTGCTCCTCGGACTATGGAATCTCCTATCAACACTGCCGTCCTCTTCACCTCTCTGCTCCTCCGACTCTGGAATCTCCTATCAACACTGCAGTCCTCTTCACCTCTCTGCTCCTCTGACTATGGAATCTCCTATCAACACTGCCGTCCTCTTCACCTCTCTGCTCCTCTGACTATGGAATCTCCTATCAACACTGCAATCCTTTTCACCTCTCTGCTCCTCTGACTATGGAATCTCCTATCAAAACTGCAGTCCTCTTCACCTCTCTGCTCCTCTGACTAGGAAATCTCCTATCTGCACTGCAGTCCTCTTCACCTCTCTGCTCCTCTGACAATGGAATCTCCTATCAACACTGCCGTCCTCTATACCACACTGCTCCTCTGACTATGGAATCTACAATCAACACTGTCGTCCTCTTCACCTCTCTGCTCCTCCGACTATGGAATCTCCTATCAACACTGCCGTCCTCTTCACCTCTCTGCTCCTCTGACTATGGAATCTCCTATCAACACTGTAGTCCTCTTCACCTCTCTGCTCCTCTGACTATGGAATCTCCTATCAACACTGCCGTCCTCTTCACCTCTCTGCTCCTCTGACTAGGAAATCTCTTATCAACACTGCCGTCCTCTTCACCTCTCTGCTCCTCTGACTATGGAATCTCCTATCAACACAGCCGTCCTCTTCAACTCTCTGCTCCACTGAATATGGAATCTCCTATCAACACTGCAGTCCTCTTCACCTCTCTACTCCTCTGACTAGGAAATCTCCTATCAACACTGCCGTCCTCTTCACCTCTATTCACCTCTGACAATGGAATCTCCTATCAACACTGCAGTCCTCTTCACCTCTCTGCTCCTCTTACTAGGAAATCTCTTATCAACACTGCAGTCCTCTTCACCTCTCTGCTCCTCTGACTATGGAATCTCCTATGAACACTGCCGTCCTCTTCACCTCTATGCTCCTCTGACTATGGAAATCTCTTATCAACACTGCAGTCCTCTTCAACTCTCTGCTCCTCTTACTAGGAAATCTCCTATCAACACTGCCGTCCTCTTCACCTCTATGCTCCTCTGACAATGGAATCTCCTATCAACACTGCCGTCCTCTTCACCTCTGTGCTCCTCTGACTATGGAATCTCCTATCAACACTGCAGTCCTCTTCACCCCTCTGCTCCTCTGACTATGGAATCTCCTATCAACACTGCCGTCCTCTTCACCTCTCTGCTACTCTGACTACGGAATCTCCTATCAACACTGCCGTCCTCTTCACCTCTCTGCTCCTCTCACTAGGAAATCTCCTATCAGCACTGCCGTCCTCTTCACCTCTATGCTCCTCTGACAATGGAATCTCCTATCAACACTGCCGTCCTCTTCACCTCTCTGCTCCTCTGACTATGGAATCTCCTATCAACACTGCAGTCCTCTTCACCTCTCTGCTACTCCGACTATGGAATCTCCTATCAACACTGCAGTCCTCTTCTCCTCTCTGCTCCTCTGACTATGGAATCTCCTATCAACACTGCAGTCCTATTCACCTCTCTGCTCCTCTGACTAGGAAATCTCTTATCAACACTGCAGTCCTCTTCACCTCTCTGCTCCTCTGACTAGGAAATCTCTTATCAACACTGCCGTCCTCTTCACCTCTCTGCTCCTCTGACTAGGAAATCTCTTATCAACACTGCAGTCCTCTTCACCTCTCTGCTCCTCTGACACAGAAATCTCTTATCAACACTGCAGTCCTCTTCACCTCTCTGCTCCTCTGACTAGGAAATCTCTTATCAACACTGCCGTCCTCTTCACCTCTCTGCTCCTCTGACTATGGAATCTCTTATCAACACTGCCATCCTCTTCACGTCCCTGCTCCTCTGACTAGGAAATCTCTTATCAACACTGCAGTCCTCTTCACCTCTCTGCTCCTCTTACTAGGAAATCTCTTATCAACACTGCAGTCCTCTTCACCTCTCTGCTCCTCTGACTAGGAAATCTCTTATCAACACTGCCGTCCTCTTCACCTCTCTGCTCCTCTGACAAAGAAATCTCCTATCAACACTGAAGTCCTCTTCACATCTCTGCTCCTCTGACTAGGAAATCTCTTATCAACACTGCCGTCCTCTTCACCTCCCTGCTCCTCTGACTAGGAAATCTCTTATCAACACTGCCGTCCTCTTCACCTCTATGCTCCTCTGACTATGGAATCTCCTATCAACACTGCCGTCCTCTTCACCTCTCTGCTCCTCTGACTAGGAAATCTCCTGTCAACACTGCAGTCCTCTTCACCTCTCTGCTCCTCTGACTATGGAATCTCCTATCAACACTGCAGTCCTCTTCACCTCTCTGCTCCTCTGACTATGGAATCTCCTATCAACACTGCCGTCCTCTTCACCTCTCTGCTCCTCTGACTAGGAAATCTCTTATCAACACTGCCGTCCTCTTCACCTCTCTTCTCCTCTGACTATGGAATCTCCTATCAACACTGCCGTCCTCTTCACCTCTACGCTCCTTCGACTATGGAATCTCTTATCAACACTGCAGTCCTCTTCACCTCTCTGCTCCTCTGACTATGGAATCTCCTATCAACACCGTCGTCCTCTTCACCTCTCTGCTCCTCTGACTAGGAAATCTCTTATCAACACTCCCGTCCTCTTCACCTCTCTGCTCCTCTGAATATGGAATCTCCTATCAACAATGCCGTCCTCTTCACCTCTGTGCTCCTCTGACTATGGAATCTCCTATCAACACTGCAGTCCTCTTCACCTCTCTGCTCCTCTGACTATGGAATCTCGTATCAAAACTGCCGTCCTCTTCACCTGTCTGCTCCTCTGACTATGGAATCTCCTACCAACACTGCTGTCCTCTTCACCTCTCTGCTCCTCTGACTAGGAAATCTCCTATCAACACTGCTGTCCTCTTCACCTCTATGCTTCTCTGACAATGGAATCTCCTATCAACACTGCCGTCCTCTTCACCTCTCTGCTCCTCTGACTATGGAATCTCCTATCAACACTGCCGTCCTCTTCACCTCTATGCTCCTCTGACAGTGGACTCTCCTATCAACACTGCCGTCCTTTTCACCTCTCTGCTCCTCTGACTATGGAATCTCCTGTCAACACTGCTGTCCTCTTCACCTCTCTGCTCCTCTGACTAGGAAATCTCCTATCAACACTGCTGTACTCTTCACCTCTCTGCTCCTCTGACTATGGAATCTCCTATCAACACTGCCGTCCTCTTCACCTCTCTGCTCCTCTGACTATGGAATCTCCTATCAACACTGCCGTCCTCTTCACCTCTCTGCTCCTCTGACTATGGAATCTCCTATCAACACTGCAGTCCTCTTCACCTCTCTGCTCCTCTGACTATGGAATCTCCTATCAACACTGCCGTCCTCTTCACCTCTCTGCTCCTCTGATTAGGAAATCTCCTATCAACACTGCCGTCCTCTTCACCTCTCTGCTCCTCTGACTATGGAATCTCCTATCAACACTGCAGTCCTCTTCACCTCTCTGCTCCTCTGACTATGGAATCTCCTATCAACACTGCCGTCCTCTTCACCTCTCTGCTCCTCTGATTAGGAAATCTCCTATCAACACTGCCGTCCTCTTCACCTCTCTGCTCCTCTGACTATGGAATCTCCTATCAACACTGCAGTCCTCTTCACCTCTCTGCTCCTCTGACTATGGAATCTCCTATCAACACTGCCGTCCTCTTCACCTCTCTGCTCCTCTGACTATGGAATCTCCTATAAACACTGCCGTCCTCTTCACCTCTCTGCTCCTCTGACTATGGAATCTCCTATCAACACTGCAGTCCTCTTCACCTCTCTGCTCCTCTGACTAGGAAATCCCTTATCAACACTGCAGTCCCCTTCACCTCTCTGCTCCTCGGACTATGGAATCTCCTATCAACACTGCCGTCCTCTTCACCTCTCTGCTCCTCCGACTCTGGAATCTCCTATCAACACTGCAGTCCTCTTCACCTCTCTGCTCCTCTGACTATGGAATCTCCTATCAACACTGCCGTCCTCTTCACCTCTCTGCTCCTCTGACTATGGAATCTCCTATCAACACTGCCGTCCTCTTCACCTCTCTGCTCCTCTGATTAGGAAATCTCCTATCAACACTGCCGTCCTCTTCACCTCTCTGCTCCTCTGACTATGGAATCTCCTATCAACACTGCAGTCCTCTTCACCTCTCTGCTCCTCTGACTATGGAATCTCCTATCAACACTGCCGTCCTCTTCACCTCTCTGCTCCTCTGACTATGGAATCTCCTATAAACACTGCCGTCCTCTTCACCTCTCTGCTCCTCTGACTATGGAATCTCCTATCAACACTGCAGTCCTCTTCACCTCTCTACTCCTCTGACTAGGAAATCCCTTATCAACACTGCAGTCCCCTTCACCTCTCTGCTCCTCGGACTATGGAATCTCCTATCAACACTGCCGTCCTCTTCACCTCTCTGCTCCTCCGACTCTGGAATCTCCTATCAACACTGCAGTCCTCTTCACCTCTCTGCTCCTCTGACTATGGAATCTCCTATCAACACTGCCGTCCTCTATACCACACTGCTCCTCTGACTATGGAATCTACAATCAACACTGTTGTCCTCTTCACCTCTCTGCTCCTCCGACTATGGAATCTCCTATCAACACTGCCGTCCTCTTCACCTCTCTGCTCCTCTGACTATGGAATCTCCTATCAACACTGTAGTCCTCTTCACCTCTCTGCTCCTCTGACTATGGAATCTCCTATCAACACTGCCGTCCTCTTCACCTCTCTGCTCCTCTGACTAGGAAATCTCTTATCAACACTGCCGTCCTCTTCACCTCTCTGCTCCTCTGACTATGGAATCTCCTATCAACACAGCCGTCCTCTTCAACTCTCTACTCCACTGAATATGGAATCTCCTATCAACACTGCAGTCCTCTTCACCTCTCTACTCCTCTGACTAGGAAATCTCCTATCAACACTGCCGTCCTCTTCACCTCTATTCACCTCTGACAATGGAATCTCCTATCAACACTGCAGTCCTCTTCACCTCTCTGCTCCTCTGACTATGGAATCTCCTATCAACACTGCCGTCCTCTTCACCTCTCTGCTCCTCTGACTATGGAATCTCCTATAAACACTGCCGTCCTCTTCACCTCTCTGCTCCTCTGACTATGGAATCTCCTATCAACACTGCAGTCCTCTTCACCTCTCTACTCCTCTGACTAGGAAATCCCTTATCAACACTGCAGTCCCCTTCACCTCTCTGCTCCTCGGACTATGGAATCTCCTATCAACACTGCCGTCCTCTTCACCTCTCTGCTCCTCCGACTCTGGAATCTCCTATCAACACTGCAGTCCTCTTCACCTCTCTGCTCCTCTGACTATGGAATCTCCTATCAACACTGCCGTCCTCTATACCACACTGCTCCTCTGACTATGGAATCTACAATCAACACTGTTGTCCTCTTCACCTCTCTGCTCCTCCGACTATGGAATCTCCTATCAACACTGCCGTCCTCTTCACCTCTCTGCTCCTCTGACTATGGAATCTCCTATCAACACTGTAGTCCTCTTCACCTCTCTGCTCCTCTGACTATGGAATCTCCTATCAACACTGCCGTCCTCTTCACCTCTCTGCTCCTCTGACTAGGAAATCTCTTATCAACACTGCCGTCCTCTTCACCTCTCTGCTCCTCTGACTATGGAATCTCCTATCAACACAGCCGTCCTCTTCAACTCTCTACTCCACTGAATATGGAATCTCCTATCAACACTGCAGTCCTCTTCACCTCTCTACTCCTCTGACTAGGAAATCTCCTATCAACACTGCCGTCCTCTTCACCTCTATTCACCTCTGACAATGGAATCTCCTATCAACACTGCAGTCCTCTTCACCTCTCTGCTCCTCTTACTAGGAAATCTCTTATCAGCACTGCAGTCCTCTTCACCTCTCTGCTCCTCTGACTATGGAATCTCCTATGAACACTGCCGTCCTCTTCACCTCTATGCTCCTCTGACTATGGAAATCTCTTATCAACACTGCAGTCCTCTTCAACTCTCTGCTCCTCTTACTAGGAAATCTCCTATCAACACTGCCGTCCTCTTCACCTCTATGCTCCTCTGACAATGGAATCTCCTATCAACACTGCCGTCCTCTTCACCTCTGTGCTCCTCTGACTATGGAATCTCCTATCAACACTGTAGTCCTCTTCACCCCTCTGCTCCTCTGACTATGGAATCTCCAATCAACACTGCCGTCCTCTTCACCTCTCTGCTACTCTGACTACGGAATCTCCTATCAACACTGCCGTCCTCTTCACCTCTCTGCTCCTCTCACTAGGAAATCTCCTATCAGCACTGCCGTCCTCTTCACCTCTACGCTCCTTCGACTATGGAATCTCTTATCAACACTGCAGTCCTCTTCACCTCTCTGCTCCTCTGACTATGGAATCTCCTATCAACACTGTCGTCCTCTTCACCTCTCTGCTCCTCTGACTAGGAAATCTCTTATCAACACTCCCGTCCTCTTCACCTCTCTGCTCCTCTGAATATGGAATCTCCTATCAACAATGCCGTCCTCTTCACCTCTCTGCTCCTCGGACTATGGAATCTCCTATCAACACTGCAGTCCTCTTCACCTCTCTGCTCCTCTGACTATGGAATCTCGTATCAAAACTGCCGTCCTCTTCACCTGTCTGCTCCTCCTACAATGGAATCTCCTACCAACACTGCTGTCCTCTTCACCTCTCTGCTCCTCTGACTAGGAAATCTCCTATCAACACTGCTGTCCTCTTCACCTCTATGCTTCTCTGACAATGGAATCTCCTATCAACACTGCCGTCCTCTTCACCTCTCTGCTCCTCTGACTATGGAATCTCCTATCAAAACTGCCGTCCTCTTCACCTCTATGCTCCTCTGACAGTGGACTCTCCTATCAACACTGCCGTCCTTTTCACCTCTCTGCTCCTCTGACTAGGAAATCTCCTATCAACACTGCTGTCCTCTTCACCTCTCTGCTCCTCTGACTAGGAAATCTCCTATCAACACTGCTGTACTCTTCACCTCTCTGCTCCTCTGACTATGGAATCTCCTATCAACACTGCCGTCCTCTTCACCACTCTGCTCCTCTGACTATGGAATCTCCTATCAACACTGCAGTCCTCTTCACCTCTCTGCTCCTCTGACTATGGAATCTCCTATCAACACTGCAGTCCTCTTCACCTCTCTGCTCCTCTGACTATGGAATCTCCTATAAACACTGCCGTCCTCTTCACCTCTCTGCTCCTCTGACTATGGAATCTCCTATCAACACTGCAGTCCTCTTCACCTCTCTGCTCCTCTGACTAGGAAATCCCTTATCAACACTGCAGTCCCCTTCACCTCTCTGCTCCTCTGACTATGGAATCTCCTATCAACACTGCCGTTCTCTTCACCTCTCTGCTCCTCCGACTCTGGAATCTCCTATCAACACTGCAGTCCTCTTCACCTCTCTGCTCCTCTGACTATGGAATCTCCTATCAACACTGCCGTCCTCTTCACCTCTCTGCTCCTCTGACTATGGATTCTCCTATCAACACTGCAATCCTTTTCACCTCTCTGCTCCTCGGACTATGGAATCTCCTATCAAAACTGCAGTCCTCTTCACCTCTCTGCTCCTCTGACTAGGAAATCTCCTATCTGCACTGCAGTCCTCTTCACCTCTCTGCTCCTCTAACAATGGAATCTCCTATCAACACTGCCGTCCTCTATACCACACTGCTCCTCTGACTATGGAATCTACAATCAACACTGTCGTCATCTTCACCTCTCTGCTCCTCCGACTATGGAATCTCCAATCAACACTGCCGTCCTCTTCACCTCTCTACTCCTCTGACTAGGAAATCTCCTATCAACACTGCCGTCCTCTTCACCTCTATTCACCTCTGACAATGGAATCTCCTATCAACACTGCAGTCCTCTTCACCTCTCTGCTCCTCTGACTATGGAATCTCCTATCAACACTGCCGTCCTCTTCACCTCTCTGCTCCTCTGACTATGGAATCTCCTATAAACACTGCCGTCCTCTTCACCTCTCTGCTCCTCTGACTATGGAATCTCCTATCAACACTGCAGTCCTCTTCACCTCTCTACTCCTCTGACTAGGAAATCCCTTATCAACACTGCAGTCCCCTTCACCTCTCTGCTCCTCGGACTATGGAATCTCCTATCAACACTGCCGTCCTCTTCACCTCTCTGCTCCTCCGACTCTGGAATCTCCTATCAACACTGCAGTCCTCTTCACCTCTCTGCTCCTCTGACTATGGAATCTCCTATCAACACTGCCGTCCTCTATACCACACTGCTCCTCTGACTATGGAATCTACAATCAACACTGTTGTCCTCTTCACCTCTCTGCTCCTCCGACTATGGAATCTCCTATCAACACTGCCGTCCTCTTCACCTCTCTGCTCCTCTGACTATGGAATCTCCTATCAACACTGTAGTCCTCTTCACCTCTCTGCTCCTCTGACTATGGAATCTCCTATCAACACTGCCGTCCTCTTCACCTCTCTGCTCCTCTGACTAGGAAATCTCTTATCAACACTGCCGTCCTCTTCACCTCTCTGCTCCTCTGACTATGGAATCTCCTATCAACACAGCCGTCCTCTTCAACTCTCTACTCCACTGAATATGGAATCTCCTATCAACACTGCAGTCCTCTTCACCTCTCTACTCCTCTGACTAGGAAATCTCCTATCAACACTGCCGTCCTCTTCACCTCTATTCACCTCTGACAATGGAATCTCCTATCAACACTGCAGTCCTCTTCACCTCTCTGCTCCTCTTACTAGGAAATCTCTTATCAGCACTGCAGTCCTCTTCACCTCTCTGCTCCTCTGACTATGGAATCTCCTATGAACACTGCCGTCCTCTTCACCTCTATGCTCCTCTGACTATGGAAATCTCTTATCAACACTGCAGTCCTCTTCAACTCTCTGCTCCTCTTACTAGGAAATCTCCTATCAACACTGCCGTCCTCTTCACCTCTATGCTCCTCTGACAATGGAATCTCCTATCAACACTGCCGTCCTCTTCACCTCTGTGCTCCTCTGACTATGGAATCTCCTATCAACACTGTAGTCCTCTTCACCCCTCTGCTCCTCTGACTATGGAATCTCCAATCAACACTGCCGTCCTCTTCACCTCTCTGCTACTCTGACTACGGAATCTCCTATCAATACTGCCGTCCTCTTCACCTCTCTGCTCCTCTCACTAGGAAATCTCCTATCAGCACTGCCGTCCTCTTCACCTCTACGCTCCTTCGACTATGGAATCTCTTATCAACACTGCAGTCCTCTTCACCTCTCTGCTCCTCTGACTATGGAATCTCCTATCAACACTGTCGTCCTCTTCACCTCTCTGCTCCTCTGACTAGGAAATCTCTTATCAACACTCCCGTCCTCTTCACCTCTCTGCTCCTCTGAATATGGAATCTCCTATCAACAATGCCGTCCTCTTCACCTCTCTGCTCCTCGGACTATGGAATCTCCTATCAACACTGCAGTCCTCTTCACCTCTCTGCTCCTCTGACTATGGAATCTCGTATCAAAACTGCCGTCCTCTTCACCTGTCTGCTCCTCCTACAATGGAATCTCCTACCAACACTGCTGTCCTCTTCACCTCTCTGCTCCTCTGACTAGGAAATCTCCTATCAACACTGCTGTCCTCTTCACCTCTATGCTTCTCTGACAATGGAATCTCCTATCAACACTGCCGTCCTCTTCACCTCTCTGCTCCTCTGACTATGGAATCTCCTATCAAAACTGCCGTCCTCTTCACCTCTATGCTCCTCTGACAGTGGACTCTCCTATCAACACTGCCGTCCTTTTCACCTCTCTGCTCCTCTGACTAGGAAATCTCCTATCAACACTGCTGTCCTCTTCACCTCTCTGCTCCTCTGACTAGGAAATCTCCTATCAACACTGCTGTACTCTTCACCTCTCTGCTCCTCTGACTATGGAATCTCCTATCAACACTGCCGTCCTCTTCACCACTCTGCTCCTCTGACTATGGAATCTCCTATCAACACTGCAGTCCTCTTCACCTCTCTGCTCCTCTGACTATGGAATCTCCTATCAACACTGCAGTCCTCTTCACCTCTCTGCTCCTCTGACTATGGAATCTCCTATAAACACTGCCGTCCTCTTCACCTCTCTGCTCCTCTGACTATGGAATCTCCTATCAACACTGCAGTCCTCTTCACCTCTCTGCTCCTCTGACTAGGAAATCCCTTATCAACACTGCAGTCCCCTTCACCTCTCTGCTCCTCTGACTATGGAATCTCCTATCAACACTGCCGTTCTCTTCACCTCTCTGCTCCTCCGACTCTGGAATCTCCTATCAACACTGCAGTCCTCTTCACCTCTCTGCTCCTCTGACTATGGAATCTCCTATCAACACTGCCGTCCTCTTCACCTCTCTGCTCCTCTGACTATGGATTCTCCTATCAACACTGCAATCCTTTTCACCTCTCTGCTCCTCGGACTATGGAATCTCCTATCAAAACTGCAGTCCTCTTCACCTCTCTGCTCCTCTGACTAGGAAATCTCCTATCTGCACTGCAGTCCTCTTCACCTCTCTGCTCCTCTAACAATGGAATCTCCTATCAACACTGCCGTCCTCTATACCACACTGCTCCTCTGACTATGGAATCTACAATCAACACTGTCGTCATCTTCACCTCTCTGCTCCTCCGACTATGGAATCTCCAATCAACACTGCCGTCCTCTTCACCTCTCTGCTCCTCTGACTATGGAATCTCCTATCAACACTGTAGTCCTCTTCACCTCTCTGCTCCTCTGACTATGGAATCTCCTATCAACACTGCCGTCCTCTTCACCTCTCTGCTCCTCTGACTAGGAAATCTCTTATCAACACTGCCGTCCTCTTCACCTCTCTGCTCCTCTGACTATGGAATCTCCTATCAACACTGCCGTCCTCTTCACCTCTACGCTCCTTCGACTATGGAATCTCTTATCAACACTGCAGTCCTCTTCACCTCTCTGCTCCTCTGACTATGGAATCTCCTATCAACACCGTCGTCCTCTTCACCTCTCTGCTCCTCTGACTAGGAAATCTCTTATCAACACTCCCGTCCTCTTCACCTCTCTGCTCCTCTGAATATGGAATCTCCTATCAACAATGCCGTCCTCTTCACCTCTGTGCTCCTCTGACTATGGAATCTCCTATCAACACTGCAGTCCTCTTCACCTCTCTGCTCCTCTGACTATGGAATCTCGTATCAAAACTGCCGTCCTCTTCACCTGTCTGCTCCTCTGACTATGGAATCTCCTACCAACACTGCTGTCCTCTTCACCTCTCTGCTCCTCTGACTAGGAAATCTCCTATCAACACTGCTGTCCTCTTCACCTCTATGCTTCTCTGACAATGGAATCTCCTATCAACACTGCCGTCCTCTTCACCTCTCTGCTCCTCTGACTATGGAATCTCCTATCAACACTGCCGTCCTCTTCACCTCTATGCTCCTCTGACAGTGGACTCTCCTATCAACACTGCCGTCCTTTTCACCTCTCTGCTCCTCTGACTATGGAATCTCCTATCAACACTGCTGTCCTCTTCACCTCTCTGCTCCTCTGACTAGGAAATCTCCTATCAACACTGCTGTACTCTTCACCTCTCTGCTCCTCTGACTATGGAATCTCCTATCAACACTGCCGTCCTCTTCACCTCTCTGCTCCTCTGACTATGGAATCTCCTATCAACACTGCCGTCCTCTTCACCTCTCTGCTCCTCTGACTATGGAATCTCCTATCAACACTGCAGTCCGCTTCACCTCTCTGCTCCTCTGACTATGGAATCTCCTATCAACACTGCCGTCCTCTTCACCTCTCTGCTCCTCTGATTAGGAAATCTCCTATCAACACTGTCGTCCTCTTCACCTCTCTGCTCCTCTGACTATGGAATCTCCTATCAACACTGCAGTCCTCTTCACCTCTCTGCTCCTCTGACTATGGAATCTCCTATCAACACTGCCGTCCTCTTCACCTCTCTGCTCCTCTGACTATGGAATCTCCTATAAACACTGCCGTCCTCTTCACCTCTCTGCTCCTCTGACTATGGAATCTCCTATCAACACTGCAGTCCTCTTCACCTCTCTGCTCCTCTGACTAGGAAATCCCTTATCAACACTGCAGTCCCCTTCACCTCTCTGCTCCTCGGACTATGGAATCTCCTATCAACACTGCCGTCCTCTTCACCTCTCTGCTCCTCCGACTCTGGAATCTCCTATCAACACTGCAGTCCTCTTCACCTCTCTGCTCCTCTGACTATGGAATCTCCTATCAACACTGCCGTCCTCTTCACCTCTCTGCTCCTCTGACTATGGAATCTCATATCAACACTGCCGTCCTCTTCACCTCTCTGCTCCTCTGATTAGGAAATCTCCTATCAACACTGCCGTCCTCTTCACCTCTCTGCTCCTCTGACTATGGAATCTCCTATCAACACTGCAGTCCTCTTCACCTCTCTGCTCCTCTGACTATGGAATCTCCTATCAACACTGCCGTCCTCTTCACCTCTCTGCTCCTCTGACTATGGAATCTCCTATAAACACTGCCGTCCTCTTCACCTCTCTGCTCCTCTGACTATGGAATCTCCTATCAACACTGCAGTCCTCTTCACCTCTCTGCTCCTCTGACTAGGAAATCCCTTATCAACACTGCAGTCCCCTTCACCTCTCTGCTCCTCGGACTATGGAATCTCCTATCAACACTGCCGTCCTCTTCACCTCTCTGCTCCTCCGACTCTGGAATCTCCTATCAACACTGCAGTCCTCTTCACCTCTCTGCTCCTCTGACTATGGAATCTCCTATCAACACTGCCGTCCTCTTCACCTCTCTGCTCCTCTGACTATGGAATCTCCTATCAACACTGCAATCCTTTTCACCTCTCTGCTCCTCTGACTATGGAATCTCCTATCAAAACTGCAGTCCTCTTCACCTCTCTGCTCCTCTGACTAGGAAATCTCCTATCTGCACTGCAGTCCTCTTCACCTCTCTGCTCCTCTGACAATGGAATCTCCTATCAACACTGCCGTCCTCGATACCACACTGCTCCTCTGACTATGGAATCTACAATCAACACTGTCGTCCTCTTCACCTCTCTGCTCCTCCGACTATGGAATCTCCTATCAACACTGCCGTCCTCTTCACCTCTCTGCTCCTCTGACTATGGAATCTCCTATCAACACTGTAGTCCTCTTCACCTCTCTGCTCCTCTGACTATGGAATCTCCTATCAACACTGCCGTCCTCTTCACCTCTCTGCTCCTCTGACTAGGAAATCTCTTATCAACACTGCCGTCCTCTTCACCTCTCTGCTCCTCTGACTATGGAATCTCCTATCAACACAGCCGTCCTCTTCAACTCTCTGCTCCACTGAATATGGAATCTCCTATCAACACTGCAGTCCTCTTCACCTCTCTACTCCTCTGACTAGGAAATCTCCTATCAACACTGCCGTCCTCTTCACCTCTATTCACCTCTGACAATGGAATCTCCTATCAACACTGCAGTCCTCTTCACCTCTCTGCTCCTCTTACTAGGAAATCTCTTATCAACACTGCAGTCCTCTTCACCTCTCTGCTCCTCTGACTATGGAATCTCCTATGAACACTGCCGTCCTCTTCACCTCTATGCTCCTCTGACTATGGAAATCTCTTATCAACACTGCAGTCCTCTTCAACTCTCTGCTCCTCTTACTAGGAAATCTCCTATCAACACTGCCGTCCTCTTCACCTCTATGCTCCTCTGACAATGGAATCTCCTATCAACACTGCCGTCCTCTTCACCTCTGTGCTCCTCTGACTATGGAATCTCCTATCAACACTGCAGTCCTCTTCACCCCTCTGCTCCTCTGACTATGGAATCTCCTATCAACACTGCCGTCCTCTTCACCTCTCTGCTACTCTGACTACGGAATCTCCTATCAACACTGCCGTCCTCTTCACCTCTCTGCTCCTCTCACTAGGAAATCTCCTATCAGCACTGCCGTCCTCTTCACCTCTATGCTCCTCTGACAATGGAATCTCCTATCAACACTGCCGTCCTCTTCACCTCTCTGCTCCTCTGACTATGGAATCTCCTATCAACACTGCAGTCCTCTTCACCTCTCTGCTACTCCGACTATGGAATCTCCTATCAACACTGCAGTCCTCTTCTCCTCTCTGCTCCTCTGACTATGGAATCTCCTATCAACACTGCAGTCCTATTCACCTCTCTGCTCCTCTGACTAGGAAATCTCTTATCAACACTGCAGTCCTCTTCACCTCTCTGCTCCTCTGACTAGGAAATCTCTTATCAACACTGCCGTCCTCTTCACCTCTCTGCTCCTCTGACTAGGAAATCTCTTATCAACACTGCAGTCCTCTTCACCTCTCTGCTCCTCTGACACAGAAATCTCTTATCAACACTGCAGTCCTCTTCACCTCTCTGCTCCTCTGACTAGGAAATCTCTTATCAACACTGCCGTCCTCTTCACCTCTCTGCTCCTCTGACTATGGAATCTCTTATCAACACTGCCATCCTCTTCACGTCTCTGCTCCTCTGACTAGGAAATCTCTTATCAACACTGCAGTCCTCTTCACCTCTCTGCTCCTCTTACTAGGAAATCTCTTATCAACACTGCAGTCCTCTTCACCTCTCTGCTCCTCTGACTAGGAAATCTCTTATCAACACTGCCGTCCTCTTCACCTCTCTGCTCCTCTGACAAAGAAATCTCCTATCAACACTGAAGTCCTCTTCACATCTCTGCTCCTCTGACTAGGAAATCTCTTATCAACACTGCCGTCCTCTTCACCTCCCTGCTCCTCTGACTAGGAAATCTCTTATCAACACTGCCGTCCTCTTCACCTCTATGCTCCTCTGACTATGGAATCTCCTATCAACACTGCCGTCCTCTTCACCTCTCTGCTCCTCTGACTAGGAAATCTCCTGTCAACACTGCAGTCCTCTTCACCTCTCTGCTCCTCTGACTATGGAATCTCCTATCAACACTGCAGTCCTCTTCACCTCTCTGCTCCTCTGACTATGGAATCTCCTATCAACACTGCCGTCCTCTTCACCTCTCTGCTCCTCTGACTAGGAAATCTCTTATCAACACTGCCGTCCTCTTCACCTCTCTGCTCCTCTGACTATGGAATCTCCTATCAACACTGCCGTCCTCTTCACCTCTATGCTCCTTCGACTATGGAATCTCTTATCAACACTGCAGTCCTCTTCACCTCTCTGCTCCTCTGACTATGGAATCTCCTATCAACACCGTCGTCCTCTTCACCTCTCTGCTCCTCTGACTAGGAAATCTCTTATCAACACTCCCGTCCTCTTCACCTCTCTGCTCCTCTGAATATGGAATCTCCTATCAACAATGCCGTCCTCTTCACCTCTGTGCTCCTCTGACTATGGAATCTCCTATCAACACTGCAGTCCTCTTCACCTCTCTGCTCCTCTGACTATGGAATCTCGTATCAAAACTGCCGTCCTCTTCACCTGTCTGCTCCTCTGACTATGGAATCTCCTACCAACACTGCTGTCCTCTTCACCTCTCTGCTCCTCTGACTAGGAAATCTCCTATCAACACTGCTGTCCTCTTCACCTCTATGCTTCTCTGACAATGGAATCTCCTATCAACACTGCCGTCCTCTTCACCTCTCTGCTCATCTGACTATGGAATCTCCTATCAACACTGCCGTCCTCTTCACCTCTATGCTCCTCTGACAGTGGACTCTCCTATCAACACTGCCGTCCTTTTCACCTCTCTGCTCCTCTGACTATGGAATCTCCTATCAACACTGCTGTCCTCTTCACCTCTCTGCTCCTCTGACTAGGAAATCTCCTATCAACACTGCTGTACTCTTCACCTCTCTGCTCCTCTGACTATGGAATCTCCTATCAACACTGCCGTCCTCTTCACCTCTCTGCTCCTCTGACTATGGAATCTCCTATCAACACTGCCGTCCTCTTCACCTCTCTGCTCCTCTGACTATGGAATCTCCTATCAACACTGCAGTCCTCTTCACCTCTCTGCTCCTCTGACTATGGAATCTCCTATCAACACTGCCGTCCTCTTCACCTCTCTGCTCCTCTGATTAGGAAATCTCCTATCAACACTGCCGTCTTCTTCACCTCTCTGCTCCTCTGACTATGGAATCTCCTATCAACACTGCAGTCCTCTTCACCTCTCTGCTCCTCTGACTATGGAATCTCCTATCAACACTGCCGTCCTCTTCACCTCTCTGCTCCTCTGACTATGGAATCTCCTATAAACACTGCCGTCCTCTTCACCTCTCTGCTCCTCTGACTATGGAATCTCCTATCAACACTGCAGTCCTCTTCACCTCTCTGCTCCTCTGACTAGGAAATCCCTTATCAACACTGCAGTCCCCTTCACCTCTCTGCTCCTCGGACTATGGAATCTCCTATCAACACTGCCGTCCTCTTCACCTCTCTGCTCCTCCGACTCTGGAATCTCCTATCAACACTGCAGTCCTCTTCACCTCTCTGCTCCTCTGACTATGGAATCTCCTATCAACACTGCCGTCCTCTTCACCTCTCTGCTCCTCTGACTATGGAATCTCCTATCAACACTGCCGTCCTCTTCACCTCTCTGCTCCTCTGATTAGGAAATCTCCTATCAACACTGCCGTCCTCTTCACCTCTCTGCTCCTCTGACTATGGAATCTCCTATCAACACTGCAGTCCTCTTCACCTCTCTGCTCCTCTGACTATGGAATCTCCTATCAACACTGCCGTCCTCTTCACCTCTCTGCTCCTCTGACTATGGAATCTCCTATAAACACTGCCGTCCTCTTCACCTCTCTGCTCCTCTGACTATGGAATCTCCTATCAACACTGCAGTCCTCTTCACCTCTCTGCTCCTCTGACTAGGAAATCCCTTATCAACACTGCAGTCCCCTTCACCTCTCCGCTCCTCGGACTATGGAATCTCCTATCAACACTGCCGTCCTCTTCACCTCTCTGCTCCTCCGACTCTGGAATCTCCTATCAACACTGCAGTCCTCTTCACCTCTCTGCTCCTCTGACTATGGAATCTCCTATCAACACTGCCGTCCTCTTCACCTCTCTGCTCCTCTGACTATGGAATCTCCTATCAACACTGCAATCCTTTTCACCTCTCTGCTCCTCTGACTATGGAATCTCCTATCAAAACTGCAGTCCTCTTCACCTCTCTGCTCCTCTGACTAGGAAATCTCCTATCTGCACTGCAGTCCTCTTCACCTCTCTGCTCCTCTGACAATGGAATCTCCTATCAACACTGCCGTCCTCTATACCACACTGCTCCTCTGACTATGGAATCTACAATCAACACTGTCGTCCTCATCACCTCTCTGCTCCTCTTACTAGGAAATCTCTTATCAACACTGCAGTCCTCTTCACCTCTCTGCTCCTCTGACTATGGAATCTCCTATGAACACTGCCGTCCTCTTCACCTCTATGCTCCTCTGACTATGGAAATCTCTTATCAACACTGCAGTCCTCTTCAACTCTCTGCTCCTCTTACTAGGAAATCTCCTATCAACACTGCCGTCCTCTTCACCTCTATGCTCCTCTGACAATGGAATCTCCTATCAACACTGCCGTCCTCTTCACCTCTGTGCTCCTCTGACTATGGAATCTCCTATCAACACTGCAGTCCTCTTCACCCCTCTGCTCCTCTGACTATGGAATCTCCTATCAACACTGCCGTCCTCTTCACCTCTCTGCTACTCTGACTACGGAATCTCCTATCAACACTGCCGTCCTCTTCACCTCTCTGCTCCTCTCACTAGGAAATCTCCTATCAGCACTGCCGTCCTCTTCACCTCTATGCTCCTCTGACAATGGAATCTCCTATCAACACTGCCGTCCTCTTCACCTCTCTGCTCCTCTGACTATGGAATCTCCTATCAACACTGCAGTCCTCTTCACCTCTCTGCTACTCCGACTATGGAATCTCCTATCAACACTGCAGTCCTCTTCTCCTCTCTGCTCCTCTGACTATGGAATCTCCTATCAACACTGCAGTCCTATTCACCTCTCTGCTCCTCTGACTAGGAAATCTCTTATCAACACTGCAGTCCTCTTCACCTCTCTGCTCCTCTGACTAGGAAATCTCTTATCAACACTGCCGTCCTCTTCACCTCTATGCTCCTCTGACAGTGGACTCTCCTATCAACACTGCCGTCCTTTTCACCTCTCTGCTCCTCTGACTATGGAATCTCCTATCAACACTGCTGTCCTCTTCACCTCTCTGCTCCTCTGACTAGGAAATCTCTTATCAACACTGCCGTCCTCTTCACCTCTCTGCTCCTCTGACTATGGAATCTCTTATCAACACTGCCATCCTCTTCACGTCTCTGCTCCTCTGACTAGGAAATCTCTTATCAACACTGCAGTCCTCTTCACCTCTCTACTCCTCTTACTAGGAAATCTCTTATCAACACTGCAGTCCTCTTCACCTCTCTGCTCCTCTGACTAGGAAATCTCTTATCAACACTGCCGTCCTCTTCACCTCTCTGCTCCTCTGACAAAGAAATCTCCTATCAACACTGAAGTCCTCTTCACATCTCTGCTCCTCTGACTAGGAAATCTCTTATCAACACTGCCGTCCTCTTCACCTCCCTGCTCCTCTGACTAGGAAATCTCTTATCAACACTGCCGTCCTCTTCACCTCTATGCTCCTCTGACTATGGAATCTCCTATCAACACTGCCGTCCTCTTCACCTCTCTGCTCCTCTGACTAGGAAATCTCCTGTCAACACTGCAGTCCTCTTCACCTCTCTGCTCCTCTGACTATGGAATCTCCTATCAACACTGCAGTCCTCTTCACCTCTCTGCTCCTCTGACTAGGAAATCTCTTATCAACACTGCAGTCCTCTTCACCTCTCTGCTCCTCTGACTAGGAAATGTCTTATCAACACTGCAGTCCTCTTCACCTCTCTGTTCCTCTGACTATGGAATCTCCTATCAACACTGCCGTCCTCTTCAACTCTCTGCTCCTCCGACTATGGAATCTCCTATCAACACTGCAGTCCTCTTCACCTCTCTGCTCCTCTGACTATGGAATCTCCTATCAACACTGCCGTCCTCTTCACCTCTCTGCTCCTCTGACTATGGAATCTCCTATCAACACTGCAGTCCTCTTCACCTCTCTGCTACTCCGACTATGGAATCTCCTATCAACACTGCATTCCTCTTCTCCTCTCTGCTCCTCTGACTATGGAATCTCCTATCAACACTGCAGTCCTATTCACCTCTCTGCTCCTCTGACTAGGAAATCTCTTATCAACACTGCAGTCCTCTTCACCTCTCTGCTCCTCTGACTAGGAAATCTCTTATCAACACTGCCGTCCTCTTCACCTCTCTGCTCCTCTGACTAGGAAATCTCTTATCAACACTGCAGTCCTCTTCACCTCTCTGCTCCTCTGACACAGAAATCTCTTATCAACACTGCAGTCCTCTTCACCTCTCTGCTCCTCTGACTAGGAAATCTCTTATCAACACTGCCGTCCTCTTCACCTCTCTGCTCCTCTGACTATGGAATCTCTTATCAACACTGCCATCCTCTTCACGTCTCTGCTCCTCTGACTAGGAAATCTCTTATCAACACTGCAGTCCTCTTCACCTCTCTGCTCCTCTTACTAGGAAATCTCTTATCAACACTGCAGTCCTCTTCACCTCTCTGCTCCTCTGACTAGGAAATCTCTTATCAACACTGCCGTCCTCTTCACCTCTCTGCTCCTCTGACAAAGAAATCTCCTATCAACACTGAAGTCCTCTTCACATCTCTGCTCCTCTGACTAGGAAATCTCTTATCAACACTGCCGTCCTCTTCACCTCCCTGCTCCTCTGACTAGGAAATCTCTTATCAACACTGCCGTCCTCTTCACCTCTATGCTCCTCTGACTATGGAATCTCCTATCAACACTGCCGTCCTCTTCACCTCTCTGCTCCTCTGACTAGGAAATCTCCTGTCAACACTGCAGTCCTCTTCACCTCTCTGCTCCTCTGACTATGGAATCTCCTATCAACACTGCAGTCCTCTTCACCTCTCTGCTCCTCTGACTAGGAAATCTCTTATCAACACTGCAGTCCTCTTCACCTCTCTGCTCCTCTGACTAGGAAATGTCTTATCAACACTGCAGTCCTCTTCACCTCTCTGTTCCTCTGACTATGGAATCTCCTATCAACACTGCCGTCCTCTTCAACTCTCTGCTCCTCCGACTATGGAATCTCCTATCAACACTGCAGTCCTCTTCACCTCTCTGCTCCTCTGACTATGGAATCTCCTATCAACACTGCCGTCCTCTTCATCTCTCTGCTCCTCTGACTATGGAATCTCCTATCAACACTGCCGTCCTCTTCACCTCTCTGCTCATCTGACTATGGAATCTCCTATCAACTTCCATCCTCTTCACCTCTCTGTTCCTCTGACTATGGAATGTCCTATCAACACTGCCGTCCTCTTCACCTCTCTGCTACTCCGACTATGGAATCTCTTATCAACACTGCTGTCCTCTTCACCTCTCTGCTCCTCTGACTATGGAATCTCCTATCAACACTGCCATCCGCTTCACCTCTCTGCTCCTCTGACTATGGAATCTCCTATCAACACTGCCGTCCTCTTCACCTCTCTGCTCCTCTGACTAGGAAATCTCCTATCAAAACTGCCGTCCTCTTCACCTCTCTGCTCCTCTGACTATGGAATCTCCTATCAACACTGCAGTCCTCTTCACCTCTCTGCTCCTCTGACTATGGAATCTCCTATCAACACTGCCGTCCTCTTCACCTCTACGCTCCTTCGACTATGGAATCTCTTATCAACACTGCAGTCCTCTTCACCTCTCTGCTCCTCTGACTATGGAATCTCCTATCAACACTGTCGTCCTCTTCACCTCTCTGCTCCTCTGACTAGGAAATCTCTTATCAACACTCCCGTCCTCTTCACCTCTCTGCTCCTCTGAATATGGAATCTCCTATCAACAATGCCGTCCTCTTCACCTCTCTGCTCCTCTGACTATGGAATCTCCTATCAACACTGCAGTCCTCTTCACCTCTCTGCTCCTCTGACTATGGAATCTCGTATCAAAACTGCCGTCCTCTTCACCTGTCTGCTCCTCTGACTATGGAATCTCCTAACAACACTGCTGTCCTCTTCACCTCTCTGCTCCTCTGACTAGGAAATCTCCTATCAACACTGCTGTCCTCTTCACCTCTATGCTTCTCTGACAATGGAATCTCCTATCAACACTGCCGTCCTCTTCACCTCTCTGCTCCTCTGACTATGGAATCTCCTATCAACACTGCCGTCCTCTTCACCTCTATGCTCCTCTGACAGTGGACTCTCCTATCAACACTGCCGTCCTTTTCACCTCTCTGCTCCTCTGACTATGGAATCTCCTATCAACACTGCAGTCCTCTTCACCTCTCTGCTCCTCTGACTATGGAATCTCCTATCAACACTGCCGTCCTCTTCACCTCTCTGCTCCTCTGATTAGGAAATCTCCTATCAACACTGCCGTCCTCTTCACCTCTCTGCTCCTCTGACTATGGAATCTCCTATCAACACTGCAGTCCTCTTCACCTCTCTGCAACTCTGACTATGGAATCTCCTATCAACACTGCCGTCCTCTTCACCTCTCTGCTCCTCTGACTATGGAATCTCCTATAAACACTGCCGTCCTCTTCACCTCTCTGCTCCTCTGACTATGGAATCTCCTATCAACACTGCAGTCCTCTTCACCTCTCTGCTCCTCTGACTAGGAAATCCCTTATCAACACTGCAGTCCCCTTCACCTCTCTGCTCCTCGGACTATGGAATCTCCTATCAACACTGCCGTCCTCTTCACCTCTCTGCTCCTCTGACTCTGGAATCTCCTATCAACACTGCAGTCCTCTTCACCTCTCTGCTCCTCTGACTATGGAATCTCCTATCAACACTGCCGTCCTCTTCACCTCTCTGCTCCTCTGACTATGGAATCTCCTATCAACACTGCAATCCTTTTCACCTCTCTGCTCCTCTGACTATGGAATCTCCTATCAAAACTGCAGTCCTCTTCAGCTCTCTGCTCCTCTAACTAGGAAATCTCCTATCTGCACTGCAGTCCTCTTCACCTCTCTGCTCCTCTGACAATGGAATCTCCTATCAACACTGCCGTCCTCTATACCACACTGCTCCTCTGACTATGGAATCTACAATCAACACTGTCGTCCTCTTCACCTCTCTGCTCCTCCGACTATGGAATCTCCTATCAACACTGCCGTCCTCTTCACCTCTCTGCTCCTCTGACTATGGAATCTCCTATCAACACTGTAGTCCTCTTCACCTCTCTGCTCCTCTGACTATGGAATCTCCTATCAACACTGCCGTCCTCTTCACCTCTCTGCTCCTCTGACTAGGAAATCTCTTATCAACACTGCCGTCCTCTTCACCTCTCTGCTCCTCTGACTATGGAATCTCCTATCAACACAGCCGTCCTCTTCAACTCTCTGCTCCACTGAATATGGAATCACCTATCAACACTGCAGTCCTCTTCACCTCTCTACTCCTCTGACTAGGAAATCTCCTATCAACACTGCCGTCCTCTTCACCTCTATTCACCTCTGACAATGGAATCTCCTATCAACACTGCAGTCCTCTTCACCTCTCTGCTCCTCTTACTAGGAAATCTCTTATCAACACTGCAGTCCTCTTCACCTCTCTGCTCCTCTGACTATGGAATCTCCTATGAACACTGCCGTCCTCTTCACCTCTATGCTCCTCTGACTATGGAAATCTCCTATCAACACTGCAGTCCTCTTCAACTCTCTGCTCCTCTTACTAGGAAATCTCCTATCAACACTGCCGTCCTCTTCACCTCTATGCTCCTCTGACAATGGAATCTCCTATCAACACTGCCGTCCTCTTCACCTCTGTGCTCCTCTGACTATGGAATCTCCTATCAACACTGCAGTCCTCTTCACCCCTCTGCTCCTCTGACTATGGAATCTCCTATCAACACTGCCGTCCTCTTCACCTCTCTGCTCCTCTGATTAGGAAATCTCCTATCAACACTGGGGTCCTCTTCACCTCTCTGCTCCTCTGACTATGGAATCTCCTATCAACACTGCAGTCCTCTTCACCTCTCTGCAACTCTGACTATGGAATCTCCTATCAACACTGCCGTCCTCTTCACCTCTCTGCTCCTCTGACTATGGAATCTCCTATAAACACTGCCGTCCTCTTCACCTCTCTGCTCCTCTGACTATGGAATCTCCTATCAACACTGCAGTCCTCTTCACCTCTCTGCTCCTCTGACTAGGAAATCCCTTATCAACACTGCAGTCCCCTTCACCTCTCTGCTCCTCGGACTATGGAATCTCCTATCAACACTGCCGTCCTCTTCACCTCTCTGCTCCTCCGACTCTGGAATCTCCTATCAACACTGCAGTCCTCTTCACCTCTCTGCTCCTCTGACTATGGAATCTCCTATCAACACTGCCGTCCTCTTCACCTCTCTGCTCCTCTGACTATGGAATCTCCTATCAACACTGCAATACTTTTCACCTCTCTGCTCCTCTGACTATGGAATCTCCTATCAAAACTGCAGTCCTCTTCACCTCTCTGCTCCTCTAACTAGGAAATCTCCTATCTGCACTGCAGTCCTCTTCACCTCTCTGCTCCTCTGACAATGGAATCTCCTATCAACACTGCCGTCCTCTATACCACACTGCTCCTCTGACTATGGAATCTACAATCAACACTGTCGTCCTCTTCACCTCTCTGCTCCTCCGACTATGGAATCTCCTATCAACACTGCCGTCCTCTTCACCTCTCTGCTCCTCTGACTATGGAATCTCCTATCAACACTGTAGTCCTCTTCACCTCTCTGCTCCTCTGACTATGGAATCTCCTATCAACACTGCCGTCCTCTTCACCTCTCTGCTCCTCTGACTAGGAAATCTCTTATCAACACTGCCGTCCTCTTCACCTCTCTGCTCCTCTGACTATGGAATCTCCTATCAACACAGCCGTCCTCTTCAACTCTCTGCTCCACTGAATATGGAATCTCCTATCAACACTGCAGTCCTCTTCACCTCTCTACTCCTCTGACTAGGAAATCTCCTATCAACACTGCCGTCCTCTTCACCTCTATTCACCTCTGACAATGGAATCTCCTATCAACACTGCAGTCCTCTTCACCTCTCTGCTCCTCTTACTAGGAAATCTCTTATCAACACTGCAGTCCTCTTCACCTCTCTGCTCCTCTGACTATGGAATCTCCTATGAACACTGCCGTCCTCTTCACCTCTATGCTCCTCTGACTATGGAATCTCCTATCAACACTGCCGTCCTCTTCACCCCTCTGCTCCTCTGACTATGGAATCTCCTATCAACACTGCCGTCCTCTTCACCTCTCTGCTACTCTGACTACGGAATCTCCTATCAACACTGCCGTCCTCTTCACCTCTCTGCTCCTCTCACTAGGAAATCTCCTATCAGCACTGCCGTCCTCTTCACCTCTATGCTCCTCTGACAATGGAATCTCCTATCAACACTGCCGTCCTCTTCACCTCTCTGCTACTCCGACTATGGAATCTCCTATCAACACTGCAGTCCTCTTCACCTCTCTGCTCCTCTGACTATGGAATCTCCTATCAACACTGCAGTCCTATTCACCTCTCTGCTCCTCTGACTAGGAAATCTCTTATCAACACTGCAGTCCTCTTCACCTCTCTGCTCCTCTGACTAGGAAATCTCTTATCAACACTGCCGTCCTCTTCACCTCTCTGCTCCTCTGACTAGGAAATCTCTTATCAACACTGCAGTCCTCTTCACCTCTCTGCTCCTCTGACACAGAAATCTCTTATCAACACTGCAGTCCTCTTCACCTCTCTGCTCCTCTGACTATGGAATCTCTTATCAACACTGCCATCCTCTTCACGTCTCTGCTCCTCTGACTAGGAAATCTCTTATCAACACTGCAGTCCTCTTCACCTCTCTGCTCCTCTTACTAGGAAATCTCTTATCAACACTGCCGTCCTCTTCACCTCTCTGCTACTCTGACTACGGAATCTCCTATCAACACTGCCGTCCTCTTCACCTCTCTGCTCCTCTCACTAGGAAATCTCCTATCAGCACTGCCGTCCTCTTCACCTCTATGCTCCTCTGACAATGGAATCTCCTATCAACACTGCCGTCCTCTTCACCTCTCTGCTACTCCGACTATGGAATCTCCTATCAACACTGCAGTCCTCTTCACCTCTCTGCTCCTCTGACTATGGAATCTCCTATCAACACTGCAGTCCTATTCACCTCTCTGCTCCTCTGACTAGGAAATCTCTTATCAACACTGCAGTCCTCTTCACCTCTCTGCTCCTCTGACTAGGAAATCTCTTATCAACACTGCCGTCCTCTTCACCTCTCTGCTCCTCTGACTAGGAAATCTCTTATCAACACTGCAGTCCTCTTCACCTCTCTGCTCCTCTGACACAGAAATCTCTTATCAACACTGCAGTCCTCTTCACCTCTCTGCTCCTCTGACTAGGAAATCTCTTATCAACACTGCCGTCCTCTTCACCTCTCTGCTCCTCTGACTATGGAATCTCTTATCAACACTGCCATCCTCTTCACGTCTCTGCTCCTCTGACTAGGAAATCTCTTATCAACACTGCAGTCCTCTCCACCTCTCTGCTCCTCTTACTAGGAAATCTCTTATCAACACTGCAGTCCTCTTCACCTCTCTGCTCCTCTGACTAGGAAATCTCTTATCAACACTGCCGTCCTCTTCACCTCTCTGCTCCTCTGACAAAGAAATCTCCTATCAACACTGAAGTCCTCTTCACCTCTCTGCACCTCTGACTAGGAAATCTCTTATCAACACTGCCGTCCTCTTCACCTCCCTGCTCCTCTGACTAGGAAATCTCTTATCAACACTGCCGTCCTCTTCACCTCTATGCTCCTCTGACTATGGAATCTCCTATCAACACTGCCGTCCTCTATACCACACTGCTCCTCTGACTATGGAATCTACAATCAACACTGTCGTCCTCTTCACCTCTCTGCTCCTCCGACTATGGAATCTCCTATCAACACTGCCGTCCTCTTCACCTCTCTGCTCCTCTGACTATGGAATCTCCTATCAACACTGTAGTCCTCTTCACCTCTCTGCTCCTCTGACTATGGAATCTCCTATGAACACTGCCGTCCTCTTCACCTCTCTGCTCCTCTGACTAGGAAATCTCTTGTCAACACTGCCGTCCTCTTCACCTCTCTGCTCCTCTGACAAAGAAATCTCTTATCAACACTGCAGTCCTCTTCACCTCTCTGCTCCTCTGACTAGGAAATCTCCTATCTGCACTGCAGTCCTCTTCACCTCTCTGCTCCTCTGACAATGGAATCTCCTATCAACACTGCCGTCCTCTATACCACACTGCTCCTCTGACTATGGAATCTACAATCAACACTGTCGTCCTCTTCACCTCTCTGCTCCTCCGACTATGGAATCTCCTATCAACACTGCCGTCCTCTTCACCTCTCTGCTCCTCTGACTATGGAATCTCCTATCAACACTGTAGTCCTCTTCACCTCTCTGCTCCTCTGACTATGGAATCTCCTATGAACACTGCCGTCCTCTTCACCTCTCTGCTCCTCTGACTAGGAAATCTCTTGTCAACACTGCCGTCCTCTTCACCTCTCTGCTCCTCTGACAAAGAAATCTCTTATCAACACTGCAGTCCTCTTCACCTCTCTGCTCCTCTGACTAGGAAATCTCTTATCAACACTGCAGTCCTCTTCACCTCTCTGCTCCTCTGACTAGGAAATCTCTTATCAACACTGCCGTCCTCTTCACCTCTCTGCTCCTCTGACAAAGAAATCTCCTATCAACACTGAAGTCCTCTTCACCTCTCTGCACCTCTGACTAGGAAATCTCTTATCAACACTGCCGTCCTCTTCACCTCCCTGCTCCTCTGACTAGGAAATCTCTTATCAACACTGCCGTCCTCTTCACCTCTATGCTCCTCTGACTATGGAATCTCCTATCAACACTGCCGTTCTCTTCACCTCTCTGCTCCTCTGCCTAGGAGATCTCCTGTCAACACTGCAGTCCTCTTCAGCTCTCTGCTCCTCTGATTAGGAAATCTCTTATCAAAACTGCAGTCCTCTTCACCTCTCTGCTCCTCTGACTAAGAAATCTCTTATCAACACTGCAGTCCTCTTCACCTCACTGCTCCTCTGACTAGGAAATCTCTTATCAACACTGCAGTCCTCTTCACCTCCCTGCTCCTCTGACTAGGAAATCTCTTATCAACACTGCAATCCTTTTCACCTCTCTGCTCCTCTGACTATGGAATCTCCTATCAAAACTGCAGTCCTCTTCACCTCTCTGCTCCTCTGACTAGGAAATCTCCTATCTGCACTGCAGTCCTCTTCACCTCTCTGCTCCTCTGACAATGGAATCTCCTATCAACACTGCCGTCCTCTATACCACACTGCTCCTCTGACTATGGAATCTACAATCAACACTGTCGTCCTCTTCACCTCTCTGCTCCTCCGACTATGGAATCTCCTATCAACACTGAAGTCCTCTTCACCTCTCTGCACCTCTGACTAGGAAATCTCTTATCAACACTGCCGTCCTCTTCACCTCCCTGCTCCTCTGACTAGGAAATCTCTTATCAACACTGCCGTCCTCTTCACCTCTATGCTCCTCTGACTATGGAATCTCCTATCAACACTGCCGTTCTCTTCACCTCTCTGCTCCTCTGCCTAGGAGATCTCCTGTCAACACTGCAGTCCTCTTCAGCTCTCTGCTCCTCTGATTAGGAAATCTCTTATCAAAACTGCAGTCCTCTTCACCTCTCTGCTCCTCTGACTAAGAAATCTCTTATCAACACTGCAGTCCTCTTCACCTCACTGCTCCTCTGACTAGGAAATCTCTTATCAACACTGCAGTCCTCTTCACCTCCCTGCTCCTCTGACTAGGAAATCTCTTATCAACACTGCAATCCTTTTCACCTCTCTGCTCCTCTGACTATGGAATCTCCTATCAAAACTGCAGTCCTCTTCACCTCTCTGCTCCTCTGACTAGGAAATCTCCTATCTGCACTGCAGTCCTCTTCACCTCTCTGCTCCTCTGACAATGGAATCTCCTATCAACACTGCCGTCCTCTATACCACACTGCTCCTCTGACTATGGAATCTACAATCAACACTGTCGTCCTTTTCACCTCTCTGCTCCTCCGACTATGGAATCTCCTATCAAAACTGCAGTCCTCTTCACCTCTCTGCTCCTCTGACTAGGAAATCTCCTATCTGCACTGCAGTCCTCTTCACCTCTCTGCTCCTCTGACAATGGAATCTCCTATCAACACTGCCGTCCTCTATACCACACTGCTCCTCTGACTATGGAATCTACAATCAACACTGTCGTCCTCTTCACCTCTCTGCTCCTCCGACTATGGAATCTCCTATCAACACTGCCGTCCTCTTCACCTCTCTGCTCCTCTGACTATGGAATCTCCTATCAACACTGTAGTCCTCTTCACCTCTCTGCTCCTCTGACTATGGAATCTCCTATGAACACTGCCGTCCTCTTCACCTCTCTGCTCCTCTGACTAGGAAATCTCTTGTCAACACTGCCGTCCTCTTCACCTCTCTGCTCCTCTGACAAAGAAATCTCTTATCAACACTGCAGTCCTCTTCACCTCTCTGCTCCTCTGACTAGGAAATCTCTTATCAACACTGCAGTCCTCTTCACCTCTCTGCTCCTCTGACTAGGAAATCTCTTATCAACACTGCCGTCCTCTTCACCTCTCTGCTCCTCTGACAAAGAAATCTCCTATCAACACTGAAGTCCTCTTCACCTCTCTGCACCTCTGACTAGGAAATCTCTTATCAACACTGCCGTCCTCTTCACCTCCCTGCTCCTCTGACTAGGAAATCTCTTATCAACACTGCCGTCCTCTTCACCTCTATGCTCCTCTGACTATGGAATCTCCTATCAACACTGCCGTTCTCTTCACCTCTCTGCTCCTCTGCCTAGGAGATCTCCTGTCAACACTGCAGTCCTCTTCAGCTCTCTGCTCCTCTGATTAGGAAATCTCTTATCAAAACTGCAGTCCTCTTCACCTCTCTGCTCCTCTGACTAAGAAATCTCTTATCAACACTGCAGTCCTCTTCACCTCACTGCTCCTCTGACTAGGAAATCTCTTATCAACACTGCAGTCCTCTTCACCTCCCTGCTCCTCTGACTAGGAAATCTCTTATCAACACTGCAATCCTTTTCACCTCTCTGCTCCTCTGACTATGGAATCTCCTATCAAAACTGCAGTCCTCTTCACCTCTCTGCTCCTCTGACTAGGAAATCTCCTATCTGCACTGCAGTCCTCTTCACCTCTCTGCTCCTCTGACAATGGAATCTCCTATCAACACTGCCGTCCTCTATACCACACTGCTCCTCTGACTATGGAATCTACAATCAACACTGTCGTCCTCTTCACCTCTCTGCTCCTCCGACTATGGAATCTCCTATCAACACTGCCGTCCTCTTCACCTCTCTGCTCCTCTGACTATGGAATCTCCTATCAACACTGTAGTCCTCTTCACCTCTCTGCTCCTCTGACTATGGAATCTCCTATGAACACTGCCGTCCTCTTCACCTCTCTGCTCCTCTGACTAGGAAATCTCTTGTCAACACTGCCGTCCTCTTCACCTCTCTGCTCCTCTGACAAAGAAATCTCTTATCAACACTGCAGTCCTCTTCACCTCTCTGCTCCTCTGACTAGGAAATCTCTTATCAACACTGCCGTCCTCTTCACCTCTCTGCTCCTCTGACTATGGAATCTCTTATCAACACTGCCATCCTCTTCACGTCTCTGCTCCTCTGAGTAGGAAATCTCTTATCAACACTGCAGTCCTCTTCACCTCTCTGCTCCTCTGACTAGGAAATCTCTTATCAACACTGCAGTCCTCTTCACCTCTCTGCTCCTCTGACTAGGAAATCTCTTATCAACACTGCCGTCCTCTTCACCTCTCTGCTCCTCTGACAAAGAAATCTCCTATCAACACTGAAGTCCTCTTCACCTCTCTGCTCCTCTGACTAGGAAATCTCTTATCAACACTGCCGTCCTCTTCACTTCCCTGCTCCTCTGACTAGGAAATCTCTTATCAACACTGCCGTCCTCTTCACCTCTATGCTCCTCTGACTATGGAATCTCCTATCAACACTGCCGTCCTCTTCACCTCTCTGCTCCTCTGACTAGGAAATCTCCTGTCAACACTGCAGTCCTCTTCAGCTCTCTGCTCCTCTGATTAGGAAATCTCTTATCAAAACTGCAGTCCTCTTCACCTCTCTGCTCCTCTGACTAAGAAATCTCTTATCAACACTGCAGTCCTCTTCACCTCTCTGCTCCTCTGACTAGGAAATCTCTTATCAACACTGCAGTCCTCTTCACCTCCCTGCTCCTCTGACTAGGAAATCTCTTATCAACACTGCAATCCTTTTCACCTCTCTGCTCCACTGACTATGGAATCTCCTATCAAAACTGCAGTCCTCTTCACCTCTCTGCTCCTCTGACTAGGAAATCTCCTATCTGCACTGCAGTCCTCTTCACCTCTCTGCTCCTCTGACAATGGAATCTCCTATCAACACTGCCGTCCTCTATACCACACTGCTCCTCTGACTATGGAATCTACAATCAACACTGTCGTCCTCTTCACCTCTCTGCTCCTCCGACTATGGAATCTCCTATCAACACTGCCGTCCTCTTCACCTCTCTGCTCCTCTGACTATGGAATCTCCTATCAACACTGTAGTCCTCTTCACCTCTCTGCTCCTCTGACTATGGAATCTCCTATGAACACTGCCGTCCTCTTCACCTCTCTGCTCCTCTGACTAGGAAATCTCTTGTCAACACTGCCGTCCTCTTCACCTCTCTGCTCCTCTGACAAAGAAATCTCTTATCAACACTGCAGTCCTCTTCACCTCTCTGCTCCTCTGACTAGGAAATCTCTTATCAACACTGCCGTCCTCTTCACCTCTCTGCTCCTCTGACTATGGAATCTCTTATCAACACTGCCATCCTCTTCACGTCTCTGCTCCTCTGAGTAGGAAATCTCTTATCAACACTGCAGTCCTCTTCACCTCTCTGCTCCTCTGACTAGGAAATCTCTTATCAACACTGCAGTCCTCTTCACCTCTCTGCTCCTCTGACTAGGAAATCTCTTATCAACACTGCCGTCCTCTTCACCTCTCTGCTCCTCTGACAAAGAAATCTCCTATCAACACTGAAGTCCTCTTCACCTCTCTGCTCCTCTGACTAGGAAATCTCTTATCAACACTGCCGTCCTCTTCACCTCCCTGCTCCTCTGACTAGGAAATCTCTTATCAACACTGCCGTCCTCTTCACCTCTATGCTCCTCTGACTATGGAATCTCCTATCAACACTGCCGTCCTCTTCACCTCTCTGCTCCTCTGACTAGGAAATCTCCTGTCAACACTGCAGTCCTCTTCAGCTCTCTGCTCCTCTGACTAAGAAATCTCTTATCAACACTGCAGTCCTCTTCACCTCTCTGCTCCTCTGACTAGGAAATCTCTTATCAACACTGCAGTCCTCTTCACCTCCCTGCTCCTCTGACTAGGAAATCTCTTATCAACACTGCAATCCTTTTCACCTCTCTGCTCCTCTGACTATGGAATCTCCTATCAAAACTGCAGTCCTCTTCACCTCTCTGCTCCTCTGACTAGGAAATCTCCTATCTGCACTGCAGTCCTCTTCACCTCTCTGCTCCTCTGACAATGGAATCTCCTATCAACACTGCCGTCCTCTATACCACACTGCTCCTCTGACTATGGAATCTACAATCAACACTGTCGTCCTCTTCACCTCTCTGCTCCTCCGACTATGGAATCTCCTATCAACACTGCCGTCCTCTTCACCTCTCTGCTCCTCTGACTATGGAATCTCCTATCAACACTGTAGTCCTCTTCACCTCTCTGCTCCTCTGACTATGGAATCTCCTATGAACACTGCCGTCCTCTTCACCTCTCTGCTCCTCTGACTAGGAAATCTCTTGTCAACACTGCCGTCCTCTTCACCTCTCTGCTCCTCTGACTATGGAATCTCCTATCAACACAGCCGTCCTCTTCAACTCTCTGCTCCTCTGAATATGGAATCTCCTATCAACACTGCAGTCCTCTTCACCTCTCTACTCCTCTGACTAGGAAATCTCCTATCAACACTGCCGTCCTCTTCACCTCTATTCACCTCTGACAATGGAATCTCCTATCAACACTGCAGTCCTCTTCACGTCTCTGCTCCTCTTACTAGGAAATCTCTTATCAACACTGCAGTCCTCTTCACCTCTCTGCTCCTCTGACTATGGAATCTCCTATGAACACTGCCGTCCTCTTCACCTCTATGCTCCTCTGACTATGGAAATCTCTTATCAACACTGCAGTCCTCTTCAACTCTCTGCTCCTCTTACTAGGAAATTTCCTATCAACACTGCCGTCCTCTTCACCTCTATGCTCCTCTGACAATGGAATCTCCTATCAACACTGCCGTCCTCTTCACCTCTCTGCTCCTCTTACTATGGAATCTCCTATCAACACTGCCGTCCTCTTCACCTCTCTGCTACTCTGACTACGGAATCTCCTATCAACACTGCCGTCCTCTTCACCTCTATGCTCCTCTGACAATGGAATCTCCTATCAACACTGCCGTCCTCTTCACCTCTCTGCTCCTCTGACTAGGAAATCTCCTATCAACACTGCAGTCCTCTTCACCTCTCTGCTCCTCTGACTATGGAATCTCCTATCAACACTGCAGTCCTCTTCACCTCTCTGCTCCTCTGACTATGGAATCTCCTATCAACACTGCAGTCCTCTTCAGATCTCTGCTCCTCTGACTAGGAAATCTCTTATCAACACTGCCGTCCTCTTCACCGCTCTGCTCCTCTGTCTATGGAGTCTCCGATCAACACTGCCGTCCTCTTCACCTCTCTGCTCCTCTGTCTATGGAGTCTCCGATCAACACTGCCGTCCTCTTCACATCTCTGCTCCTCTGACTAGGAAATCTCGTATCAACACTGCAGTCCTCTTCGCCTCTCTGCTCCTCTGACTAGGAAATCTCCTATCAACACTGCAGTCCTCTTCAACTCTCTGCTCCTCTGACTATGGAATCTCCTATCAACACTGCAGTCCTCTTCACCTCTCTGTTCCTCTGACTATGGAATATCCTATCAACACTGCCGTCCTCTTCACCTCTCTGCTACTCCGACTATGGAATATCCTATCAACACTGCCATCCTCTTCACCTCTCTGCTCCTCTGACTATGGAATCTCCTATCAACACTGCAGTCCACTTCACCTCTCTGCTCCTCTGACTAGGAAATCTCTTATCAACACTGCCGTCCTCTTCACCTCTTTGCTCCTCTGAGTATGCAATCTCCTATCAACACTGCCGTCCTCGTCACCTCTCTGCTCCTCTGACTATGGAATCTCCTATCAACACTGCCGTCCTCTTCACCTCTCTGCTCCTCTGACTAGGA
Organism: Hemitrygon akajei; assembly: GCF_048418815.1. Lineage (NCBI taxonomy): Eukaryota > Metazoa > Chordata > Chondrichthyes > Myliobatiformes > Dasyatidae > Hemitrygon > Hemitrygon akajei. The sequence continues at coordinate 4,551,329 of NC_133150.1, read as the reverse complement.
AATCTCCTATCAAAACTGCCGTCCTCTTCACCTCTCTGCTCCTCTGACTATGGAATCTCCTATCAACACTGCCGTCCTCTTCACCTCTCTGCTCCTCTGACTATGGAATCTACAATCAACACTGTCGTCCTCTTCACATCTCTGCTCCTCCGACTATGGAATCTCCTATCAACACTGCCGTCCTCTTCACCTCTCTGCTCCTCTGACTATGGAATCTCCTATCAACACTGTAGTCCTCTTCACCTCTCTGCTCCTCTGACTATGGAATCTCCTATGAACACTGCCGTACTCTTCACCTCTCTGCTCCTCTGACTAGGAAATCTCTTGTCAACACTGCCGTCCTCTTCACCTCTCTGCTCCTCTGACTATGGAATCTCCTATCAACACAGCCGTCCTCTTCAACTCTCTGCTCCTCTGAATATGGAATCTCCTATCAACACTGCAGTCCTCTTCACCTCTCTGCTCCTCTTACTAGGAAATCTCTTATCAACACTGCAGTCCTCTTCACCTCTCTGCTCCTCTGACTATGGAATCTCCTATGAACACTGCCGTCCTCTTCACCTCTATGCTCCTCTGACTATGGAAATCTCTTATCAACACTGCAGTCCTCTTCAACTCTCTGCTCCTCTTACTAGGAAATCTCCTATCAACAATGCCGTCCTCTTCACCTCTATGCTCCTCTGACAATGGAATCTCCTATCAACACTGCCGTCCTCTTCACCTCTCTGCTCCTCTTACTATGGAATCTCCTATCAACACTGCAGTCCTCTTCACCCCTCTGCTCCTCTGTCTATGGAATCTCCTATCAACACTGCCGTCCTCTTCACCTCTCTGCTACTCTGACTACGGAATCTCCTATCAACACTGCCGTCCTCTTCACCTCTATGCTCCTCTGACAATGGAATCTCCTATCAACACTGCCGTCCTCTTCACCTCTCTGCTCCTCTGACTATGGAATCTCCTATCAACACTGCTGTCCCCTTCACCTCTCTGCTCCTCTGACTATGGAATCTCCTATCAACACTGCTGTCCCCTTCACCTCTCTGCTCCTCTGACTATGGAATCTCCTATCAACACTGCCGTCCTCTTCACCTCTCTGCTCCTCTGACAATGAAATCTCCTATCAACACTGCCGTCCTCTTCACCTCTCTGCTCCTCTGACTATGGAATCTCCTATCAACACTGCAGTCCTCTTCACCCCTCTGCTCCTCTGACTAGGAAATCTCTTATCAACACTGCCGTCCTCTTCACCGCTCTGCTCCTCTGTCTATGGAGTCTCCGATCAACACTGCCATCCTCTTCACCTCTCTGCTCCTCTGACTAGGAAATCTCGTATCAACACTGCAGTCCTCTTCGCCTCTCTGCTCCTCTGACTAGGAAATCTCCTATCAACACTGCCGTCCTCTTCACCTCTCTGCTCCTCTGACTATGGAATCTCCTATCAACACTGCAGTCCTCTTCACCTCTCTGCTCCTCTGACTAGGAAATCTCTTATCAACACTGCCGTCCTCTTCACCGCTCTGCTCCTCTGTCTATGGAGTCTCCGATCAACACTGCCATCCTCTTCACCTCTCTGCTCCTCTGACTAGGAAATCTCGTATCAACACTGCAGTCCTCTTCGCCTCTCTGCTCCTCTGACTAGGAAATCTCCTATCAACACTGCCGTCCTCTTCACCTCTCTGCTCCTCTGACTATGGAATCTCCTATCAACACTGCTGTCCTCTTCAACTCTCTGCTCCTCTGACTATGGAATCTCCTATCAACACTGCAGTCCTCTTCACCTCTCTGCTCCTCTGACTATGGAATCTCTTATCAACACTGCAGTCCTCTTCACCTCTCTGCTCCTCTGACTAGGAAATCTCTTATCAACACTGCAGTCCTCTTCACCTCTCTGCTCCTCTGACTAGGAAATCTCTTATCAACACTGCAGTCCTGTTCACCTCTCTGTTCCTCTGACTATGGAATCTCCTATCAACACTGCCGTCCTCTTCACCTCTCTGCTCCTCCGACTATGGAATCTCCTATCAACACTGCAGTCCTCTTCACCTCTCTGCTCCTCTGTCTATGGAATCTCCTATCAACACTGCCGTCCTCTTCATCTCTCTGCTCCTCTGACTATGGAATCTCCTATCAACACTGCCGTCCTCTTCACCTCTCTGCTCATCTGACTATGGAATCTCCTATCAACTGCCATCCTCTTCACCTCTCTGTTCCTCTGACTATGGAATGTCCTATCAACACTGCCGTCCTCTTCACCTCTCTGCTACTCCGACTATGGAATCTCCTATCAACACTGCAGTCCTCTTCACCTCTCTGCTCCTCTGACTATGGAATCTCCTATCAACACTGCCATCCTCTTCACCTCTCTGCTCCTCTGAATATGGAATCTCCTATCAACACTGCCGTCCTCTTCACCTCTCTGCTCCTCTGACTAGGAAATCTCCTATCAAAACTGCCGTCCTCTTCACCTCTCTGCTCCTCTGACTATGGAATCTCCTATCAACACTGCCGTCCTCTTCACCTCTCTGCTCCTCTGACTATGGAATCTACAATCAACACTGTCGTCCTCTTCACATCTCTGCTCCTCCGACTATGGAATCTCCTATCAACACTGCCGTCCTCTTCACCTCTCTGCTCCTCTGACTATGGAATCTCCTATCAACACTGTAGTCCTCTTCACCTCTCTGCTCCTCTGACTATGGAATCTCCTATGAACACTGCCGTACTCTTCACCTCTCTGCTCCTCTGACTAGGAAATCTCTTGTCAACACTGCCGTCCTCTTCACCTCTCTGCTCCTCTGACTATGGAATCTCCTATCAACACAGCCGTCCTCTTCAACTCTCTGCTCCTCTGAATATGGAATCTCCTATCAACACTGCAGTCCTCTTCACCTCTCTGCTCCTCTTACTAGGAAATCTCTTATCAACACTGCAGTCCTCTTCACCTCTCTGCTCCTCTGACTATGGAATCTCCTATGAACACTGCCGTCCTCTTCACCTCTATGCTCCTCTGACTATGGAAATCTCTTATCAACACTGCAGTCCTCTTCAACTCTCTGCTCCTCTTACTAGGAAATCTCCTATCAACAATGCCGTCCTCTTCACCTCTATGCTCCTCTGACAATGGAATCTCCTATCAACACTGCCGTCCTCTTCACCTCTCTGCTCCTCTTACTATGGAATCTCCTATCAACACTGCAGTCCTCTTCACCCCTCTGCTCCTCTGACTATGGAATCTCCTATCAACACTGCCGTCCTCTTCACCTCTCTGCTACTCTGACTACGGAATCTCCTATCAACACTGCCGTCCTCTTCACCTCTATGCTCCTCTGACAATGGAATCTCCTATCAACACTGCCGTCCTCTTCACCTCTCTGCTCCTCTGACTATGGAATCTCCTATCAACACTGCTGTCCCCTTCACCTCTCTGCTCCTCTGACTATGGAATCTCCTATCAACACTGCTGTCCCCTTCACCTCTCTGCTCCTCTGACTATGGAATCTCCTATCAACACTGCCGTCCTCTTCACCTCTCTGCTCCTCTGACAATGGAATCTCCTATCAACACTGCCGTCCTCTTCACCTCTCTGCTCCTCTGACTATGGAATCTCCTATCAACACTGCAGTCCTCTTCACCCCTCTGCTCCTCTGACTAGGAAATCTCTTATCAACACTGCCGTCCTCTTCACCGCTCTGCTCCTCTGTCTATGGAGTCTCCGATCAACACTGCCATCCTCTTCACCTCTCTGCTCCTCTGACTAGGAAATCTCGTATCAACACTGCAGTCCTCTTCGCCTCTCTGCTCCTCTGACTAGGAAATCTCCTATCAACACTGCCGTCCTCTTCACCTCTCTGCTCCTCTGACTATGGAATCTCCTATCAACACTGCAGTCCTCTTCACCTCTCTGCTCCTCTGACTAGGAAATCTCTTATCAACACTGCCGTCCTCTTCACCGCTCTGCTCCTCTGTCTATGGAGTCTCCGATCAACACTGCCATCCTCTTCACCTCTCTGCTCCTCTGACTAGGAAATCTCGTATCAACACTGCAGTCCTCTTCGCCTCTCTGCTCCTCTGACTAGGAAATCTCCTATCAACACTGCCGTCCTCTTCACCTCTCTGCTCCTCTGACTATGGAATCTCCTATCAACACTGCTGTCCTCTTCAACTCTCTGCTCCTCTGACTATGGAATCTCCTATCAACACTGCAGTCCTCTTCACCTCTCTGCTCCTCTGACTATGGAATCTCTTATCAACACTGCAGTCCTCTTCACCTCTCTGCTCCTCTGACTAGGAAATCTCTTATCAACACTGCAGTCCTCTTCACCTCTCTGCTCCTCTGACTAGGAAATCTCTTATCAACACTGCAGTCCTCTTCACCTCTCTGTTCCTCTGACTATGGAATCTCCTATCAACACTGCCGTCCTCTTCACCTCTCTGCTCCTCCGACTATGGAATCTCCTATCAACACTGCAGTCCTCTTCACCTCTCTGCTCCTCTGTCTATGGAATCTCCTATCAACACTGCCGTCCTCTTCATCTCTCTGCTCCTCTGACTATGGAATCTCCTATCAACACTGCCGTCCTCTTCACCTCTCTGCTCATCTGACTATGGAATCTCCTATCAACTGCCATCCTCTTCACCTCTCTGTTCCTCTGACTATGGAATGTCCTATCAACACTGCCGTCCTCTTCACCTCTCTGCTACTCCGACTATGGAATCTCCTATCAACACTGCAGTCCTCTTCACCTCTCTGCTCCTCTGACTATGGAATCTCCTATCAACACTGCCATCCTCTTCACCTCTCTGCTCCTCTGACTATGGAATCTCCTATCAACACTGCAGTCCTCTTCACCTCTCTGCTCCTCTGACTAGGAAATCTCTTATCAACACTGCCGTCCTCTTCACCTCTTTGCTCCTCTGAGTATGCAATCTCCTATCAGCACTGCCGTCCTCGTCACCTCTCTGCTCCTCTGACTATGGAATCTCCTATCAACACTGCCGTCCTCATCACCTCTCTGCTCCTCTGACTAGGAAATCTCCTATCAAAACTGCCGTCCTCTTCACCTCTCTGCTCCTCTGACTATGGAATCTCCTATCAACACTGCCGTCCTCTTCACCTCTCTGCTCCTCTGACTATGGAATCTACAATCAACACTGTCGTCCTCTTCACCTCTCTGCTCCTCCGACTATGGAATCTCCTATCAACACTGCCGTCCTCTTCACCTCTCTGCTCCTCTGACTATGGAATCTCCTATCAACACTGTAGTCCTCTTCACCTCTCTGCTCCTCTGACTATGGAATCTCCTATGAACACTGCCGTCCTCTATACCACACTGCTCCTCTGACTATGGAATCTACAATCAACACTGTCGTCCTCTTCACCTCTCTGCTCCTCCGACTATGGAATCTCCTATCAACACTGCCGTCCTCTTCACCTCTCTGCTCCTCTGACTATGGAATCTCCTATCAACACTGTAGTCCTCTTCACCTCTCTGCTCCTCTGACTATGGAATCTCCTATCAACACAGCCGTCCTCTTTAACTCTCTGCTCCTCTGAATATGGAATCTCCTATCAACACTGCAGTCCTCTTCACCTCTCTACTCCTCTGACTAGGAAATCTCCTATCAACACTGCCGTCCTCTTCACCTCTATTCACCTCTGACAATGGAATCTCCTATCAACACTGCAGTCCTCTTCACCTCTGTGCTCCTCTGACTATGGAATCTCCAATGAACACTGCCGTCCTCTTCTCCTCTATGCTCCTCTGACTATTTATCAACACTGCAGTCCTCTTCAACTCTCTGCTCCTCTTACTAGGAAATCTCCTATCAACACTGCCGTCCTCTTCACCTCTATGCTCCTCTGACAATGGAATCTCCTATCAACACTGCCGTCCTCTTCACCTCTCTGCTCCTCTTACTATGGAATCTCCTATCAACACTGCAGTCCTCTTCACCCCTCTGCTCCTCTGACTATGGAATCTCCTATCAACACCGCCGTCCTCTTCACCTCACTGCTACTCTGACTACGGAATCTCCTATCAACACTGCCGTCCTCTTCACCTCTCTGCTCCTCTCACTAGGAAATCTCCTATCAGCACTGCCGTCCTCTTCACCTCTATGCTCCTCTGACAATGGAATCTCCTATCAACACTGCCGTCCTCTTCACCTCTCTGCTCCTCTGACTATGGAATCTCCTATCAACACTGCAGTCCTCTTCACCTCTCTGCTACTCTGACTATGGAATCTCCTATCAACCCTGCAGTCCTCTTCACCTCTCTGCTCCTCTCACTAGGAAATCTCCTATCAGCACTGCCGTCCTCTTCACCTCTATGCTCCTCTGACAATGGAATCTCCTATCAACACTGCCGTCCTCTTCCCCTCTCTGCTCCTCTGACTAGGAAATCTCCTATCAACACGGCAGTCCTCTTCAGATCTCTGCTCCTCTGACTAGGAAATCTCTTATCAACACTGCCGTCCTCTTCACCGCTCTGCTCCTCTGTCTATGGAGTCTCCGATCAACACTACCATCCTCTTCACCTCTCTGCTCCTCTGACTAGGAAATCTCGTATCAACACTGCAGTCCTCTTCGCCTCTCTGCTCCTCTGACTAGGAAATCTCCTATCAACACTGCAGTCCTCTTCAACTCTCTGCTCCTCTGACTCTGGAATCTCCTATCAACACTGCAGTCCTCTTCACCTCTCTGCTCCTCTGACTATGGAATCTCCTATCAACACTGCAGTCCTCTTCACATCTCTGCTCCTCTGACTATGAAATCTCTTATCAACACTGCAGTCCTCTTCACCTCTCTGCTCCTCTGACTAGGAAATCTCTTATCAATACTGCAGTCCTCTTCACCTCTCTGTTCCTCTGACTATGGAATCTCCTATCAACACTGCCGTCCTCTTCACCTCTCTGCTCCTCCGACTATGGAATCTCCTATCAACACTGCCGTCCTCTTCATCTCTCTGCTCCTCTGACTATGGAATCTCCTATCAACACTGCCGTCCTCTTCACCTCTCTGCTACTCTGACTACGGAATCTCCTATCAACACTGCCGTCCTCTTCACCTCTATGCTCCTCTGACAATGGAATCTCCTATCAACACTGCCGTCCTCTTCACCTCTCTGCTCCTCTGACTATGGAATCTCCTATCAACACTGCAGTCCTCTTCACCTCTCTGCTCCTCCGACTATGGAATCTCCTATCAACACTGCCGTCCTCTTCACCTCTCTGCTCCTCTGACTATGGAATCTCCTATCAACACTGCCGTCCTCTTCACCTCTATGCTCCTCTGACAATGGAATCTCCTATCAACACTGCCGTCCTCTTCACCTCTCTGCTCCTCCGACTATGGAATCTCCTATCAACACTGCCGTCCTCTTCACCTCTCTGCTCCTCTGACTATGGAATCTCCTATCAACACTGCAGTCCTCTTCACCTCTCTGCTCCTCTGACTATGGAATCTCCTATCAACACTGCCGTCCTCTTCACCTCTCTGCTCCTCCGACTATGGAATCTCCTATCAACACTGCAGTCCTCTTCACCTCTCTGCTCCTCTGTCTATGGAATCTCCTATCAACACTGCCGTCCTCTTCATCTCTCTGCTCCTCTGACTATGGAATCTCCTATCAACACTGCCGTCCTCTTCACCTCTCTGCTCATCTGACTATGGAATCTCCTATCAACTGCCATCCTCTTCACCTCTCTGTTCCTCTGACTATGGAATGTCCTATCAACACTGCCGTCCTCTTCACCTCTCTGCTACTCCGACTATGGAATCTCCTATCAACACTGCAGTCCTCTTCACCTCTCTGCTCCTCTGACTATGGAATCTCCTATCAACACTGCCATCCTCTTCACCTCTCTGCTCCTCTGACTATGGAATCTCCTATCAACACTGCAGTCCTCTTCACCTCTCTGCTCCTCTGACTAGGAAATCTCTTATCAACACTGCCGTCCTCTTCACCTCTTTGCTCCTCTGAGTATGCAATCTCCTATCAGCACTGCCGTCCTCGTCACCTCTCTGCTCCTCTGACTATGGAATCTCCTATCAACACTGCCGTCCTCATCACCTCTCTGCTCCTCTGACTAGGAAATCTCCTATCAAAACTGCCGTCCTCTTCACCTCTCTGCTCCACTGACTATGGAATCTCCTATCAACACTGCCGTCCTCTTCACCTCTCTGCTCCTCTGACTATGGAATCTACAATCAACACTGTCGTCCTCTTCACCTCTCTGCTCCTCCGACTATGGAATCTCCTATCAACACTGCCGTCCTCTTCACCTCTCTGCTCCTCTGACTATGGAATCTCCTATCAACACTGTAGTCCTCTTCACCTCTCTGCTCCTCTGACTATGGAATCTCCTATGAACACTGCCGTCCTCTATACCACACTGCTCCTCTGACTATGGAATCTACAATCAACACTGTCGTCCTCTTCACCTCTCTGCTCCTCCGACTATGGAATCTCCTATCAACACTGCCGTCCTCTTCACCTCTCTGCTCCTCTGACTATGGAATCTCCTATCAACACTGTAGTCCTCTTCACCTCTCTGCTCCTCTGACTATGGAATCTCCTATCCACACAGCCGTCCTCTTTAACTCTCTGCTCCTCTGAATATGGAATCTCCTATCAACACTGCAGTCCTCTTCACCTCTCTACTCCTCTGACTAGGAAATCTCCTATCAACACTGCCGTCCTCTTCACCTCTATTCACCTCTGACAATGGAATCTCCTATCAACACTGCAGTCCTCTTCACCTCTGTGCTCCTCTGACTATGGAATCTCCAATGAACACTGCCGTCCTCTTCTCCTCTATGCTCCTCTGACTATTTATCAACACTGCAGTCCTCTTCAACTCTCTGCTCCTCTTACTAGGAAATCTCCTATCAACACTGCCGTCCTCTTCACCTCTATGCTCCTCTGACAATGGAATCTCCTATCAACACTGCCGTCCTCTTCACCTCTCTGCTCCTCTTACTATGGAATCTCCTATCAACACTGCAGTCCTCTTCACCCCTCTGCTCCTCTGACTATGGAATCTCCTATCAACACCGCCGTCCTCTTCACCTCACTGCTACTCTGACTACGGAATCTCCTATCAACACTGCCGTCCTCTTCACCTCTCTGCTCCTCTCACTAGGAAATCTCCTATCAGCACTGCCGTCCTCTTCACCTCTATGCTCCTCTGACAATGGAATCTCCTATCAACACTGCCGTCCTCTTCACCTCTCTGCTCCTCTGACTATGGAATCTCCTATCAACACTGCAGTCCTCTTCACCTCTCTGCTACTCTGACTATGGAATCTCCTATCAACCCTGCAGTCCTCTTCACCTCTCTGCTCCTCTCACTAGGAAATCTCCTATCAGCACTGCCGTCCTCTTCACCTCTATGCTCCTCTGACAATGGAATCTCCTATCAACACTGCCGTCCTCTTCCCCTCTCTGCTCCTCTGACTAGGAAATCTCCTATCAACACGGCAGTCCTCTTCAGATCTCTGCTCCTCTGACTAGGAAATCTCTTATCAACACTGCCGTCCTCTTCACCGCTCTGCTCCTCTGTCTATGGAGTCTCCGATCAACATTACCATCCTCTTCACCTCTCTGCTCCTCTGACTAGGAAATCTCGTATCAACACTGCAGTCCTCTTCGCCTCTCTGCTCCTCTGACTAGGAAATCTCCTATCAACACTGCAGTCCTCTTCAACTCTCTGCTCCTCTGACTCTGGAATCTCCTATCAACACTGCAGTCCTCTTCACCTCTCTGCTCCTCTGACTATGGAATCTCCTATCAACACTGCAGTCCTCTTCACATCTCTGCTCCTCTGACTAGGAAATCTCTTATCAACACTGCAGTCCTCTTCACCTCTCTGCTCCTCTGACTAGGAAATCTCTTATCAATACTGCAGTCCTCTTCACCTCTCTGTTCCTCTGACTATGGAATCTCCTATCAACACTGCCGTCCTCTTCACCTCTCTGCTCCTCCGACTATGGAATCTCCTATCAACACTGCCGTCCTCTTCATCTCTCTGCTCCTCTGACTATGGAATCTCCTATCAACACTGCCGTCCTCTTCACCTCTCTGCTACTCTGACTACGGAATCTCCTATCAACACTGCCGTCCTCTTCACCTCTATGCTCCTCTGACAATGGAATCTCCTATCAACACTGCCGTCCTCTTCACCTCTCTGCTCCTCTGACTATGGAATCTCCTATCAACACTGCAGTCCTCTTCACCTCTCTGCTCCTCCGACTATGGAATCTCCTATCAACACTGCCGTCCTCTTCACCTCTCTGCTCCTCTGACTATGGAATCTCCTATCAACACTGCCGTCCTCTTCACCTCTATGCTCCTCTGACAATGGAATCTCCTATCAACACTGCCGTCCTCTTCACCTCTCTGCTCCTCCGACTATGGAATCTCCTATCAACACTGCCGTCCTCTTCACCTCTCTGCTCCTCTGACTATGGAATCTCCTATCAACACTGCAGTCCTCTTCACCTCTCTGCTCCTCTGACTATGGAATCTCCTATCAACACTGCAGTCCTCTTCACCTCTCTGCTCCTCTGACTATGGAATCTCCTATCAACACTGCCGTCCTCTTCACCTCTCTGCTCCTCTGACTATGGAATCTCCCATCAACACTGCAGTCCTCTTCACCTCTCTGCTCCTCTGACTATGGAATCTCCCATCAACACTGCCGTCCTCTTCATCTCTCTGCTCCTCTGACTATGGAATCTCCTATCAACACTGCCGTCCTCTTCACCTCTCTGCTCATCTGACTATGGAATCTCCTATCAACTGCCATCCTCTTCACCTCTCTGTTCCTCTGACTATGGAATGTCCTATCAACACTGCCGTCCTCTTCACCTCTCTGCTACTCCGACTATGCAATCTCCTATCAACACTGCAGTCCTCTTCACCTCTCTGCTCCTCTGACTATGGAATCTCCTATCAACACTGCCATCCTCTTCACCTCTCTGCTCCTCTGACTATGGAATCTCCTATCAACACTGCAGTCCTCTTCACCTCTCTGCTCCTCTGACTAGGAAATCTCTTATCAACACTGCCGTCCTCTTCACCTCTTTGCTCCTCTGAGTATGCAATCTCCTATCAACACTGCCGTCCTCGTCACCTCTCTGCTCCTCTGACTATGGAATCTCCTATCAACACTGCCGTCCTCATCACCTCTCTGCTCCTCTGACTAGGAAATCTCCTATCAAAACTGCCGTCCTCTTCACCTCTCTGCTCCTCTGACTATGGAATCTCCTATCAACACTGCCGTCCTCTTCACCTCTCTGCTCCTCTGACTATGGAATCTACAATCAACACTGTCGTCCTCTTCACCTCTCTGCTCCTCCGACTATGGAATCTCCTATCAACACTGCCGTCCTCTTCACCTCTCTGCTCCTCTGACTATGGAATCTCCTATCAACACTGTAGTCCTCTTCACCTCTCTGCTCCTCTGACTATGGAATCTCCTATGAACACTGCCGTACTCTTCACCTCTCTGCTCCTCTGACTAGGAAATCTCTTGTCAACACTGCCGTCCTCCTCACCTCTCTGCTCCTCTGACTATGGAATCTCCTATCAACACAGCCGTCCTCTTTAACTCTCTGCTCCTCTGAATATGGAATCTCCTATCAACACTGCAGTCCTCTTCACCTCTCTACTCCTCTGACTAGGAAATCTCCTATCAACACTGCCGTCCTCTTCACCTCTATTCACCTCTGACAATGGAATCTCCTATCAACACTGCAGTCCTCTTCACCTCTCTGCTCCTCTTACTAGGAAATCTCTTATCAACACTGCAGTCCTCTTCACCTCTCTGCTCCTCTGACTATGGAATCTCCTATGAAGACTGCCGTCCTCTTCACCTCTATGCTCCTCTGACTATGGAAATCTCTTATCAACACTGCAGTCCTCTTCAACTCTCTGCTCCTGTTACTAGGAAATCTCCTATCAACACTGCCGTCCTCTTCACCTCTATGCTCCTCTGACAATGGAATCTCCTATCAACACTGCCGTCCTCTTCACCTCTCTGCTCCTCTTACTATGGAATCTCCTATCAACACTGCAGTCCTCTTCACCCCTCTGCTCCTCTGACTATGGAATCTCCTATCAACACTGCCGTCCTCTTCACCTCTCTGCTACTCTGACTACGGAATCTCCTATCAACACTGCCGTCCTCTTCACCTCTCTGCTCCTCTCACTAGGAAATCTCCTATCAGCACTGCCGTCCTCTTCACCTCTATGCTCCTCTGACAATGGAATCTCCTATCAACACTGCCGTCCTCTTCAACTCTCTGCTCCTCTGACTATGGAATCTCCTATCAACACTGCAGTCCTCTTCACCTCTCTGCTACTCTGACTATGGAATCTCCTATCAACCCTGCAGTCCTCTTCACCTCTCTGCTCCTCTGACTAGGAAATCTCCTATCAACACTGCCGTCCTCTTAACCTCTCTGCTCATCTGACTATGGAATCTCCTATCAACTGCCATCCTCTTCACCTCTCTGTTCCTCTGACTATGGAATGTCCTATCAACACTGCCGTCCTCTTCACCTCTCTGCTACTCCGACTATGGAATCTCCTATCAACACTGCAGTCCTCTTCACCTCTCTGCTCCTCTGACTATGGAATCTCCTATCAACACTGCCATCCTCTTCACCTCTCTGCTCCTCTGACTATGGAATCTCCTATCAACACTGCAGTCCTCTTCACCTCTCTGCTCCTCTGACTAGGAAATCTCTTATCAACACTGCCGTCCTCTTCACCTCTCTGCTCCTCTGAGTATGCAATCTCCTATCAACACTGCCGTCCTCGTCACCTCTCTGCTCCTCTGACTATGGAATCTCCTATCAACACTGCCGTCCTCTTCACCTCTCTGCTCCTCAGACTAGGAAATCTCCTATCAAAACTGCCGTCCTCTTCACCTCTCTGCTCCTCTGACTATGGAATCTCCTATCAACACTGCAGTCCTCTTCACCTCTCTGCTCCTCTGACTATGGAATCTCCTATCAACACTGCCGTCCTCTTCACCTCTACGCTCCTTCGACTATGGAATCTCTTATCAACACTGTCGTCCTCTTCACCTCTCTACTCCTCTGACTAGGAAATCTCTTATCAACACTCCCGTCCTCTTCACCTCTCTGCTCCTCTGAATATGGAATCTCCTATCAACAATGCCGTCCTCTTCACCTCTCTGCTCCTCTGACTATGGAATCTCCTATCAACACTGCAGTCCTCTTCACCTCTCTGCTCCTCTGACTATGGAATCTCGTATCAAAACTGCCGTCCTCTTCACCTGTCTGCTCCTCTGACTATGGAATCTCCTATCAACACTGCTGTCCTCTTCACCTCTCTGCTCCTCTGACTAGGAAATCTCCTATCAACACTGCTGTCCTCTTCACCTCTATGCTTCTCTGACAATGGAATCTCCTATCAACACTGCCGTCCTCTTCACCTCTCTGCTCCTCTGACTATGGAATCTCCTATCAACACTGCCGTCCTCTTCACCTCTATGCTCCTCTGACTATGGACTCTCCTATCAACACTGCAGTCCTCTTCACCTCTCTGCTCCTCTGACTAGGAAATCTCCTATCAACACTGCCATCCTCTTCACCTCTCTGCTCCTCGGACTATGGAATCTCCTATCAACACTGCCGTCCTCTTCATCTCTCTGCTCCTCTGACTAGGAAATCTCGTTTCAACACTGCTGTACTCTTCACCTCTCTGCTCCTCTGACTATGGAATCTCCTATCAACACTGCCGTCCTCTTCACCACTCTGCTCCTCTGACTATGGAATCTCCTATCAACACTGCAGTCCTCTTCACCTCTCTGCTCCTCTGACTATGGAATCTCCTATCAACACTGCCGTCCTCTTCACCTCTCTGCTCCTCTGACTATGGAATCTCCTATCAACACTGCCGTCCTCTTCACCTCTCTGCTCCTCTGACTATGGAATCTCCTATCAACACTGCAGTCCTCTTCACCTCTCTGCTCCTCTGACTAGGAAATCCCTTATCAACACTGCAGTCCCCTTCACCTCTCTGCTCCTCTGACTATGGAATCTCCTATCAACACTGCCGTCCTCTTCACCTCTCTGCTCCTCCGACTCTGGAATCTCCTATCAACACTGCAGTCCTCTTCACCTCTCTGCTCCTCTGACTATGGAATCTCCTATCAACACTGCCGTCCTCTTCACCTCTCTGATCCTCTGACTATGGAATCTCATATCAATACTGCAATCCTTTTCACCTCTCTGCTCCTCTGACTATGGAACCTCCTATCAAAACTGCAGTCCTCTTCACCTCTCTGCTCCTCTGACTAGGAAATCTCCTATCAACACTGCCGTCCTCTATACCACACTGCTCCTCTGACTATGGAATCTACAATCAACCCTGTCGTCCTCTTCACCTCTCTGCTCCTCCGACTATGGAATCTCCTATCAACACTGCCGTCCTCTTCACCTCTCTGCTCCTCTGACTATGGAATCTCCTATCAACACTGTAGTCCTCTTCACCTCTCTGCTCCTCTGACTATGGAATCTCCTATCAACACAGCCGTCCTCTTCAACTCTCTGCTCCTCTGAATATGGAATCTCCTATCAACACTGCAGTCCTCTTCACCTCTCTACTCCTCTGACTAGGAAATCTCCTATCAACACTGCCGTCCTCTTCACCCCTATTCACCTCTGATAATGGAATCTCCTATCAACACTGCAGTCCTCTTCACCTCTCTGCTCCTCTTACTAGGAAATCTCTTATCAACACTGCAGTCCTCTTCACCTCTGTGCTCCTCTGACTATGGAATCTCCTATGAACACTGCCGTCCTCTTCACCTCTATGCTCCTCTGACTATTTATCAACACTGCAGTCCTCTTCAACTCTCTGCTCCTCTTACTAGGAAATCTCCTATCTGCACTGCAGTCCTCTTCACCTCTCTGCTCCTCTGACAATGGAATCTCCTATCAACTGCCATCCTCTTCACCTCTCTGTTCCTCTGACTATGGAATGTCCTATCAACACTGCCGTCCTCTTCACCTCTCTGCTACTCCGACTATGGAATCTGCTATCAACACTGCAGTCCTCTTCACCTCTCTGCTCCTCTGACTATGGAATCTCCTATCAACACTGCCATCCTCTTCACCTCTCTGCTCCTCTGACTATGGAATCTCCTATCAACACTGCAGTCCTCTTCACCTCTCTGCTCCTCTGACTAGGAAATCTCTTATCAACACTGCCGTCCTCTTCACCTCTCTGCTCCTCTGAGTATGCAATCTCCTATCAACACTGCCGTCCTCGTCACCTCTCTGCTCCTCTGACTATGGAATCTCCTATCAACACTGCCGTCCTCTTCACCTCTCTGCTCCTCTGACTAGGAAATCTCCTATCAAAACTGCCGTCCTCTTCACCTCTCTGCTCCTCTGACTATGGAATCTCCTATCAACACTGCAGTCCTCTTCACCTCTCTGCTCCTCTGACTATGGAATCTCCTATCAACACTGCCGTCCTCTTCTCCTCTACGCTCCTTCGACTATGGAATCTCTTATCAACACTGCAGTCCCCTTCACCTCTCTGCTCCTCTGACTATGGAATCTCCTATCAACACTGCCGTCCTCTTCACCTCTCTGCTCCTCCGACTCTGGAATCTCCTATCAACACTGCAGTCCTCTTCACCTCTCTGCTCCTCTGACTATGGAATCTCCTATCAACACTGCCGTCCTCTTCACCTCTCTGCTCCTCTGACTATGGAATCTCATATCAATACTGCAATCCTTTTCACCTCTCTGCTCCTCTGACTATGGAACCTCCTATCAAAACTGCAGTCCTCTTCACCTCTCTGCTCCTCTGACTAGGAAATCTCCTATCTGCACTGCAGTCCTCTTCACCTCTCTGCTCCTCTGACAATGGAATCTCCTATCAACACTGCCGTCCTCTATACCACACTGGTCCTCTGACTATGGAATCTACAATCAACACTGTCGTCCTCTTCACCTCTCTGCTCCTCCGACTATGGAATCTCCTATCAACACTGCCGTCCTCTTCACCTCTCTGCTCCTCTGACTATGGAATCTCCTATCAACACTGTAGTCCTCTTCACCTCTCTGCTCCTCTGACTATGGAATCTCCTATCAACACAGCCGTCCTCTTTAACTCTCTGCTCCTCTGAATATGGAATCTCCTATCAACACTGCAGTCCTCTTCACCTCTCTACTCCTCTGACTAGGAAATCTCCTATCAACACTGCCGTCCTCTTCACCTCTATTCACCTCTGACAATGGAATCTCCTATCAACACTGCAGTCCTCTTCACCTCTGTGCTCCTCTGACTATGGAATCTCCTATGAACACTGCCGTCCTCTTCACATCTATGCTCCTCTGACTATTTATCAACACTGCAGTCCTCTTCAACTCTCTGCTCCTCTTACTAGGAAATCTCCTATCAACACTGCCGTCCTCTTCACCTCTATGCTCCTCTGACAATGGAATCTCCTATCAACACTGCCGTCCTCTTCACCTCTCTGCTCCTCTTACTATGGAATCTCCTATCAACACTGCAGTCCTCTTCACCCCTCTGCTCCTCTGACTATGGAATCTCCTATCAACACTGCCGTCCTCTTCACCTCTCTGCTACTCTGACTACGGAATCTCCTATCAACACTGCCGTCCTCTTCACCTCTCTGCTCCTCTCACTAGGAAATCTCCTATCAGCACTGCCGTCCTCTTCACCTCTATGCTCCTCTGACAATGGAAGCTCCTATCAACACTGCCGTCCTCTTCACCTCTCTGCTCCTCTGACTATGGAATCTCCTATCAACACTGCAGTCCTCTTCACCTCTCTGCTACTCTGACTATGGAATCTCCTATCAACCCTGCAGTCCTCTTCACCTCTCTGCTCCTCTCACTAGGAAATCTCCTATCAGAACTGCCGTCCTCTTCACCTCTATGCTCCTCTGACAATGGAATCTCCTATCAACACTGCCGTCCTCTTCCCCTCTCTGCTCCTCTGACTAGGAAATCTCCTATCAACACGGCAGTCCTCTTCAGATCTCTGCTCCTCTGACTAGGAAATCTCTTATCAACACTGCCGTCCTCTTCGCCTCTCTGCTCCTCTGACTAGGAAATCTCCTATCAACACTGCAGTCCTCTTCAACTCTCTGCTCCTCTGACTATGGAATCTCCTATCAACACTGCAGTCCTCTTCACCTCTCTGCTCCTCTGACTATGGAATCTCCTATCAACACTGCAGTCCTCTTCACATCTCTGCTCCTCTGACTAGGAAATCTCTTATCAACACTGCAGTCCTCTTCACCTCTCTGCTCCTCTGACTAGGAAATCTCTTATCAACACTGCAGTCCTCTTCACCTCTCTGTTCCTCTGACTATGGAATCTCCTATCAACACTGCCGTCCTCTTCACCTCTCTGCTCCTCCGACTATGGAATCTCCTATCAACACTGCAGTCCTCTTCACCTCTCTGCTCCTCTGACTATGGAATCTCCTATCAACACTGCCGTCCTCTTCATCTCTCTGCTCCTCTGACTATGGAATCTCCTATCAACACTGCCGTCCTCTTCACCTCTCTGCTACTCTGACTACGGAATCTCCTATCAACACTGCCGTCCTCTTCACCTCTATGCTCCTCTGACAATGGAATCTTTTATCAACACTGCCGTCCTCTTCACCTCTCTGCTCCTCTGACTATGGAATCTCCTATCAACACTGCCGTCCTCTTCACCTCTCTGCTCATCTGACTATGGAATCTCCTATCAACTGCCATCCTCTTCACCTCTCTGTTCCTCTGACTATGGAATGTCCTATCAACACTGCCGTCCTCTTCACCTCTCTGCTACTCCGACTATGGAATCTCCTATCAACACTGCAGTCCTCTTCACCTCTCTGCTCCTCTGACTATGGAATCTCCTATCAACACTGCCATCCTCTTCACCTCTCTGCTCCACTGACTATGGAATCTCCTATCAACACTGCAGTCCTCTTCACCTCTCTGCTCCTCTGACTAGGAAATCTCTTATCAACACTGCCGTCCTCTTCACCTCTTTGCTCCTCTGAGTATGCAATCTCCTATCAACACTGCCGTCCTCGTCACCTCTCTGCTCCTCTGACTATGGAATCTCCTATCAACACTGCCGTCCTCATCACCTCTCTGCTCCTCTGACTAGGAAATCTCCTATCAAAACTGCCGTCCTCTTCACCTCTCTGCTCCTCTGACTATGGAATCTCCTATCAACACTGCCGTCCTCTTCACCTCTCTGCTCCTCTGACTATGGAATCTACAATCAACACTGTCGTCCTCTTCACCTCTCTGCTCCTCCGACTATGGAATCTCCTATCAACACTGCCGTCCTCTTCACCTCTCTGCTCCTCTGACTATGGAATCTCCTATCAACACTGTAGTCCTCTTCACCTCTCTGCTCCTCTGACTATGGAATCTCCTATGAACACTGCCGTACTCTTCACCTCTCTGCTCCTCTGACTAGGAAATTTCTTGTCAACACTGCCGTCCTCCTCACCTCTCTGCTCTTCTGACTGTGGAATCTCCTATCAACACAGCCGTCCTCTTTAACTCTCTGCTCCTCTGAATATGGAATCTCCTATCAACACTGCAGTCCTCTTCACCTCTCTACTCCTCTGACTAGGAAATCTCCTATCAACACTGCCGTCCTCTTCACCTCTATTCACCTCTGACAATGGAATCTCCTATCAACACTGCAGTCCAATTCACCTCTCTGCTCCTCTTACTAGGAAATCTCTTATCAACACTGCAGTCCTCTTCACCTCTCTGCTCCTCTGACTATGGAATCTCCTATGAACACTGCCGTCCTCTTCACCTCTATGCTCCTCTGACTATGGAATCTCCTATCAACACTGCCGTCCTCTTCACCTCTCTGCTCCTCTTACTATGGAATCTCCTATCAACACTGCAGTCCTCTTCACCTCTCTGCTCCTCTGACTATGGAATCTCCTATCAACACTGCCGTCCTCTTCTCCTCTACGCTCCTTCGACTATGGAATCTCTTATCAACACTGCAGTCCCCTTCACCTCTCTGCTCCTATGACTATGGAATCTCCTATCAACACTGCCGTCCTCTTCACCTCTCTGCTCCTCCGACTCTGGAATCTCCTATCAACACTGCAGTCCTCTTCACCTCTCTGCTCCTCTGACTATGGAATCTCCTATCAACACTGCCGTCCTCTTCACCTCTCTGCTCCTCTGACTATGGAATCTCATATCAATACTGCAATCCTTTTCACCTCTCTGCTCCTCTGACTATGGAACCTCCTATCAAAACTGCAGTCCTCTTCACCTCTCTGCTCCTCTGACTAGGAAATCTCCTATCTGCACTGCAGTCCTCTTCACATCTCTGCTCCTCTTACTAGGAAATCTCTTATCAACACTGCAGTCCTCTTCAACTCTCTGCTCCTGTTACTAGGAAATCTCCTATCAACACTGCCGTCCTCTTCACCTCTATGCTCCTCTGACAATGGAATCTCCTATCAACACTGCCGTCCTCTTCACCTCTCTGCTCCTCTTACTATGGAATCTCCTATCAACACTGCAGTCCTCTTCACCCCTCTGCTCCTCTGACTATGGAATCTCCTATCAACACTGCCGTCCTCTTCACCTTTCTGCTACTCTGACTACGGAATCTCCTATCAACACTGCCGTCCTCTTCACCTCTCTGCTCCTCTCACTAGGAAATCTCCTATCAGCACTGCCGTCCTCTTCACCTCTATGCTCCTCTGACAATGGAATCTCCTATCAACACTGCCGTCCTCTTCACCTCTCTGCTCCTCTGACTATGGAATCTCCTATCAACACTGCAGTCCTCTTCACCTCTCTGCTACTCTGACTATGGAATCTCCTATCAACCCTGCAGTCCTCTTCACCTCTCTGCTCCTCTGACTAGGAAATCTCCTATCAACACTGCCGTCCTCTTCACCTCTCTGCTCCTCTGACTAGGAAATCTCCTATCAACACTGCAGTCCTCTTCAGATCTCTGCTCCTCTGACTAGGAAATCTCTTATCAACACTGCCGTCCTCTTCACCTCTCTGCTCATCTGACTATGGAATCTCCTATCAACTGCCATCCTCTTCACCTCTCTGTTCCTCTGACTATGGAATGTCCTATCAACACTGCCGTCCTCTTCACCTCTCTTCTACTCCGACTATGGAATCTCCTATCAACACTGCAGTCCTCTTCACCTCTCTGCTCCTCTGACTAGGAAATCTCTTATCAACACTGCCGTCCTCTTCACCTCTCCGCTCCTCTGAGTATGCAATCTCCTATCAACACTGCCGTCCTCGTCACCTCTCTGCTCCTCTGACTATGGAATCTCCTATCAACACTGCCGTCCTCTTCACCTCTCTGCTCCTCTGACTAGGAAATCTCCTATCAAAACTGCCGTCCTCTTCACCTCTCTGCTCCTCTGACTATGGAATCTCCTATCAACACTGCAGTCCTCTTCACCTCTCTGCTCCTCTGACTATGGAATCTCCTATCAACACTGCCGTCCTCTTCTCCTCTACGCTCCTTCGACTATGGAATCTCTTATCAACACTGCAGTCCCCTTCACCTCTCTGCTCCTCTGACTATGGTATCTCCTATCAACACTGCCGTCCTCTTCACCTCTCTGCTCCTCCGACTCTGGAATCTCCTATCAACACTGCAGTCCTCTTCACCTCTCTGCTCCTCTGACTATGGAATCTCCTATCAACACTGCCGTCCTCTTCACCTCTCTGCTCCTCTGAGTATGCAATCTCCTATCAACACTGCCGTCCTCGTCACCTCTCTGCTCCTCTGACTATGGAATCTCCTATCAACACTGCCGTCCTCTTCACCTCTCTGCTCCTCTGACTAGGAAATCTCCTATCAAAACTGCCGTCCTCTTCACCTCTCTGCTCCTCTGACTATGGAATCTCCTATCAACACTGCAGTCCTCTTCACCTCTCTGCTCCTCTGACTATGGAATCTCCTATCAACACTGCCGTCCTCTTCTCCTCTACGCTCCTTCGACTATGCAATCTCTTATCAACACTGCAGTCCCCTTCACCTCTCTGCTCCTATGACTATGGAATCTCCTATCAACACTGCCGTCCTCTTCACCTCTCTGCTCCTCCGACTCTGGAATCTCCTATCAACACTGCAGTCCTCTTCACCTCTCTGCTCCTCTGACTATGGAATCTCCTATCAACACTGCCGTCCTCTTCACCTCTCTGCTCCTCTGACTATGGAATCTCATATCAATACTGCAATCCTTTTCACCTCTCTGCTCCTCTGACTATGGAACCTCCTATCAAAACTGCAGTCCTCTTCACCTCTCTGCTCCTCTGACTAGGAAATCTCCTATCTGCACTGCAGTCCTCTTCACCTCTCTGCTCCTCTGACAATGGAATCTCCTATCAACACTGCCGTCCTCTATACCACACTGCTCCTCTGACTATGGAATCTCCTATCAACACTGCCGTCCTCTTCACCTCTCTGCTCCTCTGACTAGGAAATCTCCTATCAAAACTGCCGTCCTCTTCACCTCTCTGCTTCTCTGACTATGGAATCTCCTATCAACACTGCAGTCCTCTTCACCTCTCTGCTCCTCTGACTATGGAATCTCCTATCAACACTGCCGTCCTCTTCACCTCTACGCTCCTTCGACTATGGAATCTCTTATCAACACTGTCGTCCTCTTCACCTCTCTACTCCTCTGACTAGGAAATCTCTTATCAACACTCCCGTCCTCTTCACCTCTCTGCTCCTCTGAATATGGAATCTCCTATCAACAATGCCGTCCTCTTCACCTCTCTGCTCCTCTGACTATGGAATCTCCTATCAACACTGCAGTCCTCTTCACCTCTCTGCTCCTCTGACTATGGAATCTCGTATCAAAACTGCCGTCCTCTTCACCTGTCTGCTCCTCTGAATATGGAATCTCCTATCAACACTGCTGTCCTCTTCACCTCTCTGCTCCTCTGACTAGGAAATCTCCTATCAACACTGCTGTCCTCTTCACCTCTATGCTTCTCTGACAATGGAATCTCCTATCAACACTGCCGTCCTCTTCACCTCTCTGCTCCTCTGACTATGGAATCTCCTATCAACACTGCCGTCCTCTTCACCTCTATTCACCTCTGACAATGGAATCTCCTATCAACACTGCAGTCCTCTTCACCTCTCTGCTCCTCTTACTAGGAAATCTCTTATCAAAACTGCAGTCCTCTTCACCTCTGTGCTCCTCTGACTATGGAATCTCCTATGAACACTGCCGTCCTCTTCACCTCTATGCTCCTCTGACTATTTATCAACACTTCAGTCCTCTTCAACTCTCTGCTCCTCTTACTAGGAAATCTCCTATCAACACTGCCGTCCTCTTCACCTCTATGCTCCTCTGACAATGGAATCTCCTATCAACACTGCCGTCCTCTTCACCTCTCTGCTCCTCTTACTATGGAATCTCCTATCAACACTGCAGTCCTCTTCACCCCTCTGCTCCTCTGACTATGGAATCTCCTATCAACACTGCCGTCCTCTTCACCTCTCTGCTACTCTGACTACGGAATCTCCTATCAACACTGCCGTCCTCTTCACCTCTCTGCTCCTCTCACTAGGAAATCTCCTATCAGCACTGCCGTCCTCTTCACCTCTATGCTCCTCTGACAATGGAATCTCCTATCAACACTGCCGTCCTCTTCACCTCTCTGCTCCTCTGACTATGGAATCTCCTATCAACACTGCAGTCCTCTTCACCTCTCTGCTACTCTGACTATGGAATCTCCTATCAACCCTGCAGTCCTCTTCACCTCTCTGCTCCTCTCACTAGGAAATCTCCTATCAGCACTGCCGTCCTCTTCACCTCTATGCTCCTCTGACAATGGAATCTCCTATCAACACTGCCGTCCTCTTCACCTCTCTGCTCCTCCGACTAGGAAATCTCCTATCAACACGGCAGTCCTCTTCAGATCTCTGCTCCTCTGACTAGGAAATCTCTTATCAACACTGCCGTCCTCTTCACCGCTCTGCTCCTCTGTCTATGGAGTCTCCGATCAACACTACCATCCTCTTCACCTCTCTGCTCCTCTGACTAGGAAATCTCGTATCAACACTGCAGTCCTCTTTGCCTCTCTGCTCCTCTGACTAGGAAATCTCCTATCAACACTGCAGTCCTCTTCAACTCTCTGCTCCACTGACTATGGAATCTCCTATCAACACTGCAGTCCTCTTCACCTCTCTGCTCCTCTGACTATGGAATCTCCTATCAACACTGCAGTCCTCTTCACATCTCTGCTCCTCTGACTAGGAAATCTCTTATCAACACTGCAGTCCTCTTCACCTCTCTGCTCCTCTGACTAGGAAATCTCTTATCAACACTGCAGTCCTCTTCACCTCTCTGTTCCTCTGACTATGGAATCTCCTATCAACACTGCCGTCCTCTTCACCTCTCTGCTCCTCCGACTATGGAATCTCCTATCAACACTGCAGTCCTCTTCACCTCTCTGCTCCTCTGACTATGGAATCTCCTATCAACACTGCCGTCCTCTTCATCTCTCTGCTCCTCTGACTATGAAATCTCCTATCAACACTGCCGTCCTCTTCACCTCTCTGCTCCTCTGACTATGGAATCTCCTATCAACACTGCCGTCCTCTTCTCCTCTACGCTCCTTCGACTATGGAATCTCTTATCAACACTGCAGTCCCTTTCACCTCTCTGCTCCTCTGACTATGGAATCTCCTATCAACACTGCCGTCCTCTTCACCTCTCTGCTCCTCCGACTCTGGAATCTCCTATCAACACTGTCGTCCTCTTCACCTCTCTGCTCCTCCGACTATGGAATCTCCTATCAACACTGTCGTCCTCTTCACCTCTCTGCTCCTCTGACTATGGAATCTCCTATCAACACTGTAGTCCTCTTCACCTCTCTGCTCCTCTGACTATGGAATCTCCTATCAACACAGCCGTCCTCTTTAACTCTCTGCTCCTCTGAATATGGAATCTCCTATCAACACTGCAGTCCTCTTCACCTCTCTACTCCTCTGACTAGGAAATCTCCTATCAACACTGCCGTCCTCTTCACCTCTATTCACCTCTGACAATGGAATCTCCTATCAACACTGCAGTCCTCTTCACCTCTGTGCTCCTCTGACTATGGAATCTCCTATGAACACTGCCGTCCTCTTCACCTCTATGCTCCTCTGACTATTTATCAACACTGCAGTCCTCTTCAACTCTCTGATCCTCTTACTAGGAAATCTCCTATCAACACTGCCGTCCTCTTCACCTCTATGCTCCTCTGACAATGGAATCTCCTATCAACACTGCCGTCCTCTTCACCTCTCTGCTCCTCTTACTATGGAATCTCCTATCAACACTGCAGTCCTCTTCACCCCTCTGCTCCTCTGACTATGGAATCTCCTATCAACACTGCCGTCCTCTTCACCTCTCTGCTACTCTGACTACGGAATCTCCTATCAACACTGCCGTCCTCTTCACCTCTCTGCTCCTCTCACTAGGAAATCTCCTATCAGCACTGCCGTCCTCTTCACCTCTATGCTCCTCTGACAATGGAATCTCCTATCAACACTGCCGTCCTCTTCACCTCTCTGCTCCTCTGACTATGGAATCTCCTATCAACACTGCAGTCCTCTTCACCTCTCTGCTACTCTGACTATGGAATCTCCTATCAACCCTGCAGTCCTCTTCACCTCTCTGCTCCTCTCACTAGGAAATCTCCTATCAGCACTGCCGTCCTCTTCACCTCTATGCTCCTCTGACAATGGAATCTCCTATCAACACTGCCGTCCTCTTCCCCTCTCTGCTCCTCTGACTAGGAAATCTCCTATCAACACGGCAGTCCTCTTCAGATCTCTGCTCCTCTGACTAGGAAATCTCTTATCAACACTGCCGTCCTCTTCACCGCTCTGCTCCTCTGTCTATGGAGACTCCGATCAACACTACCATCCTCTTCACCTCTCTGCTCCTCTGACTAGGAAATCTCGTATCAACACTGCAGTCCTCTTCGCCTCTCTGCTCCTCTGACTAGGAAATCTCCTATCAACACTGCAGTCCTCTTCAACTCTCTACTCCTCTGACTATGGAATCTCCTATCAACACTGCAGTCCTCTTCACCTCTCTGCTCCTCTGACTAGGAAATCTCTTGTCAACACTGCCGTCCTCCTCACCTCTCTGCTCCTCTGAATATGGAATCTCCTATCAACACTGCAGTCCTCTTCACCTCTCTACTCCTCTGACTAGGAAATCTCCTATCAACACTGCCGTCCTCTTCACCTCTATTCACCTCTGACAATGGAATCTCCTATCAACACTGCAGTCCTCTTCACCTCTCTGCTCCTCTGACTATGGAATCTCCTATGAACACTGCCGACCTCTTCACCTCTATGCTCCTCTGACTATGGAAATCTCTTATCAACAATGCAGTGCTCTTCAACTCTCTGCTCCTGTTACTAGGAAATCTCCTATCAACACTGCCGTCCTCTTCACCTCTATGCTCCTCTGACAATGGAATCTCCTATCAACACTGCCGTCCTCTTCACCTCTCTGCTCCTCTTACTATGGAATCTCCTATCAACACTGCAGTCCTCTTCACCCCTCTGCTCCTCTGACTATGGAATCTCCTATCAACACTGCTGTCCTCTTCACCTTTCTGCTACTCTGACTACGGAATCTCCTATCAACACTGCCGTCCTCTTCACCTCTCTGCTCCTCTCACTAGGAAATCTCCTATCAACACTGCCGTCCTCTTCACCTCTCTGCTCCTCTGACTATGGAATCTCCTATCAACACTGCCGTCCTCTTCAGATCTCTGCTCCTCTGACTAGGAAATCTCTTATCAACACTGCCGTCCTCTTCACCGCTCTGCTCCTCTGTCTATGGAGTCTCCGATCAACACTACCATCCTCTTCACCTCTCTGCTCCTCTGACTAGGAAATCTCGTATCAACACTGCAGTCCTCTTTGCCTCTCTGCTCCTCTGACTAGGAAATCTCCTATCAACACTGCAGTCCTCTTCAACTCTCTGCTCCTCTGACTATGGAATCTCCTATCAACACTGCAGTCCTCTTCACCTCTCTGCTCCTCTGACTATGGAATCTCCTATCAACACTGCAGTCCTCTTCACATCTCTGCTCCTCTGACTAGGAAATCTCTTATCAACACTGCAGTCCTCTTCACCTCTCTGCTCCTCTGACTAGGAAATCTCTTATCAACACTGCAGTCCTCTTCACCTCTCTGTTCCTCTGACTATGGAATCTCCTATCAACACTGCCGTCCTCTTCACCTCTCTGCTCCTCCGACTATGGAATCTCCTATCAACACTGCAGTCCTCTTCACCTCTCTGCTCCTCTGACTATGGAATCTCCTATCAACACTGCCGTCCTCTTCATCTCTCTGCTCCTCTGACTATGGAATCTCCTATCAACACTGCCGTCCTCTTCACCTCTCTGCTCCTCTGACTATGGAATCTCCTATCAACACTGCCGTCCTCTTCTCCTCTACGCTCCTTCGACTATGGAATCTCTTATCAACACTGCAGTCCCTTTCACCTCTCTGCTCCTCTGACTATGGAATCTCCTATCAACACTGCCGTCCTCTTCACCTCTCTGCTCCTCCGACTCTGGAATCTCCTATCAACACTGTCGTCCTCTTCACCTCTCTGCTCCTCCGACTATGGAATCTCCTATCAACACTGTCGTCCTCTTCACCTCTCTGCTCCTCTGACTATGGAATCTCCTATCAACACTGTAGTCCTCTTCACCTCTCTGCTCCTCTGACTATGGAATCTCCTATCAACACAGCCGTCCTCTTTAACTCTCTGCTCCTCTGAATATGGAATCTCCTATCAACACTGCAGTCCTCTTCACCTCTCTACTCCTCTGACTAGGAAATCTCCTATCAACACTGCCGTCCTCTTCACCTCTATTCACCTCTGACAATGGAATCTCCTATCAACACTGCAGTCCTCTTCACCTCTGTGCTCCTCTGACTATGGAATCTCCTATGAACACTGCCGTCCTCTTCACCTCTATGCTCCTCTGACTATTTATCAACACTGCAGTCCTCTTCAACTCTCTGATCCTCTTACTAGGAAATCTCCTATCAACACTGCCGTCCTCTTCACCTCTATGCTCCTCTGACAATGGAATCTCCTATCAACACTGCCGTCCTCTTCACCTCTCTGCTCCTCTTACTATGGAATCTCCTATCAACACTGCAGTCCTCTTCACCCCTCTGCTCCTCTGACTATGGAATCTCCTATCAACACTGCCGTCCTCTTCACCTCTCTGCTACTCTGACTACGGAATCTCCTATCAACACTGCCGTCCTCTTCACCTCTCTGCTCCTCTCACTAGGAAATCTCCTATCAGCACTGCCGTCCTCTTCACCTCTATGCTCCTCTGACAATGGAATCTCCTATCAACACTGCCGTCCTCTTCACCTCTCTGCTCCTCTGACTATGGAATCTCCTATCAACACTGCAGTCCTCTTCACCTCTCTGCTACTCTGACTATGGAATCTCCTATCAACCCTGCAGTCCTCTTCACCTCTCTGCTCCTCTCACTAGGAAATCTCCTATCAGCACTGCCGTCCTCTTCACCTCTATGCTCCTCTGACAATGGAATCTCCTATCAACACTGCCGTCCTCTTCCCCTCTCTGCTCCTCTGACTAGGAAATCTCCTATCAACACGGCAGTCCTCTTCAGATCTCTGCTCCTCTGACTAGGAAATCTCTTATCAACACTGCCGTCCTCTTCACCGCTCTGCTCCTCTGTCTATGGAGACTCCGATCAACACTACCATCCTCTTCACCTCTCTGCTCCTCTGACTAGGAAATCTCGTATCAACACTGCAGTCCTCTTCGCCTCTCTGCTCCTCTGACTAGGAAATCTCCTATCAACACTGCAGTCCTCTTCAACTCTCTGCTCCTCTGACTATGGAATCTCCTATCAACACTGCAGTCCTCTTCACCTCTCTGCTCCTCTGACTAGGAAATCTCTTGTCAACACTGCCGTCCTCTTCACCTCTCTGCTCCTCTGACTATGGAATCTCCTATCAACACTGTAGTCCTCTTCACCTCTCTGCTCCTCTGACTATGGAATCTCCTATCAACACAGCCGTCCTCTTCAACTCTCTGCTCCTCTGACTAGGAAATCTCCTATCAACACTGCCGTCCTCTTCACCTCTATTCACCTCTGACAATGGAATCTCCTATCAACACTGCAGTCCTCTTCACCTCTGTGCTCCTCTGACTATGGAATCTCCTATGAACACTGCCGTCCTCTTCACCTCTATGCTCCTCTGACTATTTATCAACACTGCAGTCCTCTTCAACTCTCTGATCCTCTTACTAGGAAATCTCCTATCAACACTGCCGTCCTCTTCACCTCTATGCTCCTCTGACAATGGAATCTCCTATCAACACTGCCGTCCTCTTCACCTCTCTGCTCCTCTTACTATGGAATCTCCTATCAACACTGCAGTCCTCTTCACCCCTCTGCTCCTCTGACTATGGAATCTCCTATCAACACTGCCGTCCTCTTCACCTCTCTGCTACTCTGACTACGGAATCTCCTATCAACACTGCCGTCCTCTTCACCTCTCTGCTCCTCTCACTAGGAAATCTCCTATCAGCACTGCCGTCCTCTTCACCTCTATGCTCCTCTGACAATGGAATCTCCTATCAACACTGCCGTCCTCTTCACCTCTCTGCTCCTCTGACTATGGAATCTCCTATCAACACTGCAGTCCTCTTCACCTCTCTGCTACTCTGACTATGGAATCTCCTATCAACCCTGCAGTCCTCTTCACCTCTCTGCTCCTCTCACTAGGAAATCTCCTATCAGCACTGCCGTCCTCTTCACCTCTATGCTCCTCTGACAATGGAATCTCCTATCAACACTGCCGTCCTCTTCCCCTCTCTGCTCCTCTGACTAGGAAATCTCCTATCAACACGGCAGTCCTCTTCAGATCTCTGCTCCTCTGACTAGGAAATCTCTTATCAACACTGCCGTCCTCTTCACCGCTCTGCTCCTCTGTCTATGGAGACTCCGATCAACACTACCATCCTCTTCACCTCTCTGCTCCTCTGACTAGGAAATCTCGTATCAACACTGCAGTCCTCTTCGCCTCTCTGCTCCTCTGACTAGGAAATCTCCTATCAACACTGCAGTCCTCTTCAACTCTCTGCTCCTCTGACTATGGAATCTCCTATCAACACTGCAGTCCTCTTCACCTCTCTGCTCCTCTGACTAGGAAATCTCTTGTCAACACTGCCGTCCTCTTCACCTCTCTGCTCCTCTGACTATGGAATCTCCTATCAACACTGTAGTCCTCTTCACCTCTCTGCTCCTCTGACTATGGAATCTCCTATCAACACAGCCGTCCTCTTCAACTCTCTGCTCCTCTGAATATGGAATCTCCTATCAACACTGCAGTCCTCTTCACCTCTCTACTCCTCTGACTAGGAAATCTCCTATCAACACTGCCGTCCTCTTCACCCCTATTCACCTCTGACAATGGAATCTCCTATCAACACTGCAGTCCTCTTCACCTCTCTGCTCCTCTTACTAGGAAATCTCTTATCAACACTGCAGTCCTCTTCACCTCTGTGCTCCTCTGACTATGGAATCTCCTATGAACACTGCCGTCCTCTTCACCTCTATGCTCCTCTGACTATTTATCAACACTGCAGTCCTCTTCAACTCTCTGCTCCTCTTACTAGGAAATCTCCTATCTGCACTGCAGTCCTCTTCACCTCTCTGCTCCTCTGACAATGGAATCTCCTATCAACTGCCATCCTCTTCACCTCTCTGTTCCTCTGACTATGGAATGTCCTATCAACACTGCCGTCCTCTTCACCTCTCTGCTACTCCGACTATGGAATCTGCTATCAACACTGCAGTCCTCTTCACCTCTCTGCTCCTCTGACTATGGAATCTCCTATCAACACTGCCATCCTCTTCACCTCTCTGCTCCTCTGACTATGGAATCTCCTATCAACACTGCAGTCCTCTTCACCTCTCTGCTCCTCTGACTAGGAAATCTCTTATCAACACTGCCGTCCTCTTCACCTCTCTGCTCCTCTGAGTATGCAATCTCCTATCAACACTGCCGTCCTCGTCACCTCTCTGCTCCTCTGAATATGGAATCTCCTATCAACACTGCCGTCCTCTTCACCTCTCTGCTCCTCTGACTAGGAAATCTCCTATCAAAACTGCCGTCCTCTTCACCTCTCTGCTCCTCTGACTATGGAATCTCCTATCAACACTGCAGTCCTCTTCACCTCTCTGCTCCTCTGACTATGGAATCTCCTATCAACACTGCCGTCCTCTTCTCCTCTACGCTCCTTCGACTATGGAATCTCTTATCAACACTGCAGTCCCCTTCACCTCTCTGCTCCTCTGACTATGGAATCTCCTATCAACACTGCCGTCCTCTTCACCTCTCTGCTCCTCCGACTCTGGAATCTCCTATCAACACTGCAGTCCTCTTCACCTCTCTGCTCCTCTGACTATGGAATCTCCTATCAACACTGCCGTCCTCTTCACCTCTCTGCTCCTCTGACTATGGAATCTCATATCAATACTGCAATCCTTTTCACCTCTCTGCTCCTCTGACTATGGAACCTCCTATCAAAACTGCAGTCCTCTTCACCTCTCTGCTCCTCTGACTAGGAAATCTCCTATCTGCACTGCAGTCCTCTTCACCTCTCTGCTCCTCTGACAATGGAATCTCCTATCAACACTGCCGTCCTCTATACCACACTGCTCCTCTGACTATGGAATCTACAATCAACACTGTCGTCCTCTTCACCTCTCTGCTCCTCCGACTATGGAATCTCCTATCAACACTGCCGTCCTCTTCACCTCTCTGCTCCTCTGACTATGGAATCTCCTATCAACACTGTAGTCCTCTTCACCTCTCTGCTCCTATGACTATGGAATCTCCTATCAACACAGCCGTCCTCTTTAACTCTCTGCTCCTCTGAATATGGAATCTCCTATCAACACTGCAGTCCTCTTCACCTCTCTACTCCTCTGACTAGGAAATCTCCTATCAACATTGCCGTCCTCTTCACCTCTATTCACCTCTGACAATGGAATCTCCTATCAACACTGCAGTCCTCTTCACCTCTGTGCTCCTCTGACTATGGAATCTCCTATGAACACTGCCGTCCTCTTCACATCTATGCTCCTCTGACTATTTATCAACACTGCAGTCCTCTTCAACTCTCTGCTCCTCTTACTAGGAAATCTCCTATCAACACTGCCGTCCTCTTCACCTCTATGCTCCTCTGACAATGGAATCTCCTATCAACACTGCCGTCCTCTTCACCTCTCTGCTCCTCTTACTATGGAATCTCCTATCAACACTGCAGTCCTCTTCACCCCTCTGCTCCTCTGACTATGGAATCTCCTATCAACACTGCCGTCCTCTTCACCTCTCTGCTACTCTGACTACGGAATCTCCTATCAACACTGCCGTCCTCTTCACCTCTCTGCTCCTCTCACTAGGAAATCTCCTATCAGCACTGCCGTCCTCTTCACCTCTATGCTCCTCTGACAATGGAAGCTCCTATCAACACTGCCGTCCTCTTCACCTCTCTGCTCCTCTGACTATGGAATCTCCTATCAACACTGCAGTCCTCTTCACCTCTCTGCTACTCTGACTATGGAATCTCCTATCAACCCTGCAGTCCTCTTCACCTCTCTGCTCCTCTCACTAGGAAATCTCCTATCAGCACTGCCGTCCTCTTCACCTCTATGCTCCTCTGACAATGGAATCTCCTATCAACACTGCCGTCCTCTTCCCCTCTCTGCTCCTCTGACTAGGAAATCTCCTATCAACACGGCAGTCCTCTTCAGATCTCTGCTCCTCTGACTAGGAAATCTCTTATCAACACTGCCGTCCTCTTCACCGCTCTGCTCCTCTGTCTATGGAGTCTCCGATCAACACTACCATCCTCTTCACCTCTCTGCTCCTCTGACTAGGAAATCTCGTATCAACACTGCAGTCCTCTTCGCCTCTCTGCTCCTCTGACTAGGAAATCTCCTATCAACACTGCAGTCCTCTTCAACTCTCTGCTCCTCTGACTATGGAATCTCCTATCAACACTGCAGTCCTCTTCACCTCTCTGCTCCTCTGACTATGGAATCTCCTATCAACACTGCAGTCCTCTTCACATCTCTGCTCCTCTGACTAGGAAATCTCTTATCAACACTGCAGTCCTCTTCACCTCTCTGCTCCTCTGACTAGGAAATCTCTTATCAACACTGCAGTCCTCTTCACCTCTCTGTTCCTCTGACTATGGAATCTCCTATCAACACTGCCGTCCTCTTCACCTCTCTGCTCCTCCGACTATGGAATCTCCTATCAACACTGCAGTCCTCTTCACCTCTCTGCTCCTCTGACTATGGAATCTCCTATCAACACTGCCGTCCTCTTCATCTCTCTGCTCCTCTGACTATGGAATCTCCTATCAACACTGCCGTCCTCTTCACCTCTCTGCTACTCTGACTACGGAATCTCCTATCAACACTGCCGTCCTCTTCACCTCTATGCTCCTCTGACAATGGAATCTCCTATCAACACTGCCGTCCTCTTCACCTCTCTGCTCCTCTGACTATGGAATCTCCTATCAACACTGCCGTCCTCTTCACCTCTCTGCTCATCTGACTATGGAATCTCCTATCAACTGCCATCCTCTTCACCTCTCTGTTCCTCTGACTATGGAATGTCCTATCAACACTGCCGTCCTCTTCACCTCTCTGCTACTCCGACTATGGAATCTCCTATCAACACTGCAGTCCTCTTCACCTCTCTGCTCCTCTGACTATGGAATCTCCTATCAACACTGCCATCCTCTTCACCTCTCTGCTCCTCTGACTATGGAATCTCCTATCAACACTGCAGTCCTCTTCACCTCTCTGCTCCTCTGACTAGGAAATCTCTTATCAACACTGCTGCCCTCTTCACCTCTTTGCTCCTCTGAGTATGCAATCTCCTATCAACACTGCCGTCCTCGTCACACCTCTGCTCCTCTGACTATGGAATCTCCTATCAACACTGCCGTCCTCATCACCTCTCTGCTCCTCTGACTAGGAAATCTCCTATCAACACTGCCGTCCTCTTCACCTCTCTGCTCCTCTGACTATGGAATCTACAATCAACACTGTCGTCCTCTTCACCTCTCTGCTCCTCCGACTATGGAATCTCCTATCAACACTGCCGTCCTCTTCACCTCTCTGCTCCTCTGACTATGGAATCTCCTATCAACACTGTAGTCCTCTTCACCTCTCTGCTCCTCTGACTATGGAATCTCCTATGAACACTGCCGTACTCTTCACCTCTCTGCTCCTCTGACTAGGAAATCTCTTGTCAACACTGCCGTCCTCCTCACCTCTCTGCTCCTCTGACTGTGGAATCTCCTATCAACACAGCCGTCCTCTTTAACTCTCTGCTCCTCTGAATATGGAATCTCCTATCAACACTGCAGTCCTCTTCACCTCTCTACTCCTCTGACTAGGAAATCTCCTATCAACACTGCCGTCCTCTTCACCTCTATTCACCTCTGACAATGGAATCTCCTATCAACACTGCAGTCCTCTTCACCTCTCTGCTCCTCTTACTAGGAAATCTCTTATCAACACTGCAGTCCTCTTCACCTCTCTGCTCCTCTGACTATGGAATCTCCTATGAACACTGCCGTCCTCTTCACCTCTATGCTCCTCTGACTATGGAATCTCCTATCAACACTGCCGTCCTCTTCACCTCTCTGCTCCTCTTACTATGGAATCTCCTATCAACACTGCAGTCCTCTTCACCTCTCTGCTCCTCTGACTATGGAATCTCCTATCAACACTGCCGTCCTCTTCTCCTCTACGCTCCTTCGACTATGGAATCTCTTATCAACACTGCAGTCCCCTTCACCTCTCTGCTCCTATGACTATGGAATCTCCTATCAACACTGCCGTCCTCTTCACCTCTCTGCTCCTCCGACTCTGGAATCTCCTATCAACACTGCAGTCCTCTTCACCTCTCTGCTCCTCTGACTATGGAATCTCCTATCAACACTGCCGTCCTCTTCACCTCTCTGCTCCTCTGACTATGGAACCTCCTATCAAAACTGCAGTCCTCTTCACCTCTCTGCTCCTCTGACTAGGAAATCTCCTATCTGCACTGCAGTCCTCTTCACCTCTCTGCTCCTCTTACTAGGAAATCTCTTATCAACACTGCAGTCCTCTTCAACTCTCTGCTCCTGTTACTAGGAAATCTCCTATCAACACTGCCGTCCTCTTCACCTCTATGCTCCTCGGACAATGGAATCTCCTATCAACACTGCCGTCCTCTTCACCTCTCTGCTCCTCTTACTATGGAATCTCCTATCAACACTGCAGTCCTCTTCACCCCTCTGCTCCTCTGACTATGGAATCTCCTATCAACACTGCCGTCCTCTTCACCTTTCTGCTACTCTGACTACGGAATCTCCTATCAACACTGCCGTCCTCTTCACCTCTCTGCTCCTCTCACTAGGAAATCTCCTATCAGCACTGCCGTCCTCTTCACCTCTATGCTCCTCTGACAATGGAATCTCCTATCAACACTGCCGTCCTCTTCACCTCTCTGCTCCTCTGACTATGGAATCTCCTATCAACACTGCCGTCCTCTTCACCTCTCTGCTCCTCTTACTATGGAATCTCCTATCAACACTGCAGTCCTCTTCACCCCTCTGCTCCTCTGACTATGGAATCTCCTATCAACACTGCCGTCCTCTTCACCTTTCTGCTACTCTGACTACGGAATCTCCTATCAACACTGCCGTCCTCTTCACCTCTCTGCTCCTCTCACTAGGAAATCTCCTATCAGCACTGCCGTCCTCTTCACCTCTATGCTCCTCTGACAATGGAATCTCCTATCAACACTGCCGTCCTCTTCACCTCTCTTCTCCTCTGACTATGGAATCTCCTATCAACACTGCAGTCCTCTTCACCTCTCTGCTACTCTGACTATGGAATCTCCTATCAACCCTGCAGTCCTCTTCACCTCTCTGCTCCTCTGACTAGGAAATCTCCTATCAACACTGCCGTCCTCTTCACCTCTCTGCTCATCTGACTATGGAATCTCCTATCAACTGCCATCCTCTTCACCTCTCTGTTCCTCTGACTATGGAATGTCCTATCAACACTGCCGTCCTCTTCACCTCTCTTCTACTCCGACTATGGAATCTCCTATCAACACTGCAGTCCTCTTCACCTCTCTGCTCTCTGACTAGGAAATCTCTTATCAACACTGCCGTCCTCTTCACCTCTCCGCTCCTCTGAGTATGCAATCTCCTATCAACACTGCCGTCCTCGTCACCTCTCTGCTCCTCTGACTATGGAATCTCCTATCAACACTGCCGTCCTCTTCACCTCTCTGCTCCTCTGACTAGGAAATCTCCTATCAAAACTGCCGTCCTCTTCACCTCTCTGCTCCTCTGACTATGGAATCTCCTATCAACACTGCAGTCCTCTTCACCTCTCTGCTCCTCTGACTATGGAATCTCCTATCAACACTGCCGTCCTCTTCTCCTCTACGCTCCTTCGACTATGGAATCTCTTATCAACACTGCAGTCCCCTTCACCTCTCTGCTCCTCTGACTATGGAATCTCCTATCAACACTGCCGTCCTCTTCACCTCTCTGCTCCTCCGACTCTGGAATCTCCTATCAACACTGCAGTCCTCTTCACCTCTCTGCTCCTCTGACTATGGAATCTCCTATCAACACTGCCGTCCTCTTCACCTCTCTGCTCCTCTGAGTATGCAATCTCCTATCAACACTGCCGTCCTCGTCACCTCTCTGCTCCTCTGACTATGGAATCTCCTATCAACACTGCCGTCCTCTTCACCTCTCTGCTCCTCTGACTAGGAAATCTCCTATCAAAACTGCCGTCCTCTTCACCTCTCTGCTCCTCTGACTATGGAATCTCCTATCAACACTGCAGTCCTCTTCACCTCTCTGCTCCTCTGACTATGGAATCTCCTATCAACACTGCCGTCCTCTTCTCCTCTACGCTCCTTCGACTATGGAATCTCTTATCAACACTGCAGTCCCCTTCACCTCTCTGCTCCTATGACTATGGAATCTCCTATCAACACTGCCGTCCTCTTCACCTCTTTGCTCCTCCGACTCTGGAATCTCCTATCAACACTGCAGTCCTCTTCACCTCTCTGCTCCTCTGACTATGGAATCTCCTATCAACACTGCCGTCCTCTTCACCTCTCTGCTCCTCTGACTATGGAATCTCATATCAATACTGCAATCCTTTTCACCTCTCTGCTCCTCTGACTATGGAACCTCCTATCAAAACTGCAGTCCTCTTCACCTCTCTGCTCCTCTGACTAGGAAATCTCCTATCTGCACTGCAGTCCTCTTCACCTCTCTGCTCCTCTGACAATGGAATCTCCTATCAACACTGCCGTCCTCTATACCACACTGCTCCTCTGACTATGGAATCTACAATCAACACTGTCGTCCTCTTCACCTCTCTGCTCCTCCGACTATGGAATCTCCTATCAACACTGCCGTCCTCTTCACCTCTCTGCTCCTCTGACTATGGAATCTCCTATCAACACTGCCGTCCTCTTCACCTCTCTGCTCCTCTGACTAGGAAATCTCCTATCAAAACTGCCGTCCTCTTCACCTCTCTGCTCCTCTGACTATGGAATCTCCTATCAACACTGCAGTCCTCTTCACCTCTCTGCTCCTCTGACTATGGAATCTCCTATCAACACTGCCGTCCTCTTCACCTCTACGCTCCTTCGACTATGGAATCTCTTATCAACACTGTCGTCCTCTTCACCTCTCTACTCCTCTGACTAGGAAATCTCTTATCAACACTCCCGTCCTCTTCACCTCTCTGCTCCTCTGAATATGGAATCTCCTATCAACAATGCCGTCCTCTTCACCTCTCTGCTCCTCTGACTATGGAATCTCCTATCAACACTGCAGTCCTCTTCACCTCTCTGCTCCTCTGACTATGGAATCTCGTATCAAAACTGCCGTCCTCTTCACCTGTCTGATCCTCTGAATATGGAATCTCCTATCAACACTGCTGTCCTCTTCACCTCTCTGCTCCTCTGACTAGGAAATCTCCTATCAACACTGCTGTCCTCTTCACCTCTATGCTTCTCTGACAATGGAATCTCCTATCAACACTGCCGTCCTCTTCACCTCTCTGCTCCTCTGACTATGGAATCTCCTATCAACACTGCCGTCCTCTTCACCTCTATTCACCTCTGACAATGGAATCTCCTATCAACACTGCAGTCCTCTTCACCTCTCTGCTCCTCTTACTAGGAAATCTCTTATCAACACTGCAGTCCTCTTCACCTCTGTGCTCCTCTGACTATGGAATCTCCTATGAACACTGCCGTCCTCTTCACCTCTATGCTCCTCTGACTATTTATCAACACTTCAGTCCTCTTCAACTCTCTGCTCCTCTTACTAGGAAATCTCCTATCAACACTGCCGTCCTCTTCACCTCTATGCTCCTCTGACAATGGAATCTCCTATCAACACTGCCGTCCTCTTCACCTCTCTGCTCCTCTTACTATGGAATCTCCTATCAACACTGCAGTCCTCTTCACCCCTCTGCTCCTCTGACTATGGAATCTCCTATCAACACTGCCGTCCTCTTCACCTCTCTGCTACTCTGACTACGGAATCTCCTATCAACACTGCCGTCCTCTTCACCTCTCTGCTCCTCTCACTAGGAAATCTCCTATCAGCACTGCCGTCCTCTTCACCTCTATGCTCCTCTGACAATGGAATCTCCTATCAACACTGCCGTCCTCTTCACCTCTCTGCTCCTCTGACTATGGAATCTCCTATCAACACTGCAGTCCTCTTCACCTCTATGCTCCTCTGACAATGGAATCTCCTATCAACACTGCCGTCCTCTTCACCTCTCTGCTCCTCCGACTAGGAAATCTCCTATCAACACGGCAGTCCTCTTCAGATCTCTGCTCCTCTGACTAGGAAATCTCTTATCAACACTGCCGTCCTCTTCACCGCTCTGCTCCTCTGTCTATGGAGTCTCCGATCAACACTACCATCCTCTTCACCTCTCTGCTCCTCTGACTAGGAAATCTCGTATCAACACTGCAGTCCTCTTTGCCTCTCTGCTCCTCTGACTAGGAAATCTCCTATCAACACTGCAGTCCTCTTCAACTCTCTGCTCCTCTGACTATGGAATCTCCTATCAACACTGCAGTCCTCTTCACCTCTCTGCTCCTCTGACTATGGAATCTCCTATCAACACTGCAGTCCTCTTCACATCTCTGCTCCTCTGACTAGGAAATTTCTTATCAACACTGCAGTCCTCTTCACCTCTCTGCTCCTCTGACTAGGAAATCTCTTATCAACACTGCAGTCCTCTTCACCTCTCTGTTCCTCTGACTATGGAATCTCCTATCAACACTGCCGTCCTCTTCACCTCTCTGCTCCTCCGACTATGGAATCTCCTATCAACACTGCAGTCCTCTTCACCTCTCTGCTCCTCTGACTATGGAATCTCCTATCAACACTGCCGTCCTCTTCATCTCTCTGCTCCTCTGACTATGGAATCTCCTATCAACACTGCCGTCCTCTTCACCTCTCTGCTCCTCTGACTATGGAATCTCCTATCAACACTGCCGTCCTCTTCTCCTCTACGCTCCTTCGACTATGGAATCTCTTATCAACACTGCAGTCCCTTTCACCTCTCTGCTCCTCTGACTATGGAATCTCCTATCAACACTGCCGTCCTCTTCACCTCTCTGCTCCTCCGACTCTGGAATCTCCTATCAACACTGTCGTCCTCTTCACCTCTCTGCTCCTCCGACTATGGAATCTCCTATCAACACTGTCGTCCTCTTCACCTCTCTGCTCCTCTGACTATGGAATCTCCTATCAACACTGTAGTCCTCTTCACCTCTCTGCTCCTCTGACTATGGAATCTCCTATCAACACAGCCGTCCTCTTTAACTCTCTGCTCCTCTGAATATGGAATCTCCTATCAACACTGCAGTCCTCTTCACCTCTCTACTCCTCTGACTAGGAAATCTCCTATCAACAGTGCCGTCCTCTTCACCTCTATTCACCTCTGACAATGGAATCTCCTATCAACACTGCAGTCCTCTTCACCTCTGTGCTCCTCTGACTATGGAATCTCCTATGAACACTGCCGTGCTCTTCACCTCTATGCTCCTCTGACTATTTATCAACACTGCAGTCCTCTTCAACTCTCTGCTCCTCTTACTAGGAAATCTCCTATCAACACTGCCGTCCTCTTCACCTCTATGCTCCTCTGACAATGGAATCTCCTATCAACACTGCCGTCCTCTTCACCTCTCTGCTCCTCTTACTATGGAATCTCCTATCAACACTGCAGTCCTCTTCACCCCTCTGCTCCTCTGACTATGGAATCTCCTATCAACACTGCCGTCCTCTTCACCTCTCTGCTACTCTGACTAGGAAATCTCCTATCAACACTGCCGTCCTCTTCACCTCTATTCACCTCTGACAATGGAATCTCCTATCAACACTGCAGTCCTCTTCACCTCTGTGCTCCTCTGACTATGGAATCTCCTATGAACACTGCCGTCCTCTTCACCTCTATGCTCCTCTGACTATTTATCAACACTGCAGTCCTCTTCAACTCTCTGATCCTCTTACTAGGAAATCTCCTATCAACACTGCCGTCCTCTTCACCTCTATGCTCCTCTGACAATGGAATCTCCTATCAACACTGCCGTCCTCTTCACCTCTCTGCTCCTCTTACTATGGAATCTCCTATCAACACTGCAGTCCTCTTCACCCCTCTGCTCCTCTGACTATGGAATCTCCTATCAACACTGCCGTCCTCTTCACCTCTCTGCTACTCTGACTACGGAATCTCCTATCAACACTGCCGTCCTCTTCACCTCTCTGCTCCTCTCACTAGGAAATCTCCTATCAGCACTGCCGTCCTCTTCACCTCTATGCTCCTCTGACAATGGAATCTCCTATCAACACTGCCGTCCTCTTCACCTCTCTGCTCCTCTGACTATGGAATCTCCTATCAACACTGCAGTCCTCTTCACCTCTCTGCTACTCTGACTACGGAATCTCCTATCA
Source organism: Hemitrygon akajei (assembly GCF_048418815.1). Classification (NCBI taxonomy): domain Eukaryota; kingdom Metazoa; phylum Chordata; class Chondrichthyes; order Myliobatiformes; family Dasyatidae; genus Hemitrygon; species Hemitrygon akajei. The sequence goes on along the minus strand of NC_133150.1, from coordinate 4,511,160 downwards.
ACCCTGCAGTCCTCTTCACCTCTCTGCTCCTCTCACTAGGAAATCTCCTATCAGCACTGCCGTCCTCTTCACCTCTATGCTCCTCTGACAATGGAATCTCCTATCAACACTGCCGTCCTCTTCCCCTCTCTGCTCCTCTGACTAGGAAATCTCCTATCAACACGGCAGTCCTCTTCAGATCTCTGCTCCTCTGACTAGGAAATCTCTTATCAACACTGCCGTCCTCTTCACCGCTCTGCTCCTCTGTCTATGGAGACTCCGATCAACACTACCATCCTCTTCACCTCTCTGCTCCTCTGACTAGGAAATCTCGTATCAACACTGCAGTCCTCTTCGCCTCTCTGCTCCTCTGACTAGGAAATCTCCTATCAACACTGCAGTCCTCTTCAACTCTCTGCTCCTCTGACTATGGAATCTCCTATCAACACTGCAGTCCTCTTCACCTCTCTGCTCCTCTGACTAGGAAATCTCTTGTCAACACTGCCGTCCTCTTCACCTCTCTGCTCCTCTGACTATGGAATCTCCTATCAACACTGTAGTCCTCTTCACCTCTCTGCTCCTCTGACTATGGAATCTCCTATCAACACAGCCGTCCTCTTCAACTCTCTGCTCCTCTGAATATGGAATCTCCTATCAACACTGCAGTCCTCTTCACCTCTCTACTCCTCTGACTAGGAAATCTCCTATCAACACTGCCGTCCTCTTCACCCCTATTCACCTCTGACAATGGAATCTCCTATCAACACTGCAGTCCTCTTCACCTCTCTGCTCCTCTTACTAGGAAATCTCTTATCAACACTGCAGTCCTCTTCACCTCTGTGCTCCTCTGACTATGGAATCTCCTATGAACACTGCCGTCCTCTTCACCTCTATGCTCCTCTGACTATTTATCAACACTGCAGTCCTCTTCAACTCTCTGCTCCTCTTACTAGGAAATCTCCTATCTGCACTGCAGTCCTCTTCACCTCTCTGCTCCTCTGACAATGGAATCTCCTATCAACTGCCATCCTCTTCACCTCTCTGTTCCTCTGACTATGGAATGTCCTATCAACACTGCCGTCCTCTTCACCTCTCTGCTACTCCGACTATGGAATCTGCTATCAACACTGCAGTCCTCTTCACCTCTCTGCTCCTCTGACTATGGAATCTCCTATCAACACTGCCATCCTCTTCACCTCTCTGCTCCTCTGACTATGGAATCTCCTATCAACACTGCAGTCCTCTTCACCTCTCTGCTCCTCTGACTAGGAAATCTCTTATCAACACTGCCGTCCTCTTCACCTCTCTGCTCCTCTGAGTATGCAATCTCCTATCAACACTGCCGTCCTCGTCACCTCTCTGCTCCTCTGACTATGGAATCTCCTATCAACACTGCCGTCCTCTTCACCTCTCTGCTCCTCTGACTAGGAAATCTCCTATCAAAACTGCCGTCCTCTTCACCTCTCTGCTCCTCTGACTATGGAATCTCCTATCAACACTGCAGTCCTCTTCACCTCTCTGCTCCTCTGACTATGGAATCTCCTATCAACACTGCCGTCCTCTTCTCCTCTACGCTCCTTCGACTATGGAATCTCTTATCAACACTGCAGTCCCCTTCACCTCTCTGCTCCTCTGACTATGGAATCTCCTATCAACACTGCCGTCCTCTTCACCTCTCTGCTCCTCCGACTCTGGAATCTCCTATCAACACTGCAGTCCTCTTCACCTCTCTGCTCCTCTGACTATGGAATCTCCTATCAACACTGCCGTCCTCTTCACCTCTCTGCTCCTCTGACTATGGAATCTCATATCAATACTGCAATCCTTTTCACCTCTCTGCTCCTCTGACTATGGAACCTCCTATCAAAACTGCAGTCCTCTTCACCTCTCTGCTCCTCTGACTAGGAAATCTCCTATCTGCACTGCAGTCCTCTTCACCTCTCTGCTCCTCTGACAATGGAATCTCCTATCAACACTGCCGTCCTCTATACCACACTGCTCCTCTGACTATGGAATCTACAATCAACACTGTCGTCCTCTTCACCTCTCTGCTCCTCCGACTATGGAATCTCCTATCAACACTGCCGTCCTCTTCACCTCTCTGCTCCTCTGACTATGGAATCTCCTATCAACACTGTAGTCCTCTTCACCTCTCTGCTCCTATGACTATGGAATCTCCTATCAACACAGCCGTCCTCTTTAACTCTCTGCTCCTCTGAATATGGAATCTCCTATCAACACTGCAGTCCTCTTCACCTCTCTACTCCTCTGACTAGGAAATCTCCTATCAACATTGCCGTCCTCTTCACCTCTATTCACCTCTGACAATGGAATCTCCTATCAACACTGCAGTCCTCTTCACCTCTGTGCTCCTCTGACTATGGAATCTCCTATGAACACTGCCGTCCTCTTCACATCTATGCTCCTCTGACTATTTATCAACACTGCAGTCCTCTTCAACTCTCTGCTCCTCTTACTAGGAAATCTCCTATCAACACTGCCGTCCTCTTCACCTCTATGCTCCTCTGACAATGGAATCTCCTATCAACACTGCCGTCCTCTTCACCTCTCTGCTCCTCTTACTATGGAATCTCCTATCAACACTGCAGTCCTCTTCACCCCTCTGCTCCTCTGACTATGGAATCTCCTATCAACACTGCCGTCCTCTTCACCTCTCTGCTACTCTGACTACGGAATCTCCTATCAACACTGCCGTCCTCTTCACCTCTCTGCTCCTCTCACTAGGAAATCTCCTATCAGCACTGCCGTCCTCTTCACCTCTATGCTCCTCTGACAATGGAAGCTCCTATCAACACTGCCGTCCTCTTCACCTCTCTGCTCCTCTGACTATGGAATCTCCTATCAACACTGCAGTCCTCTTCACCTCTCTGCTACTCTGACTATGGAATCTCCTATCAACCCTGCAGTCCTCTTCACCTCTCTGCTCCTCTCACTAGGAAATCTCCTATCAGCACTGCCGTCCTCTTCACCTCTATGCTCCTCTGACAATGGAATCTCCTATCAACACTGCCGTCCTCTTCCCCTCTCTGCTCCTCTGACTAGGAAATCTCCTATCAACACGGCAGTCCTCTTCAGATCTCTGCTCCTCTGACTAGGAAATCTCTTATCAACACTGCCGTCCTCTTCACCGCTCTGCTCCTCTGTCTATGGAGTCTCCGATCAACACTACCATCCTCTTCACCTCTCTGCTCCTCTGACTAGGAAATCTCGTATCAACACTGCAGTCCTCTTCGCCTCTCTGCTCCTCTGACTAGGAAATCTCCTATCAACACTGCAGTCCTCTTCAACTCTCTGCTCCTCTGACTATGGAATCTCCTATCAACACTGCAGTCCTCTTCACCTCTCTGCTCCTCTGACTATGGAATCTCCTATCAACACTGCAGTCCTCTTCACATCTCTGCTCCTCTGACTAGGAAATCTCTTATCAACACTGCAGTCCTCTTCACCTCTCTGCTCCTCTGACTAGGAAATCTCTTATCAACACTGCAGTCCTCTTCACCTCTCTGTTCCTCTGACTATGGAATCTCCTATCAACACTGCCGTCCTCTTCACCTCTCTGCTCCTCCGACTATGGAATCTCCTATCAACACTGCAGTCCTCTTCACCTCTCTGCTCCTCTGACTATGGAATCTCCTATCAACACTGCCGTCCTCTTCATCTCTCTGCTCCTCTGACTATGGAATCTCCTATCAACACTGCCGTCCTCTTCACCTCTCTGCTACTCTGACTACGGAATCTCCTATCAACACTGCCGTCCTCTTCACCTCTATGCTCCTCTGACAATGGAATCTCCTATCAACACTGCCGTCCTCTTCACCTCTCTGCTCCTCTGACTATGGAATCTCCTATCAACACTGCCGTCCTCTTCACCTCTCTGCTCATCTGACTATGGAATCTCCTATCAACTGCCATCCTCTTCACCTCTCTGTTCCTCTGACTATGGAATGTCCTATCAACACTGCCGTCCTCTTCACCTCTCTGCTACTCCGACTATGGAATCTCCTATCAACACTGCAGTCCTCTTCACCTCTCTGCTCCTCTGACTATGGAATCTCCTATCAACACTGCCATCCTCTTCACCTCTCTGCTCCTCTGACTATGGAATCTCCTATCAACACTGCAGTCCTCTTCACCTCTCTGCTCCTCTGACTAGGAAATCTCTTATCAACACTGCTGCCCTCTTCACCTCTTTGCTCCTCTGAGTATGCAATCTCCTATCAACACTGCCGTCCTCGTCACACCTCTGCTCCTCTGACTATGGAATCTCCTATCAACACTGCCGTCCTCATCACCTCTCTGCTCCTCTGACTAGGAAATCTCCTATCAACACTGCCGTCCTCTTCACCTCTCTGCTCCTCTGACTATGGAATCTACAATCAACACTGTCGTCCTCTTCACCTCTCTGCTCCTCCGACTATGGAATCTCCTATCAACACTGCCGTCCTCTTCACCTCTCTGCTCCTCTGACTATGGAATCTCCTATCAACACTGTAGTCCTCTTCACCTCTCTGCTCCTCTGACTATGGAATCTCCTATGAACACTGCCGTACTCTTCACCTCTCTGCTCCTCTGACTAGGAAATCTCTTGTCAACACTGCCGTCCTCCTCACCTCTCTGCTCCTCTGACTGTGGAATCTCCTATCAACACAGCCGTCCTCTTTAACTCTCTGCTCCTCTGAATATGGAATCTCCTATCAACACTGCAGTCCTCTTCACCTCTCTACTCCTCTGACTAGGAAATCTCCTATCAACACTGCCGTCCTCTTCACCTCTATTCACCTCTGACAATGGAATCTCCTATCAACACTGCAGTCCTCTTCACCTCTCTGCTCCTCTTACTAGGAAATCTCTTATCAACACTGCAGTCCTCTTCACCTCTCTGCTCCTCTGACTATGGAATCTCCTATGAACACTGCCGTCCTCTTCACCTCTATGCTCCTCTGACTATGGAATCTCCTATCAACACTGCCGTCCTCTTCACCTCTCTGCTCCTCTTACTATGGAATCTCCTATCAACACTGCAGTCCTCTTCACCTCTCTGCTCCTCTGACTATGGAATCTCCTATCAACACTGCCGTCCTCTTCTCCTCTACGCTCCTTCGACTATGGAATCTCTTATCAACACTGCAGTCCCCTTCACCTCTCTGCTCCTATGACTATGGAATCTCCTATCAACACTGCCGTCCTCTTCACCTCTCTGCTCCTCCGACTCTGGAATCTCCTATCAACACTGCAGTCCTCTTCACCTCTCTGCTCCTCTGACTATGGAATCTCCTATCAACACTGCCGTCCTCTTCACCTCTCTGCTCCTCTGACTATGGAACCTCCTAACAAAACTGCAGTCCTCTTCACCTCTCTGCTCCTCTGACTAGGAAATCTCCTATCTGCACTGCAGTCCTCTTCACCTCTCTGCTCCTCTGACAATGGAATCTCCTATCAACTGCCATCCTCTTCACCTCTCTGTTCCTCTGACTATGGAATGTCCTATCAACACTGCCGTCCTCTTCACCTCTCTGCTACTCCGACTATGGAATCTGCTATCAACACTGCAGTCCTCTTCACATCTCTGCTCCTCTGACTAGGAAATTTCTTATCAACACTGCAGTCCTCTTCACCTCTCTGCTCCTCTGACTAGGAAATCTCTTATCAACACTGCAGTCCTCTTCACCTCTCTGTTCCTCTGACTATGGAATCTCCTATCAACACTGCCGTCCTCTTCACCTCTCTGCTCCTCCGACTATGGAATCTCCTATCAACACTGCAGTCCTCTTCACCTCTCTGCTCCTCTGACTATGGAATCTCCTATCAACACTGCCGTCCTCTTCATCTCGCTGCTCCTCTGACTATGGAATCTCCTATCAACACTGCCGTCCTCTTCACCTCTCTGCTCCTCTGACTATGGAATCTCCTATCAACACTGCCGTCCTCTTCTCCTCTACGCTCCTTCGACTATGGAATCTCTTATCAACACTGCAGTCCCTTTCACCTCTCTGCTCCTCTGACTATGGAATCTCCTATCAACACTGCCGTCCTCTTCACCTCTCTGCTCCTCCGACTCTGGAATCTCCTATCAACACTGTCGTCCTCTTCACCTCTCTGCTCCTCCGACTATGGAATCTCCTATCAACACTGTCGTCCTCTTCACCTCTCTGCTCCTCTGACTATGGAATCTCCTATCAACACTGTAGTCCTCTTCACCTCTCTGCTCCTCTGACTATGGAATCTCCTATCAACACAGCCGTCCTCTTTAACTCTCTGCTCCTCTGAATATGGAATCTCCTATCAACACTGCAGTCCTCTTCACCTCTCTACTCCTCTGACTAGGAAATCTCCTATCAACAGTGCCGTCCTCTTCACCTCTATTCACCTCTGACAATGGAATCTCCTATCAACACTGCAGTCCTCTTCACCTCTGTGCTCCTCTGACTATGGAATCTCCTATGAACACTGCCGTCCTCTTCACCTCTATGCTCCTCTGACTATTTATCAACACTGCAGTCCTCTTCAACTCTCTGCTCCTCTTACTAGGAAATCTCCTATCAACACTGCCGTCCTCTTCACCTCTATGCTCCTCTGACAATGGAATCTCCTATCAACACTGCCGTCCTCTTCACCTCTCTGCTCCTCTTACTATGGAATCTCCTATCAACACTGCAGTCCTCTTCACCCCTCTGCTCCTCTGACTATGGAATCTCCTATCAACACTGCCGTCCTCTTCACCTCTCTGCTACTCTGACTAGGAAATCTCCTATCAACACTGCCGTCCTCTTCACCTCTATTCACCTCTGACAATGGAATCTCCTATCAACACTGCAGTCCTCTTCACCTCTGTGCTCCTCTGACTATGGAATCTCCTATGAACACTGCCGTCCTCTTCACCTCTATGCTCCTCTGACTATTTATCAACACTGCAGTCCTCTTCAACTCTCTGATCCTCTTACTAGGAAATCTCCTATCAACACTGCCGTCCTCTTCACCTCTATGCTCCTCTGACAATGGAATCTCCTATCAACACTGCCGTCCTCTTCACCTCTCTGCTCCTCTTACTATGGAATCTCCTATCAACACTGCAGTCCTCTTCACCCCTCTGCTCCTCTGACTATGGAATCTCCTATCAACACTGCCGTCCTCTTCACCTCTCTGCTACTCTGACTACGGAATCTCCTATCAACACTGCCGTCCTCTTCACCTCTCTGCTCCTCTCACTAGGAAATCTCCTATCAGCACTGCCGTCCTCTTCACCTCTATGCTCCTCTGACAATGGAATCTCCTATCAACACTGCCGTCCTCTTCACCTCTCTGCTCCTCTGACTATGGAATCTCCTATCAACACTGCAGTCCTCTTCACCTCTCTGCTACTCTGACTATGGAATCTCCTATCAACCCTGCAGTCCTCTTCACCTCTCTGCTCCTCTCACTAGGAAATCTCCTATCAGCACTGCCGTCCTCTTCACCTCTATGCTCCTCTGACAATGGAATCTCCTATCAACACTGCCGTCCTCTTCCCCTCTCTGCTCCTCTGACTAGGAAATCTCCTATCAACACGGCAGTCCTCTTCAGATCTCTGCTCCTCTGACTAGGAAATCTCTTATCAACACTGCCGTCCTCTTCACCGCTCTGCTCCTCTGTCTATGGAGACTCCGATCAACACTACCATCCTCTTCACCTCTCTGCTCCTCTGACTAGGAAATCTCGTATCAACACTGCAGTCCTCTTCGCCTCTCTGCTCCTCTGACTAGGAAATCTCCTATCAACACTGCAGTCCTCTTCAACTCTCTGCTCCTCTGACTATGGAATCTCCTATCAACACTGCAGTCCTCTTCACCTCTCTGCTCCTCTGACTAGGAAATCTCTTGTCAACACTGCCGTCCTCTTCACCTCTCTGCTCCTCTGACTATGGAATCTCCTATCAACACTGTAGTCCTCTTCACCTCTCTGCTCCTCTGACTATGGAATCTCCTATCAACACAGCCGTCCTCTTCAACTCTCTGCTCCTCTGAATATGGAATCTCCTATCAACACTGCAGTCCTCTTCACCTCTCTACTCCTCTGACTAGGAAATCTCCTATCAACACTGCCGTCCTCTTCACCCCTATTCACCTCTGACAATGGAATCTCCTATCAACACTGCAGTCCTCTTCACCTCTCTGCTCCTCTTACTAGGAAATCTCTTATCAACACTGCAGTCCTCTTCACCTCTGTGCTCCTCTGACTATGGAATCTCCTATGAACACTGCCGTCCTCTTCACCTCTATGCTCCTCTGACTATTTATCAACACTGCAGTCCTCTTCAACTCTCTGCTCCTCTTACTAGGAAATCTCCTATCTGCACTGCAGTCCTCTTCACCTCTCTGCTCCTCTGACAATGGAATCTCCTATCAACTGCCATCCTCTTCACCTCTCTGTTCCTCTGACTATGGAATGTCCTATCAACACTGCCGTCCTCTTCACCTCTCTGCTACTCCGACTATGGAATCTGCTATCAACACTGCAGTCCTCTTCACCTCTCTGCTCCTCTGACTATGGAATCTCCTATCAACACTGCCATCCTCTTCACCTCTCTGCTCCTCTGACTATGGAATCTCCTATCAACACTGCAGTCCTCTTCACCTCTCTGCTCCTCTGACTAGGAAATCTCTTATCAACACTGCCGTCCTCTTCACCTCTCTGCTCCTCTGAGTATGCAATCTCCTATCAACACTGCCGTCCTCGTCACCTCTCTGCTCCTCTGACTATGGAATCTCCTATCAACACTGCCGTCCTCTTCACCTCTCTGCTCCTCTGACTAGGAAATCTCCTATCAAAACTGCCGTCCTCTTCACCTCTCTGCTCCTCTGACTATGGAATCTCCTATCAACACTGCAGTCCTCTTCACCTCTCTGCTCCTCTGACTATGGAATCTCCTATCAACACTGCCGTCCTCTTCTCCTCTACGCTCCTTCGACTATGGAATCTCTTATCAACACTGCAGTCCCCTTCACCTCTCTGCTCCTCTGACTATGGAATCTCCTATCAACACTGCCGTCCTCTTCACCTCTCTGCTCCTCCGACTCTGGAATCTCCTATCAACACTGCAGTCCTCTTCACCTCTCTGCTCCTCTGACTATGGAATCTCCTATCAACACTGCCGTCCTCTTCACCTCTCTGCTCCTCTGACTATGGAATCTCATATCAATACTGCAATCCTTTTCACCTCTCTGCTCCTCTGAATATGGAACCTCCTATCAAAACTGCAGTCGTCTTCACCTCTCTGCTCCTCTGACTAGGAAATCTCCTATCTGCACTGCAGTCCTCTTCACCTCTCTGCTCCTCTGACAATGGAATCTCCTATCAACACTGCCGTCCTCTATACCACACTGCTCCTCTGACTATGGAATCTACAATCAACACTGTCGTCCTCTTCACCTCTCTGCTCCTCCGACTATGGAATCTCCTATCAACACTGCCGTCCTCTTCACCTCTCTGCTCCTCTGTCTATGGAATCTCCTATCAACACTGTAGTCCTCTTCACCTCTCTGCTCCTATGACTATGGAATCTCCTATCAACACAGCCGTCCTCTTTAACTCTCTGCTCCTCTGAATATGGAATCTCCTATCAACACTGCAGTCCTCTTCACCTCTCTACTCCTCTGACTAGGAAATCTCCTATCAACATTGCCGTCCTCTTCACCTCTATTCACCTCTGACAATGGAATCTCCTATCAACACTGCAGTCCTCTTCACCTCTGTGCTCCTCTGACTATGGAATCTCCTATGAACACTGCCGTCCTCTTCACATCTATGCTCCTCTGACTATTTATCAACACTGCAGTCCTCTTCAACTCTCTGCTCCTCTTACTAGGAAATCTCCTATCAACACTGCCGTCCTCTTCACCTCTATGCTCCTCTGACAATGGAATCTCCTATCAACACTGCCGTCCTCTTCACCTCTCTGCTCCTCTTACTATGGAATCTCCTATCAACACTGCAGTCCTCTTCACCCCTCTGCTCCTCTGACTATGGAATCTCCTATCAACACTGCCGTCCTCTTCACCTCTCTGCTACTCTGACTACGGAATCTCCTATCAACACTGCCGTCCTCTTCACCTCTCTGCTCCTCTCACTAGGAAATCTCCTATCAGCACTGCCGTCCTCTTCACCTCTATGCTCCTCTGACAATGGAAGCTCCTATCAACACTGCCGTCCTCTTCACCTCTCTGCTCCTCTGACTATGGAATCTCCTATCAACACTGCAGTCCTCTTCACCTCTCTGCTACTCTGACTATGGAATCTCCTATCAACCCTGCAGTCCTCTTCACCTCTCTGCTCCTCTCACTAGGAAATCTCCTATCAGCACTGCCGTCCTCTTCACCTCTATGCTCCTCTGACAATGGAATCTCCTATCAACACTGCCGTCCTCTTCCCCTCTCTGCTCCTCTGACTAGGAAATCTCCTATCAACACGGCAGTCCTCTTCAGATCTCTGCTCCTCTGACTAGGAAATCTCTTATCAACACTGCCGTCCTCTTCACCGCTCTGCTCCTCTGTCTATGGAGTCTCCGATCAACACTACCATCCTCTTCACCTCTCTGCTCCTCTGACTAGGAAATCTCGTATCAACACTGCAGTCCTCTTCGCCTCTCTGCTCCTCTGACTAGGAAATCTCCTATCAACACTGCAGTCCTCTTCAACTCTCTGCTCCTCTGACTATGGAATCTCCTATCAACACTGCAGTCCTCTTCACCTCTCTGCTCCTCTGACTATGGAATCTCCTATCAACACTGCAGTCCTCTTCACATCTCTGCTCCTCTGACTAGGAAATCTCTTATCAACACTGCAGTCCTCTTCACCTCTCTGCTCCTCTGACTAGGAAATCTCTTATCAACACTGCAGTCCTCTTCACCTCTCTGTTCCTCTGACTATGGAATCTCCTATCAACACTGCCGTCCTCTTCACCTCTCTGCTCCTCCGACTATGGAATCTCCTATCAACACTGCAGTCCTCTTCACCTCTCTGCTCCTCTGACTATGGAATCTCCTATCAACACTGCCGTCCTCTTCATCTCTCTGCTCCTCTGACTATGGAATCTCCTATCAACACTGCCGTCCTCTTCACCTCTCTGCTACTCTGACTACGGAATCTCCTATCAACACTGCCGTCCTCTTCACCTCTATGCTCCTCTGACAATGGAATCTCCTATCAACACTGCCGTCCTCTTCACCTCTCTGCTCCTCTGACTATGGAATCTCCTATCAACACTGCCGTCCTCTTCACCTCTCTGCTCATCTGACTATGGAATCTCCTATCAACTGCCATCCTCTTCACCTCTCTGTTCCTCTGACTATGGAATGTCCTATCAACACTGCCGTCCTCTTCACCTCTCTGCTACTCCGACTATGGAATCTCCTATCAACACTGCAGTCCTCTTCACCTCTCTGCTCCTCTGACTATGGAATCTCCTATCAACACTGCCATCCTCTTCACCTCTCTGCTCCTCTGACTATGGAATCTCCTATCAACACTGCAGTCCTCTTCACCTCTCTGCTCCTCTGACTAGGAAATCTCTTATCAACACTGCTGCCCTCTTCACCTCTTTGCTCCTCTGAGTATGCAATCTCCTATCAACACTGCCGTCCTCGTCACACCTCTGCTCCTCTGACTATGGAATCTCCTATCAACACTGCCGTCCTCATCACCTCTCTGCTCCTCTGACTAGGAAATCTCCTATCAACACTGCCGTCCTCTTCACCTCTCTGCTCCTCTGACTATGGAATCTACAATCAACACTGTCGTCCTCTTCACCTCTCTGCTCCTCCGACTATGGAATCTCCTATCAACACTGCCGTCCTCTTCACCTCTCTGCTCCTCTGACTATGGAATCTCCTATCAACACTGTAGTCCTCTTCACCTCTCTGCTCCTCTGACTATGGAATCTCCTATGAACACTGCCGTACTCTTCACCTCTCTGCTCCTCTGACTAGGAAATCTCTTGTCAACACTGCCGTCCTCCTCACCTCTCTGCTCCTCTGACTGTGGAATCTCCTATCAACACAGCCGTCCTCTTTAACTCTCTGCTCCTCTGAATATGGAATCTCCTATCAACACTGCAGTCCTCTTCACCTCTCTACTCCTCTGACTAGGAAATCTCCTATCAACACTGCCGTCCTCTTCACCTCTATTCACCTCTGACAATGGAATCTCCTATCAACACTGCAGTCCTCTTCACCTCTCTGCTCCTCTTACTAGGAAATCTCTTATCAACACTGCAGTCCTCTTCACCTCTCTGCTCCTCTGACTATGGAATCTCCTATGAACACTGCCGTCCTCTTCACCTCTATGCTCCTCTGACTATGGAATCTCCTATCAACACTGCCGTCCTCTTCACCTCTCTGCTCCTCTTACTATGGAATCTCCTATCAACACTGCAGTCCTCTTCACCTCTCTGCTCCTCTGACTATGGAATCTCCTATCAACACTGCCGTCCTCTTCTCCTCTACGCTCCTTCGACTATGGAATCTCTTATCAACACTGCAGTCCCCTTCACCTCTCTGCTCCTATGACTATGGAATCTCCTATCAACACTGCCGTCCTCTTCACCTCTCTGCTCCTCCGACTCTGGAATCTCCTATCAACACTGCAGTCCTCTTCACCTCTCTGCTCCTCTGACTATGGAATCTCCTATCAACACTGCCGTCCTCTTCACCTCTCTGCTCCTCTGACTATGGAACCTCCTATCAAAACTGCAGTCCTCTTCACCTCTCTGCTCCTCTGACTAGGAAATCTCCTATCTGCACTGCAGTCCTCTTCACCTCTCTGCTCCTCTTACTAGGAAATCTCTTATCAACACTGCAGTCCTCTTCAACTCTCTGCTCCTGTTACTAGGAAATCTCCTATCAACACTGCCGTCCTCTTCACCTCTATGCTCCTCGGACAATGGAATCTCCTATCAACACTGCCGTCCTCTTCACCTCTCTGCTCCTCTTACTATGGAATCTCCTATCAACACTGCAGTCCTCTTCACCCCTCTGCTCCTCTGACTATGGAATCTCCTATCAACACTGCCGTCCTCTTCACCTTTCTGCTACTCTGACTACGGAATCTCCTATCAACACTGCCGTCCTCTTCACCTCTCTGCTCCTCTCACTAGGAAATCTCCTATCAGCACTGCCGTCCTCTTCACCTCTATGCTCCTCTGACAATGGAATCTCCTATCAACACTGCCGTCCTCTTCACCTCTCTGCTCCTCTGACTATGGAATCTCCTATCAACACTGCCGTCCTCTTCACCTCTCTGCTCCTCTTACTATGGAATCTCCTATCAACACTGCAGTCCTCTTCACCCCTCTGCTCCTCTGACTATGGAATCTCCTATCAACACTGCCGTCCTCTTCACCTTTCTGCTACTCTGACTACGGAATCTCCTATCAACACTGCCGTCCTCTTCACCTCTCTGCTCCTCTCACTAGGAAATCTCCTATCAGCACTGCCGTCCTCTTCACCTCTATGCTCCTCTGACAATGGAATCTCCTATCAACACTGCCGTCCTCTTCACCTCTCTTCTCCTCTGACTATGGAATCTCCTATCAACACTGCAGTCCTCTTCACCTCTCTGCTACTCTGACTATGGAATCTCCTATCATCCCTGCAGTCCTCTTCACCTCTCTGCTCCTCTGACTAGGAAATCTCCTATCAACACTGCCGTCCTCTTCACCTCTCTGCTCATCTGACTATGGAATCTCCTATCAACTGCCATCCTCTTCACCTCTCTGTTCCTCTGACTATGGAATGTCCTATCAACACTGCCGTCCTCTTCACCTCTCTTCTACTCCGACTATGGAATCTCCTATCAACACTGCAGTCCTCTTCACCTCTCTGCTCCTCTGACTAGGAAATCTCTTATCAACACTGCCGTCCTCTTCACCTCTCCGCTCCTCTGAGTATGCAATCTCCTATCAACACTGCCGTCCTCGTCACCTCTCTGCTCCTCTGACTATGGAATCTCCTATCAACACTGCCGTCCTCTTCACCTCTCTGCTCCTCTGACTAGGAAATCTCCTATCAAAACTGCCGTCCTCTTCACCTCTCTGCTCCTCTGACTATGGAATCTCCTATCAACACTGCAGTCCTCTTCACCTCTCTGCTCCTCTGACTATGGAATCTCCTATCAACACTGCCGTCCTCTTCTCCTCTACGCTCCTTCGACTATGGAATCTCTTATCAACACTGCAGTCCCCTTCACCTCTCTGCTCCTCTGACTATGGAATCTCCTATCAACACTGCCGTCCTCTTCACCTCTCTGCTCCTCCGACTCTGGAATCTCCTATCAACACTGCAGTCCTCTTCACCTCTCTGCTCCTCTGACTATGGAATCTCCTATCAACACTGCCGTCCTCTTCACCTCTCTGCTCCTCTGAGTATGCAATCTCCTATCAACACTGCCGTCCTCGTCACCTCTCTGCTCCTCTGACTATGGAATCTCCTATCAACACTGCCGTCCTCTTCACCTCTCTGCTCCTCTGACTAGGAAATCTCCTATCAAAACTGCCGTCCTCTTCACCTCTCTGCTCCTCTGACTATGGAATCTCCTATCAACACTGCAGTCCTCTTCACCTCTCTGCTCCTCTGACTATGGAATCTCCTATCAACACTGCCGTCCTCTTCTCCTCTACGCTCCTTCGACTATGGAATCTCTTATCAACACTGCAGTCCCCTTCACCTCTCTGCTCCTATGACTATGGAATCTCCTATCAACACTGCCGTCCTCTTCACCTCTTTGCTCCTCCGACTCTGGAATCTCCTATCAACACTGCAGTCCTCTTCACCTCTCTGCTCCTCTGACTATGGAATCTCCTATCAACACTGCCGTCCTCTTCACCTCTCTGCTCCTCTGACTATGGAATCTCATATCAATACTGCAATCCTTTTCACCTCTCTGCTCCTCTGACTATGGAACCTCCTATCAAAACTGCAGTCCTCTTCACCTCTCTGCTCCTCTGACTAGGAAATCTCCTATCTGCACTGCAGTCCTCTTCACCTCTCTGCTCCTCTGACAATGGAATCTCCTATCAACACTGCCGTCCTCTATACCACACTGCTCCTCTGACTATGGAATCTACAATCAACACTGTCGTCCTCTTCACCTCTCTGCTCCTCCGACTATGGAATCTCCTATCAACACTGCCGTCCTCTTCACCTCTCTGCTCCTCTGACTATGGAATCTCCTATCAACACTGCCGTCCTCTTCACCTCTCTGCTCCTCTGACTAGGAAATCTCCTATCAAAACTGCCGTCCTCTTCACCTCTCTGCTCCTCTGACTATGGAATCTCCTATCAACACTGCAGTCCTCTTCACCTCTCTGCTCCTCTGACTATGGAATCTCCTATCAACACTGCCGTCCTCTTCACCTCTACGCTCCTTCGACTATGGAATCTCTTATCAACACTGTCGTCCTCTTCACCTCTCTACTCCTCTGACTAGGAAATCTCTTATCAACACTCCCGTCCTCTTCACCTCTCTGCTCCTCTGAATATGGAATCTCCTATCAACAATGCCGTCCTCTTCACCTCTCTGCTCCTCTGACTATGGAATCTCCTATCAACACTGCAGTCCTCTTCACCTCTCTGCTCCTCTGACTATGGAATCTCGTATCAAAACTGCCGTCCTCTTCACCTGTCTGCTCCTCTGAATATGGAATCTCCTATCAACACTGCTGTCCTCTTCACCTCTCTGCTCCTCTGACTAGGAAATCTCCTATCAACACTGCTGTCCTCTTCACCTCTATGCTTCTCTGACAATGGAATCTCCTATCAACACTGCCGTCCTCTTCACCTCTCTGCTCCTCTGACTATGGAATCTCCTATCAACACTGCCGTCCTCTTCACCTCTATTCACCTCTGACAATGGAATCTCCTATCAACACTGCAGTCCTCTTCACCTCTCTGCTCCTCTTACTAGGAAATCTCTTATCAACACTGCAGTCCTCTTCACCTCTCTGCTCCTCTGACTATGGAATCTCCTATGAACACTGCCGTCCTCTTCACCTCTATGCTCCTCTGACTATTTATCAACACTTCAGTCCTCTTCAACTCTCTGCTCCTCTTACTAGGAAATCTCCTATCAACACTGCCGTCCTCTTCACCTCTATGCTCCTCTGACAATGGAATCTCCTATCAACACTGCCGTCCTCTTCACCTCTCTGCTCCTCTTACTATGGAATCTCCTATCAACACTGCAGTCCTCTTCACCCCTCTGCTCCTCTGACTATGGAATCTCCTATCAACACTGCCGTCCTCTTCACCTCTCTGCTACTCTGACTACGGAATCTCCTATCAACACTGCCGTCCTCTTCACCTCTCTGCTCCTCTCACTAGGAAATCTCCTATCAGCACTGCCGTCCTCTTCACCTCTATGCTCCTCTGACAATGGAATCTCCTATCAACACTGCCGTCCTCTTCACCTCTCTGCTCCTCTGACTATGGAATCTCCTATCAACACTGCAGTCCTCTTCACCTCTCTGCTACTCTGACTATGGAATCTCCTATCAACCCTGCAGTCCTCTTCACCTCTCTGCTCCTCTCACTAGGAAATCTCCTATCAGCACTGCCGTCCTCTTCACCTCTATGCTCCTCTGACAATGGAATCTCCTATCAACACTGCCGTCCTCTTCACCTCTCTGCTCCTCCGACTAGGAAATCTCCTATCAACACGGCAGTCCTCTTCAGATCTCTGCTCCTCTGACTAGGAAATCTCTTATCAACACTGCCGTCCTCTTCACCGCTCTGCTCCTCTGTCTATGGAGTCTCCGATCAACACTACCATCCTCTTCACCTCTCTGCTCCTCTGACTAGGAAATCTCGTATCAACACTGCAGTCCTCTTTGCCTCTCTGCTCCTCTGACTAGGAAATCTCCTATCAACACTGCAGTCCTCTTCAACTCTCTGCTCCTCTGACTATGGAATCTCCTATCAACACTGCAGTCCTCTTCACCTCTCTGCTCCTCTGACTATGGAATCTCCTATCAACACTGCAGTCCTCTTCACATCTCTGCTCCTCTGACTAGGAAATCTCTTATCAACACTGCAGTCCTCTTCACCTCTCTGCTCCTCTGACTAGGAAATCTCTTATCAACACTGCAGTCCTCTTCACCTCTCTGTTCCTCTGACTATGGAATCTCCTATCAACACTGCCGTCCTCTTCACCTCTCTGCTCCTCCGACTATGGAATCTCCTATCAACACTGCAGTCCTCTTCACCTCTCTGCTCCTCTGACTATGGAATCTCCTATCAACACTGCCGTCCTCTTCATCTCTCTGCTCCTCTGACTATGGAATCTCCTATCAACACTGCCGTCCTCTTCACCTCTCTGCTCCTCTGACTATGGAATCTCCTATCAACACTGCCGTCCTCTTCTCCTCTACGCTCCTTCGACTATGGAATCTCTTATCAACACTGCAGTCCCTTTCACCTCTCTGCTCCTCTGACTATGGAATCTCCTATCAACACTGCCGTCCTCTTCACCTCTCTGCTCCTCCGACTCTGGAATCTCCTATCAACACTGTCGTCCTCTTCACCTCTCTGCTCCTCCGACTATGGAATCTCCTATCAACACTGTCGTCCTCTTCACCTCTCTGCTCCTCTGACTATGGAATCTCCTATCAACACTGTAGTCCTCTTCACCTCTCTGCTCCTCTGACTATGGAATCTCCTATCAACACAGCCGTCCTCTTTAACTCTCTGCTCCTCTGAATATGGAATCTCCTATCAACACTGCAGTCCTCTTCACCTCTCTACTCCTCTGACTAGGAAATCTCCTATCAACAGTGCCGTCCTCTTCACCTCTATTCACCTCTGACAATGGAATCTCCTATCAACACTGCAGTCCTCTTCACCTCTGTGCTCCTCTGACTATGGAATCTCCTATGAACACTGCCGTCCTCTTCACCTCTATGCTCCTCTGACTATTTATCAACACTGCAGTCCTCTTCAACTCTCTGCTCCTCTTACTAGGAAATCTCCTATCAACACTGCCGTCCTCTTCACCTCTATGCTCCTCTGACAATGGAATCTCCTATCAACACTGCCGTCCTCTTCACCTCTCTGCTCCTCTTACTATGGAATCTCCTATCAACACTGCAGTCCTCTTCACCCCTCTGCTCCTCTGACTATGGAATCTCCTATCAACACTGCCGTCCTCTTCACCTCTCTGCTACTCTGACTACGGAATCTCCTATCAACACTGCCGTCCTCTTCACCTCTCTGCTCCTCTCACTAGGAAATCTCCTATCAGCACTGCCGTCCTCTTCACCTCTATGCTCCTCTGACAATGGAATCTCCTATCAACACTGCCGTCCTCTTCACCTCTCTGCTCCTCTGACTATGGAATCTCCTATCAACACTGCAGTCCTCTTCACCTCTCTGCTACTCTGACTATGGAATCTCCTATCAACCCTGCAGTCCTCTTCACCTCTCTGCTCCTCTCACTAGGAAATCTCCTATCAGCACTGCCGTCCTCTTCACCTCTATGCTCCTCTGACAATGGAATCTCCTATCAACACAGCCGTCCTCTTCCCCTCTCTGCTCCTCTGACTAGGAAATCTCCTATCAACACGGCAGTCCTCTTCAGATCTCTGCTCCTCTGACTAGGAAATCTCTTATCAACACTGCCGTCCTCTTCACCGCTCTGCTCCTCTGTCTATGGAGACTCCGATCAACACTACCATCCTCTTCGCCTCTCTGCTCCTCTGACTAGGAAATCTCCTATCAACACTGCAGTCCTCTTCAACTCTCTGCTCCTCTGACTATGGAATCTCCTATCAACACTGCAGTCCTCTTCACATCTCTGCTCCTCTGACTAGGAAATCTCTTGTCAACACTGCCGTCCTCCTCACCTCTCTGCTCCTCTGAATATGGAATCTCCTATCAACACTGCAGTCCTCTTCACCTCTCTACTCCTCTGACTAGGAAATCTCCTATCAACACTGCCGTCCTCTTCACCTCTATTCACCTCTGACTATGGAAATCTCTTATCAACACTGCAGTCCTCTTCAACTCTCTGCTCCTGTTACTAGGAAATCTCCTATCAACACTGCCGTCCTCTTCACCTCTATGCTCCTCTGACAATGGAATCTCCTATCAACACTGCCGTCCTCTTCACCTCTCTGCTCCTCTTACTATGGAATCTCCTATCAACACTGCAGTCCTCTTCACCCCTCTGCTCCTCTGACTATGGAATCTCCTATCAACACTGCCGTCCTCTTCACCTTTCTGCTACTCTGACTACGGAATCTCCTATCAACACTGCCGTCCTCTTCACCTCTCTGCTCCTCTCACTAGGAAATCTCCTATCAGCACTGCCGTCCTCTTCACCTCTATGCTCCTCTGACAATGGAATCTCCTATCAACACTGCCGTCCTCTTCACCTCTCTGCTCCTCTGACTATGGAATCTCCTATCAACACTGCAGTCCTCTTCACCTTTCTGCTACTCTGACTACGGAATCTCCTATCAACACTGCCGTCCTCTTCACCTCTCTGCTCCTCTCACTAGGAAATCTCCTATCAACTGCCATCCTCTTCACCTCTCTGTTCCTCTGACTATGGAATCTCCTATCAACACTGCCGTCCTCTTCAGATCTCTGCTCCTCTGACTAGGAAATCTCCTATCAACTGCCATCCTCTTCACCTCTCTGTTCCTCTGACTATGGAATGTCCTATCAACACTGCCGTCCTCTTCACCTCTCTGCTTCTCTGACTATGGAATCTCCTATCAACACTGCAGTCCTCTTCAGATCTCTGCTCCTCTGACTAGGAAATCTCCTATCAACTGCCATCCTCTTCACCTCTCTGTTCCTCTGACTATGGAATCTCCTATCAACACTGCCGTCCTCTTCACCTCTCTGCTCATCTGACTATGGAATCTCCTATCAACTGCCATCCTCTTCACCTCTCTGTTCCTCTGACTATGGAATGTCCTATCAACACTGCCGTCCTCTTCACCTCTCTGCTACTCCGACTATGGAATCTCCTGTCAACACTGCAGTCCTCTTCACCTCTCTGCTCCTCTGACTATGGAATCTCCTATCAACACTGCCATCCTCTTCACCTCTCTGCTCCTCTGACTATGGAATCTCCTATCAACACTGCAGTCCTCTTCACCTCTCTGCTCCTCTGACTAGGAAATCTCTTATCAACACTGCCGTCCTCTTCACCTCTCTGCTCCTCTGAGTATGCAATCTCCTATCAACACTGCCGTCCTCGTCACCTCTCTGCTCCTCTGACTATGGAATCTCCTATCAACACTGCCGTCCTCTTCACCTCTCTGCTCCTCTGACTAGTAAATCTCCTATCAAAACTGCCGTCCTCTTCACCTCTCTGCTCCTCTGACTATGGAATCTCCTATCAACACTGCCGTCCTCTTCACCTCTCTGCTCCTCTGACTATGGAATCTACAATCAACACTGTCGTCCTCTTCACCTCTCTGCTCCTCCGACTATGGAATCTCCTATCAACACTGCCGTCCTCTTCACCTCTCTGCTCCTCTGACTATGGAATCTCCTATCAACACTGTAGTCCTCTTCACCTCTCTGTTCCTCTGACTATGGAATCTCCTATGAACACTGCCGTACTCTTCACCTCTCTGCTCCTCTGACTAGGAAATCTCTTGTCAACACTGCCGTCCTCCTCACCTCTCTGCTCCTCTGACTATGGAATCTCCTATCAACACAGCCGTCCTCTTTAACTCTCTGCTCCTCTGAATATGGAATCTCCTATCAACACTGCAGTCCTCTTCACCTCTCTACTCCTCTGACTAGGAAATCTCCTATCAACACTGCCGTCCTCTTCACCTCTATTCACCTCTGACAATGGAATCTCCTATCAACACTGCAGTCCTCTTCACCTCTCTGCTCCTCTTACTAGGAAATCTCTTATCAACACTGCAGTCCTCTTCACCTCTCTGCTCCTCTGACTATGGAATCTCCTATGAACACTGCCGTCCTCTTCACCTCTATGCTCCTCTGACTATGGAAATCTCTTATCAACACTGCAGTCCTCTTCAACTCTCTGCTCCTGTTACTAGGAAATCTCCTATCAACACTGCCGTCCTCTTCACCTCTATGCTCCTCTGACAATGGAATCTCCTATCAACACTGCCGTCCTCTTCACTTCTCTGCTCCTCTTACTATGGAATCTCCTATCAACACTGCAGTCCTCTTCACCCCTCTGCTCCTCTGACTATGGAATCTCCTATCAACACTGCCGTCCTCTTCACCTTTCTGCTACTCTGACTACGGAATCTCCTATCAACACTGCCGTCCTCTTCACCTCTCTGCTACTCTGACTACGGAATCTCCTATCAACACTGCCGTCCTCTTCACCTCTCTGCTCCTCTCACTAGGAAATCTCCTATCAGCACTGCCGTCCTCTTCACCTCTATGCTCCTCTGACAATGGAATCTCCTATCAACACTGCCGTCCTCTTCACCTCTCTGCTCCTCTGACTATGGAATCTCCTATCAACACTGCAGTCCTCTTCACCTCTCTGCTACTCTGACTATGGAATCTCCTATCAACCCTGCAGTCCTCTTCACCTCTCTGCTCCTCTCACTAGGAAATCTCCTATCAGCACTGCCGTCCTCTTCACCTCTATGCTCCTCTGACAATGGAATCTCCTATCAACACAGCCGTCCTCTTCCCCTCTCTGCTCCTCTGACTAGGAAATCTCCTATCAACACGGCAGTCCTCTTCAGATCTCTGCTCCTCTGACTAGGAAATCTCTTATCAACACTGCCGTCCTCTTCACCGCTCTGCTCCTCTGTCTATGGAGACTCCGATCAACACTACCATCCTCTTCGCCTCTCTGCTCCTCTGACTAGGAAATCTCCTATCAACACTGCAGTCCTCTTCAACTCTCTGCTCCTCTGACTATGGAATCTCCTATCAACACTGCAGTCCTCTTCACATCTCTGCTCCTCTGACTAGGAAATCTCTTGTCAACACTGCCGTCCTCCTCACCTCTCTGCTCCTCTGAATATGGAATCTCCTATCAACACTGCAGTCCTCTTCACCTCTCTACTCCTCTGACTAGGAAATCTCCTATCAACACTGCCGTCCTCTTCACCTCTATTCACCTCTGACTATGGAAATCTCTTATCAACACTGCAGTCCTCTTCAACTCTCTGCTCCTGTTACTAGGAAATCTCCTATCAACACTGCCGTCCTCTTCACCTCTATGCTCCTCTGACAATGGAATCTCCTATCAACACTGCCGTCCTCTTCACCTCTCTGCTCCTCTTACTATGGAATCTCCTATCAACACTGCAGTCCTCTTCACCCCTCTGCTCCTCTGACTATGGAATCTCCTATCAACACTGCCGTCCTCTTCACCTTTCTGCTACTCTGACTACGGAATCTCCTATCAACACTGCCGTCCTCTTCACCTCTCTGCTCCTCTCACTAGGAAATCTCCTATCAGCACTGCCGTCCTCTTCACCTCTATGCTCCTCTGACAATGGAATCTCCTATCAACACTGCCGTCCTCTTCACCTCTCTGCTCCTCTGACTATGGAATCTCCTATCAACACTGCAGTCCTCTTCACCTTTCTGCTACTCTGACTACGGAATCTCCTATCAACACTGCCGTCCTCTTCACCTCTCTGCTCCTCTCACTAGGAAATCTCCTATCAACTGCCATCCTCTTCACCTCTCTGTTCCTCTGACTATGGAATCTCCTATCAACACTGCCGTCCTCTTCAGATCTCTGCTCCTCTGACTAGGAAATCTCCTATCAACTGCCATCCTCTTCACCTCTCTGTTCCTCTGACTATGGAATGTCCTATCAACACTGCCGTCCTCTTCACCTCTCTGCTTCTCTGACTATGGAATCTCCTATCAACACTGCAGTCCTCTTCAGATCTCTGCTCCTCTGACTAGGAAATCTCCTATCAACTGCCATCCTCTTCACCTCTCTGTTCCTCTGACTATGGAATCTCCTATCAACACTGCCGTCCTCTTCACCTCTCTGCTCATCTGACTATGGAATCTCCTATCAACTGCCATCCTCTTCACCTCTCTGTTCCTCTGACTATGGAATGTCCTATCAACACTGCCGTCCTCTTCACCTCTCTGCTACTCCGACTATGGAATCTCCTGTCAACACTGCAGTCCTCTTCACCTCTCTGCTCCTCTGACTATGGAATCTCCTATCAACACTGCCATCCTCTTCACCTCTCTGCTCCTCTGACTATGGAATCTCCTATCAACACTGCAGTCCTCTTCACCTCTCTGCTCCTCTGACTAGGAAATCTCTTATCAACACTGCCGTCCTCTTCACCTCTCTGCTCCTCTGAGTATGCAATCTCCTATCAACACTGCCGTCCTCGTCACCTCTCTGCTCCTCTGACTATGGAATCTCCTATCAACACTGCCGTCCTCTTCACCTCTCTGCTCCTCTGACTAGTAAATCTCCTATCAAAACTGCCGTCCTCTTCACCTCTCTGCTCCTCTGACTATGGAATCTCCTATCAACACTGCCGTCCTCTTCACCTCTCTGCTCCTCTGACTATGGAATCTACAATCAACACTGTCGTCCTCTTCACCTCTCTGCTCCTCCGACTATGGAATCTCCTATCAACACTGCCGTCCTCTTCACCTCTCTGCTCCTCTGACTATGGAATCTCCTATCAACACTGTAGTCCTCTTCACCTCTCTGTTCCTCTGACTATGGAATCTCCTATGAACACTGCCGTACTCTTCACCTCTCTGCTCCTCTGACTAGGAAATCTCTTGTCAACACTGCCGTCCTCCTCACCTCTCTGCTCCTCTGACTATGGAATCTCCTATCAACACAGCCGTCCTCTTTAACTCTCTGCTCCTCTGAATATGGAATCTCCTATCAACACTGCAGTCCTCTTCACCTCTCTACTCCTCTGACTAGGAAATCTCCTATCAACACTGCCGTCCTCTTCACCTCTATTCACCTCTGACAATGGAATCTCCTATCAACACTGCAGTCCTCTTCACCTCTCTGCTCCTCTTACTAGGAAATCTCTTATCAACACTGCAGTCCTCTTCACCTCTCTGCTCCTCTGACTATGGAATCTCCTATGAACACTGCCGTCCTCTTCACCTCTATGCTCCTCTGACTATGGAAATCTCTTATCAACACTGCAGTCCTCTTCAACTCTCTGCTCCTGTTACTAGGAAATCTCCTATCAACACTGCCGTCCTCTTCACCTCTATGCTCCTCTGACAATGGAATCTCCTATCAACACTGCCGTCCTCTTCACTTCTCTGCTCCTCTTACTATGGAATCTCCTATCAACACTGCAGTCCTCTTCACCCCTCTGCTCCTCTGACTATGGAATCTCCTATCAACACTGCCGTCCTCTTCACCTTTCTGCTACTCTGACTACGGAATCTCCTATCAACACTGCCGTCCTCTTCACCTCTCTGCTCCTCTCACTAGGAAATCTCCTATCAGCACTGCCGTCCTCTTCACCTCTATGCTCCTCTGACAATGGAATCTCCTATCAACACTGCCGTCCTCTTCACCTCTCTGCTCCTCTGACTATGGAATCTCCTATCAACACTGCAGTCCTCTTCACCTCTCTGCTACTCTGACTATGGAATCTCCTATCAACACTGCAGTCCTCTTCACCTCTCTGCTCCTCTGACTATGGAATCTCCTATCAACACTGCCGTCCTCTTCACCTCTCTGCTCCTCTGACTAGGAAATCTCTTATCAACACTGCAGTCCTCTTCACCTCTCTGCTCCTCTGACTAGGAAATCTCCTATCAACACTGCAGTCCTCTTCAGATCTCTGCTCCTCTGACTAGGAAATCTCTTATCAACACTGCAGTCCTCTTCACCGCTCTGCTCCTCTGACTATGGAATCTCCTATCAACTGCCATCCTCTTCACCTCTCTGTTCCTCTGACTATGGAATGTCCTATCAACACTGCCGTCCTCTTCACCTCTCTGCTACTCCGACTATGGAATCTCCTATCAACACTGCAGTCCTCTTCACCTCTCTGCTCCTCTGACTATGGAATCTCCTATCAACACTGCCATCCTCTTCACCTCTCTGCTCCTCTGACTATGGAATCTCCTATCAACACTGCAGTCCTCTTCACCTCTCTGCTCCTCTGACTAGGAAATCTCTTATCAACACTGCCGTCCTCTTCACCTCTCTGCTCCTCTGAGTATGCAATCTCCTATCAACACTGCCGTCCTCGTCACCTCTCTGCTCCTCTGACTATGGAATCTCCTATCAACACTGCCGTCCTCTTCACCTCTCTGCTCCTCTGACTAGGAAATCTCCTATCAAAACTGCCGTCCTCTTCACCTCTCTGCTCCTCTGACTATGGAATCTCCTATCAACACTGCAGTCCTCTTCACCTCTCTGCTCCTCTGACTATGGAATCTCCTATCAACACTGCCGTCCTCTTCACCTCTACGCTCCTTCGACTATGGAATCTCTTATCAACACTGTCGTCCTCTTCACCTCTCTACTCCTCTGACTAGGAAATCTCTTATCAACACTCCCGTCCTCTTCACCTCTCTGCTCCTCTGAATATGGAATCTCCTATCAACAATGCCGTCCTCTTCACCTCTCTGCTCCTCTGACTATGGAATCTCCTATCAACACTGCAGTCCTCTTCACCTCTCTGCTCCTCTGACTATGGAATCTCGTATCAAAACTGCCGTCCTCTTCACCTGTCTGCTCCTCTGAATATGGAATCTCCTATCAACACTGCTGTCCTCTTCACCTCTCTGCTCCTCTGACTAGGAAATCTCCTATCAACACTGCTGTCCTCTTCACCTCTATGCTTCTCTGACAATGGAATCTCCTATCAACACTGCCGTCCTCTTCACCTCTCTGCTCCTCTGACTATGGAATCTCCTATCAACACTGCCGTCCTCTTCACCTCTATTCACCTCTGACAATGGAATCTCCTATCAACACTGCAGTCCTCTTCACCTCTCTGCTCCTCTTACTAGGAAATCTCTTATCAACACTGCAGTCCTCTTCACCTCTGTGCTCCTCTGACTATGGAATCTCCTATGAACACTGCCGTCCTCTTCACCTCTATGCTCCTCTGACTATTTATCAACACTGCAGTCCTCTTCAACTCTCTGCTCCTCTTACTAGGAAATCTCCTATCAACACTGCCGTCCTCTTCACCTCTATGCTCCTCTGACAATGGAATCTCCTATCAACACTGCCGTCCTCTTCACCTCTCTGCTCCTCTTACTATGGAATCTCCTATCAACACTGCAGTCCTCTTCACCCCTCTGCTCCTCTGACTATGGAATCTCCTATCAACACTGCCGTCCTCTTCACCTCTCTGCTACTCTGACTACGGAATCTCCTATCAACACTGCCGTCCTCTTCACCTCTCTGCTCCTCTCACTAGGAAATCTCCTATCAGCACTGCCGTCCTCTTCACCTCTATGCTCCTCTGACAATGGAATCTCCTATCAACACTGCCGTCCTCTTCACCTCTCTGCTCCTCTGACTATGGAATCTCCTATCAACACTGCAGTCCTCTTCACCTCTATGCTCCTCTGACAATGGAATCTCCTATCAACACTGCAGTCCTCCTCACCTCTCTGCTCCTCTGACTATGGAGTCTCCTATCAACCCTGCAGTCCTCTTCAGATCTCTGCTCCTCTGACTAGGAAATCTCTTATCAACACTGCCGTCCTCTTCACCGCTCTGCTCCTCTGTCTATGGAGTCTCCGATCAACACTACCATCCTCTTCACCTCTCTGCTCCTCTGACTAGGAAATCTCGTATCAACACTGCAGTCCTCTTTGCCTCTCTGCTCCTCTGACTAGGAAATCTCCTATCAACACTGCAGTCCTCTTCAACTCTCTGCTCCTCTGACTATGGAATCTCCTATCAACACTGCAGTCCTCTTCACCTCTCTGCTCCTCTGACTATGGAATCTCCTATCAACACTGCAGTCCTCTTCACATCTCTGCTCCTCTGACTAGGAAATCTCTTATCAACACTGCAGTCCTCTTCACCTCTCTGCTCCTCTGACTAGGAAATCTCTTATCAACACTGCAGTCCTCTTCACCTCTCTGTTCCTCTGACTATGGAATCTCCTATCAACACTGCCGTCCTCTTCACCTCTCTGCTCCTCCGACTATGGAATCTCCTATCAACACTGCAGTCCTCTTCACCTCTCTGCTCCTCTGACTATGGAATCTCCTATCAACACTGCCGTCCTCTTCATCTCTCTGCTCCTCTGACTATGGAATCTCCTATCAACACTGCCGTCCTCTTCACCTCTCTGCTCCTCTGACTATGGAATCTCCTATCAACACTGCCGTCCTCTTCTCCTCTACGCTCCTTCGACTATGGAATCTCTTATCAACACTGCAGTCCCCTTCACCTCTCTGCTCCTCTGACTATGGAATCTCCTATCAACACTGCCGTCCTCTTCACCTCTCTGCTCCTCCGACTCTGGAATCTCCTATCAACACTGTCGTCCTCTTCACCTCTCTGCTCCTCCGACTATGGAATCTCCTATCAACACTGTCGTCCTCTTCACCTCTCTGCTCCTCTGACTATGGAATCTCCTATCAACACTGTAGTCCTCTTCACCTCTCTGCTCCTCTGACTATGGAATCTCCTATCAACACAGCCGTCCTCTTTAACTCTCTGCTCCTCTGAATATGGAATCTCCTATCAACACTGCAGTCCTCTTCACCTCTCTACTCCTCTGACTAGGAAATCTCCTATCAACACTGCCGTCCTCTTCACCTCTATTCACCTCTGACAATGGAATCTCCTATCAACACTGCAGTCCTCTTCACCTCTGTGCTCCTCTGACTATGGAATCTCCTATGAACACTGCCGTCCTCTTCACCTCTATGCTCCTCTGACTATTTATCAACACTGCAGTCCTCTTCAACTCTCTGCTCCTCTTACTAGGAAATCTCCTATCAACACTGCCGTCCTCTTCACCTCTATGCTCCTCTGACAATGGAATCTCCTATCAACACTGCCGTCCTCTTCACCTCTCTGCTCCTCTTACTATGGAATCTCCTATCAACACTGCAGTCCTCTTCACCCCTCTGCTCCTCTGACTATGGAATCTCCTATCAACACTGCCGTCCTCTTCACCTCTCTGCTACTCTGACTACGGAATCTCCTATCAACACTGCCGTCCTCTTCACCTCTCTGCTCCTCTCACTAGGAAATCTCCTATCAGCACTGCCGTCCTCTTCACCTCTATGCTCCTCTGACAATGGAATCTCCTATCAACACTGCCGTCCTCTTCACCTCTCTGCTCCTCTGACTATGGAATCTCCTATCAACACTGCAGTCCTCTTCACCTCTCTGCTACTCTGACTATGGAATCTCCTATCAACCCTGCAGTCCTCTTCACCTCTCTGCTCCTCTCACTAGGAAATCTCCTATCAGCAATGCCGTCCTCTTCACCTCTATGCTCCTCTGACAATGGAATCTCCTATCAACACTGCCGTCCTCTTCCCCTCTCTGCTCCTCTGACTAGGAAATCTCCTATCAACACGGCAGTCCTCTTCAGATCTCTGCTCCTCTGACTAGGAAATCTCTTATCAACACTGCCGTCCTCTTCACCGCTCTGCTCCTCTGTCTATGGAGACTCCGATCAACACTACCATCCTCTTCACCTCTCTGCTCCTCTGACTAGGAAATCTCGTATCAACACTGCAGTCCTCTTCGCCTCTCTGCTCCTCTGACTAGGAAATCTCCTATCAACACTGCAGTCCTCTTCAACTCTCTGCTCCTCTGACTATGGAATCTCCTATCAACACTGCAGTCCTCTTCACCTCTCTGCTCCTCTGACTATGGAATCTCCTATCAACACTGCAGTCCTCTTCACATCTCTGCTCCTCTGACTAGGAAATCTCTTATCAACACTGCAGTCCTCTTCACCTCTCTGCTCCTCTGACTAGGAAATCTCTTGTCAACACTGCCGTCCTCCTCACCTCTCTGCTCCTCTGACTATGGAATCTCCTATCAACACAGCCGTCCTCTTTAACTCTCTGCTCCTCTGAATATGGAATCTCCTATCAACACTGCAGTCCTCTTCACCTCTCTACTCCTCTGACTAGGAAATCTCCTATCAACACTGCCGTCCTCTTCACCTCTCTGCTCCTCTTACTATGGAATCTCCTATCAACACTGCAGTCCTCTTCACCCCTCTGCTCCTCTGACTATGGAATCTCCTATCAACACTGCCGTCCTCTTCACCTTTCTGCTACTCTGACTACGGAATCTCCTATCAACACTGCCGTCCTCTTCACCTCTCTGCTCCTCTCACTAGGAAATCTCCTATCAGCACTGCCGTCCTCTTCACCTCTATGCTCCTCTGACAATGGAATCTCCTATCAACACTGCCGTCCTCTTCACCTCTCTGCTCCTCTGACTATGGAATCTCCTATCAACACTGCAGTCCTCTTCACCTCTCTGCTACTCTGACTATGGAATCTCCTATCAACCCTGCAGTCCTCTTCACCTCTCGGCTCCTCTGACTAGGAAATCTCCTATCAACACTGCTGTCCTCTTCACCTCTCTGCTCATCTGACTATGGAATCTCCTATCAACTGCCATCCTCTTCACCTCTCTGTTCCTCTGACTATGGAATGTCCTATCAACACTGCCGTACTCTTCACCTCTCTGCTACTCCGACTATGGAATCTCCTATCAACACTGCAGTCCTCTTCACCTCTCTGCTCCTCTGACTATGGAATCTCCTATCAACACTGCCATCCTCTTCACCTCTCTGCTCCTCTGACTATGGAATCTCCTATCAACACTGCAGTCCTCTTCACCTCTCTGCTCCTCTGACTAGGAAATCTCTTATCAACACTGCCGTCCTCTTCACCTCTCTGCTCCTCTGAGTATGCAATCTCCTATCAACACTGCCGTCCTCGTCACCTCTCTGCTCCTCTGACTATGGAATCTCCTATCAACACTGCCGTCCTCTTCACCTCTCTGCTCCTCTGACTAGGAAATCTCCTATCAAAACTGCCGTCCTCTTCACCTCTCTGCTCCTCTGACTATGGAATCTCCTATCAACACTGCAGTCCTCTTCACCTCTCTGCTCCTCTGACTATGGAATCTCCTATCAACACTGCCGTCCTCTTCACCTCTACGCTCCTTCGACTATGGAATCTCTTATCAACACTGTCGTCCTCTTCACCTCTCTACTCCTCTGACTAGGAAATCTCTTATCAACACTCCCGTCCTCTTCACCTCTCTGCTCCTCTGAATATGGAATCTCCTATCAACACTGCAGTCCTCTTCACCTCTCTGCTACTCTGACTATGGAATCTCCTATCAACCCTGCAGTCCTCTTCACCTCTCTGCTCCTCTCACTAGGAAATCTCCTATCAGCAATGCCGTCCTCTTCACCTCTATGCTCCTCTGACAATGGAATCTCCTATCAACACTGCCGTCCTCTTCCCCTCTCTGCTCCTCTGACTAGGAAATCTCCTATCAACACGGCAGTCCTCTTCAGATCTCTGCTCCTCTGACTAGGAAATCTCTTATCAACACTGCCGTCCTCTTCACCGCTCTGCTCCTCTGTCTATGGAGACTCCGATCAACACTACCATCCTCTTCACCTCTCTGCTCCTCTGACTAGGAAATCTCGTATCAACACTGCAGTCCTCTTCGCCTCTCTGCTCCTCTGACTAGGAAATCTCCTATCAACACTGCAGTCCTCTTCAACTCTCTGCTCCTCTGACTATGGAATCTCCTATCAACACTGCAGTCCTCTTCACCTCTCTGCTCCTCTGACTATGGAATCTCCTATCAACACTGCAGTCCTCTTCACATCTCTGCTCCTCTGACTAGGAAATCTCTTATCAACACTGCAGTCCTCTTCACCTCTCTGCTCCTCTGACTAGGAAATCTCTTGTCAACACTGCCGTCCTCCTCACCTCTCTGCTCCTCTGACTATGGAATCTCCTATCAACACAGCCGTCCTCTTTAACTCTCTGCTCCTCTGAATATGGAATCTCCTATCAACACTGCAGTCCTCTTCACCTCTCTACTCCTCTGACTAGGAAATCTCCTATCAACACTGCCGTCCTCTTCACCTCTATTCACCTCTGACAATGGAATCTCCTATCAACACTGCAGTCCTCTTCACCTCTCTGCTCCTCTTACTAGGAAATCTCTTATCAACACTGCAGTCCTCTTCACCTCTCTGCTCCTCTGACTATGGAATCTCCTATGAACACTGCCGTCCTCTTCACCTCTATGCTCCTCTGACTATGGAAATATCTTATCAACACTGCAGTCCTCTTCAACTCTCTGTTCCTGTTACTAGGAAATCTCCTATCAACACTGCCGTCCTCTTCACCTCTATGCCCCTCTGACAATGGAATCTCCTATCAACACTGCCGTCCTCTTCACCTCTCTGCTCCTCTTACTATGGAATCTCCTATCAACACTGCAGTCCTCTTCACCCCTCTGCTCCTCTGACTATGGAATCTCCTATCAACACTGCCGTCCTCTTCACCTTTCTGCTACTCTGACTACGGAATCTCCTATCAACACTGCCGTCCTCTTCACCTCTCTGCTCCTCTCACTAGGAAATCTCCTATCAGCACTGCCGTCCTCTTCACCTCTATGCTCCTCTGACAATGGAATCTCCTATCAACACTGCCGTCCTCTTCACCTCTCTGCTCCTCTGACTATGGAATCTCCTATCAACACTGCAGTCCTCTTCACCTCTCTGCTACTCTGACTATGGAATCTCCTATCAACCCTGCAGTCCTCTTCACCTCTCGGCTCCTCTGACTAGGAAATCTCCTATCAACACTGCTGTCCTCTTCACCTCTCTGCTCATCTGACTATGGAATCTCCTATCAACTGCCATCCTCTTCACCTCTCTGTTCCTCTGACTATGGAATGTCCTATCAACACTGCCGTACTCTTCACCTCTCTGCTACTCCGACTATGGAATCTCCTATCAACACTGCAGTCCTCTTCACCTCTCTGCTCCTCTGACTATGGAATCTCCTATCAACACTGCCATCCTCTTCACCTCTCTGCTCCTCTGACTATGGAATCTCCTATCAACACTGCAGTCCTCTTCACCTCTCTGCTCCTCTGACTAGGAAATCTCTTATCAACACTGCCGTCCTCTTCACCTCTCTGCTCCTCTGAGTATGCAATCTCCTATCAACACTGCCGTCCTCGTCACCTCTCTGCTCCTCTGACTATGGAATCTCCTATCAACACTGCCGTCCTCTTCACCTCTCTGCTCCTCTGACTAGGAAATCTCCTATCAAAACTGCCGTCCTCTTCACCTCTCTGCTCCTCTGACTATGGAATCTCCTATCAACACTGCAGTCCTCTTCACCTCTCTGCTCCTCTGACTATGGAATCTCCTATCAACACTGCCGTCCTCTTCACCTCTACGCTCCTTCGACTATGGAATCTCTTATCAACACTGTCGTCCTCTTCACCTCTCTACTCCTCTGACTAGGAAATCTCTTATCAACACTCCCGTCCTCTTCACCTCTCTGCTCCTCTGAATATGGAATCTCCTATCAACACTGCAGTCCTCTTCACCTCTGTGCTCCTCTGACTATGGAATCTCCTATGAACACTGCCGTCCTCTTCACCTCTATGCTCCTCTGACTATTTATCAACACTGCAGTCCTCTTCAACTCTCTGCTCCTCTTACTATGGAATCTCCTATCAACACTGCAGTCCTCTTCACCCCTCTGCTCCTCTGACTATGGAATCTCCTATCAACACTGCCGTCCTCTTCACCTCTCTGCTACTCTGACTACGGAATCTCCTATCAACACTGCCGTCCTCTTCACCTCTCTGCTCCTCTCACTAGGAAATCTCCTATCAGCACTGCCGTCCTCTTCACCTCTATGCTCCTCTGACAATGGAATCTCCTATCAACACTGCCGTCCTCTTCACCTCTCTGCTCCTCTGACTATGGAATCTCCTATCAACACTGCAGTCCTCTTCACCTCTATGCTCCTCTGACAATGGAATCTCCTATCAACACTGCAGTCCTCCTCACCTCTCTGCTCCTCTGACTATGGAGTCTCCTATCAACCCTGCAGTCCTCTTCAGATCTCTGCTCCTCTGACTAGGAAATCTCTTATCAACACTGCCGTCCTCTTCACCGCTCTGCTCCTCTGTCTATGGAGTCTCCGATCAACACTACCATCCTCTTCACCTCTCTGCTCCTCTGACTAGGAAATCTCGTATCAACACTGCAGTCCTCTTTGCCTCTCTGCTCCTCTGACTAGGAAATCTCCTATCAACACTGCAGTCCTCTTCAACTCTCTGCTCCTCTGACTATGGAATCTCCTATCAACACTGCAGTCCTCTTCACCTCTCTGCTCCTCTGACTATGGAATCTCCTATCAACACTGCAGTCCTCTTCACATCTCTGCTCCTCTGACTAGGAAATCTCTTATCAACACTGCAGTCCTCTTCACCTCTCTGCTCCTCTGACTAGGAAATCTCTTATCAACACTGCAGTCCTCTTCACCTCTCTGTTCCTCTGACTATGGAATCTCCTATCAACACTGCCGTCCTCTTCACCTCTCTGCTCCTCCGACTATGGAATCTCCTATCAACACTGCAGTCCTCTTCACCTCTCTGCTCCTCTGACTATGGAATCTCCTATCAACACTGCCGTCCTCTTCATCTCTCTGCTCCTCTGACTATGGAATCTCCTATCAACACTGCCGTCCTCTTCACCTCTCTGCTCCTCTGACTATGGAATCTCCTATCAACACTGCCGTCCTCTTCTCCTCTACGCTCCTTCGACTATGGAATCTCTTATCAACACTGCAGTCCCCTTCACCTCTCTGCTCCTCTGACTATGGAATCTCCTATCAACACTGCCGTCCTCTTCACCTCTCTGCTCCTCCGACTCTGGAATCTCCTATCAACACTGTCGTCCTCTTCACCTCTCTGCTCCTCCGACTATGGAATCTCCTATCAACACTGTCGTCCTCTTCACCTCTCTGCTCCTCTGACTATGGAATCTCCTATCAACACTGTAGTCCTCTTCACCTCTCTGCTCCTCTGACTATGGAATCTCCTATCAACACAGCCGTCCTCTTTAACTCTCTGCTCCTCTGAATATGGAATCTCCTATCAACACTGCAGTCCTCTTCACCTCTCTACTCCTCTGACTAGGAAATCTCCTATCAACACTGCCGTCCTCTTCACCTCTATTCACCTCTGACAATGGAATCTCCTATCAACACTGCAGTCCTCTTCACCTCTGTGCTCCTCTGACTATGGAATCTCCTATGAACACTGCCGTCCTCTTCACCTCTATGCTCCTCTGACTATTTATCAACACTGCAGTCCTCTTCAACTCTCTGCTCCTCTTACTAGGAAATCTCCTATCAACACTGCCGTCCTCTTCACCTCTATGCTCCTCTGACAATGGAATCTCCTATCAACACTGCCGTCCTCTTCACCTCTCTGCTCCTCTTACTATGGAATCTCCTATCAACACTGCAGTCCTCTTCACCCCTCTGCTCCTCTGACTATGGAATCTCCTATCAACACTGCCGTCCTCTTCACCTCTCTGCTACTCTGACTACGGAATCTCCTATCAACACTGCCGTCCTCTTCACCTCTCTGCTCCTCTCACTAGGAAATCTCCTATCAGCACTGCCGTCCTCTTCACCTCTATGCTCCTCTGACAATGGAATCTCCTATCAACACTGCCGTCCTCTTCACCTCTCTGCTCCTCTGACTATGGAATCTCCTATCAACACTGCAGTCCTCTTCACCTCTCTGCTACTCTGACTATGGAATCTCCTATCAACCCTGCAGTCCTCTTCACCTCTCTGCTCCTCTCACTAGGAAATCTCCTATCAGCAATGCCGTCCTCTTCACCTCTATGCTCCTCTGACAATGGAATCTCCTATCAACACTGCCGTCCTCTTCCCCTCTCTGCTCCTCTGACTAGGAAATCTCCTATCAACACGGCAGTCCTCTTCAGATCTCTGCTCCTCTGACTAGGAAATCTCTTATCAACACTGCCGTCCTCTTCACCGCTCTGCTCCTCTGTCTATGGAGACTCCGATCAACACTACCATCCTCTTCACCTCTCTGCTCCTCTGACTAGGAAATCTCGTATCAACACTGCAGTCCTCTTCGCCTCTCTGCTCCTCTGACTAGGAAATCTCCTATCAACACTGCAGTCCTCTTCAACTCTCTGCTCCTCTGACTATGGAATCTCCTATCAACACTGCAGTCCTCTTCACCTCTCTGCTCCTCTGACTATGGAATCTCCTATCAACACTGCAGTCCTCTTCACATCTCTGCTCCTCTGACTAGGAAATCTCTTATCAACACTGCAGTCCTCTTCACCTCTCTGCTCCTCTGACTAGGAAATCTCTTGTCAACACTGCCGTCCTCCTCACCTCTCTGCTCCTCTGACTATGGAATCTCCTATCAACACAGCCGTCCTCTTTAACTCTCTGCTCCTCTGAATATGGAATCTCCTATCAACACTGCAGTCCTCTTCACCTCTCTACTCCTCTGACTAGGAAATCTCCTATCAACACTGCCGTCCTCTTCACCTCTATTCACCTCTGACAATGGAATCTCCTATCAACACTGCAGTCCTCTTCACCTCTCTGCTCCTCTTACTAGGAAATCTCTTATCAACACTGCAGTCCTCTTCACCTCTCTGCTCCTCTGACTATGGAATCTCCTATGAACACTGCCGTCCTCTTCACCTCTATGCTCCTCTGACTATGGAAATCTCTTATCAACACTGCAGTCCTCTTCAACTCTCTGTTCCTGTTACTAGGAAATCTCCTATCAACACTGCCGTCCTCTTCACCTCTATGCTCCTCTGACAATGGAATCTCCTATCAACACTGCAGTCCTCTTCACCCCTCTGCTCCTCTGACTATGGAATCTCCTATCAACACTGCCGTCCTCTTCACCTTTCTGCTACTCTGACTACGGAATCTCCTATCAACACTGCCGTCCTCTTCACCTCTCTGCTCCTCTCACTAGGAAATCTCCTATCAGCACTGCCGTCCTCTTCACCTCTATGCTCCTCTGACAATGGAATCTCCTATCAACACTGCCGTCCTCTTCACCTCTCTGCTCCTCTGACTATGGAATCTCCTATCAACACTGCAGTCCTCTTCACCTCTCTGCTACTCTGACTATGGAATCTCCTATCAACCCTGCAGTCCTCTTCACCTCTCGGCTCCTCTGACTAGGAAATCTCCTATCAACACTGCTGTCCTCTTCACCTCTCTGCTCATCTGACTATGGAATCTCCTATCAACTGCCATCCTCTTCACCTCTCTGTTCCTCTGACTATGGAATGTCCTATCAACACTGCCGTACTCTTCACCTCACTGCTACTCCGACTATGGAATCTCCTATCAACACTGCAGTCCTCTTCACCTCTCTGCTCCTCTGACTATGGAATCTCCTATCAACACTGCCATCCTCTTCACCTCTCTGCTCCTCTGACTATGGAATCTCCTATCAACACTGCAGTCCTCTTCACCTCTCTGCTCCTCTGACTAGGAAATCTCTTATCAACACTGCCGTCCTCTTCACCTCTCTGCTCCTCTGAGTATGCAATCTCCTATCAACACTGCCGTACTCGTCACCTCTCTGCTCCTCTGACTATGGAATCTCCTATCAACACTGCCGTCCTCTTCACCTCTCTGCTCCTCTGACTAGGAAATCTCCTATCAAAACTGCCGTCCTCTTCACCTCTCTGCTCCTCTGACTATGGAATCTCCTATCAACACTGCAGTCCTCTTCACCTCTCTGCTCCTCTGACTATGGAATCTCCTATCAACACTGCCGTCCTCTTCACCTCTACGCTCCTTCGACTATGGAATCTCTTATCAACACTGTCGTCCTCTTCACCTCTCTACTCCTCTGACTAGGAAATCTCTTATCAACACTCCCGTCCTCTTCACCTCTCTGCTCCTCTGAATATGGAATCTCCTATCAACACTGCAGTCCTCTTCACCTCTGTGCTCCTCTGACTATGGAATCTCCTATGAACACTGCCGTCCTCTTCACCTCTATGCTCCTCTGACTATTTATCAACACTGCAGTCCTCTTCAACTCTCTGCTCCTCTTACTAGGAAATCTCCTATCAACACTGCCGTCCTCTTCACCTCTATGCTCCTCTGACAATGGAATCTCCTATCAACACTGCCGTCCTCTTCAACTCTCTGCTCCTCTTACTATGGAATCTCCTATCAACACTGCAGTCCTCTTCACCCCTCTGCTCCTCTGACTATGGAATCTCCTATCAACACTGCCGTCCTCTTCACCTCTCTGCTACTCTGACTACGGAATCTCCTATCAACACTGCCGTCCTCTTCACCTCTCTGCTCCTCTCACTAGGAAATCTCCTATCAGCACTGCCGTCCTCTTCACCTCTATGCTCCTCTGACAATGGAATCTCCTATCAACACTGCCGTCCTCTTCACCTCTCTGCTCCTCTGACTATGGAATCTCCTATCAACACTGCAGTCCTCTTCACCTCTCTGCTACTCTGACTATGGAATCTCCTATCAACCCTGCAGTCCTCTTCACCTCTCTGCTCCTCTCACTAGGAAATCTCCTATCAGCACTGCCGTCCTCTTCACCTCTATGCTCCTCTGACAATGGAATCTCCTATCAACACTGCCGTCCTCTTCACCTCTCTGCTCCTCTGACTATGGAATCTCCTATCAACACTGCAGTCCTCTTCTCCTCTCTGCTCCTCTGTCTATGGAGTCTCCGATCAACACTACCATCCTCTTCACCTCTCTGCTCCTCTGACTAGGAAATCTCGTATCAACACTGCAGTCCTCTTCGCCTCTCTGCTCCTCTGACTAGGAAATCTCCTATCAACACTGCAGTCCTCTTCAACTCTCTGCTCCTCTGACTATGGAATCTCCTATCAACACTGCAGTCCTCTTCACCTCTCTGCTCCTCTGACTATGGAATCTCCTATCAACACTGCAGTCCTCTTCACATCTCTGCTCCTCTGACTATGGAATCTCTTATCAACACTGCCGTCCTCTTCACCGCTCTGCTCCTCTGTCTATGGAGTCTCCGATCAACACTACCATCCTCCTCACCTCTCTGCTCCTCTGACTAGGAAATCTCTTATCAACACTGCCGTCCTCTTCACCGCTCTGCTCCTCTGTCTATGGAGTCTCCGATCAACACTACCATCCTCTTCACCTCTCTGCTCCTCTGACTAGGAAATCTCGTATCAACACTGCAGTCCTCTTCGCCTCTCTGCTCCTCTGACTAGGAAATCTCCTATCAACACTGCAGTCCTCTTCAACTCTCTGCTCCTCTGACTATGGAATCTCCTATCAACACTGCAGTCCTCTTCACCTCTCTGCTCCTCTGACTATGGAATCTCCTATCAACACTGCAGTCCTCTTCACATCTCTGCTCCTCTGACTAGGAAATCTCTTATCAACACTGCAGTCCTCTTCACCTCTCTGCTCCTCTGACTAGGAAATCTCTTATCAACACTGCAGTCCTCTTCACCTCTCTGTTCCTCTGACTATGGAATCTCCTATCAACACTGCCGTCCTCTTCACCTCTCTGCTCCTCCGACTATGGAATCTCCTATCAACACTGCAGTCCTCTTCACCTCTCTGCTCCTCTGACTATGGAATCTCCTATCAACACTGCCGTCCTCTTCATCTCTCTGCTCCTCTGACTATGGAATCTCCTATCAACACTGCCGTCCTCTTCACCTCTCTGCTCATCTGACTATGGAATCTCCTATCAACTGCCATCCTCTTCACCTCTCTGTTCCTCTGACTATGGAATGTCCTATCAACACTGCCGTCCTCTTCACCTCTCTGCTACTCCGACTATGGAATCTGCTATCAACACTGCAGTCCTCTTCACCTCTCTGCTCCTCTGACTATGGAATCTCCTATCAACACTGCCATCCTCTTCACCTCTCTGCTCCTCTGACTATGGAATCTCCTATCAACACTGCAGTCCTCTTCACCTCTCTGCTCCTCTGACTAGGAAATCTCTTATCAACACTGCCGTCCTCTTCACCTCTCTGCTCCTCTGAGTATGCAATCTCCTATCAACACTGCCTTCCTCGTCACCTCTCTGCTCCTCTGACTATGGAATCTCCTATCAACACTGCCGTCCTCTTCACCTCTCTGCTCCTCTGACTAGGAAATCTCCTATCAAAACTGCCGTCCTCTTCACCTCTCTGCTCCTCTGACTATGGAATCTCCTATCAACACTGCAGTCCTCTTCACCTCTCTGCTCCTCTGACTATGGAATCTCCTATCAACACTGCCGTCCTCTTCTCCTCTACGCTCCTTCGACTATGGAATCTCTTATCAACACTGCAGTCCCCTTCACCTCTCTGCTCCTCTGACTATGGAATCTCCTATCAACACTGCCGTCCTCTTCACCTCTCTGCTCCTCCGACTCTGGAATCTCCTATCAACACTGCAGTCCTCTTCACCTCTCTGCTCCTCTGACTATGGAATCTCCTATCAACACTGCCGTCCTCTTCACCTCTCTGCTCCTCTGACTATGGAATCTCATATCAATACTGCAATCCTTTTCACCTCTCTGCTCCTCTGACTATGGAACCTCCTATCAAAACTGCAGTCCTCTTCACCTCTCTGCTCCTCTGACTAGGAAATCTCCTATCTGCACTGCAGTCCTCTTCACCTCTCTGCTCCTCTGACAATGGAATCTCCTATCAACACTGCCGTCCTCTATACCACACTGCTCCTCTGACTATGGAATCTACAATCAACACTGTCGTCCTCTTCACCTCTCTGCTCCTCCGACTATGGAATCTCCTATCAACACTGCCGTCCTCTTCACCTCTCTGCTCCTCTGACTATGGAATCTCCTATCAACACTGTAGTCCTCTTCACCTCTCTGCTCCTCTGACTATGGAATCTCCTATCAACACAGCCGTCCTCTTCAACTCTCTGCTCCTCTGAATATGGAATCTCCTATCAACACTGCAGTCCTCTTCACCTCTCTACTCCTCTGACTAGGAAATCTCCTATCAACACTGCCGTCCTCTTCACCTCTATTCACCTCTGACAATGGAATCTCCTATCAACACTGCAGTCCTCTTCACCTCTCTGCTCCTCTTACTAGAAAATCTCTTATCAACACTGCAGTCCTCTTCACCTCTGTGCTCCTCTGACTATGGAATCTCCTATGAACACTGCCGTCCTCTTCACCTCTATGCTCCTCTGACTATTTATCAACACTGCAGTCCTCTTCAACTCTCTGCTCCTCTTACTAGGAAATCTCCTATCAACACTGCCGTCCTCTTCACCTCTATGCTCCTCTGACAATGGAATCTCCTATCAACACTGCCGTCCTCTTCACCTCTCTGCTCCTCTTACTATGGAATCTCCTATCAACACTGCAGTCCTCTTCACCCCTCTGCTCCTCTGACTATGGAATCTCCTATCAACACTGCCGTCCTCTTCACCTCTCTGCTACTCTGACTACGGAATCTCCTATCAACACTGCCGTCCTCTTCACCTCTCTGCTCCTCTCACTAGGAAATCTCCTATCAGCACTGCCGTCCTCTTCACCTCTATGCTTCTCTGACAATGGAATCTCCTATCAACACTGCCGTCCTCTTCACCTCTCTGCTCCTCTGACTATGGAATCTCCTATCAACACTGCAGTCCTCTTCACCTCTCTGCTACTCTGACTATGGAATCTCCTATCAACCCTGCAGTCCTCTTCACCTCTCTGCTCCTCTCACTAGGAAATCTCCTATCAGCACTGCCGTCCTCTTCACCTCTATGCTCCTCTGACAATGGAATCTCCTATCAACACTGCCGTCCTCTTCACCTCTCTGCTACTCTGACTAGGAAATCTCTTATCAACACTGCCGTCCTCTTCACCGCTCTGCTCCTCTGTCTATGGAGTCTCCGATCAACACTACCATCCTCTTCACCTCTCTGCTCCTCTGACTAGGAAATCTCGTATCAACACTGCAGTCCTCTTCGCCTCTCTGCTCCTCTGACTAGGAAATCTCCTATCAACACTGCAGTCCTCTTCAACTCTCTGCTCCTCTGACTATGGAATCTCCTATCAACACTGCAGTCCTCTTCACCTCTCTGCTCCTCTGACTATGGAATCTCCTATCAACACTGCAGTCCTCTTCACATCTCTGCTCCTCTGACTAGGAAATCTCTTATCAACACTGCAGTCCTCTTCACCTCTCTGCTCCTCTGACTAGGAAATCTCTTATCAACACTGCAGTACTCTTCACCTCTCTGTTCCTCTGACTATGGAATCTCCTATCAACACTGCCGTCCTCTTCACCTCTCTGCTCCTCCGACTATGGAATCTCCTATCAACACTGCAGTCCTCTTCACCTCTCTGCTCCTCTGACTATGGAATCTCCTATCAACACTGCCGTCCTCTTCATCTCTCTGCTCCTCTGACTATGGAATCTCCTATCAACACTGCCGTCCTCTTCACCTCTCTGCTCATCTGACTATGGAATCTCCTATCAACTGCCATCCTCTTCACCTCTCTGTTCCTCTGACTATGGAATGTCCTATCAACACTGCCGTCCTCTTCACCTCTCTGCTACTCCGACTATGGAATCTCCTATCAACACTGCAGTCCTCTTCACCTCTCTGCTCCTCTGACTATGGAATCTCCTATCAACACTGCCATCCTCTTCACCTCTCTGCTCCTCTGACTATGGAATCTCCTATCAACACTGCAGTCCTCTTCACCTCTCTGCTCCTCTGACTAGGAAATCTCTTATCAACACTGCCGTCCTCTTCACCTCTATGCTACTCCGACTATGGAATCTGCTATCAACACTGCAGTCCTCTTCACCTCTCTGCTCCTCTGACTATGGAATCTCCTATCAACACTGCCATCCTCTTCACCTCTCTGCTCCTCTGACTATGGAATCTCCTATCAACACTGCAGTCCTCTTCACCTCTCTGCTCCTCTGACTAGGAAATCTCTTATCAACACTGCCGTCCTCTTCACCTCTCTGCTCCTCTGAGTATGCAATCTCCTATCAACACTGCCGTCCTCGTCACCTCTCTGCTCCTCTGACTATGGAATCTCCTATCAACACTGACGTCCTCTTCACCTCTCTGCTCCTCTGACTAGGAAATCTCCTATCAAAACTGCCGTCCTCTTCACCTCTCTGCTCCTCTGACTATGGAATCTCCTATCAACACTGCAGTCCTCTTCACCTCTCTGCTCCTCTGACTATGGAATCTCCTATCAACACTGCCGTCCTCTTCTCCTCTACGCTCCTTCGACTATGGAATCTCTTATCAACACTGCAGTCCCCTTCACCTCTCTGCTCCTCTGACTATGGAATCTCCTATCAACACTGCCGTCCTCTTCACCTCTCTGCTCCTCCGACTCTGGAATCTCCTATCAACACTGCAGTCCTCTTCACCTCTCTGCTCCTCTGACTATGGAATCTCCTATCAACACTGCCGTCCTCTTCACCTCTCTGCTCCTCTGACTATGGAATCTCATATCAATACTGCAATCCTTTTCACCTCTCTGCTCCTCTGACTATGGAACCTCCTATCAAAACTGCAGTCCTCTTCACCTCTCTG
The DNA here is from genome assembly GCF_048418815.1 of Hemitrygon akajei. Lineage (NCBI taxonomy): Eukaryota > Metazoa > Chordata > Chondrichthyes > Myliobatiformes > Dasyatidae > Hemitrygon > Hemitrygon akajei. Next base: position 4,468,562 of record NC_133150.1, on the reverse strand, counting down.
CTCCTCTGACTAGGAAATCTCCTATCTGCACTGCAGTCCTCTTCACCTCTCTGCTCCTCTGACAATGGAATCTCCTATCAACACTGCCGTCCTCTATACCACACTGCTCCTCTGACTATGGAATCTACAATCAACACTGTCGTCCTCTTCACCTCTCTGCTCCTCCGACTATGGAATCTCCTATCAACACAGCCATCCTCTTCAACTCTCTGCTCCTCTGAATATGGAATCTCCTATCAACACTGCAGTCCTCTTCACCTCTCTACTCCTCTGACTAGGAAATCTCCTATCAACACTGCCGTCCTCTTCACCTCTATTCACCTCTGACAATGGAATCTCCTATCAACACTGCAGTCCTCTTCACCTCTCTGCTCCTCTTACTAGGAAATCTTTTATCAACACTGCAGTCCTCTTCACCTCTGTGCTCCTCTGACTATGGAATCTCCTATGAACACTGCCGTCCTCTTCACCTCTATGCTCCTCTGACTATTTATCAACACTGCAGTCCTCTTCAACTCTCTGCTCCTCTTACTAGGAAATCTCCTATCAACACTGCCGTCCTCTTCACCTCTATACTCCTCTGACAATGGAATCTCCTATCAACACTGCCGTCCTCTTCACCTCTCTGCTCCTCTTACTATGGAATCTCCTATCAGCACTGCAGTCCTCTTCACCCCTCTGCTCCTCTGACTATGGAATCTCCTATCAACACTGCCGTCCTCATCACCTCTCTGCTACTCTGACTACGGAATCTCCTATCAACACTGCCGTCCTCTTCACCTCTCTGCTCCTCTCACTAGGAAATCTCCTATCAGCACTGCCGTCCTCTTCACCTCTATGCTCCTCTGACAATGGAATCTCCTATCAACACTGCCGTCCTCTTCACCTCTCTGCTCCTCTGACTATGGAATCTCCTATCAACACTGCAGTCCTCTTCACCTCTCTGCTACTCTGACTATGGAATCTCCTATCAACACTGTAGTCCTCTTCACCTCTCTGCTCCTCTGACTATGGAATCTCCTATCAACACAGCCGTCCTCTTCAACTCTCTGCTCCTCTGAATATGGAATCTCCTATCAACACTGCAGTCCTCTTCACCTCTCTGCTACTCTGACTATGGAATCTCCTATCAACACTGTAGTCCTCTTCACCTCTCTGCTCCTCTGACTATGGAATCTCCTATCAACACAGCCGTCCTCTTCAACTCTCTGCTCCTCTGAATATGGAATCTCCTATCAACACTGCAGTCCTCTTCACCTCTCTACTCCTCTGACTAGGAAATCTCCTATCAACACTGCCGTCCTCTTCACCTCTATTCACCTCTGACAATGGAATCTCCTATCAACACTGCAGTCCTCTTCACCTCTCTGCTCCTCTTACTAGGAAATCTTTTATCAACACTGCAGTCCTCTTCACCTCTGTGCTCCTCTGACTATGGAATCTCCTATGAACACTGCCGTCCTCTTCACCTCTATGCTCCTCTGACTATTTATCAACACTGCAGTCCTCTTCAACTCTCTGCTCCTCTTACTAGGAAATCTCCTATCAACACTGCCGTCCTCTTCACCTCTATGCTCCTCTGACAATGGAATCTCCTATCAACACTGCCGTCCTCTTCACCTCTCTGCTCCTCTTACTATGGAATCTCCTATCAGCACTGCAGTCCTCTTCACCCCTCTGCTCCTCTGACTATGGAATCTCCTATCAACACTGCCGTCCTCATCACCTCTCTGCTACTCTGACTACGGAATCTCCTATCAACACTGCCGTCCTCTTCACCTCTCTGCTCCTCTCACTAGGAAATCTCCTATCAGCACTGCCGTCCTCTTCACCTCTATGCTCCTCTGACAATGGAATCTCCTATCAACACTGCCGTCCTCTTCACCTCTCTGCTCCTCTGACTATGGAATCTCCTATCAACACTGCAGTCCTCTTCACCTCTCTGCTACTCTGACTATGGAATCTCCTATCAACCCTGCAGTCCTCTTCACCTCTCTGCTCCTCTCACTAGGAAATCTCCTATCAGCACTGCCGTCCTCTTCACCTCTATGCTCCTCTGACAATGGAATCTCCTATCAACACTGCCGTACTCTTCACCTCTCTGCTACTCTGACTAGGAAATCTCTTATCAACACTGCCGTCCTCTTCACCGCTCTGCTCCTCTGTCTATGGAGTCTCCGATCAACACTAACATCCTCTTCACCTCTCTGCTCCTCTGACTAGGAAATCTCGTATCAACACTGCAGTCCTCTTCGCCTCTCTGCTCCTCTGACTATGGAATCTCCTATCAACACTGCCGTCCTCTTCACCTCTCTGCTCCTCTGACTATGGAATCTCCTATCAACACTGCCGTCCTCTTCACCTCTCTGCTCCTCTGACTAGGAAATCTCCTATCAACACTGCAGTCCTCTTCACCTCTCTGCTCCTCTGACTATGGAATCTCCTATCAACACTGCCGTCCTCTTCACCTCTCTGCTCCTCTGACTAGGAAATCTCCTATCAACACTGCAGTCCTCTTCACCTCTCTGCTCCTCTGACTATGGAATCTCCTATCAACACTGCAGTCCTCTTCACCTCTCTGCTCCTCTGACTATGGAATCTCCTATCAACACTGCAGTCCTCTTCACATCTCTGCTCCTCTGACTAGGAAATCTCTTATCAACACTCCCGTCCTCTTCACCTCTCTGCTCCTCTGACTAGGAAATCTCTTATCAACACTGCAGTCCTCTTCACCTCTCTGTTCCTCTGACTATGGAATCTCCTATCAACACTGCCGTCCTCTTCACCTCTCTGCTCCTCCGACTATGGAATCTCCTATCAACACTGCAGTCCTCTTCACCTCTCTGCTCCTCTGACTATGGAATCTCCTATCAACACTGCCGTCCTCTTCATCTCTCTGCTCCTCTGACTATGGAATCTCCTATCAACACTGCCGTCCTCTTCACCTCTCTGCTCCTCTGACTATGGAATCTCCTATCAACACTGCCGTCCTCTTCTCCTCTACGCTCCTTCGACTATGGAATCTCTTATCAACACTGCAGTCCCCTTCACCTCTCTGCTCCTCTGACTATGGAATCTCCTATCAACACTGCCGTCCTCTTCACCTCTCTGCTCCTCCGACTCTGGAATCTCCTATCAACACTGTCGTCCTCTTCACCTCTCTGCTCCTCCGACTATGGAATCTCCTATCAACACTGTCGTCCTCTTCACCTCTCTGCTCCTCTGACTATGGAATCTCCTATCAACACTGTAGTCCTCTTCACCTCTCTGCTCCTCTGACTATGGAATCTCCTATCAACACAGCCGTCCTCTTTAACTCTCTGCTCCTCTGAATATGGAATCTCCTATCAACACTGCAGTCCTCTTCACCTCTCTACTCCTCTGACTAGGAAATCTCCTATCAACACTGCCGTCCTCTTCACCTCTATTCACCTCTGACAATGGAATCTCCTATCAACACTGCAGTCCTCTTCACCTCTGTGCTCCTCTGACTATGGAATCTCCTATGAACACTGCCGTCCTCTTCACCTCTATGCTCCTCTGACTATTTATCAACACTGCAGTCCTCTTCAACTCTCTGCTCCTCTTACTAGGAAATCTCCTATCAACACTGCCGTCCTCTTCACCTCTATGCTCCTCTGACAATGGAATCTCCTATCAACACTGCCGTCCTCTTCACCTCTCTGCTCCTCTTACTATGGAATCTCCTATCAACACTGCAGTCCTCTTCACCCCTCTGCTCCTCTGACTATGGAATCTCCTATCAACACTGCCGTCCTCTTCACCTCTCTGCTACTCTGACTACGGAATCTCCTATCAACACTGCCGTCCTCTTCACCTCTCTGCTCCTCTCACTAGGAAATCTCCTATCAGCACTGCCGTCCTCTTCACCTCTATGCTCCTCTGACAATGGAATCTCCTATCAACACTGCCGTCCTCTTCACCTCTCTGCTCCTCTGACTATGGAATCTCCTATCAACACTGCAGTCCTCTTCACCTCTCTGCTACTCTGACTATGGAATCTCCTATCAACCCTGCAGTCCTCTTCACCTCTCTGCTCCTCTCACTAGGAAATCTCCTATCAGCAATGCCGTCCTCTTCACCTCTATGCTCCTCTGACAATGGAATCTCCTATCAACACTGCCGTCCTCTTCCCCTCTCTGCTCCTCTGACTAGGAAATCTCCTATCAACACGGCAGTCCTCTTCAGATCTCTGCTCCTCTGACTAGGAAATCTCTTATCAACACTGCCGTCCTCTTCACCGCTCTGCTCCTCTGTCTATGGAGACTCCGATCAACACTACCATCCTCTTCACCTCTCTGCTCCTCTGACTAGGAAATCTCGTATCAACACTGCAGTCCTCTTCGCCTCTCTGCTCCTCTGACTAGGAAATCTCCTATCAACACTGCAGTCCTCTTCAACTCTCTGCTCCTCTGACTATGGAATCTCCTATCAACACTGCAGTCCTCTTCACCTCTCTGCTCCTCTGACTATGGAATCTCCTATCAACACTGCAGTCCTCTTCACATCTCTGCTCCTCTGACTAGGAAATCTCTTATCAACACTGCAGTCCTCTTCACCTCTCTGCTCCTCTGACTAGGAAATCTCTTGTCAACACTGCCGTCCTCCTCACCTCTCTGCTCCTCTGACTATGGAATCTCCTATCAACACAGCCGTCCTCTTTAACTCTCTGCTCCTCTGAATATGGAATCTCCTATCAACACTGCAGTCCTCTTCACCTCTCTACTCCTCTGACTAGGAAATCTCCTATCAACACTGCCGTCCTCTTCACCTCTATTCACCTCTGACAATGGAATCTCCTATCAACACTGCAGTCCTCTTCACCTCTCTGCTCCTCTTACTAGGAAATCTCTTATCAACACTGCAGTCCTCTTCACCTCTCTGCTCCTCTGACTATGGAATCTCCTATGAACACTGCCGTCCTCTTCACCTCTATGCTCCTCTGACTATGGAAATCTCTTATCAACACTGCAGTCCTCTTCAACTCTCTGTTCCTGTTACTAGGAAATCTCCTATCAACACTGCCGTCCTCTTCACCTCTATGCTCCTCTGACAATGGAATCTCCTATCAACACTGCAGTCCTCTTCACCCCTCTGCTCCTCTGACTATGGAATCTCCTATCAACACTGCCGTCCTCTTCACCTTTCTGCTACTCTGACTACGGAATCTCCTATCAACACTGCCGTCCTCTTCACCTCTCTGCTCCTCTCACTAGGAAATCTCCTATCAGCACTGCCGTCCTCTTCACCTCTATGCTCCTCTGACAATGGAATCTCCTATCAACACTGCCGTCCTCTTCACCTCTCTGCTCCTCTGACTATGGAATCTCCTATCAACACTGCAGTCCTCTTCACCTCTCTGCTACTCTGACTATGGAATCTCCTATCAACCCTGCAGTCCTCTTCACCTCTCGGCTCCTCTGACTAGGAAATCTCCTATCAACACTGCTGTCCTCTTCACCTCTCTGCTCATCTGACTATGGAATCTCCTATCAACTGCCATCCTCTTCACCTCTCTGTTCCTCTGACTATGGAATGTCCTATCAACACTGCCGTACTCTTCACCTCACTGCTACTCCGACTATGGAATCTCCTATCAACACTGCAGTCCTCTTCACCTCTCTGCTCCTCTGACTATGGAATCTCCTATCAACACTGCCATCCTCTTCACCTCTCTGCTCCTCTGACTATGGAATCTCCTATCAACACTGCAGTCCTCTTCACCTCTCTGCTCCTCTGACTAGGAAATCTCTTATCAACACTGCCGTCCTCTTCACCTCTCTGCTCCTCTGAGTATGCAATCTCCTATCAACACTGCCGTACTCGTCACCTCTCTGCTCCTCTGACTATGGAATCTCCTATCAACACTGCCGTCCTCTTCACCTCTCTGCTCCTCTGACTAGGAAATCTCCTATCAAAACTGCCGTCCTCTTCACCTCTCTGCTCCTCTGACTATGGAATCTCCTATCAACACTGCAGTCCTCTTCACCTCTCTGCTCCTCTGACTATGGAATCTCCTATCAACACTGCCGTCCTCTTCACCTCTACGCTCCTTCGACTATGGAATCTCTTATCAACACTGTCGTCCTCTTCACCTCTCTACTCCTCTGACTAGGAAATCTCTTATCAACACTCCCGTCCTCTTCACCTCTCTGCTCCTCTGAATATGGAATCTCCTATCAACACTGCAGTCCTCTTCACCTCTGTGCTCCTCTGACTATGGAATCTCCTATGAACACTGCCGTCCTCTTCACCTCTATGCTCCTCTGACTATTTATCAACACTGCAGTCCTCTTCAACTCTCTGCTCCTCTTACTAGGAAATCTCCTATCAACACTGCCGTCCTCTTCACCTCTATGCTCCTCTGACAATGGAATCTCCTATCAACACTGCCGTCCTCTTCAACTCTCTGCTCCTCTTACTATGGAATCTCCTATCAACACTGCAGTCCTCTTCACCCCTCTGCTCCTCTGACTATGGAATCTCCTATCAACACTGCCGTCCTCTTCACCTCTCTGCTACTCTGACTACGGAATCTCCTATCAACACTGCCGTCCTCTTCACCTCTCTGCTCCTCTCACTAGGAAATCTCCTATCAGCACTGCCGTCCTCTTCACCTCTATGCTCCTCTGACAATGGAATCTCCTATCAACACTGCCGTCCTCTTCACCTCTCTGCTCCTCTGACTATGGAATCTCCTATCAACACTGCAGTCCTCTTCACCTCTCTGCTACTCTGACTATGGAATCTCCTATCAACCCTGCAGTCCTCTTCACCTCTCTGCTCCTCTCACTAGGAAATCTCCTATCAGCACTGCCGTCCTCTTCACCTCTATGCTCCTCTGACAATGGAATCTCCTATCAACACTGCCGTCCTCTTCACCTCTCTGCTCCTCTGACTATGGAATCTCCTATCAACACTGCAGTCCTCTTCTCCTCTCTGCTCCTCTGTCTATGGAGTCTCCGATCAACACTACCATCCTCTTCACCTCTCTGCTCCTCTGACTAGGAAATCTCGTATCAACACTGCAGTCCTCTTCGCCTCTCTGCTCCTCTGACTAGGAAATCTCCTATCAACACTGCAGTCCTCTTCAACTCTCTGATCCTCTGACTATGGAATCTCCTATCAACACTGCAGTCCTCTTCACCTCTCTGCTCCTCTGACTATGGAATCTCCTATCAACACTGCAGTCCTCTTCACATCTCTGCTCCTCTGACTATGGAATCTCTTATCAACACTGCCGTCCTCTTCACCGCTCTGCTCCTCTGTCTATGGAGTCTCCGATCAACACTACCATCCTCCTCACCTCTCTGCTCCTCTGACTAGGAAATCTCTTATCAACACTGCCGTCCTCTTCACCGCTCTGCTCCTCTGTCTATGGAGTCTCCGATCAACACTACCATCCTCTTCACCTCTCTGCTCCTCTGACTAGGAAATCTCGTATCAACACTGCAGTCCTCTTCGCCTCTCTGCTCCTCTGACTAGGAAATCTCCTATCAACACTGCAGTCCTCTTCAACTCTCTGCTCCTCTGACTATGGAATCTCCTATCAACACTGCAGTCCTCTTCACCTCTCTGCTCCTCTGACTATGGAATCTCCTATCAACACTGCAGTCCTCTTCACATCTCTGCTCCTCTGACTAGGAAATCTCTTATCAACACTGCAGTCCTCTTCACCTCTCTGCTCCTCTGACTAGGAAATCTCTTATCAACACTGCAGTCCTCTTCACCTCTCTGTTCCTCTGACTATGGAATCTCCTATCAACACTGCCGTCCTCTTCACCTCTCTGCTCCTCCGACTATGGAATCTCCTATCAACACTGCAGTCCTCTTCACCTCTCTGCTCCTCTGACTATGGAATCTCCTATCAACACTGCCGTCCTCTTCATCTCTCTGCTCCTCTGACTATGGAATCTCCTATCAACACTGCCGTCCTCTTCACCTCTCTGCTCATCTGACTATGGAATCTCCTATCAACTGCCATCCTCTTCACCTCTCTGTTCCTCTGACTATGGAATGTCCTATCAACACTGCCGTCCTCTTCACCTCTCTGCTACTCCGACTATGGAATCTGCTATCAACACTGCAGTCCTCTTCACCTCTCTGCTCCTCTGACTATGGAATCTCCTATCAACACTGCCATCCTCTTCACCTCTCTGCTCCTCTGACTATGGAATCTCCTATCAACACTGCAGTCCTCTTCACCTCTCTGCTCCTCTGACTAGGAAATCTCTTATCAACACTGCCGTCCTCTTCACCTCTCTGCTCCTCTGAGTATGCAATCTCCTATCAACACTGCCTTCCTCGTCACCTCTCTGCTCCTCTGACTATGGAATCTCCTATCAACACTGCCGTCCTCTTCACCTCTCTGCTCCTCTGACTAGGAAATCTCCTATCAAAACTGCCGTCCTCTTCACCTCTCTGCTCCTCTGACTATGGAATCTCCTATCAACACTGCAGTCCTCTTCACCTCTCTGCTCCTCTGACTATGGAATCTCCTATCAACACTGCCGTCCTCTTCTCCTCTACGCTCCTTCGACTATGGAATCTCTTATCAACACTGCAGTCCCCTTCACCTCTCTGCTCCTCTGACTATGGAATCTCCTATCAACACTGCCGTCCTCTTCACCTCTCTGCTCCTCCGACTCTGGAATCTCCTATCAACACTGCAGTCCTCTTCACCTCTCTGCTCCTCTGACTATGGAATCTCCTATCAACACTGCCGTCCTCTTCACCTCTCTGCTCCTCTGACTATGGAATCTCATATCAATACTGCAATCCTTTTCACCTCTCTGCTCCTCTGACTATGGAACCTCCTATCAAAACTGCAGTCCTCTTCACCTCTCTGCTCCTCTGACTAGGAAATCTCCTATCTGCACTGCAGTCCTCTTCACCTCTCTGCTCCTCTGACAATGGAATCTCCTATCAACACTGCCGTCCTCTATACCACACTGCTCCTCTGACTATGGAATCTACAATCAACACTGTCGTCCTCTTCACCTCTCTGCTCCTCCGACTATGGAATCTCCTATCAACACTGCCGTCCTCTTCACCTCTCTGCTCCTCTGACTATGGAATCTCCTATCAACACTGTAGTCCTCTTCACCTCTCTGCTCCTCTGACTATGGAATCTCCTATCAACACAGCCGTCCTCTTCAACTCTCTGCTCCTCTGAATATGGAATCTCCTATCAACACTGCAGTCCTCTTCACCTCTCTACTCCTCTGACTAGGAAATCTCCTATCAACACTGCCGTCCTCTTCACCTCTATTCACCTCTGACAATGGAATCTCCTATCAACACTGCAGTCCTCTTCACCTCTCTGCTCCTCTTACTAGGAAATCTCTTATCAACACTGCAGTCCTCTTCACCTCTGTGCTCCTCTGACTATGGAATCTCCTATGAACACTGCCGTCCTCTTCACCTCTATGCTCCTCTGACTATTTATCAACACTGCAGTCCTCTTCAACTCTCTGCTCCTCTTACTAGGAAATCTCCTATCAACACTGCCGTCCTCTTCACCTCTATGCTCCTCTGACAATGGAATCTCCTATCAACACTGCCGTCCTCTTCACCTCTCTGCTCCTCTTACTATGGAATCTCCTATCAACACTGCAGTCCTCTTCACCCCTCTGCTCCTCTGACTATGGAATCTCCTATCAACACTGCCGTCCTCTTCACCTCTCTGCTACTCTGACTACGGAATCTCCTATCAACACTGCCGTCCTCTTCACCTCTCTGCTCCTCTCACTAGGAAATCTCCTATCAGCACTGCCGTCCTCTTCACCTCTATGCTTCTCTGACAATGGAATCTCCTATCAACACTGCCGTCCTCTTCACCTCTCTGCTCCTCTGACTATGGAATCTCCTATCAACACTGCAGTCCTCTTCACCTCTCTGCTACTCTGACTATGGAATCTCCTATCAACCCTGCAGTCCTCTTCACCTCTCTGCTCCTCTCACTAGGAAATCTCCTATCAGCACTGCCGTCCTCTTCACCTCTATGCTCCTCTGACAATGGAATCTCCTATCAACACTGCCGTCCTCTTCACCTCTCTGCTACTCTGACTAGGAAATCTCTTATCAACACTGCCGTCCTCTTCACCGCTCTGCTCCTCTGTCTATGGAGTCTCCGATCAACACTACCATCCTCTTCACCTCTCTGCTCCTCTGACTAGGAAATCTCGTATCAACACTGCAGTCCTCTTCGCCTCTCTGCTCCTCTGACTAGGAAATCTCCTATCAACACTGCAGTCCTCTTCAACTCTCTGCTCCTCTGACTATGGAATCTCCTATCAACACTGCAGTCCTCTTCACCTCTCTGCTCCTCTGACTATGGAATCTCCTATCAACACTGCAGTCCTCTTCACATCTCTGCTCCTCTGACTAGGAAATCTCTTATCAACACTGCAGTCCTCTTCACCTCTCTGCTCCTCTGACTAGGAAATCTCTTATCAACACTGCAGTACTCTTCACCTCTCTGTTCCTCTGACTATGGAATCTCCTATCAACACTGCCGTCCTCTTCACCTCTCTGCTCCTCCGACTATGGAATCTCCTATCAACACTGCAGTCCTCTTCACCTCTCTGCTCCTCTGACTATGGAATCTCCTATCAACACTGCCGTCCTCTTCATCTCTCTGCTCCTCTGACTATGGAATCTCCTATCAACACTGCCGTCCTCTTCACCTCTCTGCTCATCTGACTATGGAATCTCCTATCAACTGCCATCCTCTTCACCTCTCTGTTCCTCTGACTATGGAATGTCCTATCAACACTGCCGTCCTCTTCACCTCTCTGCTACTCCGACTATGGAATCTCCTATCAACACTGCAGTCCTCTTCACCTCTCTGCTCCTCTGACTATGGAATCTCCTATCAACACTGCCATCCTCTTCACCTCTCTGCTCCTCTGACTATGGAATCTCCTATCAACACTGCAGTCCTCTTCACCTCTCTGCTCCTCTGACTAGGAAATCTCTTATCAACACTGCCGTCCTCTTCACCTCTATGCTACTCCGACTATGGAATCTGCTATCAACACTGCAGTCCTCTTCACCTCTCTGCTCCTCTGACTATGGAATCTCCTATCAACACTGCCATCCTCTTCACCTCTCTGCTCCTCTGACTATGGAATCTCCTATCAACACTGCAGTCCTCTTCACCTCTCTGCTCCTCTGACTAGGAAATCTCTTATCAACACTGCCGTCCTCTTCACCTCTCTGCTCCTCTGAGTATGCAATCTCCTATCAACACTGCCGTCCTCGTCACCTCTCTGCTCCTCTGACTATGGAATCTCCTATCAACACTGACGTCCTCTTCACCTCTCTGCTCCTCTGACTAGGAAATCTCCTATCAAAACTGCCGTCCTCTTCACCTCTCTGCTCCTCTGACTATGGAATCTCCTATCAACACTGCAGTCCTCTTCACCTCTCTGCTCCTCTGACTATGGAATCTCCTATCAACACTGCCGTCCTCTTCTCCTCTACGCTCCTTCGACTATGGAATCTCTTATCAACACTGCAGTCCCCTTCACCTCTCTGCTCCTCTGACTATGGAATCTCCTATCAACACTGCCGTCCTCTTCACCTCTCTGCTCCTCCGACTCTGGAATCTCCTATCAACACTGCAGTCCTCTTCACCTCTCTGCTCCTCTGACTATGGAATCTCCTATCAACACTGCCGTCCTCTTCACCTCTCTGCTCCTCTGACTATGGAATCTCATATCAATACTGCAATCCTTTTCACCTCTCTGCTCCTCTGACTATGGAACCTCCTATCAAAACTGCAGTCCTCTTCACCTCTCTGCTCCTCCGACTATGGAATCTCCTATCAACACAGCCATCCTCTTCAACTCTCTGCTCCTCTGAATATGGAATCTCCTATCAACACTGCAGTCCTCTTCACCTCTCTACTCCTCTGACTAGGAAATCTCCTATCAACACTGCCGTCCTCTTCACCTCTATTCACCTCTGACAATGGAATCTCCTATCAACACTGCAGTCCTCTTCACCTCTCTGCTCCTCTTACTAGGAAATCTTTTATCAACACTGCAGTCCTCTTCACCTCTGTGCTCCTCTGACTATGGAATCTCCTATGAACACTGCCGTCCTCTTCACCTCTATGCTCCTCTGACTATTTATCAACACTGCAGTCCTCTTCAACTCTCTGCTCCTCTTACTAGGAAATCTCCTATCAACACTGCCGTCCTCTTCACCTCTATACTCCTCTGACAATGGAATCTCCTATCAACACTGCCGTCCTCTTCACCTCTCTGCTCCTCTTACTATGGAATCTCCTATCAGCACTGCAGTCCTCTTCACCCCTCTGCTCCTCTGACTATGGAATCTCCTATCAACACTGCCGTCCTCATCACCTCTCTGCTACTCTGACTACGGAATCTCCTATCAACACTGCCGTCCTCTTCACCTCTCTGCTCCTCTCACTAGGAAATCTCCTATCAGCACTGCCGTCCTCTTCACCTCTATGCTCCTCTGACAATGGAATCTCCTATCAACACTGCCGTCCTCTTCACCTCTCTGCTCCTCTGACTATGGAATCTCCTATCAACACTGCAGTCCTCTTCACCTCTCTGCTACTCTGACTATGGAATCTCCTATCAACACTGTAGTCCTCTTCACCTCTCTGCTCCTCTGACTATGGAATCTCCTATCAACACAGCCGTCCTCTTCAACTCTCTGCTCCTCTGAATATGGAATCTCCTATCAACACTGCAGTCCTCTTCACCTCTCTGCTACTCTGACTATGGAATCTCCTATCAACACTGTAGTCCTCTTCACCTCTCTGCTCCTCTGACTATGGAATCTCCTATCAACACAGCCGTCCTCTTCAACTCTCTGCTCCTCTGAATATGGAATCTCCTATCAACACTGCAGTCCTCTTCACCTCTCTACTCCTCTGACTAGGAAATCTCCTATCAACACTGCCGTCCTCTTCACCTCTATTCACCTCTGACAATGGAATCTCCTATCAACACTGCAGTCCTCTTCACCTCTCTGCTCCTCTTACTAGGAAATCTTTTATCAACACTGCAGTCCTCTTCACCTCTGTGCTCCTCTGACTATGGAATCTCCTATGAACACTGCCGTCCTCTTCACCTCTATGCTCCTCTGACTATTTATCAACACTGCAGTCCTCTTCAACTCTCTGCTCCTCTTACTAGGAAATCTCCTATCAACACTGCCGTCCTCTTCACCTCTATGCTCCTCTGACAATGGAATCTCCTATCAACACTGCCGTCCTCTTCACCTCTCTGCTCCTCTTACTATGGAATCTCCTATCAGCACTGCAGTCCTCTTCACCCCTCTGCTCCTCTGACTATGGAATCTCCTATCAACACTGCCGTCCTCATCACCTCTCTGCTACTCTGACTACGGAATCTCCTATCAACACTGCCGTCCTCTTCACCTCTCTGCTCCTCTCACTAGGAAATCTCCTATCAGCACTGCCGTCCTCTTCACCTCTATGCTCCTCTGACAATGGAATCTCCTATCAACACTGCCGTCCTCTTCACCTCTCTGCTCCTCTGACTATGGAATCTCCTATCAACACTGCAGTCCTCTTCACCTCTCTGCTACTCTGACTATGGAATCTCCTATCAACCCTGCAGTCCTCTTCACCTCTCTGCTCCTCTCACTAGGAAATCTCCTATCAGCACTGCCGTCCTCTTCACCTCTATGCTCCTCTGACAATGGAATCTCCTATCAACACTGCCGTACTCTTCACCTCTCTGCTACTCTGACTAGGAAATCTCTTATCAACACTGCCGTCCTCTTCACCGCTCTGCTCCTCTGTCTATGGAGTCTCCGATCAACACTAACATCCTCTTCACCTCTCTGCTCCTCTGACTAGGAAATCTCGTATCAACACTGCAGTCCTCTTCGCCTCTCTGCTCCTCTGACTATGGAATCTCCTATCAACACTGCCGTCCTCTTCACCTCTCTGCTCCTCTGACTATGGAATCTCCTATCAACACTGCCGTCCTCTTCACCTCTCTGCTCCTCTGACTAGGAAATCTCCTATCAACACTGCAGTCCTCTTCACCTCTCTGCTCCTCTGACTATGGAATCTCCTATCAACACTGCCGTCCTCTTCACCTCTCTGCTCCTCTGACTAGGAAATCTCCTATCAACACTGCAGTCCTCTTCACCTCTCTGCTCCTCTGACTATGGAATCTCCTATCAACACTGCAGTCCTCTTCACCTCTCTGCTCCTCTGACTATGGAATCTCCTATCAACACTGCAGTCCTCTTCACATCTCTGCTCCTCTGACTAGGAAATCTCTTATCAACACTCCCGTCCTCTTCACCTCTCTGCTCCTCTGACTAGGAAATCTCTTATCAACACTGCAGTCCTCTTCACCTCTCTGTTCCTCTGACTATGGAATCTCCTATCAACACTGCCGTCCTCTTCACCTCTCTGCTCCTCCGACTATGGAATCTCCTATCAACACTGCAGTCCTCTTCACCTCTCTGCTCCTCTGACTATGGAATCTCCTATCAACACTGCCGTCCTCTTCATCTCTCTGCTCCTCTGACTATGGAATCTCCTATCAACACTGCCGTCCTCTTCACCTCTCTGCTCCTCCGACTATGGAATCTCCTATCACAACTACCGTCCTCTTCACCTCTCTGCTCCTCTGACTATGGAATCTCCTATCAACACTGCCGTCCTCTTCACCTCCCTGCTCCTCTGACTATTGAATCTCCTATCAACACTGCCGCCCTCTTCACCTCTCTGCTCCTCGGACTATGGAATCTCCTATCAACACTGCCGCCCTCTTCACCTCTCTGCTACTCGGACTAGGAAATCTCCAATCAACACTGCCGTCCTCTTCACCTCTCTGCTCCTCGGACTATGGTATCTCCTATCAACACGGCCGCCCTCTTCACCTCTCTGCTCCTCTGACTAGGAAATCTCTTATCAACACTCCCGTCCTCTTCACCTCTCTGCTCCTCTGAATATGGAATCTCCTATCAACAATGCCGTCCTCTTCACCTCTCTGCTCCTCTGACTATGGAATCTCCTATCAACACTGCAGTCCTCTTCACCTCTCTGCTCCTCTGAGTATGCAATCTCCTATCAACACTGCCGTCCTCGTCACCTCTCTGCTCCTCTGACTATGGAATCTCCTATCAACACTGCCGTCCTCTTCACCTCTCTGCTCCTCTGACTAGGAAATCTCCTATCAAAACTGCCGTCCTCTTCACCTCTCTGCTCCTCTGACTATGGAATCTCCTATCAACACTGCAGTCCTCTTCACCTCTCTGCTCCTCTGACTATGGAATCTCCTATCAACACTGCCGTCCTCTTCACCTCTACGCTCCTTCGACTATGGAATCTCTTATCAACACTGTCGTCCTCTTCACCTCTCTACTCCTCTGACTAGGAAATCTCTTATCAACACTCCCGTCCTCTTCACCTCTCTGCTCCTCTGAATATGGAATCTCCTATCAACACTGCAGTCCTCTTCACCTCTGTGCTCCTCTGACTATGGAATCTCCTATGAACACTGCCGTCCTCTTCACCTCTATGCTCCTCTGACTATTTATCAACACTGCAGTCCTCTTCAACTCTCTGCTCCTCTTACTAGGAAATCTCCTATCAACACTGCCGTCCTCTTCACCTCTATGCTCCTCTGACAATGGAATCTCCTATCAACACTGCCGTCCTCTTCAACTCTCTGCTCCTCTTACTATGGAATCTCCTATCAACACTGCAGTCCTCTTCACCCCTCTGCTCCTCTGACTATGGAATCTCCTATCAACACTGCCGTCCTCTTCACCTCTCTGCTACTCTGACTACGGAATCTCCTATCAACACTGCCGTCCTCTTCACCTCTCTGCTCCTCTCACTAGGAAATCTCCTATCAGCACTGCCGTCCTCTTCACCTCTATGCTCCTCTGACAATGGAATCTCCTATCAACACTGCCGTCCTCTTCACCTCTCTGCTCCTCTGACTATGGAATCTCCTATCAACACTGCAGTCCTCTTCACCTCTCTGCTACTCTGACTATGGAATCTCCTATCAACACTGCAGTCCTCTTCACCTCTCTGCTCCTCTCACTAGGAAATCTCCTATCAGCACTGCCGTCCTCTTCACCTCTATGCTCCTCTGACAATGGAATCTCCTATCAACACTGCCGTCCTCTTCACCTCTCTGCTCCTCTGACTAGGAAATCTCTTATCAACACTGCAGTCCTCTTCACCTCTCTGCTCCTCTGACTATGGAATCTCCTATCAACACTGCCGTCCTCTTCACCTCTATGCTCCTCTGACAATGGAATCTCCTATCAACACTGCCGTCCTCTTCACCTCTCTGCTCCTCTGACTAGGAAATCTCTTATCAACACTGCAGTCCTCTTCACCTCTCTGCTCCTCTGACTATGGAATCTCCTATCAACACTGCCGTCCTCTTCACCTCTATGCTCCTCTGACAATGGAATCTCCTATCAACACTGCCGTCCTCTTCACCTCTCTGCTCCTCTGACTAGGAAATCTCTTATCAACACTGCAGTCCTCTTCACCTCTCTGCTCCTCTGACTATGGAATCTCCTATCAACACTGCAGTCCTCTTCACCTCTCTGCTACTCTGACTATGGAATCTCCTATCAACCCTGCAGTCCTCTTCACCTCTCTGCTCCTCTCACTAGGAAATCTCCTATCAGCACTGCCGTCCTCTTCACCTCTATGCTCCTCTGACAATGGAATCTCCTATCAACACTGCCGTCCTCTTCATCTCTCTGCTCCTCTGACTATGGAATCTCCTATCAACACTGCCGTCCTCTTCACCTCTCTGCTCCTCCGACTATGGAATCTCCTATCACAACTACCGTCCTCTTCACCTCTCTGCTCCTCTGACTATGGAATCTCCTATCAACACTGCCGTCCTCTTCACCTCCCTGCTCCTCTGACTATTGAATCTCCTATCAACACTGCCGCCCTCTTCACCTCTCTGCTCCTCGGACTATGGAATCTCCTATCAACACTGCCGCCCTCTTCACCTCTCTGCTACTCGGACTAGGAAATCTCCAATCAACACTGCCGTCCTCTTCACCTCTCTGCTCCTCGGACTATGGTATCTCCTATCAACACGGCCGCCCTCTTCACCTCTCTGCTCCTCTGACTAGGAAATCTCTTATCAACACTCCCGTCCTCTTCACCTCTCTGCTCCTCTGAATATGGAATCTCCTATCAACAATGCCGTCCTCTTCACCTCTCTGCTCCTCTGACTATGGAATCTCCTATCAACACTGCAGTCCTCTTCACCTCTCTGCTCCTCTGAGTATGCAATCTCCTATCAACACTGCCGTCCTCGTCACCTCTCTGCTCCTCTGACTATGGAATCTCCTATCAACACTGCCGTCCTCTTCACCTCTCTGCTCCTCTGACTAGGAAATCTCCTATCAAAACTGCCGTCCTCTTCACCTCTCTGCTCCTCTGACTATGGAATCTCCTATCAACACTGCAGTCCTCTTCACCTCTCTGCTCCTCTGACTATGGAATCTCCTATCAACACTGCCGTCCTCTTCACCTCTACGCTCCTTCGACTATGGAATCTCTTATCAACACTGTCGTCCTCTTCACCTCTCTACTCCTCTGACTAGGAAATCTCTTATCAACACTCCCGTCCTCTTCACCTCTCTGCTCCTCTGAATATGGAATCTCCTATCAACACTGCAGTCCTCTTCACCTCTGTGCTCCTCTGACTATGGAATCTCCTATGAACACTGCCGTCCTCTTCACCTCTATGCTCCTCTGACTATTTATCAACACTGCAGTCCTCTTCAACTCTCTGCTCCTCTTACTAGGAAATCTCCTATCAACACTGCCGTCCTCTTCACCTCTATGCTCCTCTGACAATGGAATCTCCTATCAACACTGCCGTCCTCTTCAACTCTCTGCTCCTCTTACTATGGAATCTCCTATCAACACTGCAGTCCTCTTCACCCCTCTGCTCCTCTGACTATGGAATCTCCTATCAACACTGCCGTCCTCTTCACCTCTCTGCTACTCTGACTACGGAATCTCCTATCAACACTGCCGTCCTCTTCACCTCTCTGCTCCTCTCACTAGGAAATCTCCTATCAGCACTGCCGTCCTCTTCACCTCTATGCTCCTCTGACAATGGAATCTCCTATCAACACTGCCGTCCTCTTCACCTCTCTGCTCCTCTGACTATGGAATCTCCTATCAACACTGCAGTCCTCTTCACCTCTCTGCTACTCTGACTATGGAATCTCCTATCAACACTGCAGTCCTCTTCACCTCTCTGCTCCTCTCACTAGGAAATCTCCTATCAGCACTGCCGTCCTCTTCACCTCTATGCTCCTCTGACAATGGAATCTCCTATCAACACTGCCGTCCTCTTCACCTCTCTGCTCCTCTGACTAGGAAATCTCTTATCAACACTGCAGTCCTCTTCACCTCTCTGCTCCTCTGACTATGGAATCTCCTATCAACACTGCCGTCCTCTTCACCTCTATGCTCCTCTGACAATGGAATCTCCTATCAACACTGCCGTCCTCTTCACCTCTCTGCTCCTCTGACTAGGAAATCTCTTATCAACACTGCAGTCCTCTTCACCTCTCTGCTCCTCTGACTATGGAATCTCCTATCAACACTGCCGTCCTCTTCACCTCTATGCTCCTCTGACAATGGAATCTCCTATCAACACTGCCGTCCTCTTCACCTCTCTGCTCCTCTGACTAGGAAATCTCTTATCAACACTGCAGTCCTCTTCACCTCTCTGCTCCTCTGACTATGGAATCTCCTATCAACACTGCAGTCCTCTTCACCTCTCTGCTACTCTGACTATGGAATCTCCTATCAACCCTGCAGTCCTCTTCACCTCTCTGCTCCTCTCACTAGGAAATCTCCTATCAGCACTGCCGTCCTCTTCACCTCTATGCTCCTCTGACAATGGAATCTCCTATCAACACTGCCGTCCTCTTCAGATCTCTGCTCCTCTGACTAGGAAATCTCTTATCAACACTGCAGTCCTCTTCACCTCTCTGCTCCTCTGACTATGGAATCTCCTATCAACACTGCAGTCCTCTTCACCTCTCTGCTCCTCTGACTAGGAAATCTCTTATCAACACTGCCGTCCTCTTCACCGCTCTGCTCCTCTGTCTATGGAGTCTCCGATCAACACTACCATCCTCTTCACCTCTCTGCTCCTCTGACTAGGAAATCTCGTATCAACACTGCAGTCCTCTTCGCCTCTCTGCTCCTCTGACTAGGAAATCTCCTATCAACACTGCAGTCCTCTTCAACTCTCTGCTCCTCTGACTATGGAATCTCCTATCAACACTGCAGTCCTCTTCACCTCTCTGCTCCTCTGACTATGGAATCTCCTATCAACACTGCAGTCCTCTTCATATCTCTGCTCCTCTGACTATGGAATCTCTTATCAACACTGCCGTCCTCTTCACCGCTCTGCTCCTCTGTCTATGGAGTCTCCGATCAACACTACCATCCTCTTCACCTCTCTGCTCCTCTGACTAGGAAATCTCTTATCAACACTGCCGTCCTCTTCACCGCTCTGCTCCTCTGTCTATGGAGTCTCCGATCAACACTAACATCCTCTTCACCTCTCTGCTCCTCTGACTAGGAAATCTCGTATCAACACTGCAGTCCTCTTCGCCTCTCTGCTCCTCTGACTAGGAAATCTCCTATCAACACTGCAGTCCTCTTCAACTCTCTGCTCCTCTGACTATGGAATCTCCTATCAACACTGCAGTCCTCTTCACCTCTCTGCTCCTCTGACTATGGAATCTCCTATCAACACTGCAGTCCTCTTCGCCTCTCTGCTCCTCTGACTAGGAAATCTCCTATCAACACTGCAGTCCTCTTCAACTCTCTGCTCCTCTGACTATGGAATCTCCTATCAACACTGCAGTCCTCTTCACCTCTCTGCTCCTCTGACTATGGAATCTCCTATCAACACTGCAGTCCTCTTCACATCTCTGCTCCTCTGACTAGGAAATCTCTTATCAACACTGCAGTCCTCTTCACCTCTCTGCTCCTCTGACTAGGAAATCTCTTATCAACACTGCAGTCCTCTTCACCTCTCTGTTCCTCTGACTATGGAATCTCCTATCAACACTGCCGTCCTCTTCACCTCTCTGCTCCTCCGACTATGGAATCTCCTATCAACACTGCAGTCCTCTTCACCTCTCTGCTCCTCTGACTATGGAATCTCCTATCAACACTGCCGTCCTCTTCATCTCTCTGCTCCTCTGACTATGGAATCTCCTATCAACACTGCCGTCCTCTTCACCTCTCTGCTCATCTGACTATGGAATCTCCTATCAACTGCCATCCTCTTCACCTCTCTGTTCCTCTGACTATGGAATGTCCTATCAACACTGCCGTCCTCTTCACCTCTCTGCTACTCCGACTATGGAATCTGCTATCAACACTGCAGTCCTCTTCACCTCTCTGCTCCTCTGACTATGGAATCTCCTATCAACACTGCCATCCTCTTCACCTCTCTGCTCCTCTGACTATGGAATCTCCTATCAACACTGCAGTCCTCTTCACCTCTCTGCTCCTCTGACTAGGAAATCTCTTATCAACACTGCCGTCCTCTTCACCTCTCTGCTCCTCTGAGTATGCAATCTCCTATCAACACTGCCGTCCTCGTCACCTCTCTGCTCCTCTGACTATGGAATCTCCTATCAACACTGCCGTCCTCTTCACCTCTCTGCTCCTCTGACTAGGAAATCTCCTATCAAAACTGCCGTCCTCTTCACCTCTCTGCTCCTCTGACTATGGAATCTCCTATCAACACTGCAGTCCTCTTCACCTCTCTGCTCCTCTGACTATGGAATCTCCTATCAACACTGCCGTCCTCTTCTCCTCTACGCTCCTTCGACTATGGAATCTCTTATCAACACTGCAGTCCCCTTCACCTCTCTGCTCCTCTGACTATGGAATCTCCTATCAACACTGCCGTCCTCTTCACCTCTCTGCTCCTCCGACTCTGGAATCTCCTATCAACACTGCAGTCCTCTTCACCTCTCTGCTCCTCTGACTATGGAATCTCCTATCAACACTGCCGTCCTCTTCACCTCTCTGCTCCTCTGACTATGGAATCTCATATCAATACTGCAATCCTTTTCACCTCACTGCTCCTCTGACTATGGAACCTCCTATCAAAACTGCAGTCCTCTTCACCTCTCTGCTCCTCTGACTAGGAAATCTCCTATCTGCACTGCAGTCCTCTTCACCTCTCTGCTCCTCTGACAATGGAATCTCCTATCAACACTGCCGTCCTCTATACCACACTGCTCCTCTGACTATGGAATCTACAATCAACACTGTCGTCCTCTTCACCTCTCTGCTCCTCCGACTATGGAATCTCCTATCAACACTGCCGTCCTCTTCACCTCTCTGCTCCTCTGACTATGGAATCTCCTATCAACACTGTAGTCCTCTTCACCTCTCTGCTCCTCTGACTATGGAATCTCCTATCAACACAGCCGTCCTCTTCAACTCTCTGCTCCTCTGAATATGGAATCTCCTATCAACACTGCAGTCCTCTTCAACTCTCTACTCCTCTGACTAGGAAATCTCCTATCAACACTGCCGTCCTCTTCACCTCTATTCACCTCTGACAATGGAATCTCCTATCAACACTGCAGTCCTCTTCACCTCTCTGCTCCTCTTACTAGGAAATCTCTTATCAACACTGCAGTCCTCTTCACCTCTGTGCTCCTCTGACTATGGAATCTCCTATGAACACTGCCGTCCTCTTCACCTCTATGCTCCTCTGACTATTTATCAACACTGCAGTCCTCTTCAACTCTCTGCTCCTCTTACTAGGAAATCTCCTATCAACACTGCCGTCCTCTTCACCTCTATGCTCCTCTGACAATGGAATCTCCTATCAACACTGCCGTCCTCTTCACCTCTCTGCTCCTCTTACTATGGAATCTCCTATCAACACTGCAGTCCTCTTCACCCCTCTGCTCCTCTGACTATGGAATCTCCTATCAACACTGCCGTCCTCTTCACCTCTCTGCTACTCTGACTACGGAATCTCCTATCAACACTGCCGTCCTCTTCACCTCTCTGCTCCTCTCACTAGGAAATCTCCTATCAGCACTGCCGTCCTCTTCACCTCTATGCTTCTCTGACAATGGAATCTCCTATCAACACTGCCGTCCTCTTCACCTCTCTGCTCCTCTGACTATGGAATCTCCTATCAACACTGCAGTCCTCTTCACCTCTCTGCTACTCTGACAATGGAATCTCCTATCAACCCTGCAGTCCTCTTCACCTCTCTGCTCCTCTCACTAGGAAATCTCCTATCAGCACTGCCGTCCTCTTCACCTCTATGCTCCTCTGACAATGGAATCTCCTATCAACACTGCCGTCCTCTTCACCTCTCTGCTACTCTGACTAGGAAATCTCTTATCAACACTGCCGTCCTCTTCAACGCTCTGCTCCTCTGTCTATGGAGTCTCCGATCAACACTACCATCCTCTTCACCTCTCTGCTCCTCTGACTAGGAAATCTCGTATCAACACTGCAGTCCTCTTCGCCTCTCTGCTCCTCTGACTAGGAAATCTCCTATCAACACTGCAGTCCTCTTCAACTCTCTGCTCCTCTGACTATGGAATCTCCTATCAACACTGCAGTCCTCTTCACATCTCTGCTCCTCTGACTAGGAAATCTCTTATCAACACTGCAGTCCTCTTCACCTCTCTGCTCCTCTGACTAGGAAATCTCTTATCAACACTGCAGTACTCTTCACCTCTCTGTTCCTCTGACTATGGAATCTCCTATCAACACTGCCGTCCTCTTCACCTCTCTGCTCCTCCGACTATGGAATCTCCTATCAACACTGCAGTCCTCTTCACCTCTCTGCTCCTCTGACTATGGAATCTCCTATCAACACTGCCGTCCTCTTCATCTCTCTGCTCCTCTGACTATGGAATCTCCTATCAACACTGCCGTCCTCTTCACCTCTCTGCTCATCTGACTATGGAATCTCCTATCAACTGCCATCCTCTTCACCTCTCTGTTCCTCTGACTATGGAATGTCCTATCAACACTGCCGTCCTCTTCACCTCTCTGCTCCTCTGACTATGGAATCTCCTATCAACACTGCCATCCTCTTCACCTCTCTGCTCCTCTGACTATGGAATCTCCTATCAACACTGCAGTCCTCTTCACCTCTCTGCTCCTCTGACTAGGAAATCTCTTATCAACACTGCCGTCCTCTTCAACTCTCTGCTCCTCTGAGTATGCAATCTCCTATCAACACTGCCGTACTCGTCACCTCTCTGCTCCTCTGACTATGGAATCTCCTATCAACACTGACGTCCTCTTCACCTCTCTGCTCCTCTGACTAGGAAATCTCCTATCAAAACTGCCGTCCTCTTCACCTCTCTGCTCCTCTGACTATGGAATCTCCTATCAACACTGCAGTCCTCTTCACCTCTCTGCTCCTCTGACTATGGAATCTCCTATCAACACTGCCGTCCTCTTCTCCTCTACGCTCCTTCGACTATGGAATCTCTTATCAACACTGCAGTCCCCTTCACCTCTCTGCTCCTCTGACTATGGAATGTCCTATCAACACTGCCGTCCTCTTCACCTCTCTGCTCCTCTGACTAGGAAATCTCTTATCAACACTGCAGTCCTCTTCACCTCTCTGCTCCTCTGACTATGGAATCTCCTATCAACACTGCCATCCTCTTCACCTCTCTGCTCCTCTGACTATGGAATCTCCTATCAACACTGCAGTCCTCTTCACCTCTCTGCTCCTCTGACTAGGAAATCTCTTATCAACACTGCCGTCCTCTTCACCTCTCTGCTCCTCTGAGTATGCAATCTCCTATCAACACTGCCGTCCTCGTCACCTCTCTGCTCCTCTGACTATGGAATCTCCTATCAACACTGACGTCCTCTTCACCTCTCTGCTCCTCTGACTAGGAAATCTCCTATCAAAACTGCCGTCCTCTTCACCTCTCTGCTCCTCTGACTATGGAATCTCCTATCAACACTGCAGTCCTCTTCACCTCTCTGCTCCTCTGACTATGGAATCTCCTATCAACACTGCCGTCCTCTTCTCCTCTACGCTCCTTCGACTATGGAATCTCTTATCAACACTGCAGTCCCCTTCACCTCTCTGCTCCTCTGACTATGGAATCTCCTATCAACACTGCCGTCCTCTTCACCTCTCTGCTCCTCCGACTCTGGAATCTCCTATCAACACTGCAGTCCTCTTCACCTCTCTGCTCCTCTGACTATGGAATCTCCTATCAACACTGCCGTCCTCTTCACCTCTCTGCTCCTCTGACTATGGAATCTCATATCAATACTGCAATCCTTTTCACCTCTCTGCTCCTCTGACTATGGAACCTCCTATCAAAACTGCAGTCCTCTTCACCTCTCTGCTCCTCTGACTAGGAAATCTCCTATCTGCACTGCAGTCCTCTTCACCTCTCTGCTCCTCTGACAATGGAATCTCCTATCAACACTGCCGTCCTCTATACCACACTGCTCCTCTGACTATGGAATCTACAATCAACACTGTCGTCCTCTTCACCTCTCTGCTCCTCCGACTATGGAATCTCCTATCAACACTGCCGTCCTCTTCACCTCTCTGCTCCTCTGAGTATGGAATCTCCTATCAACACTGTAGTCCTCTTCAC
This sequence comes from Hemitrygon akajei, assembly GCF_048418815.1. Lineage (NCBI taxonomy): Eukaryota > Metazoa > Chordata > Chondrichthyes > Myliobatiformes > Dasyatidae > Hemitrygon > Hemitrygon akajei. The sequence goes on along the minus strand of NC_133150.1, from coordinate 4,443,854 downwards.
CTCTCTGCTCCTCTGACTATGGAATCTCCTATCAACACAGCCGTCCTCTTCAACTCTCTGCTCCTCTGAATATGGAATCTCCTATCAACACTGCAGTCCTCTTCACCTCTCTACTCCTCTGACTAGGAAATCTCCTATCAACACTGCCGTCCTCTTCACCTCTATTCACCTCTGACAATGGAATCTCCTATCAACACTGCAGTCCTCTTCACCTCTCTGCTCCTCTTACTAGGAAATCTTTTATCAACACTGCAGTCCTCTTCACCTCTGTGCTCCTCTGACTATGGAATCTCCTATGAACACTGCCGTCCTCTTCACCTCTATGCTCCTCTGACTATTTATCAACACTGCAGTCCTCTTCAACTCTCTGCTCCTCTTACTAGGAAATCTCCTATCAACACTGCCGTCCTCTTCACCTCTATGCTCCTCTGACAATGGAATCTCCTATCAACACTGCCGTCCTCTTCACCTCTCTGCTCCTCTTACTATGGAATCTCCTATCAGCACTGCAGTCCTCTTCACCCCTCTGCTCCTCTGACTATGGAATCTCCTATCAACACTGCCGTCCTCTTCACCTCTCTGCTACTCTGACTACGGAATCTCCTATCAACACTGCCGTCCTCTTCACCTCTCTGCTCCTCTCACTAGGAAATCTCCTATCAGCACTGCCGTCCTCTTCACCTCTATGCTCCTCTGACAATGGAATCTCCTATCAACACTGCCGTCCTCTTCACCTCTCTGCTCCTCTGACTATGGAATCTCCTATCAACACTGCAGTCCTCTTCACCTCTCTGCTACTCTGACTATGGAATCTCCTATCAACCCTGCAGTCCTCTTCACCTCTCTGCTCCTCTCACTAGGAAATCTTCTATCAGCACTGCCGTCCTCTTCACCTCTATGCTCCTCTGACAATGGAATCTCCTATCAACACTGCCGTCCTCTTCACCTCTCTGCTCCTCTGACTAGGAAATCTCCTATCAACACTGCAGTCCTCTTCAGATCTCTGCTCCTCTGACTAGGAAATCTCCTATCAACACTGCCGTCCTCTTCACCTCTCTGCTCCTCTGACTAGGAAATCTCTTATCAACACTGCCGTCCTCTTCACCGCTCTGCTCCTCTGTCTATGGAGTCTCCTATCAACACTGCAGTCCTCTTCACCTCTCTGCTCCTCTGACTATGGAATCTCCTATCAACACTGCAGTCCTCTTCACATCTCTGCTCCTCTGACTAGGAAATGTCTTATCAACACTCCCGTCCTCTTCACCTCTCTGCTCCTCTGACTAGGAAATCTCTTATCAACACTGCAGTCCTCTTCACCTCTCTGTTCCTCTGACTATGGAATCTCCTATCAACACTGCCGTCCTCTTCACCTCTCTGCTCCTCCGACTATGGAATCTCCTATCAACACTGCAGTCCTCTTCACCTCTCTGCTCCTCTGACTATGGAATCTCCTATCAACACTGCCGTCCTCTTCATCTCTCTGCTCCTCTGACTATGGAATCTCCTATCAACACTGCCGTCCTCTTCACCTCTCTGCTCCTCCGACTATGGAATCTCCTATCACAACTACCGTCCTCTTCACCTCTCTGCTCCTCTGACTATGGAATCTCCTATCAACACTGCCGTCCTCTTCACCTCCCTGCTCCTCTGACTATTGAATCTCCTATCAACACTGCCGCCCTCTTCACCTCTCTGCTCCTCGGACTATGGAATCTCCTATCAACACTGCCGCCCTCTTCACCTCTCTGCTACTCGGACTAGGAAATCTCCAATCAACACTGCCGTCCTCTTCACCTCTCTGCTCCTCGGACTATGGTATCTCCTATCAACACGGCCGCCCTCTTCACCTCTCTGCTCCTCTGACTAGGAAATCTCTTATCAACACTCCCGTCCTCTTCACCTCTCTGCTCCTCCGACTATGGAATCTCCTATCACAACTACCGTCCTCTTCACCTCTCTGCTCCTCTGACTATGGAATCTCCTATCAACACTGCCGTCCTCTTCACCTCCCTGCTCCTCTGACTATTGAATCTCCTATCAACACTGCCGCCCTCTTCACCTCTCTGCTCCTCGGACTATGGAATCTCCTATCAACACTGCCGCCCTCTTCACCTCTCTGCTACTCGGACTAGGAAATCTCCAATCAACACTGCCGTCCTCTTCACCTCTCTGCTCCTCGGACTATGGTATCTCCTATCAACACGGCCGCCCTCTTCACCTCTCTGCTCCTCTGACTAGGAAATCTCCTATCAACACTGCCGTCCTCTTCACCTCTATTCACCTCTGACAATGGAATCTCCTATCAACACTGCAGTCCTCTTCACCTCTCTGCTCCTCTTACTAGGAAATCTCTTATCAACACTGCAGTCCTCTTCACCTCTGTGCTCCTCTGACTATGGAATCTCCTATGAACACTGCCGTCCTCTTCACCTCTATGCTCCTCTGACTATTTATCAACACTGCAGTCCTCTTCAACTCTCTGCTCCTCTTACTAGGAAATCTCCTATCAACACTGCCGTCCTCTTCACCTCTATGCTCCTCTGACAATGGAATCTCCTATCAACACTGCCGTCCTCTTCACCTCTCTGCTCCTCTTACTATGGAATCTCCTATCAACACTGCAGTCCTCTTCACCCCTCTGCTCCTCTGACTATGGAATCTCCTATCAACACTGCCGTCCTCTTCACCTCTCTGCTACTCTGACTACGGAATCTCCTATCAACACTGCCGTCCTCTTCACCTCTCTGCTCCTCTCACTAGGAAATCTCCTATCAGCACTGCCGTCCTCTTCACCTCTATGCTTCTCTGACAATGGAATCTCCTATCAACACTGCCGTCCTCTTCACCTCTCTGCTCCTCTGACTATGGAATCTCCTATCAACACTGCAGTCCTCTTCACCTCTCTGCTACTCTGACAATGGAATCTCCTATCAACCCTGCAGTCCTCTTCACCTCTCTGCTCCTCTCACTAGGAAATCTCCTATCAGCACTGCCGTCCTCTTCACCTCTATGCTCCTCTGACAATGGAATCTCCTATCAACACTGCCGTCCTCGTCACCTCTCTGCTCCTCTGACTATGGAATCTCCTATCAACACTGACGTCCTCTTCACCTCTCTGCTCCTCTGACTAGGAAATCTCCTATCAAAACTGCCGTCCTCTTCACCTCTCTGCTCCTCTGACTATGGAATCTCCTATCAACACTGCAGTCCTCTTCACCTCTCTGCTCCTCTGACTATGGAATCTCCTATCAACACTGCCGTCCTCTTCTCCTCTACGCTCCTTCGACTATGGAATCTCTTATCAACACTGCAGTCCCCTTCACCTCTCTGCTCCTCTGACTATGGAATCTCCTATCAACACTGCCGTCCTCTTCACCTCTCTGCTCCTCCGACTCTGGAATCTCCTATCAACACTGCAGTCCTCTTCACCTCTCTGCTCCTCTGACTATGGAATCTCCTATCAACACTGCCGTCCTCTTCACCTCTCTGCTCCTCTGACTATGGAATCTCATATCAATACTGCAATCCTTTTCACCTCTCTGCTCCTCTGACTATGGAACCTCCTATCAAAACTGCAGTCCTCTTCACCTCTCTGCTCCTCTGACTAGGAAATCTCCTATCTGCACTGCAGTCCTCTTCACCTCTCTGCTCCTCTGACAATGGAATCTCCTATCAACACTGCCGTCCTCTATACCACACTGCTCCTCTGACTATGGAATCTACAATCAACACTGTCGTCCTCTTCACCTCTCTGCTCCTCCGACTATGGAATCTCCTATCAACACTGCCGTCCTCTTCACCTCTCTGCTCCTCTGAGTATGGAATCTCCTATCAACACTGTAGTCCTCTTCACCTCTCTGCTCCTCTGACTATGGAATCTCCTATCAACACAGCCGTCCTCTTCAACTCTCTGCTCCTCTGAATATGGAATCTCCTATCAACACTGCAGTCCTCTTCACCTCTCTACTCCTCTGACTAGGAAATCTCCTATCAACACTGCCGTCCTCTTCACCTCTATTCACCTCTGACAATGGAATCTCCTATCAACACTGCAGTCCTCTTCACCTCTCTGCTCCTCTTACTAGGAAATCTTTTATCAACACTGCAGTCCTCTTCACCTCTGTGCTCCTCTGACTATGGAATCTCCTATGAACACTGCCGTCCTCTTCACCTCTATGCTCCTCTGACTATTTATCAACACTGCAGTCCTCTTCAACTCTCTGCTCCTCTTACTAGGAAATCTCCTATCAACACTGCCGTCCTCTTCACCTCTATGCTCCTCTGACAATGGAATCTCCTATCAACACTGCCGTCCTCTTCACCTCTCTGCTCCTCTTACTATGGAATCTCCTATCAGCACTGCAGTCCTCTTCACCCCTCTGCTCCTCTGACTATGGAATCTCCTATCAACACTGCCGTCCTCTTCACCTCTCTGCTACTCTGACTACGGAATCTCCTATCAACACTGCCGTCCTCTTCACCTCTCTGCTCCTCTCACTAGGAAATCTCCTATCAGCACTGCCGTCCTCTTCACCTCTATGCTCCTCTGACAATGGAATCTCCTATCAACACTGCCGTCCTCTTCACCTCTCTGCTCCTCTGACTATGGAATCTCCTATCAACACTGCAGTCCTCTTCACCTCTCTGCTACTCTGACTATGGAATCTCCTATCAACCCTGCAGTCCTCTTCACCTCTCTGCTCCTCTCACTAGGAAATCTTCTATCAGCACTGCCGTCCTCTTCACCTCTATGCTCCTCTGACAATGGAATCTCCTATCAACACTGCCGTCCTCTTCACCTCTCTGCTCCTCTGACTAGGAAATCTCCTATCAACACTGCAGTCCTCTTCAGATCTCTGCTCCTCTGACTAGGAAATCTCCTATCAACACTGCCGTCCTCTTCACCTCTCTGCTCCTCTGACTAGGAAATCTCTTATCAACACTGCCGTCCTCTTCACCGCTCTGCTCCTCTGTCTATGGAGTCTCCTATCAACACTGCAGTCCTCTTCACCTCTCTGCTCCTCTGACTATGGAATCTCCTATCAACACTGCAGTCCTCTTCACATCTCTGCTCCTCTGACTAGGAAATGTCTTATCAACACTCCCGTCCTCTTCACCTCTCTGCTCCTCTGACTAGGAAATCTCTTATCAACACTGCAGTCCTCTTCACCTCTCTGTTCCTCTGACTATGGAATCTCCTATCAACACTGCCGTCCTCTTCACCTCTCTGCTCCTCCGACTATGGAATCTCCTATCAACACTGCAGTCCTCTTCACCTCTCTGCTCCTCTGACTATGGAATCTCCTATCAACACTGCCGTCCTCTTCATCTCTCTGCTCCTCTGACTATGGAATCTCCTATCAACACTGCCGTCCTCTTCACCTCTCTGCTCCTCCGACTATGGAATCTCCTATCACAACTACCGTCCTCTTCACCTCTCTGCTCCTCTGACTATGGAATCTCCTATCAACACTGCCGTCCTCTTCACCTCCCTGCTCCTCTGACTATTGAATCTCCTATCAACACTGCCGCCCTCTTCACCTCTCTGCTCCTCGGACTATGGAATCTCCTATCAACACTGCCGCCCTCTTCACCTCTCTGCTACTCGGACTAGGAAATCTCCAATCAACACTGCCGTCCTCTTCACCTCTCTGCTCCTCGGACTATGGTATCTCCTATCAACACGGCCGCCCTCTTCACCTCTCTGCTCCTCTGACTAGGAAATCTCTTATCAACACTCCCGTCCTCTTCACCTCTCTGCTCCTCCGACTATGGAATCTCCTATCACAACTACCGTCCTCTTCACCTCTCTGCTCCTCTGACTATGGAATCTCCTATCAACACTGCCGTCCTCTTCACCTCCCTGCTCCTCTGACTATTGAATCTCCTATCAACACTGCCGCCCTCTTCACCTCTCTGCTCCTCGGACTATGGAATCTCCTATCAACACTGCCGCCCTCTTCACCTCTCTGCTACTCGGACTAGGAAATCTCCAATCAACACTGCCGTCCTCTTCACCTCTCTGCTCCTCGGACTATGGTATCTCCTATCAACACGGCCGCCCTCTTCACCTCTCTGCTCCTCTGACTAGGAAATCTCCTATCAACACTGCCGTCCTCTTCACCTCTATTCACCTCTGACAATGGAATCTCCTATCAACACTGCAGTCCTCTTCACCTCTCTGCTCCTCTTACTAGGAAATCTCTTATCAACACTGCAGTCCTCTTCACCTCTGTGCTCCTCTGACTATGGAATCTCCTATGAACACTGCCGTCCTCTTCACCTCTATGCTCCTCTGACTATTTATCAACACTGCAGTCCTCTTCAACTCTCTGCTCCTCTTACTAGGAAATCTCCTATCAACACTGCCGTCCTCTTCACCTCTATGCTCCTCTGACAATGGAATCTCCTATCAACACTGCCGTCCTCTTCACCTCTCTGCTCCTCTTACTATGGAATCTCCTATCAACACTGCAGTCCTCTTCACCCCTCTGCTCCTCTGACTATGGAATCTCCTATCAACACTGCCGTCCTCTTCACCTCTCTGCTACTCTGACTACGGAATCTCCTATCAACACTGCCGTCCTCTTCACCTCTCTGCTCCTCTCACTAGGAAATCTCCTATCAGCACTGCCGTCCTCTTCACCTCTATGCTTCTCTGACAATGGAATCTCCTATCAACACTGCCGTCCTCTTCACCTCTCTGCTCCTCTGACTATGGAATCTCCTATCAACACTGCAGTCCTCTTCACCTCTCTGCTACTCTGACAATGGAATCTCCTATCAACCCTGCAGTCCTCTTCACCTCTCTGCTCCTCTCACTAGGAAATCTCCTATCAGCACTGCCGTCCTCTTCACCTCTATGCTCCTCTGACAATGGAATCTCCTATCAACACTGCCGTCCTCTTCACCTCTCTGCTACTCTGACTAGGAAATCTCTTATCAACACTGCCGTCCTCTTCAACGCTCTGCTCCTCTGTCTATGGAGTCTCCGATCAACACTACCATCCTCTTCACCTCTCTGCTCCTCTGACTAGGAAATCTCGTATCAACACTGCAGTCCTCTTCGCCTCTCTGCTCCTCTGACTAGGAAATCTCCTATCAACACTGCAGTCCTCTTCAACTCTCTGCTCCTCTGACTATGGAATCTCCTATCAACACTGCAGTCCTCTTCACATCTCTGCTCCTCTGACTAGGAAATCTCTTATCAACACTGCAGTCCTCTTCACCTCTCTGCTCCTCTGACTAGGAAATCTCTTATCAACACTGCAGTACTCTTCACCTCTCTGTTCCTCTGACTATGGAATCTCCTATCAACACTGCCGTCCTCTTCACCTCTCTGCTCCTCCGACTATGGAATCTCCTATCAACACTGCAGTCCTCTTCACCTCTCTGCTCCTCTGACTATGGAATCTCCTATCAACACTGCCGTCCTCTTCATCTCTCTGCTCCTCTGACTATGGAATCTCCTATCAACACTGCCGTCCTCTTCACCTCTCTGCTCATCTGACTATGGAATCTCCTATCAACTGCCATCCTCTTCACCTCTCTGTTCCTCTGACTATGGAATGTCCTATCAACACTGCCGTCCTCTTCACCTCTCTGCTCCTCTGACTATGGAATCTCCTATCAACACTGCCATCCTCTTCACCTCTCTGCTCCTCTGACTATGGAATCTCCTATCAACACTGCAGTCCTCTTCACCTCTCTGCTCCTCTGACTAGGAAATCTCTTATCAACACTGCCGTCCTCTTCAACTCTCTGCTCCTCTGAGTATGCAATCTCCTATCAACACTGCCGTACTCGTCACCTCTCTGCTCCTCTGACTATGGAATCTCCTATCAACACTGACGTCCTCTTCACCTCTCTGCTCCTCTGACTAGGAAATCTCCTATCAAAACTGCCGTCCTCTTCACCTCTCTGCTCCTCTGACTATGGAATCTCCTATCAACACTGCAGTCCTCTTCACCTCTCTGCTCCTCTGACTATGGAATCTCCTATCAACACTGCCGTCCTCTTCTCCTCTACGCTCCTTCGACTATGGAATCTCTTATCAACACTGCAGTCCCCTTCACCTCTCTGCTCCTCTGACTATGGAATGTCCTATCAACACTGCCGTCCTCTTCACCTCTCTGCTCCTCTGACTAGGAAATCTCTTATCAACACTGCAGTCCTCTTCACCTCTCTGCTCCTCTGACTATGGAATCTCCTATCAACACTGCCATCCTCTTCACCTCTCTGCTCCTCTGACTATGGAATCTCCTATCAACACTGCAGTCCTCTTCACCTCTCTGCTCCTCTGACTAGGAAATCTCTTATCAACACTGCCGTCCTCTTCACCTCTCTGCTCCTCTGAGTATGCAATCTCCTATCAACACTGCCGTCCTCGTCACCTCTCTGCTCCTCTGACTATGGAATCTCCTATCAACACTGACGTCCTCTTCACCTCTCTGCTCCTCTGACTAGGAAATCTCCTATCAAAACTGCCGTCCTCTTCACCTCTCTGCTCCTCTGACTATGGAATCTCCTATCAACACTGCAGTCCTCTTCACCTCTCTGCTCCTCTGACTATGGAATCTCCTATCAACACTGCCGTCCTCTTCTCCTCTACGCTCCTTCGACTATGGAATCTCTTATCAACACTGCAGTCCCCTTCACCTCTCTGCTCCTCTGACTATGGAATCTCCTATCAACACTGCCGTGCTCTTCACCTCTCTGCTCCTCCGACTCTGGAATCTCCTATCAACACTGCAGTCCTCTTCACCTCTCTGCTCCTCTGACTATGGAATCTCCTATCAACACTGCCGTCCTCTTCACCTCTCTGCTCCTCTGACTATGGAATCTCATATCAATACTGCAATCCTTTTCACCTCTCTGCTCCTCTGACTATGGAACCTCCTATCAAAACTGCAGTCCTCTTCACCTCTCTGCTCCTCTGACTAGGAAATCTCCTATCTGCACTGCAGTCCTCTTCACCTCTCTGCTCCTCTGACAATGGAATCTCCTATCAACACTGCCGTCCTCTATACCACACTGCTCCTCTGACTATGGAATCTACAATCAACACTGTCGTCCTCTTCACCTCTCTGCTCCTCCGACTATGGAATCTCCTATCAACACTGCCGTCCTCTTCACCTCTCTGCTCCTCTGAGTATGGAATCTCCTATCAACACTGTAGTCCTCTTCACCTCTCTGCTCCTCTGACTATGGAATCTCCTATCAACACAGCCGTCCTCTTCAACTCTCTGCTCCTCTGAATATGGAATCTCCTATCAACACTGCAGTCCTCTTCACCTCTCTACTCCTCTGACTAGGAAATCTCCTATCAACACTGCCGTCCTCTTCACCTCTATTCACCTCTGACAATGGAATCTCCTATCAACACTGCAGTCCTCTTCACCTCTCTGCTCCTCTTACTAGGAAATCTTTTATCAACACTGCAGTCCTCTTCACCTCTGTGCTCCTCTGACTATGGAATCTCCTATGAACACTGCCGTCCTCTTCACCTCTATGCTCCTCTGACTATTTATCAACACTGCAGTCCTCTTCAACTCTCTGCTCCTCTTACTAGGAAATCTCCTATCAACACTGCCGTCCTCTTCACCTCTATGCTCCTCTGACAATGGAATCTCCTATCAACACTGCCGTCCTCTTCACCTCTCTGCTCCTCTTACTATGGAATCTCCTATCAGCACTGCAGTCCTCTTCACCCCTCTGCTCCTCTGACTATGGAATCTCCTATCAACACTGCCGTCCTCTTCACCTCTCTGCTACTCTGACTACGGAATCTCCTATCAACACTGCCGTCCTCTTCACCTCTCTGCTCCTCTCACTAGGAAATCTCCTATCAGCACTGCCGTCCTCTTCACCTCTATGCTCCTCTGACAATGGAATCTCCTATCAACACTGCCGTCCTCTTCACCTCTCTGCTCCTCTGACTATGGAATATCCTATCAACACTGCAGTCCTCTTCACCTCTCTGCTACTCTGACTATGGAATCTCCTATCAACCCTGCAGTCCTCTTCACCTCTCTGCTCCTCTCACTAGGAAATCTTCTATCAGCACTGCCGTCCTCTTCACCTCTATGCTCCTCTGACAATGGAATCTCCTATCAACACTGCCGTCCTCTTCACCTCTCTGCTCCTCTGACTAGGAAATCTCCTATCAACACTGCAGTCCTCTTCAGATCTCTGCTCCTCTGACTAGGAAATCTCCTATCAACACTGCCGTCCTCTTCACCTCTCTGCTCCTCTGACTAGGAAATCTCTTATCAACACTGCCGTCCTCTTCACCGCTCTGCTCCTCTGTCTATGGAGTCTCCGATCAACACTACCATCCTCTTCACCTCTCTGCTCCTCCGACTATGGAATCTCCTATCAACACTGCAGTCCTCTTCACCTCTCTGCTCCTCTGACTATGGAATCTCCTATCAACACTGCCGTCCTCTTCATCTCTCTGCTCCTCTGACTATGGAATCTCCTATCAACACTGCCGTCCTCTTCACCTCTCTGCTCCTCCGACTATGGAATCTCCTATCACAACTACCGTCCTCTTCACCTCTCTGCTCCTCTGACTATGGAATCTCCTATCAACACTGCCGTCCTCTTCACCTCCCTGCTCCTCTGACTATTGAATCTCCTATCAACACTGCCGCCCTCTTCACCTCTCTGCTCCTCGGACTATGGAATCTCCTATCAACACTGCCGCCCTCTTCACCTCTCTGCTACTCGGACTAGGAAATCTCCAATCAACACTGCCGTCCTCTTCACCTCTCTGCTCCTCGGACTATGGTATCTCCTATCAACACGGCCGCCCTCTTCACCTCTCTGCTCCTCTGACTAGGAAATCTCTTATCAACACTCCCGTCCTCTTCACCTCTCTGCTCCTCCGACTATGGAATCTCCTATCACAACTACCGTCCTCTTCACCTCTCTGCTCCTCTGACTATGGAATCTCCTATCAACACTGCCGTCCTCTTCACCTCCCTGCTCCTCTGACTATTGAATCTCCTATCAACACTGCCGCCCTCTTCACCTCTCTGCTCCTCGGACTATGGAATCTCCTATCAACACTGCCGCCCTCTTCACCTCTCTGCTACTCGGACTAGGAAATCTCCAATCAACACTGCCGTCCTCTTCACCTCTCTGCTCCTCGGACTATGGTATCTCCTATCAACACGGCCGCCCTCTTCACCTCTCTGCTCCTCTGACTAGGAAATCTCCTATCAACACTGCCGTCCTCTTCACCTCTATTCACCTCTGACAATGGAATCTCCTATCAACACTGCAGTCCTCTTCACCTCTCTGCTCCTCTTACTAGGAAATCTCTTATCAACACTGCAGTCCTCTTCACCTCTGTGCTCCTCTGACTATGGAATCTCCTATGAACACTGCCGTCCTCTTCACCTCTATGCTCCTCTGACTATTTATCAACACTGCAGTCCTCTTCAACTCTCTGCTCCTCTTACTAGGAAATCTCCTATCAACACTGCCGTCCTCTTCACCTCTATGCTCCTCTGACAATGGAATCTCCTATCAACACTGCCGTCCTCTTCACCTCTCTGCTCCTCTTACTATGGAATCTCCTATCAACACTGCAGTCCTCTTCACCCCTCTGCTCCTCTGACTATGGAATCTCCTATCAACACTGCCGTCCTCTTCACCTCTCTGCTACTCTGACTACGGAATCTCCTATCAACACTGCCGTCCTCTTCACCTCTCTGCTCCTCTCACTAGGAAATCTCCTATCAGCACTGCCGTCCTCTTCACCTCTATGCTTCTCTGACAATGGAATCTCCTATCAACACTGCCGTCCTCTTCACCTCTCTGCTCCTCTGACTATGGAATCTCCTATCAACACTGCAGTCCTCTTCACCTCTCTGCTACTCTGACAATGGAATCTCCTATCAACCCTGCAGTCCTCTTCACCTCTCTGCTCCTCTCACTAGGAAATCTCCTATCAGCACTGCCGTCCTCTTCACCTCTATGCTCCTCTGACAATGGAATCTCCTATCAACACTGCCGTCCTCTTCACCTCTCTGCTACTCTGACTAGGAAATCTCTTATCAACACTGCCGTCCTCTTCAACGCTCTGCTCCTCTGTCTATGGAGTCTCCGATCAACACTACCATCCTCTTCACCTCTCTGCTCCTCTGACTAGGAAATCTCGTATCAACACTGCAGTCCTCTTCGCCTCTCTGCTCCTCTGACTAGGAAATCTCCTATCAACACTGCAGTCCTCTTCAACTCTCTGCTCCTCTGACTATGGAATCTCCTATCAACACTGCAGTCCTCTTCACATCTCTGCTCCTCTGACTAGGAAATCTCTTATCAACACTGCAGTCCTCTTCACCTCTCTGCTCCTCTGACTAGGAAATCTCTTATCAACACTGCAGTACTCTTCACCTCTCTGTTCCTCTGACTATGGAATCTCCTATCAACACTGCCGTCCTCTTCACCTCTCTGCTCCTCCGACTATGGAATCTCCTATCAACACTGCAGTCCTCTTCACCTCTCTGCTCCTCTGACTATGGAATCTCCTATCAACACTGCCGTCCTCTTCATCTCTCTGCTCCTCTGACTATGGAATCTCCTATCAACACTGCCGTCCTCTTCACCTCTCTGCTCATCTGACTATGGAATCTCCTATCAACTGCCATCCTCTTCACCTCTCTGTTCCTCTGACTATGGAATGTCCTATCAACACTGCCGTCCTCTTCACCTCTCTGCTCCTCTGACTATGGAATCTCCTATCAACACTGCCATCCTCTTCACCTCTCTGCTCCTCTGACTATGGAATCTCCTATCAACACTGCAGTCCTCTTCACCTCTCTGCTCCTCTGACTAGGAAATCTCTTATCAACACTGCCGTCCTCTTCAACTCTCTGCTCCTCTGAGTATGCAATCTCCTATCAACACTGCCGTACTCGTCACCTCTCTGCTCCTCTGACTATGGAATCTCCTATCAACACTGACGTCCTCTTCACCTCTCTGCTCCTCTGACTAGGAAATCTCCTATCAAAACTGCCGTCCTCTTCACCTCTCTGCTCCTCTGACTATGGAATCTCCTATCAACACTGCAGTCCTCTTCACCTCTCTGCTCCTCTGACTATGGAATCTCCTATCAACACTGCCGTCCTCTTCTCCTCTACGCTCCTTCGACTATGGAATCTCTTATCAACACTGCAGTCCCCTTCACCTCTCTGCTCCTCTGACTATGGAATGTCCTATCAACACTGCCGTCCTCTTCACCTCTCTGCTCCTCTGACTAGGAAATCTCTTATCAACACTGCAGTCCTCTTCACCTCTCTGCTCCTCTGACTATGGAATCTCCTATCAACACTGCCATCCTCTTCACCTCTCTGCTCCTCTGACTATGGAATCTCCTATCAACACTGCAGTCCTCTTCACCTCTCTGCTCCTCTGACTAGGAAATCTCTTATCAACACTGCCGTCCTCTTCACCTCTCTGCTCCTCTGAGTATGCAATCTCCTATCAACACTGCCGTCCTCGTCACCTCTCTGCTCCTCTGACTATGGAATCTCCTATCAACACTGACGTCCTCTTCACCTCTCTGCTCCTCTGACTAGGAAATCTCCTATCAAAACTGCCGTCCTCTTCACCTCTCTGCTCCTCTGACTATGGAATCTCCTATCAACACTGCAGTCCTCTTCACCTCTCTGCTCCTCTGACTATGGAATCTCCTATCAACACTGCCGTCCTCTTCTCCTCTACGCTCCTTCGACTATGGAATCTCTTATCAACACTGCAGTCCCCTTCACCTCTCTGCTCCTCTGACTATGGAATCTCCTATCAACACTGCCGTCCTCTTCACCTCTCTGCTCCTCCGACTCTGGAATCTCCTATCAACACTGCAGTCCTCTTCACCTCTCTGCTCCTCTGACTATGGAATCTCCTATCAACACTGCCGTCCTCTTCACCTCTCTGCTCCTCTGACTATGGAATCTCATATCAATACTGCAATCCTTTTCACCTCTCTGCTCCTCTGACTATGGAACCTCCTATCAAAACTGCAGTCCTCTTCACCTCTCTGCTCCTCTGACTAGGAAATCTCCTATCTGCACTGCAGTCCTCTTCACCTCTCTGCTCCTCTGACAATGGAATCTCCTATCAACACTGCCGTCCTCTATACCACACTGCTCCTCTGACTATGGAATCTACAATCAACACTGTCGTCCTCTTCACCTCTCTGCTCCTCCGACTATGGAATCTCCTATCAACACTGCCGTCCTCTTCACCTCTCTGCTCCTCTGAGTATGGAATCTCCTATCAACACTGTAGTCCTCTTCACCTCTCTGCTCCTCTGACTATGGAATCTCCTATCAACACAGCCGTCCTCTTCAACTCTCTGCTCCTCTGAATATGGAATCTCCTATCAACACTGCAGTCCTCTTCACCTCTCTACTCCTCTGACTAGGAAATCTCCTATCAACACTGCCGTCCTCTTCACCTCTATTCACCTCTGACAATGGAATCTCCTATCAACACTGCAGTCCTCTTCACCTCTCTGCTCCTCTTACTAGGAAATCTTTTATCAACACTGCAGTCCTCTTCACCTCTGTGCTCCTCTGACTATGGAATCTCCTATGAACACTGCCGTCCTCTTCACCTCTATGCTCCTCTGACTATTTATCAACACTGCAGTCCTCTTCAACTCTCTGCTCCTCTTACTAGGAAATCTCCTATCAACACTGCCGTCCTCTTCACCTCTATGCTCCTCTGACAATGGAATCTCCTATCAACACTGCCGTCCTCTTCACCTCTCTGCTCCTCTTACTATGGAATCTCCTATCAGCACTGCAGTCCTCTTCACCCCTCTGCTCCTCTGACTATGGAATCTCCTATCAACACTGCCGTCCTCTTCACCTCTCTGCTACTCTGACTACGGAATCTCCTATCAACACTGCCGTCCTCTTCACCTCTCTGCTCCTCTCACTAGGAAATCTCCTATCAGCACTGCCGTCCTCTTCACCTCTATGCTCCTCTGACAATGGAATCTCCTATCAACACTGCCGTCCTCTTCACCTCTCTGCTCCTCTGACTATGGAATATCCTATCAACACTGCAGTCCTCTTCACCTCTCTGCTACTCTGACTATGGAATCTCCTATCAACCCTGCAGTCCTCTTCACCTCTCTGCTCCTCTCACTAGGAAATCTTCTATCAGCACTGCCGTCCTCTTCACCTCTATGCTCCTCTGACAATGGAATCTCCTATCAACACTGCCGTCCTCTTCACCTCTCTGCTCCTCTGACTAGGAAATCTCCTATCAACACTGCAGTCCTCTTCAGATCTCTGCTCCTCTGACTAGGAAATCTCCTATCAACACTGCCGTCCTCTTCACCTCTCTGCTCCTCTGACTAGGAAATCTCTTATCAACACTGCCGTCCTCTTCACCGCTCTGCTCCTCTGTCTATGGAGTCTCCGATCAACACTACCATCCTCTTCACCTCTCTGCTCCTCTGACTAGGAAATCTCGTATCAACACTGCAGTCCTCTTCGCCTCTCTGCTCCTCTGACTAGGAAATCTCCTATCAACACTGCAGTCCTCTTCACCTCTCTGCTCCTCTGACTATGGAATCTCCTATCAACACTGCAGTCCTCTTCACCTCTCTGCTCCTCTGACTATGGAATCTCCTATCAACACTGCAGTCCTCTTCACATCTCTGCTCCTCTGACTAGGAAATGTCTTATCAACACTCCCGTCCTCTTCACCTCTCTGCTCCTCTGACTAGGAAATCTCTTATCAACACTGCAGTCCTCTTCACCTCTCTGTTCCTCTGACTATGGAATCTCCTATCAACACTGCCGTCCTCTTCACCTCTCTGCTCCTCCGACTATGGAATCTCCTATCAACACTGCAGTCCTCTTCACCTCTCTGCTCCTCTGACTATGGAATCTCCTATCAACACTGCCGTCCTCTTCATCTCTCTGCTCCTCTGACTATGGAATCTCCTATCAACACTGCCGTCCTCTTCACCTCTCTGCTCCTCCGACTATGGAATCTCCTATCACAACTACCGTCCTCTTCACCTCTCTGCTCCTCTGACTATGGAATCTCCTATCAACACTGCCGTCCTCTTCACCTCCCTGCTCCTCTGACTATTGAATCTCCTATCAACACTGCCGCCCTCTTCACCTCTCTGCTCCTCGGACTATGGAATCTCCTATCAACACTGCCGCCCTCTTCACCTCTCTGCTACTCGGACTAGGAAATCTCCAATCAACACTGCCGTCCTCTTCACCTCTCTGCTCCTCGGACTATGGTATCTCCTATCAACACGGCCGCCCTCTTCACCTCTCTGCTCCTCTGACTAGGAAATCTCTTATCAACACTCCCGTCCTCTTCACCTCTCTGCTCCTCTGAATATGGAATCTCCTATCAACAATGCCGTCCTCTTCACCTCTCTGCTCCTCTGACTATGGAATCTCCTATCAACACTGCAGTCCTCTTCACCTCTCTGCTCCTCTGACTATGGAATCTCCTATCAAAACTGCCGTCCTCTTCACCTGTCTGCTCCACTGACTATGGAATCTCCTACCAACACTGCTGTCCTCTTCACCTCTCTGCTCCTCTGACTAGGAAATCTCCTATCAACACTGCTGTCCTCTTCACCTCTATGCTTCTCTGACAATGGAATCTCCTATCAACACTGCCGTCCTCTTCACCTCTCTGCTCCTCTGACTATGGAATCTCCTATCAACACTGCCGTCCTCTTCACCTCTATGCTCCTCTGACAGTGGAATCTCCTATCAACACTGCCGTCCTCTTCACCTCTCTGCTCCTCTGACTAGGATATCTCCTATCAACACTGCTGTCCTCTTCACCTCTCTGCTCCTCTGACTAGGAAATCTCCTATCAACACTGCTGTACTCTTCACCTCTCTGCTCCTCTGACTATGGAATCTCCTATCAACACTGCAGTCCTCTTCACCTCTCTGCTCCTCTGACTATGGAATCTCCTATCAACACTGCCGTCCTCTTCACCTCTCTGCTCCTCTGACTATGGAATCTCCTATCAACACTGCCGTCCTCTTCACCTCTCTGCTCCTCTGACTATGGAATCTCCTATCAACACTGCAGTCCTCTTCACCTCTCTGCTCCTCTGACTAGGAAACCCCTTATCAACACTGCAGTCCCCTTCACCTCTCTGCTCCTCTGACTATGGAATCTCCTATCAACACTGCCGTCCTCTTCACCTCTCTGCTCCTCCGACTCTGGAATCTCCTATCAACACTGCAGTCCTCTTCACCTCTCTGCTCCTTTGATTATGGAATCTCCTATCAACACTGCCGTCCTCTTCACCTCTCTGCTCCTCTGACTATGGAATCTCCTATCAACACTGCAGTCCTCTTCACCTCTCTGCTCCTCTGACTAGGAAATCTCTTATCAACACTGCCGTCCTCTTCACCTCTCTGCTCCTCCGACTCTGGAATCTCCTATCAACACTGCAGTCCTCTTCACCTCTCTGCTCCTCTGACTATGGAATCTCCTATCAACACTGCAGTCCTCTTCACATCTCTGCTCCTCTGACTAGGAAATCTCTTATCAACACTGCAGTCCTCTTCACCTCTCTGCTCCTCTGACTAGGAAATCTCTTATAAACACTGCAGTCCTCTTCACCTCTCTGTTCCTCTGACTATGGAATCTCCTATCAACACTGCCGTCCTCTTCACCTCTCTGCTCCTCCGACTATGGAATCTCCTATCAACACTGCAGTCCTCTTCACCTCTCTGCTCCTCTGACTATGGAATCTCCTATCAACACTGCCGTCCTCTTCATCTCTCTGCTCCTCTGACTATGGAATCTCCTATCAACACTGCCGTCCTCTTCACCTCTCTGCTCATCTGACTATGGAATCTCCTATCAACTGCCATCCTCTTCACCTCTCTGTTCCTCTGACTCTGGAATGTCCTATCAACACTGCCGTCCTCTTCACCTCTCTGCTACTCCGACTATGGAATCTGCTATCAACACTGCAGTCCTCTTCACCTCTCTGCTCCTCTGACTATGGAATCTCCTATCAACACAGCCATCCTCTTCACCTCTCTGCTCCTCTGACTATGGAATCTCCTATCAACACTGCAGTCCTCTTCACCTCTCTGCTCCTCTGACTAGGAAATCTCTTATCAACACTGCCGTCCTCTTCACCTCTCTGCTCCTCTGAGTATGCAATCTCCTATCAACACTGCCGTCCTCGTCACCTCTCTGCTCCTCTGACTATGGAATCTCCTATCAACACTGCCGTCCTCTTCACCTCTCTGCTCCTCTGACTAGGAAATCTCCTATCAAAACTGCCGTCCTCTTCACCTCTCTGCTCCTCTGACTATGGAATCTCCTATCAACACTGCAGTCCTCTTCACCTCTCTGCTCCTCTGACTATGGAATCTCCTATCAACACTGCCGTCCTCTTCTCCTCTACGCTCCTTCGACTATGGAATCTCTTATCAACACTGCAGTCCCCTTCACCTCTCTGCTCCTCTGACTATGGAATCTCCTATCAACACTGCCGTCCTCTTCACCTCTCTGCTCCTCCGACTCTGGAATCTCCTATCAACACTGCAGTCCTCTTCACCTCTCTGCTCCTCTGACTATGGAATCTCCTATCAACACTGCCGTCCTCTTCACCTCTATGCTCCTCTGACAGTGGAATCTCCTATCAACACTGCCGTCCTCTTCACCTCTCTGCTCCTCTGACTAGGATATCTCCTATCAACACTGCTGTCCTCTTCACCTCTCTGCTCCTCTGACTAGGAAATCTCCTAACAACACTGCTGTACTCTTCACCTCTCTGCTCCTCTGACTATGGAATCTCCTATCAACACTGCAGTCCTCTTCACCTCTCTGCTCCTCTGACTATGGAATCTCCTATCAACACTGCCGTCCTCTTCACCTCTCTGCTCCTCTGACTATGGAATCTCCTATCAACACTGCCGTCCTCTTCACCTCTCTGCTCCTCTGACTATGGAATCTCCTATCAACACTGCAGTCCTCTTCACCTCTCTGCTCCTCTGACTAGGAAACCCCTTATCAACACTGCAGTCCCCTTCACCTCTCTGCTCCTCTGACTATGGAATCTCCTATCAACACTGCCGTCCTCTTCACCTCTCTGCTCCTCCGACTCTGGAATCTCCTATCAACACTGCAGTCCTCTTCACCTCTCTGCTCCTTTGATTATGGAATCTCCTATCAACACTGCCGTCCTCTTCACCTCTCTGCTCCTCTGACTATGGAATCTCCTATCAACACTGCAGTCCTCTTCACCTCTCTGCTCCTCTGACTAGGAAATCTCTTATCAACACTGCCGTCCTCTTCACCTCTCTGCTCCTCCGACTCTGGAATCTCTTATCAACACTGCAGTCCTCTTCACCTCTCTGCTCCTCTGACTATGGAATCTCCTATCAACACTGCAGTCCTCTTCACATCTCTGCTCCTCTGACTAGGAAATCTCTTATCAACACTGCAGTCCTCTTCACCTCTCTGCTCCTCTGACTAGGAAATCTCTTATAAACACTGCAGTCCTCTTCACCTCTCTGTTCCTCTGACTATGGAATCTCCTATCAACACTGCCGTCCTCTTCACCTCTCTGCTCCTCCGACTATGGAATCTCCTATCAACACTGCAGTCCTCTTCACCTCTCTGCTCCTCTGACTATGGAATCTCCTATCAACACTGCCGTCCTCTTCATCTCTCTGCTCCTCCGACTATGGAATCTCCTATCAACACTGCCGTCCTCTTCACCTCTCTGCTCATCTGACTATGGAATCTCCTATCAACTGCCATCCTCTTCACCTCTCTGTTCCTCTGACTCTGGAATGTCCTATCAACACTGCCGTCCTCTTCACCTCTCTGCTACTCCGACTATGGAATCTGCTATCAACACTGCAGTCCTCTTCACCTCTCTGCTCCTCTGACTATGGAATCTCCTATCAACACTGCCATCCTCTTCACCTCTCTGCTCCTCTGACTATGGAATCTCCTATCAACACTGCAGTCCTCTTCACCTCTCTGCTCCTCTGACTAGGAAATCTCTTATCAACACTGCAGTCCTCTTCACCTCTCTGCTCCTCTGAGTATGCAATCTCCTATCAACACTGCCGTCCTCGTCACCTCTCTGCTCCTCTGACTATGGAATCTCCTATCAACACTGCCGTCCTCTACACCTCTCTGCTCCTCTGACTAGGAAATCTCCTATCAAAACTGCCGTCCTCTTCACCTCTCTGCTCCTCTGACTATGGAATCTCCTATCAACACTGCAGTCCTCTTCACCTCTCTGCTCCTCTGACTATGGAATCTCCTATCAACACTGCCGTCCTCTTCTCCTCTACGCTCCTTCGACTATGGAATCTCTTATCAACACTGCAGTCCCCTTCACCTCTCTGCTCCTCTGACTATGGAATCTCCTATCAACACTGCCGTCCTCTTCACCTCTCTGCTCCTCCGACTCTGGAATCTCCTATCAACACTGCAGTCCTCTTCACCTCTCTGCTCCTCTGACTATGGAATCTCCTATCAACACTGCCGTCCTCTTCACCTCTCTGCTCCTCTGACTATGGAATCTCATATCAATACTGCAATCCTTTTCACCTCTCTGCTCCTCTGACTATGGAACCTCCTATCAAAACTGCAGTCCTCTTCACCTCTCTGCTCCTCTGACTAGGAAATCTCCTATCTGCACTGCAGTCCTCTTCACCTCTCTGCTCATCTGACAATGGAATCTCCTATCAACACTGCCGTCCTCTATACCACACTGCTCCTCTGACTATGGAATCTACAATCAACACTGTCGTCCTCTTCACCTCTCTGCTCCTCCGACTATGGAATCTCCTATCAACACTGCCGTCCTCTTCACCTCTCTGCTCCTCTGACTATGGAATCTCCTATCAACACTGTAGTCCTCTTCACCTCTCTGCTCCTCTGACTATGGAATCTCCTATCAACACAGCCATCCTCTTCAACTCTCTGCTCCTCTGAATATGGAATCTCCTATCAACACTGCAGTCCTCTTCACCTCTCTACTCCTCTGACTAGGAAATCTCCTATCAACACTGCCGTCCTCTTCACCTCTATTCACCTCTGACAATGGAATCTCCTATCAACACTGCAGTCCTCTTCACCTCTCTGCTCCTCTGACTATGGAATCTCCTATCAACACAGCCGTCCTCTTCAACTCTCTGCTCCTCTGAATATGGAATCTCCTATCAACACTGCAGTCCTCTTCACCTCTCTACTCCTCTGACTAGGAAATCTCCTATCAACACTGCCGTCCTCTTCACCTCTATGCTCCTCTGACTATTTATCAACACTGCAGTCCTCTTCAACTCTCTGCTCCTCTTACTAGGAAATCTCCTATCAACACTGCCGTCCTCTTCACCTCTATTCACCTCTGACAATGGAATCTCCTATCAACACTGCAGTCCTCTTCACCTCTCTGCTCCTCTTACTAGGAAATCTCTTATCAACACTGCAGTCCTCTTCACCTCTGTGCTCCTCTGACTATGGAATCTCCTATGAACACTGCCGTCCTCTTCACCTCTATGCTCCTCTGACTATTTATCAACACTGCAGTCCTCTTCAACTCTCTGCTCCTCTTACTAGGAAATCTCCTATCAACACTGCCGTCCTCTTCACCTCTATGCTCCTCTGACAATGGAATCTCCTATCAACACTGCCGTCCTCTTCACCTCTATGCTCCTCTGACTATGGAATCTCCTATCAACACTGCCGTCCTCTTCACCTCTCTGCTCCTCTGACTATGGAATCTCCTATCAACACTGCCGTCCTCTTCACCTCTATGCTCCTCTGACTATGGAATCTCTTATCAACACTGCAGTCCTCTTCAACTCTCTGCTCCTCTTACTAGGAAATCTCCTATCAACACTGCCGTCCTCCTCACCTCTATGCTCCTCTGACAATGGAATCTGCTATCAACACTGCCGTCCTCTTCACCTCTCTGCTCCTCTTACTATGGAATCTCCTATCAACACTGCAGTCCTCTTCACCCCTCTGCTCCTCTGACTATGGAATCTCCTATCAACACTGCCGTCCTCTTCACCTCTCTGCTACTCTGACTACGGAATCTCCTATCAACACTGCCGTCCTCTTCACCTCTCTGCTCCTCTCACTAGGAAATCTCCTATCAGCACTGCCGTCCTCTTCACCTCTATGCTCCTCTGACAATGGAATCTCCTATCAACACTGCCGTCCTCTTCACCTCTCTGCTCCTCTGACTATGGAATCTCCTATCAACACTGCAGTCCTCTTCAACTCTCTGCTACTCTGACTATGGAATCTCCTATCAACCCTGCAGTCCTCTTCACCTCTCTGCTCCTCTGACTAGGAAATCTCTTATCAACACTGCCGTCCTCTTCACCGCTCTGCTCCTCTGTCTATGGAGTCTCCGATCAACACTACCATCCTCTTCACCTCTCTGCTCCTCTGACTAGGAAATCTCGTATCAACACTGCAGTCCTCTTCGCCTCTCTGCTCCTCTGACTAGGAAATCTCCTATCAACACTGCAGTCCTCTTCAACTCTCTGCTCCTCTGACTATGGAATCTCCTATCAACACTGCAGTCCTCTTCACCTCTCTGCTCCTCTGACTATGGAATCTCCTATCAACACTGCAGTCCTCTTCACATCTCTGCTCCTCTGACTAGGAAATCTCTTATCAACACTGCAGTCCTCTTCACCTCTCTGCTCCTCTGACTAGGAAATCTCTTATCAACACTGCAGTCCTCTTCACCTCTCTGTACCTCTGACTATGGAATCTCCTATCAACACTGCCGTCCTCTTCACCTCTCTGCTCCTCCGTCTATGGAATCTCCTATCAACACTGCAGTCCTCTTCACCTCTCTGCTCCTCTGACTATGGAATCTCCTATCAACACTGCCGTCCTCTTCATCTCTCTGCTCCTCTGACTATGGAATCTCCTATCAACACTGCCGTCCTCTTCACCTCTCTGCTCATCTGACTATGGAATCTCCTATCAACTGCCATCCTCTTCACCTCTCTGTTCCTCTGACTATGGAATGTCCTATCAACACTGCCGTCCTCTTCACCTCTCTGCTACTCCGACTATGGAATCTGCTATCAACACTGCAGTCCTCTTCACCTCTCTGCTCCTCTGACTATGGAATCTCCTATCAACACTGCCATCCTCTTCACCTCTCTGCTCCTCTGACTATGGAATCTCCTATCAACACTGCAGTCCTCTTCACCTCTCTGCTCCTCTGACTAGGAAATCTCTTATCAACACTGCCGTCCTCTTCACCTCTCTGCTCCTCTGAGTATGCAATCTCCTATCAACACTGCCGTCCTCGTCACCTCTCTGCTCCTCTGACTATGGAATCTCCTATCAACACTGCCGTCCTCTTCACCTCTCTGCTCCTCTGACTAGGAAATCTCCTATCAAAACTGCCGTCCTCTTCACCTCTCTGCTCCTCTGACTATGGAATCTCCTATCAACACTGCAGTCCTCTTCACCTCTCTGCTCCTCTGACTATGGAATCTCCTATCAACACTGCCGTCCTCTTCTCCTCTACGCTCCTTCGACTATGGAATCTCTTATCAACACTGCAGTCCCCTTCACCTCTCTGCTCCTCTGACTATGGAATCTCCTATCAACACTGCCGTCCTCTTCACCTCTCTGCTCCTCCGACTCTGGAATCTCCTATCAACACTGCAGTCCTCTTCACCTCTCTGCTCCTCTGACTATGGAATCTCCTATCAACACTGCCGTCCTCTTCACCTCTCTGCTCCTCTGACTATGGAATCTCATATCAATACTGCAATCCTTTTCACCTCTCTGCTCCTCTGACTATGGAACCTCCTATCAAAACTGCAGTCCTCTTCACCTCTCTGCTCCTCTGACTAGGAAATCTCCTATCTGCACTGCAGTCCTCTTCACCTCTCTGCTCCTCTGACAATGGAATCTCCTATCAACGCTGCCGTCCTCTATACCACACTGCTCCTCTGACTATGGAATCTACAATCAACACTGTCGTCCTCTTCACCTCTCTGCTCCTCCGACTATGGAATCTCCTATCAACACTGCCGTCCTCTTCACCTCTCTGCTCCTCTGACTATGGAATCTCCTATCAACACTGTAGTCCTCTTCACATCTCTGCTCCTCTGACTATGGAATCTCCTATCAACACAGCCGTCCTCTTCACCTCTCTACTCCTCTGACTAGGAAATCTCCTATCAACACTGCCGTCCTCTTCACCTCTATTCACCTCTGACAATGGAATCTCCTATCAACACTGCAGTCCTCTTCACCTCTCTGCTCCTCTTACTAGGAAATCTCTTATCAACACTGCAGTCCTCTTCACCTCTGTGCTCCTCTGACTATGGAATCTCCTATGAACACTGCCGTCCTCTTCACCTCTAAGCTCCTCTGACTATTTATCAACACTGCAGTCCTCTTCAACTCTCTGCTCCTCTTACTAGGAAATCTCCTATCAACACTGCCGTCCTCTTCACCTCTATGCTCCTCTGACAATGGAATCTCCTATCAACACTGCCGTCCTCTTCACCTCTCTGCTCCTCTTACTATGGAATCTCCTATCAACACTGCAGTCCTCTTCACCCCTCTGCTCCTCTGACTATGGAATCTCCTATCAACACTGCCGTCCTCTTCACCTCTCTGCTACTCTGACTACGGAATCTCCTATCAACACTGCCGTCCTCTTCACCTCTCTGCTCCTCTCACTAGGAAATCTCCTATCAGCACTGCCGTCCTCTTCACCTCTATGCTCCTCTGACAATGGAAACTCCTATCAACACTGCCGTCCTCTTCACCTCTCTGCTCCTCTGACTATGGAATCTCCTATCAACACTGCAGTCCTCTTCACCTCTCTGCTACTCTCACTAGGAAATCTCCTATCAGCACTGCCGTCCTCTTCACCTCTATGCTCCTCTGACAATGGAAACTCCTATCAACACTGCCGTCCTCTTCACCTCTCTGCTCCTCTGACTATGGAATCTCCTATCAACACTGCAGTCCTCTTCACCTCTCTGCTACTCTCACTAGGAAATCTCCTATCAACACTGCCGTCCTCTTCACCTCTCTGCTCCTCTGACTATGGAATCTCCTATCAACACTGCAGTCCTCTTCAGATCTCTGCTCCTCTGACTAGGAAATCTCTTATCAACACTGCCGTCCTCTTCACCGCTCTGCTCCTCTGTCTATGGAGTCTCCGATCAACACTACCATCCTCTTCACCTCTCTGCTCCTCTGACTAGGAAATCTCGTATCAACACTGCAGTCCTCTTCGCCTCTCTGCTGCTCTGACTAGGAAATCTCCTATCAACACTGCAGTCCTCTTCACCTCTCTGCTCCTCTGACTATGGAATATCCTATCAACACTGCCGTCCTCTTCACATCTCTGCTCCTCTGACTAGGAAATCTCTTATCAACACTGCAGTCCTCTTCACCTCTCTGCTCCTCTGACTAGGAAATCTCTTATCAACACTGCAGTCCTCTTCACCTCTCTGTTCCTCTGACTATGGAATCTCCTATCAACACTGCCGTCCTCTTCACCTCTCTGCTCCTCCGACTATGGAATCTCCTATCAACACTGCAGTCCTCTTCACCTCTCTGCTCCTCTGACTATGGAATCTCCTATCAACACTGCCGTCCTCTTCATCTCTCTGCTCCTCTGACTATGGAATCTCCTATCAACACTGCCGTCCTCTTCACCTCTCTGCTCATCTGACTATGGAATCTCCTATCAACTGCCATCCTCTTCACCTCTCTGTTCCTCTGACTATGGAATGTCCTATCAACACTGCCGTCCTCTTCACCTCTCTGCTACTCCGACTATGGAATCTCCTATCAACACTGCAGTCCTCTTCACCTCTCTGCTACTCTCACTAGGAAATCTCCTATCAGCACTGCCGTCCTCTTCACCTCTATGCTACTCTGACTATGGAATCTCCTATCAACACTGCAGTCCTCTTCAGATCTCTGCTCCTCTGACTAGGAAATCTCTTATCAACACTGCCGTCCTCTTCACCGTTCTGCTCCTCTGTCTATGGAGTCTCCGATCAACACTACCATCCTCTTCACCTCTCTGCTCCTCTGACTAGGAAATCTCGTATCAACACTGCAGTCCTCTTCGCCTCTCTGCTCCTCTGACTAGGAAATCTCCTATCAACACTGCAGTCCTCTTCACCTCTATTCACCTCTGACTATGGAATCTCCTATCAACACTGCAGTCCTCTTCACCTCTCTGCTCCTCTGACTATGGAATCTCCTATCAACACTGCCATCCTCTTCACCTCTCTGCTCCTCTGACTATTGAATCTCCTATCAACACTGCAGTCCTCTTCACCTCTCTGCTCCTCTGACTAGGAAATCTCTTATCAACACTGCCGTCCTCTTCACCTCTCTGCTCCTCTGAGTATGCAATCTCCTATCAACACTGCCGTCCTCGTCACCTCTCTGCTCCTCTGACTATGGAATCTCCTATCAACACTGCCGTCCTCTTCACCTCTCTGCTCCTCTGACTAGGAAATCTCCTATCAAAACTGCCGTCCTCTTCACCTCTCTGCTCCTCTGACTATGGAATCTCCTATCAACACTGCAGTCCTCTTCACCTCTCTGCTCCTCTGACTATTGAATCTCCTATCAACACTGCCGTCCTCTTCTCCTCTACGCTCCTTCGACTATGGAATCTCTTATCAACACTCCCGTCCTCTTCACCTCTCTGCTCCTCTGAATATGGAATCTCCTATCAACAATGCCGTCCTCTTCACCTCTCTGCTCCTCTGACTATGGAATCTCCTATCAACACTGCAGTCCTCTTCACCTCTCTGCTCCTCTGACTATGGAATCTCGTATCAAAACTGCCGTCCTCTTCACCTGTCTGCTCCTCTGACTATGGAATCTCCTACCAACACTGCTGTCCTCTTCACCTCTCTGCTCCTCTGACTAGGAAATCTCCTATCAACACTGCTGTCCTCTTCACCTCTATGCTTCTCTGACAATGGAATCTCCTATCAACACTGCCGTCCTCTTCACCTCTCTGCTCCTCTGACTATGGAATCTCCTATCAACACTGCCGTCCTCTTCACCTCTATGCTCCTCTGACAGTGGACTCTCCTATCAACACTGCTGTACTCTTCACCTCTCTGCTCCTCTGACTATGGAATCTCCTATCAACACTGCCGTCCTCTTCTCCACTCTGCTCCTCTGACTATGGAATCTCCTATCAACACTGCAGTCCTCTTCACCTCTCTGCTCCTCTGACTATGGAATCTCCTATCAACACTGCCGTCCTCTTCACCTCTCTGCTCCTCTGACTATGGAATCTCCTATCAACACTGCCGTCCTCTTCACCTCTCTGCTCCTCTGACTATGGAATCTCCTATCAACACTGCAGTCCTCTTCACCTCTCTGCTCCTCTGACTAGGAAATCCCTTATCAACACTGCAGTCCCCTTCACCTGTCTGCTCCTCTGACTATGGAATCTCCTACCAACACTGCTGTCCTCTTCACCTCTCTGCTCCTCTGACTAGGAAATCTCCTATCAACACTGCTGTCCTCTTCACCTCTATGCTTCTCTGACAATGGAATCTCCTATCAACACTGCCGTCCTCTTCACCTCTCTGCTCCTCTGACTATGGAATCTCCTATCAACACTGCCGTCCTCTTCACCTCTATGCTCCTCTGACAGTGGACTCTCCTATCAACACTGCTGTACTCTTCACCTCTCTGCTCCTCTGACTATGGAATCTCCTATCAACACTGCCGTCCTCTTCACCACTCTGCTCCTCTGACTATGGAATCTCCTATCAACACTGCAGTCCTCTTCACCTCTCTGCTCCTCTGACTATGGAATCTCCTATCAACACTGCCGTCCTCTTCACCTCTCTGCTCCTCTGACTATGGAATATCCTATCAACACTGCCGTCCTCTTCACCTCTCTGCTCCTCTGACTATGGAATCTCCTATCAACACTGCAGTCCTCTTCACCTCTCTGCTCCTCTGACTAGGAAATCCCTTATCAACACTGCAGTCCCCTTCACCTCTCTGCTCCTCTGACTATGGAATCTCCTATCAACACTGCCGTCCTCTTCACCTCTCTGCTCCTCCGACTCTGGAATCTCCTATCAACACTGCAGTCCTCTACACCTCTCTGCTCCTCTGACTATGGAATCTCCTATCAACACTGCCGTCCTCTTCACCTCTCTGCTCCTCTGACTATGGAATCTCCTATCAACACTGCAGTCCTCTTCACCTCTCTGCTCCGCTGACTAGGAATTCTCTTATCAACACTGCCGTCCTCTTCACCTCTCTGCTCCTCTGACTATGGAATCTCCTATCAACACTGCCGTCCTCTTCACCTCTCTGCTCCTCCGACTCTGGAATCTCCTATCAACACTGCAGTCCTCTTCACCTCTCTGCTCCTCTGACTATGGAATCTCCTATCAACACTGCCGTCCTCTTCACCTCTCTGCTCGTCTGACTGTGGAATCTCCTATCAACACTGCCGTCCTCTTCACCTCTCTGCTTCTCTGACTATGGAATCTCCTATCAGCACTGCCGTCCTCTTCACCTCTCTCCTCCTCTGACTATGGAATCTCCTATCAACACTGCCGTCCTGTTCACCTCTCTGCTTCTCTGACTATGGAATCTCCTATCAGCACTGCCGTCCTCTTCACCTCTCTCCTCCTCTGACTATGGAATCTCCTATCAACACTGCCGTCCTCTTCACCTCTCTGCTCCTCCGACTATGGAATCTCCTATCAACACTGCCGTCCGCTTCACCTCTCTGCTCCTCTGACTATGGAATCTCCTATCAGCACTGCCGTCCTCTTTACCTCTCTGCTCCTCTGACTATGGAATCTGCTATCAACACTGCAGTCCTCTTCACCTCTCTGCTCCTCTGACTATGGAATCTCCTATCAGCACTGCCGTCCTCTTCACCTCTCTGCTCCTCTGACTATGGAATCTCCTATCAACACTGCCGTTCTCTTCACCTCTCTGCTCCACTGACTATGGAATCTCCTATCAACACTGCAGTCCTCTTCACCTCTCTGCTCCTCCGACTATGGAATCTCCTATCACAACTACCGTCCTCTTCACCTCTCTGCTCCTCTGACTATGGAATCTCCTATCAACACTGCCGTCCTCTTCACCTCCCTGCTCCTCTGACTATTGAATCTCCTATCACAACTGCCGTCCTCTTCACCTCTCTGCTCCTCTGACTATGGAATCTCCTATCAACACTGCCGTCCTCTTCACCTCCCTGCTCCTCTGACTATTGAATCTCCTATCAACACTGCCGCCCTCTTCACCTCTCTGCTCCTCGGACTATGGAATCTCCTATCAACACTGCCGCCCTCTTCACCTCTCTGCTACTCGGACTAGGAAATCTCCAATCAACACTGCCGTCCTCTTCACCTCTCTGCTCCTCGGACTATGGTATCTCCTATCAAAACGGCCGCCCTCTTCACCTCTCTGCTCCTCTGACTAGGAAATCTCTTATCAACACTCCCGTCCTCTTCACCTCTCTGCTCCTCTGAATATGGAATCTCCTATCAACAATGCCGTCCTCTTCACCTCTCTGCTCCTCTGACTATGGAATCTCCTATCAACACTGCAGTCCTCTTCACCTCTCTGCTCCTCTGACTATGGAATCTCCTATCAAAACTGCCGTCCTCTTCACCTGTCTGCTCCTCTGACTATGGAATCTCCTACCAACACTGCTGTCCTCTTCACCTCTCTGCTCCTCTGACTAGGAAATCTCCTATCAACACTGCTGTCCTCTTCACCTCTATGCTTCTCTGACAATGGAATCTCCTATCAACACTGCCGTCCTCTTCACCTCTCTGCTCCTCTGACTATGGAATCTCCTATCAACACTGCCGTCCTCTTCACCTCTATGCTCCTCTGACAGTGTAATCTCCTATCAACACTGCCGTCCTCTTCACCTCTCTGCTCCTCTGACTAGGATATCTCCTATCAACACTGCTGTCCTCTTCAACTCTCTGCTCCTCTGACTAGGAAATCTCCTATCAACACTGCTGTACTCTTCACCTCTCTGCTCCTCTGACTATGGAATCTCCTATCAACACTGCAGTCCTCTTCACCTCTCTGCTCCTCTGACTATGGAATCTCCTATCAACACTGCCGTCCTCTTCACCTCTCTGCTCCTCTGACTATGGAATCTCCTATCAACACTGCCGTCCTCTTCACCTCTCTGCTCCTCTGACTATGGAATCTCCTATCAACACTGCAGTCCTCTTCACCTCTCTGCTCCTCTGACTAGGAAACCCCTTATCAACACTGCAGTCCTCTTCACCTCTCTACTCCTCTGACTAGGAAATTTCCTATCAACACTGCCGTCCTCTTCACCTCTATTCACCTCTGACAATGGAATCTCCTATCAACACTGCAGTCCTCTTCACCTCTCTGCTCCTCTTACTAGGAAATCTCTTATCAACACTGCAGTCCTCTTCACCTCTGTGCTCCTCTGACTATGGAATCTCCTATGAACACTGCCGTCCTCTTCACCTCTAAGCTCCTCTGACTATGGAATCTCCTATCAGCACTGCCGTCCTCTTCACCTCTCTGCTCCTCTGACTATGGAATCTCCTATCAACACTGCCGTTCTCTTCACCTCTCTGCTCCACTGACTATGGAATCTCCTATCAACACTGCAGTCCTCTTCACCTCTCTGCTCCTCCGACTATGGAATCTCCTATCACAACTGCCGTCCTCTTCACCTCTCTGCTCCTCTGACTATGGAATCTCCTATCAACACTGCCGTCCTCTTCACCTCCCTGCTCCTCTGACTATTGAATCTCCTATCACAACTGCCGTCCTCTTCACCTCTCTGCTCCTCTAACTATGGAATCTCCTATCAACACTGCCGTCCTCTTCACCTCCCTGCTCCTCTGACTATTGAATCTCCTATCAACACTGCCGCCCTCTTCACCTCTCTGCTCCTCGGACTATGGAATCTCCTATCAACACTGCCGCCCTCTTCACCTCTCTGCTACTCGGACTAGGAAATCTCCAATCAACACTGCCGTCCTCTTCACCTCTCTGCTCCTCGGACTATGGTATCTCCTATCAAAACGGCCGCCCTCTTCACCTCTCTGCTCCTCTGACTAGGAAATCTCTTATCAACACTCCCGTCCTCTTCACCTCTCTGCTCCTCTGAATATGGAATCTCCTATCAACAATGCCGTCCTCTTCACCTCTCTGCTCCTCTGACTATGGAATCTCCTATCAACACTGCAGTCCTCTTCACCTCTCTGCTCCTCTGACTATGGAATCTCCTATCAAAACTGCCGTCCTCTTCACCTGTCTGCTCCTCTGACTATGGAATCTCCTACCAACACTGCTGTCCTCTTCACCTCTCTGCTCCTCTGACTAGGAAATCTCCTATCAACACTGCTGTCCTCTTCACCTCTATGCTTCTCTGACAATGGAATCTCCTATCAACACTGCCGTCCTCTTCACCTCTCTGCTCCTCTGACTATGGAATCTCCTATCAACACTGCCGTCCTCTTCACCTCTATGCTCCTCTGACAGTGTAATCTCCTATCAACACTGCCGTCCTCTTCACCTCTCTGCTCCTCTGACTATGGAATCTCCTATCAACACTGCCGTTCTCTTCACCTCTCTGCTCCACTGACTATGGAATCTCCTATCAACACTGCAGTCCTCTTCACCTCTCTGCTCCTCCGACTATGGAATCTCCTATCACAACTGCCGTCCTCTTCACCTCTCTGCTCCTCTGACTATGGAATCTCCTATCAACACTGCCGTCCTCTTCACCTCCCTGCTCCTCTGACTATTGAATCTCCTATCACAACTGCCGTCCTCTTCACCTCTCTGCTCCTCTGACTATGGAATCTCCTATCAACACTGCCGTCCTCTTCACCTCCCTGCTCCTCTGACTATTGAATCTCCTATCAACACTGCCGCCCTCTTCACCTCTCTGCTCCTCGGACTATGGAATCTCCTATCAACACTGCCGCCCTCTTCACCTCTCTGCTACTCGGACTAGGAAATCTCCAATCAACACTGCCGTCCTCTTCACCTCTCTGCTCCTCGGACTATGGTATCTCCTATCAAAACGGCCGCCCTCTTCACCTCTCTGCTCCTCTGACTAGGAAATCTCTTATCAACACTCCCGTCCTCTTCACCTCTCTGCTCCTCTGAATATGGAATCTCCTATCAACAATGCCGTCCTCTTCACCTCTCTGCTCCTCTGACTATGGAATCTCCTATCAACACTGCAGTCCTCTTCACCTCTCTGCTCCTCTGACTATGGAATCTCCTATCAAAACTGCCGTCCTCTTCACCTGTCTGCTCCTCTGACTATGGAATCTCCTACCAACACTGCTGTCCTCTTCACCTCTCTGCTCCTCTGACTAGGAAATCTCCTATCAACACTGCTGTCCTCTTCACCTCTATGCTTCTCTGACAATGGAATCTCCTATCAACACTGCCGTCCTCTTCACCTCTCTGCTCCTCTGACTATGGAATCTCCTATCAACACTGCCGTCCTCTTCACCTCTATGCTCCTCTGACAGTGTAATCTCCTATCAACACTGCCGTCCTCTTCACCTCTCTGCTCCTCTGACTAGGATATCTCCTATCAACACTGCTGTCCTCTTCAACTCTCTGCTCCTCTGACTAGGAAATCTCCTATCAACACTGCTGTACTCTTCACCTCTCTGCTCCTCTGACTATGGAATCTCCTATCAACACTGCAGTCCTCTTCACCTCTCTGCTCCTCTGACTATGGAATCTCCTATCAACACTGCCGTCCTCTTCACCTCTCTGCTCCTCTGACTATGGAATCTCCTATCAACACTGCCGTCCTCTTCACCTCTCTGCTCCTCTGACTATGGAATCTCCTATCAACACTGCAGTCCTCTTCACCTCTCTGCTCCTCTGACTAGGAAACCCCTTATCAACACTGCAGTCCTCTTCACCTCTCTACTCCTCTGACTAGGAAATCTCCTATCAACACTGCCGTCCTCTTCACCTCTATTCACCTCTGACAATGGAATCTCCTATCAACACTGCAGTCCTCTTCACCTCTCTGCTCCTCTTACTAGGAAATCTCTTATCAACACTGCAGTCCTCTTCACCTCTGTGCTCCTCTGACTATGGAATCTCCTATGAACACTGCCGTCCTCTTCACCTCTAAGCTCCTCTGACTATTTATCAACACTGCAGTCCTCTTCAACTCTCTGCTCCTCTTACTAGGAAATCTCCTATCAACACTGCCGTCCTCTTCACCTCTATGCTCCTCTGACAATGGAATCTCCTATCAACACTGCCGTCCTCTTCACCTCTCTGCTCCTCTTACTATGGAATCTCCTATCAACACTGCAGTCCTCTTCACCCCTCTGCTCCTCTGACTATGGAATCTCCTATCAACACTGCCGTCCTCTTCACCTCTCTGCTCCTCTCACTAGGAAATCTCCTATCAGCACTGCCGTCCTCTTCACCTCTATGCTCCTCTGACAATGGAAACTCCTATCAACACTGCCGTCCTATTCACCTCTCTGCTCCTCTGACTATGGAATCTCCTATCAACACTGCAGTCCTCTTCACCTCTCTGCTACTCTGACTATGGAATCTCCTATCAACCCTGCAGTCCTCTTCACCTCTCTGCTCCTCTCACTAGGAAATCTCCTATCAGCACTGCCGTCCTCTTCACCTCTATGCTCCTCTGACAATGGAATCTCCTATCAACACTGCTGTCCTCTTCAGATCTCTGCTCCTCTGACTAGGAAATCTCTTATCAACACTGCCGTCCTCTTCACCGCTCTGCTCCTCTGTCTATGGAGTCTCCAATCAACACTACCATCCTCTTCACCTCTCTGCTCCTCTGACTAGGAAATCTCGTATCAACACTGCAGTCCTCTTCGCCTCTCTGCTCCTCTGACTAGGAAATCTCCTATCAACACTGCAGTCCTCTTCAACTCTCTGCTCCTCTGACTATGGAATCTCCTATCAACACTGCAGTCCTCTTCACCTCTCTGCTCCTCTGACTATGGAATCTCCTATCAACACTGCAGTCCTCTTCACATCTCTGCTCCTCTGACTAGGAAATCTCTTATCAATACTGCAGTCCTCTTCACCTCTCTGCTCCTCTGACTAGGAAATCTCTTATCAACACTGCAGTCCTCTTCACCTCTCTGTTCCTCTGACTATGGAATCTCCTATCAACACTGCCGTCCTCTTCACCTCTCTGCTCCTCCGACTATGGAATCTCCTATCAACACTGCAGTCCTCTTCACCTCTCTGCTCCTCTGACTATGGAATCTCCTATCAACACTGCCGTCCTCTTCATCTCTCTGCTCCTCTGACTATGGAATCTCCTATCAACACTGCCGTCCTCTTCACCTCTCTGCTCATCTGACTATGGAATCTCCTATCAACTGCCATCCTCTTCACCTCTCTGTTCCTCTGACTATGGAATGTCCTATCAACACTGCCGTCCTCTTCACCTCTCTGCTACTCCGACTATGGAATCTCCTATCAACACTGCAGTCCTCTTCACCTCTCTGCTCCTCTGACTATGGAATCTCCTATCAACACTGCCATCCTCTTCACCTCTCTGCTCCTCTGACTATGGAATCTCCTATCAACACTGCAGTCCTCTTCACCTCTCTGCTCCTCTGACTAGGAAATCTCTTATCAACACTGCCGTCCTCTTCACCTCTCTGCTCCTCTGAGTATGCAATCTCCTATCAACACTGCCGTCCTCGTCACCTCTCTGCTCCTCTGACTATGGAATCTCCTATCAACACTGCCGTCCTCTTCACCTCTCTGCTCCTCTGACTAGGAAATCTCCTATCAAAACTGCCGTCCTCTTCACCTCTCTGCTCCTCTGACTATGGAATCTCCTATCAACACTGCAGTCCTCTTCACCTCTCTGCTCCTCTGACTATTGAATCTCCTATCAACACTGCCGTCCTCTTCTCCTCTACGCTCCTTCGACTATGGAATCTCTTATCAACACTCCCGTCCTCTTCACCTCTCTGCTCCTCTGAATATGGAATCTCCTATCAACAATGCCGTCCTCTTCACCTCTCTGCTCCTCTGACTATGGAATCTCCTATCAACACTGCAGTCCTCTTCACCTCTCTGCTCCTCTGACTATGGAATCTCGTATCAAAACTGCCGTCCTCTTCACCTGTCTGCTCCTCTGACTATGGAATCTCCTACCAACACTGCTGTCCTCTTCACCTCTCTGCTCCTCTGACTAGGAAATCTCCTATCAACACTGCTGTCCTCTTCACCTCTATGCTTCTCTGACAATGGAATCTCCTATCAACACTGCCGTCCTCTTCACCTCTCTGCTCCTCTGACTATGGAATCTCCTATCAACACTGCCGTCCTCTTCACCTCTATGCTCCTCTGACAGTGGACTCTCCTATCAACACTGCTGTACTCTTCACCTCTCTGCTCCTCTGACTATGGAATCTCCTATCAACACTGCCGTCCTCTTCACCACTCTGCTCCTCTGACTATGGAATCTCCTATCAACACTGCAGTCCTCTTCACCTCTCTGCTCCTCTGACTATGGAATCTCCTATCAACACTGCCGTCCTCTTCACCTCTCTGCTCCTCTGACTATGGAATCTCCTATCAACACTGCCGTCCTCTTCACCTCTCTGCTCCTCTGACTATGGAATCTCCTATCAACACTGCAGTCCTCTTCACCTCTCTGCTCCTCTGACTAGGAAATCCCTTATCAACACTGCAGTCCCCTTCACCTCTCTGCTCCTCTGACTATGGAATCTCCTATCAACACTGCCGTCCTCTTCACCTCTCTGCTCCTCCGACTCTGGAATCTCCTATCAACACTGCAGTCCTCTTCACCTCTCTGCTCCTCTGACTATGGAATCTCCTATCAACACTGCCGTCCTCTTCACCTCTCTGCTCCTCTGACTATGGAATCTCCTATCAACACTGCAGTCCTCTTCACCTCTCTGCTCCGCTGACTAGGAAATCTCTTATCAACACTGCCGTCCTCTTCACCTCTCTGCTCCTCTGACTATGGAATCTCCTATCAACACTGCCGTCCTCTTCACCTCTCTGCTCCTCCGACTCTGGAATCTCCTATCAACACTGCAGTCCTCTTCACCTCTCTGCTCCTCTGACTATGGAATCTCCTATCAACACTGCCGTCCTCTTCACCTCTCTGCTCGTCTGACTGTGGAATCTCCTATCAACACTGCCGTCCTCTTCACCTCTCTGCTTCTCTGACTATGGAATCTCCTATCAGCACTGCCGTCCTCTTCACCTCTCTCCTCCTCTGACTATGCAATCTCCTATCAACACTGCCGTCCTGTTCACCTCTCTGCTTCTCTGACTATGGAATCTCCTATCAACACTGCCGTCCTCTTCACCTCTCTGCTCCTCCGACTATGGAATCTCCTATCAACACTGCCGTCCGCTTCACCTCTCTGCTCCTCTGACTATGGAATCTCCTATCAGCACTGCCGTCCTCTTTACCTCTCTGCTCCTCTGACTATGGAATCTGCTATCAACACTGCAGTCCTCTTCACCTCTCTGCTCCTCTGACTATGGAATCTCCTATCAGCACTGCCGTCCTCTTCACCTCTCTGCTCCTCTGACTATGGAATCTCCTATCAACACTGCCGTTCTCTTCACCTCTCTGCTCCACTGACTATGGAATCTCCTATCAACACTGCAGACCTCTTCACCTCTCTGCTCCTCCGACTATGGAATCTCCTATCACAACTGCCGTCCTCTTCACCTCTCTGCTCCTCTGACTATGGAATCTCCTATCAACACTGCCGTCCTCTTCACCTCCCTGCTCCTCTGACTATTGAATCTCCTATCACAACTGCCGTCCTCTTCACCTCTCTGCTCCTCTGACTATGGAATCTCCTATCAACACTGCCGTCCTCTTCACCTCCCTGCTCCTCTGACTATTGAATCTCCTATCAACACTGCCGCCCTCTTCACCTCTCTGCTCCTCGGACTATGGAATCTCCTATCAACACTGCCGCCCTCTTCACCTCTCTGCTACTCGGACTAGGAAATCTCCAATCAACACTGCCGTCCTCTTCACCTCTCTGCTCCTCGGACTATGGTATCTCCTATCAACACGGCCGCCCTCTTCACCTCTCTGCTCCTCTGACTAGGAAATCTCTTATCAACACTCCCGTCCTCTTCACCTCTCTGCTCCTCTGAATATGGAATCTCCTATCAACAATGCCGTCCTCTTCACCTCTCTGCTCCTCTGACTATGGAATCTCCTATCAACACTGCAGTCCTCTTCACCTCTCTGCTCCTCTGACTATGGAATCTCCTATCAAAACTGCCTTCCTCTTCACCTGTCTGCTCCTCTGACTATGGAATCTCCTACCAACACTGCTGTCCTCTTCACCTCTCTGCTCCTCTGACTAGGAAATCTCCTATCAACACTGCTGTCCTCTTCACCTCGATGCTTCTCTGACAATGGAATCTCCTATCAACACTGCCGTCCTCTTCACCTCTCTGCTCCTCTGACTATGGAATCTCCTATCAACACTGCCGTCCTCTTCACCTCTATGCTCCTCTGACAGTGTAATCTCCTATCAACACTGCCGTCCTCTTCACCTCTCTGCTCCTCTGACTAGGATATCTCCTATCAACACTGCTGTCCTCTTCAACTCTCTGCTCCTCTGACTAGGAAATCTCCTATCAACACTGCTGTACTCTTCACCTCTCTGCTCCTCTGACTATGGAATCTCCTATCAACACTGCAGTCCTCTTCACCTCTCTGCTCCTCTGACTATGGAATCTCCTATCAACACTGCCGTCCTCTTCACCTCTCTGCTCCTCTGACTATGGAATCTCCTATCAACACTGCCGTCCTCTTCACCTCTCTGCTCCTCTGACTATGGAATCTCCTATCAACACTGCAGTCCTCTTCACCTCTCTGCTCCTCTGACTAGGAAACCCCTTATCAACACTGCAGTCCCCTTCACCTCTC
Source organism: Hemitrygon akajei (assembly GCF_048418815.1). NCBI lineage: Eukaryota > Metazoa > Chordata > Chondrichthyes > Myliobatiformes > Dasyatidae > Hemitrygon > Hemitrygon akajei. The sequence goes on along the minus strand of NC_133150.1, from coordinate 4,405,844 downwards.
TGCTCCTCTGACTATGGAATCTCCTATCAACACTGCCGTCCTCTTCACCTCTCTGCTCCTCCGACTATGGAATCTCCTATCAACACTGCAGTCCTCTTCACCTCTCTGCTCCTTTGACTATGGAATCTCCTATCAACACTGCCGTCCTCTTCACCTCTCTGCTCCTCTGACTATGGAATCTCCTATCAACACTGCAGTCCTCTTCACCTCTCTGCTCCTCTGACTAGGAAATCTCTTATCAACACTGCCGTCCTCTTCACCTCTCTGCTCCTCCGACTCTGGAATCTCCTATCAACACTGCAGTCCTCTTCACCTCTCTGCTCCTCTGACTATGGAATTTCCTATCAACACTGCCGTCCTCGTCACTTCTCTGCTCCTCTGACTATGGAATCTCCTATCAACACTGCCGTCCTCTTCACCTCTCTGCTCCTCTGACTAGGAAATCTCCTATCAAAACTGCCGTCCTCTTCACCTCTCTGCTCCTCTGACTAGGAAATCTCTTATCAACACTGCAGTCCTCTTCACCTCTCTGTTCCTCTGACTATGGAATCTCCTATCAACACTGCCGTTCTCTTCACCTCTCTGCTCCTCTGACTATGGAATCTCCTATCAACACTGCCGTCCTCTTCACCTCTCTGCTCGTCTGACTGTGGAATCTCCTATCAACACTGCCGTCCTCTTCACCTCTCTGCTTCTCTGACTATGGAATCTCCTATCAGCACTGCCGTCCTCTTCACCTCTCTCCTCCTCTGACTATGGAATCTCCTATCAACACTGCCGTCCTGTTCACCTCTCTGCTTCTCTGACTATGGAATCTCCTATCAACACTGCCGTCCTCTTCACCTCTCTGCTCCTCCGACTATGGAATCTCCTATCAACACTGCCGTCCGCTTCACCTCTCTGCTCCTCTGACTATGGAATCTCCTATCAGCACTGCCGTCCTCTTTACCTCTCTGCTCCTCTGACAATGGAATCTGCTATCAACACTGCAGTCCTCTTCACCTCTCTGCTCCTCTGACTATGGAATCTCCTATCAGCACTGCCGTCCTCTTCACCTCTCTGCTCCTCTGACTATGGAATCTCCTATCAACACTGCCGTTCTCTTCACCTCTCTGCTCCACTGACTATGGAATCTCCTATCAACACTGCAGTCCTCTTCACCTCTCTGCTCCTCCGACTATGGAATCTCCTATCACAACTGCCGTCCTCTTCACCTCTCTGCTCCTCTGACTATGGAATCTCCTATCAACACTGCCGTCCTCTTCACCTCCCTGCTCCTCTGACTATTGAATCTCCTATCACAACTGCCGTCCTCTTCACCTCTCTGCTCCTCTGACTATGGAATCTCCTATCAACACTGCCGTCCTCTTCACCTCCCTGCTCCTCTGACTATTGAATCTCCTATCAACACTGCCGCCCTCTTCACCTCTCTGCTCCTCGGACTATGGAATCTCCTATCAACACTGCCGTCCTCTTCACCTCCCTGCTCCTCTGACTATTGAATCTCCTATCAACACTGCCGCCCTCTTCACCTCTCTGCTACTCGGACTAGGAAATCTCCAATCAACACTGCCGTCCTCTTCACCTCTCTGCTCCTCGGACTATGGTATCTCCTATCAACACGGCCGCCCTCTTCACCTCTCTGCTCCTCTGACTAGGAAATCTCCTATCAAAACTGCCGTCCTCTTCACCTCTCTGCTCCTCTGACTAGGAAATCTCTTATCAACACTGCAGTCCTCTTCACCTCTCTGTTCCTCTGACTATGGAATCTCCTATCAACACTGCCGTCCTCTTCACCTCTCTGCTCCTCTGACTATGGAATCTCCTATCAACACTGCCGTCCTCTTCACCTCTCTGCTCGTCTGACTGTGGAATCTCCTATCAACACTGCCGTCCTCTTCACCTCTCTGCTTCTCTGACTATGGAATCTCCTATCAGCACTGCCGTCCTCTTCACCTCTCTCCTCCTCTGACTATGGAATCTCCTATCAACACTGCCGTCCTGTTCACCTCTCTGCTTCTCTGACTATGGAATCTCCTATCAACACTGCCGTCCTCTTCACCTCTCTGCTCCTCCGACTATGGAATCTCCTATCAACACTGCCGTCCGCTTCACCTCTCTGCTCCTCTGACTATGGAATCTCCTATCAGCACTGCCGTCCTCTTTACCTCTCTGCTCCTCTGACTATGGAATCTGCTATCAACACTGCAGTCCTCTTCACCTCTCTGCTCCTCTGACTATGGAATCTCCTATCAGCACTGCCGTCCTCTTCACCTCTCTGCTCCTCTGACTATGGAATCTCCTATCAACACTGCCGTTCTCTTCACCTCTCTGCTCCACTGACTATGGAATCTCCTATCAACACTGCAGTCCTCTTCACCTCTCTGCTCCTCCGACTATGGAATCTCCTATCACAACTGCCGTCCTCTTCACCTCTCTGCTCCTCTGACTATGGAATCTCCTATCAACACTGCCGTCCTCTTCACCTCCCTGCTCCTCTGACTATTGAATCTCCTATCACAACTGCCGTCCTCTTCACCTCTCTGCTCCTCTGACTATGGAATCTCCTATCAACACTGCCGTCCTCTTCACCTCCCTGCTCCTCTGACTATTGAATCTCCTATCAACACTGCCGCCCTCTTCACCTCTCTGCTCCTCGGACTATGGAATCTCCTATCAACACTGCCGCCCTCTTCACCTCTCTGCTACTCGGACTAGGAAATCTCCAATCAACACTGCCGTCCTCTTCACCTCTCTGCTCCTCGGACTATGGTATCTCCTATCAACACGGCCGCCCTCTTCACCTCTCTGCTCCTCTGACTAGGAAATCTCTTATCAACACTCCCGTCCTCTTCACCTCTCTGCTCCTCTGAATATCGAATCTCCTATCAACAATGCCGTCCTCTTCACCTCTCTGCTCCTCTGACTATGGAATCTCCTATCAACACTGCAGTCCTCTTCACCTCTCTGCTCCTCTGACTATGGAATCTCCTATCAAAACTGCCGTCCTCTTCACCTGTCTGCTCCTCTGACTATGGAATCTCCTACCAACACTGCTGTCCTCTTCACCTCTCTGCTCCTCTGACTAGGAAATCTCCTATCAACACTGCTGTCCTCTTCACCTCTATGCTTCTCTGACAATGGAATCTCCTATCAACACTGCCGTCCTCTTCACCTCTCTGCTCCTCTGACTATGGAATCTCCTATCAACACTGCCGTCCTCTTCACCTCTATGCTCCTCTGACTATGGAATCTCCTATCAAAACTGCCTTCCTCTTCACCTGTCTGCTCCTCTGACTATGGAATCTCCTATCAAAACTGCCTTCCTCTTCACCTGTCTGCTCCTCTGACTATGGAATCTCCTACCAACACTGCTGTCCTCTTCACCTCTCTGCTCCTCTGACTAGGAAATCTCCTATCAACACTGCTGTCCTCTTCACCTCGATGCTTCTCTGACAATGGAATCTCCTATCAACACTGCCGTCCTCTTCACCTCTCTGCTCCTCTGACTGTGGAATCTCCTATCAACACTGCCGTCCTCTTCACCTCTATGCTCCTCTGACAGTGTAATCTCCTATCAACACTGCCGTCCTCTTCACCTCTCTGCTCCTCTGACTAGGATATCTCCTATCAACACTGCTGTCCTCTTCAACTCTCTGCTCCTCTGACTAGGAAATCTCCTATCAACACTGCTGTACTCTTCACCTCTCTGCTCCTCTGACTATGGAATCTCCTATCAACACTGCAGTCCTCTTCACCTCTCTGCTCCTCTGACTATGGAATCTCCTATCAACACTGCCGTCCTCTTCACCTCTCTGCTCCTCTGACTATGGAATCTCCTATCAACACTGCCGTCCTCTTCACCTCTCTGCTCCTCTGACTATGGAATCTCCTATCAACACTGCAGTCCTCTTCACCTCTCTGCTCCTCTGACTAGGAAACCCCTTATCAACACTGCAGTCCCCTTCACCTCTCTGCTCCTCTGACTATGGAATCTCCTATCAACACTGCCGTCCTCTTCACCTCTCTGCTCCTCCGACTATGGAATCTCCTATCAACACTGCAGTCCTCTTCACCTCTCTGCTCCTTTGACTATGGAATCTCCTATCAACACTGCCGTCCTCTTCACCTCTCTGCTCCTCTGACTATGGAATCTCCTATCAACACTGCAGTCCTCTTCACCTCTCTGCTCCTCTGACTAGGAAATCTCTTATCAACACTGCCGTCCTCTTCACCTCTCTGCTCCTCCGACTCTGGAATCTCCTATCAACACTGCAGTCCTCTTCACCTCTCTGCTCCTCTGACTATGGAATTTCCTATCAACACTGCCGTCCTCGTCACTTCTCTGCTCCTCTGACTATGGAATCTCCTATCAACACTGCCGCCCTCTTCACCTCTCTGCTCCTCGGACTATGGAATCTCCTATCAACACTGCCGTCCTCTTCACCTCCCTGCTCCTCTGACTATTGAATCTCCTATCAACACTGCCGCCCTCTTCACCTCTCTGCTCCTCGGACTATGGAATCTCCTATCAACACTGCCGCCCTCTTCACCTCTCTGCTACTCGGACTAGGAAATCTCCAATCAACACTGCCGTCCTCTTCACCTCTCTGCTCCTCGGACTATGGTATCTCCTATCAACACGGCCGCCCTCTTCACCTCTCTGCTCCTCTGACTAGGAAATCTCTTATCAACACTCCCGTCCTCTTCACCTCTCTGCTCCTCTGAATATCGAATCTCCTATCAACAATGCCGTCCTCTTCACCTCTCTGCTCCTCTGACTATGGAATCTCCTATCAACACTGCAGTCCTCTTCACCTCTCTGCTCCTCTGACTATGGAATCTCCTATCAAAACTGCCGTCCTCTTCACCTGTCTGCTCCTCTGACTATGGAATCTCCTACCAACACTGCTGTCCTCTTCACCTCTCTGCTCCTCTGACTAGGAAATCTCCTATCAACACTGCTGTCCTCTTCACCTCTATGCTTCTCTGACAATGGAATCTCCTATCAACACTGCCGTCCTCTTCACCTCTCTGCTCCTCTGACTATGGAATCTCCTATCAACACTGCCGTCCTCTTCACCTCTATGCTCCTCTGACTATGGAATCTCCTATCAAAACTGCCTTCCTCTTCACCTGTCTGCTCCTCTGACTATGGAATCTCCTATCAAAACTGCCTTCCTCTTCACCTGTCTGCTCCTCTGACTATGGAATCTCCTACCAACACTGCTGTCCTCTTCACCTCTCTGCTCCTCTGACTAGGAAATCTCCTATCAACACTGCTGTCCTCTTCACCTCGATGCTTCTCTGACGATGGAATCTCCTATCAACACTGCCGTCCTCTTCACCTCTCTGCTCCTCTGACTATGGAATCTCCTATCAACACTGCCGTCCTCTTCACCTCTATGCTCCTCTGACAGTGTAATCTCCTATCAACACTGCCGTCCTCTTCACCTCTCTGCTCCTCTGACTAGGATATCTCCTATCAACACTGCTGTCCTCTTCAACTCTCTGCTCCTCTGACTAGGAAATCTCCTATCAACACTGCTGTACTCTTCACCTCTCTGCTCCTCTGACTATGGAATCTCCTATCAACACTGCAGTCCTCTTCACCTCTCTGCTCCTCTGACTATGGAATCTCCTATCAACACTGCCGTCCTCTTCACCTCTCTGCTCCTCTGACTATGGAATCTCCTATCAACACTGCCGTCCTCTTCACCTCTCTGCTCCTCTGACTATGGAATCTCCTATCAACACTGCAGTCCTCTTCACCTCTCTGCTCCTCTGACTAGGAAACCCCTTATCAACACTGCAGTCCCCTTCACCTCTCTGCTCCTCTGACTATGGAATCTCCTATCAACACTGCCGTCCTCTTCACCTCTCTGCTCCTCCGACTATGGAATCTCCTATCAACACTGCAGTCCTCTTCACCTCTCTGCTCCTTTGACTATGGAATCTCCTATCAACACTGCCGTCCTCTTCACCTCTCTGCTCCTCTGACTATGGAATCTCCTATCAACACTGCAGTCCTCTTCACCTCTCTGCTCCTCTGACTAGGAAATCTCTTATCAACACTGCCGTCCTCTTCACCTCTCTGCTCCTCCGACTCTGGAATCTCCTATCAACACTGCAGTCCTCTTCACCTCTCTGCTCCTCTGACTATGGAATTTCCTATCAACACTGCCGTCCTCGTCACTTCTCTGCTCCTCTGACTATGGAATCTCCTATCAACACTGCCGTCCTCTTCACCTCTCTGCTCCTCTGACTAGGAAATCTCCTATCAAAACTGCCGTCCTCTTCACCTCTCTGCTCCTCTGACTAGGAAATCTCTTATCAACACTGCAGTCCTCTTCACCTCTCTGTTCCTCTGACTATGGAATCTCCTATCAACACTGCCGTTCTCTTCACCTCTCTGCTCCTCTGACTATGGAATCTCCTATCAACACTGCCGTCCTCTTCACCTCTCTGCTCGTCTGACTGTGGAATCTCCTATCAACACTGCCGTCCTCTTCACCTCTCTGCTTCTCTGACTATGGAATCTCCTATCAGCACTGCCGTCCTCTTCACCTCTCTCCTCCTCTGACTATGGAATCTCCTATCAACACTGCCGTCCTGTTCACCTCTCTGCTTCTCTGACTATGGAATCTCCTATCAACACTGCCGTCCTCTTCACCTCTCTGCTCCTCCGACTATGGAATCTCCTATCAACACTGCCGTCCGCTTCACCTCTCTGCTCCTCTGACTATGGAATCTCCTATCAGCACTGCCGTCCTCTTTACCTCTCTGCTCCTCTGACAATGGAATCTGCTATCAACACTGCAGTCCTCTTCACCTCTCTGCTCCTCTGACTATGGAATCTCCTATCAGCACTGCCGTCCTCTTCACCTCTCTGCTCCTCTGACTATGGAATCTCCTATCAACACTGCCGTTCTCTTCACCTCTCTGCTCCACTGACTATGGAATCTCCTATCAACACTGCAGTCCTCTTCACCTCTCTGCTCCTCCGACTATGGAATCTCCTATCACAACTGCCGTCCTCTTCACCTCTCTGCTCCTCTGACTATGGAATCTCCTATCAACACTGCCGTCCTCTTCACCTCCCTGCTCCTCTGACTATTGAATCTCCTATCACAACTGCCGTCCTCTTCACCTCTCTGCTCCTCTGACTATGGAATCTCCTATCAACACTGCCGTCCTCTTCACCTCCCTGCTCCTCTGACTATTGAATCTCCTATCAACACTGCCGCCCTCTTCACCTCTCTGCTCCTCGGACTATGGAATCTCCTATCAACACTGCCGCCCTCTTCACCTCTCTGCTACTCGGACTAGGAAATCTCCAATCAACACTGCCGTCCTCTTCACCTCTCTGCTCCTCGGACTATGGTATCTCCTATCAACACGGCCGCCCTCTTCACCTCTCTGCTCCTCTGACTAGGAAATCTCCTATCAAAACTGCCGTCCTCTTCACCTCTCTGCTCCTCTGACTAGGAAATCTCTTATCAACACTGCAGTCCTCTTCACCTCTCTGTTCCTCTGACTATGGAATCTCCTATCAACACTGCCGTCCTCTTCACCTCTCTGCTCCTCCGACTATGGAATCTCCTATCAACACTGCCGTCCGCTTCACCTCTCTGCTCCTCTGACTATGGAATCTCCTATCAGCACTGCCGTCCTCTTTACCTCTCTGCTCCTCTGACAATGGAATCTGCTATCAACACTGCAGTCCTCTTCACCTCTCTGCTCCTCTGACTATGGAATCTCCTATCAGCACTGCCGTCCTCTTCACCTCTCTGCTCCTCTGACTATGGAATCTCCTATCAACACTGCCGTTCTCTTCACCTCTCTGCTCCACTGACTATGGAATCTCCTATCAACACTGCAGTCCTCTTCACCTCTCTGCTCCTCCGACTATGGAATCTCCTATCACAACTGCCGTCCTCTTCACCTCTCTGCTCCTCTGACTATGGAATCTCCTATCAACACTGCCGTCCTCTTCACCTCCCTGCTCCTCTGACTATTGAATCTCCTATCACAACTGCCGTCCTCTTCACCTCTCTGCTCCTCTGACTATGGAATCTCCTATCAACACTGCCGTCCTCTTCACCTCCCTGCTCCTCTGACTATTGAATCTCCTATCAACACTGCCGCCCTCTTCACCTCTCTGCTCCTCGGACTATGGAATCTCCTATCAACACTGCCGCCCTCTTCACCTCTCTGCTACTCGGACTAGGAAATCTCCAATCAACACTGCCGTCCTCTTCACCTCTCTGCTCCTCGGACTATGGTATCTCCTATCAACACGGCCGCCCTCTTCACCTCTCTGCTCCTCTGACTAGGAAATCTCCTATCAAAACTGCCGTCCTCTTCACCTCTCTGCTCCTCTGACTAGGAAATCTCTTATCAACACTGCAGTCCTCTTCACCTCTCTGTTCCTCTGACTATGGAATCTCCTATCAACACTGCCGTCCTCTTCACCTCTCTGCTCCTCTGACTATGGAATCTCCTATCAACACTGCCGTCCTCTTCACCTCTCTGCTCGTCTGACTGTGGAATCTCCTATCAACACTGCCGTCCTCTTCACCTCTCTGCTTCTCTGACTATGGAATCTCCTATCAGCACTGCCGTCCTCTTCACCTCTCTCCTCCTCTGACTATGGAATCTCCTATCAACACTGCCGTCCTGTTCACCTCTCTGCTTCTCTGACTATGGAATCTCCTATCAACACTGCCGTCCTCTTCACCTCTCTGCTCCTCTGACTATGGAATCTCCTATCAACACTGCCGTCCGCTTCACCTCTCTGCTCCTCTGACTATGGAATCTCCTATCAGCACTGCCGTCCTCTTTACCTCTCTGCTCCTCTGACTATGGAATCTGCTATCAACACTGCAGTCCTCTTCACCTCTCTGCTCCTCTGACTATGGAATCTCCTATCAGCACTGCCGTCCTCTTCACCTCTCTGCTCCTCTGACTATGGAATCTCCTATCAACACTGCCGTTCTCTTCACCTCTCTGCTCCACTGACTATGGAATCTCCTATCAACACTGCAGTCCTCTTCACCTCTCTGCTCCTCCGACTATGGAATCTCCTATCACAACTGCCGTCCTCTTCACCTCTCTGCTCCTCTGACTATGGAATCTCCTATCAACACTGCCGTCCTCTTCACCTCTCTGCTCCTCTGACTATGGAATCTCCTATCAACACTGCAGTCCTCTTCACCTCTCTGCTCCTCTGACTATGGAATCTCCTATCAAAACTGCCGTCCTCTTCACCTGTCTGCTCCTCTGACTATGGAATCTCCTACCAACACTGCTGTCCTCTTCACCTCTCTGCTCCTCTGACTAGGAAATCTCCTATCAACACTGCTGTCCTCTTCACCTCTATGCTTCTCTGACAATGGAATCTCCTATCAACACTGCCGTCCTCTTCACCTCTCTGCTCCTCTGACTATGGAATCTCCTATCAACACTGCCGTCCTCTTCACCTCTATGCTCCTCTGACTATGGAATCTCCTATCAAAACTGCCTTCCTCTTCACCTGTCTGCTCCTCTGACTATGGAATCTCCTATCAAAACTGCCTTCCTCTTCACCTGTCTGCTCCTCTGACTATGGAATCTCCTACCAACACTGCTGTCCTCTTCACCTCTCTGCTCCTCTGACTAGGAAATCTCCTATCAACACTGCTGTCCTCTTCACCTCGATGCTTCTCTGACAATGGAATCTCCTATCAACACTGCCGTCCTCTTCACCTCTCTGCTCCTCTGACTGTGGAATCTCCTATCAACACTGCCGTCCTCTTCACCTCTATGCTCCTCTGACAGTGTAATCTCCTATCAACACTGCCGTCCTCTTCACCTCTCTGCTCCTCTGACTAGGATATCTCCTATCAACACTGCTGTCCTCTTCAACTCTCTGCTCCTCTGACTAGGAAATCTCCTATCAACACTGCTGTACTCTTCACCTCTCTGCTCCTCTGACTATGGAATCTCCTATCAACACTGCAGTCCTCTTCACCTCTCTGCTCCTCTGACTATGGAATCTCCTATCAACACTGCCGTCCTCTTCACCTCTCTGCTCCTCTGACTATGGAATCTCCTATCAACACTGCCGTCCTCTTCACCTCTCTGCTCCTCTGACTATGGAATCTCCTATCAACACTGCAGTCCTCTTCACCTCTCTGCTCCTCTGACTAGGAAACCCCTTATCAACACTGCAGTCCCCTTCACCTCTCTGCTCCTCTGACTATGGAATCTCCTATCAACACTGCCGTCCTCTTCACCTCTCTGCTCCTCCGACTATGGAATCTCCTATCAACACTGCAGTCCTCTTCACCTCTCTGCTCCTTTGACTATGGAATCTCCTATCAACACTGCCGTCCTCTTCACCTCTCTGCTCCTCTGACTATGGAATCTCCTATCAACACTGCAGTCCTCTTCACCTCTCTGCTCCTCTGACTAGGAAATCTCTTATCAACACTGCCGTCCTCTTCACCTCTCTGCTCCTCCGACTCTGGAATCTCCTATCAACACTGCAGTCCTCTTCACCTCTCTGCTCCTCTGACTATGGAATTTCCTATCAACACTGCCGTCCTCGTCACTTCTCTGCTCCTCTGACTATGGAATCTCCTATCAACACTGCCGCCCTCTTCACCTCTCTGCTCCTCGGACTATGGAATCTCCTATCAACACTGCCGTCCTCTTCACCTCCCTGCTCCTCTGACTATTGAATCTCCTATCAACACTGCCGCCCTCTTCACCTCTCTGCTCCTCGGACTATGGAATCTCCTATCAACACTGCCGCCCTCTTCACCTCTCTGCTACTCGGACTAGGAAATCTCCAATCAACACTGCCGTCCTCTTCACCTCTCTGCTCCTCGGACTATGGTATCTCCTATCAACACGGCCGCCCTCTTCACCTCTCTGCTCCTCTGACTAGGAAATCTCTTATCAACACTCCCGTCCTCTTCACCTCTCTGCTCCTCTGAATATCGAATCTCCTATCAACAATGCCGTCCTCTTCACCTCTCTGCTCCTCTGACTATGGAATCTCCTATCAACACTGCAGTCCTCTTCACCTCTCTGCTCCTCTGACTATGGAATCTCCTATCAAAACTGCCGTCCTCTTCACCTGTCTGCTCCTCTGACTATGGAATCTCCTACCAACACTGCTGTCCTCTTCACCTCTCTGCTCCTCTGACTAGGAAATCTCCTATCAACACTGCTGTCCTCTTCACCTCTATGCTTCTCTGACAATGGAATCTCCTATCAACACTGCCGTCCTCTTCACCTCTCTGCTCCTCTGACTATGGAATCTCCTATCAACACTGCCGTCCTCTTCACCTCTATGCTCCTCTGACTATGGAATCTCCTATCAAAACTGCCTTCCTCTTCACCTGTCTGCTCCTCTGACTATGGAATCTCCTATCAAAACTGCCTTCCTCTTCACCTGTCTGCTCCTCTGACTATGGAATCTCCTACCAACACTGCTGTCCTCTTCACCTCTCTGCTCCTCTGACTAGGAAATCTCCTATCAACACTGCTGTCCTCTTCACCTCGATGCTTCTCTGACAATGGAATCTCCTATCAACACTGCCGTCCTCTTCACCTCTCTGCTCCTCTGACTATGGAATCTCCTATCAACACTGCCGTCCTCTTCACCTCTATGCTCCTCTGACAGTGTAATCTCCTATCAACACTGCCGTCCTCTTCACCTCTCTGCTCCTCTGACTAGGATATCTCCTATCAACACTGCTGTCCTCTTCAACTCTCTGCTCCTCTGACTAGGAAATCTCCTATCAACACTGCTGTACTCTTCACCTCTCTGCTCCTCTGACTATGGAATCTCCTATCAACACTGCAGTCCTCTTCACCTCTCTGCTCCTCTGACTATGGAATCTCCTATCAACACTGCCGTCCTCTTCACCTCTCTGCTCCTCTGACTATGGAATCTCCTATCAACACTGCCGTCCTCTTCACCTCTCTGCTCCTCTGACTATGGAATCTCCTATCAACACTGCAGTCCTCTTCACCTCTCTGCTCCTCTGACTAGGAAACCCCTTATCAACACTGCAGTCCCCTTCACCTCTCTGCTCCTCTGACTATGGAATCTCCTATCAACACTGCCGTCCTCTTCACCTCTCTGCTCCTCCGACTATGGAATCTCCTATCAACACTGCAGTCCTCTTCACCTCTCTGCTCCTTTGACTATGGAATCTCCTATCAACACTGCCGTCCTCTTCACCTCTCTGCTCCTCTGACTATGGAATCTCCTATCAACACTGCAGTCCTCTTCACCTCTCTGCTCCTCTGACTAGGAAATCTCTTATCAACACTGCCGTCCTCTTCACCTCTCTGCTCCTCCGACTCTGGAATCTCCTATCAACACTGCAGTCCTCTTCACCTCTCTGCTCCTCTGACTATGGAATTTCCTATCAACACTGCCGTCCTCGTCACTTCTCTGCTCCTCTGACTATGGAATCTCCTATCAACACTGCCGTCCTCTTCACCTCTCTGCTCCTCTGACTAGGAAATCTCCTATCAAAACTGCCGTCCTCTTCACCTCTCTGCTCCTCTGACTAGGAAATCTCTTATCAACACTGCAGTCCTCTTCACCTCTCTGTTCCTCTGACTATGGAATCTCCTATCAACACTGCCGTTCTCTTCACCTCTCTGCTCCTCTGACTATGGAATCTCCTATCAACACTGCCGTCCTCTTCACCTCTCTGCTCGTCTGACTGTGGAATCTCCTATCAACACTGCCGTCCTCTTCACCTCTCTGCTTCTCTGACTATGGAATCTCCTATCAGCACTGCCGTCCTCTTCACCTCTCTCCTCCTCTGACTATGGAATCTCCTATCAACACTGCCGTCCTGTTCACCTCTCTGCTTCTCTGACTATGGAATCTCCTATCAACACTGCCGTCCTCTTCACCTCTCTGCTCCTCCGACTATGGAATCTCCTATCAACACTGCCGTCCGCTTCACCTCTCTGCTCCTCTGACTATGGAATCTCCTATCAGCACTGCCGTCCTCTTTACCTCTCTGCTCCTCTGACAATGGAATCTGCTATCAACACTGCAGTCCTCTTCACCTCTCTGCTCCTCTGACTATGGAATCTCCTATCAGCACTGCCGTCCTCTTCACCTCTCTGCTCCTCTGACTATGGAATCTCCTATCAACACTGCCGTTCTCTTCACCTCTCTGCTCCACTGACTATGGAATCTCCTATCAACACTGCAGTCCTCTTCACCTCTCTGCTCCTCCGACTATGGAATCTCCTATCACAACTGCCGTCCTCTTCACCTCTCTGCTCCTCTGACTATGGAATCTCCTATCAACACTGCCGTCCTCTTCACCTCCCTGCTCCTCTGACTATTGAATCTCCTATCACAACTGCCGTCCTCTTCACCTCTCTGCTCCTCTGACTATGGAATCTCCTATCAACACTGCCGTCCTCTTCACCTCCCTGCTCCTCTGACTATTGAATCTCCTATCAACACTGCCGCCCTCTTCACCTCTCTGCTCCTCGGACTATGGAATCTCCTATCAACACTGCCGCCCTCTTCACCTCTCTGCTACTCGGACTAGGAAATCTCCAATCAACACTGCCGTCCTCTTCACCTCTCTGCTCCTCGGACTATGGTATCTCCTATCAACACGGCCGCCCTCTTCACCTCTCTGCTCCTCTGACTAGGAAATCTCCTATCAAAACTGCCGTCCTCTTCACCTCTCTGCTCCTCTGACTAGGAAATCTCTTATCAACACTGCAGTCCTCTTCACCTCTCTGTTCCTCTGACTATGGAATCTCCTATCAACACTGCCGTCCTCTTCACCTCTCTGCTCCTCCGACTATGGAATCTCCTATCAACACTGCCGTCCGCTTCACCTCTCTGCTCCTCTGACTATGGAATCTCCTATCAGCACTGCCGTCCTCTTTACCTCTCTGCTCCTCTGACAATGGAATCTGCTATCAACACTGCAGTCCTCTTCACCTCTCTGCTCCTCTGACTATGGAATCTCCTATCAGCACTGCCGTCCTCTTCACCTCTCTGCTCCTCTGACTATGGAATCTCCTATCAACACTGCCGTTCTCTTCACCTCTCTGCTCCACTGACTATGGAATCTCCTATCAACACTGCAGTCCTCTTCACCTCTCTGCTCCTCCGACTATGGAATCTCCTATCACAACTGCCGTCCTCTTCACCTCTCTGCTCCTCTGACTATGGAATCTCCTATCAACACTGCCGTCCTCTTCACCTCCCTGCTCCTCTGACTATTGAATCTCCTATCACAACTGCCGTCCTCTTCACCTCTCTGCTCCTCTGACTATGGAATCTCCTATCAACACTGCCGTCCTCTTCACCTCCCTGCTCCTCTGACTATTGAATCTCCTATCAACACTGCCGCCCTCTTCACCTCTCTGCTCCTCGGACTATGGAATCTCCTATCAACACTGCCGCCCTCTTCACCTCTCTGCTACTCGGACTAGGAAATCTCCAATCAACACTGCCGTCCTCTTCACCTCTCTGCTCCTCGGACTATGGTATCTCCTATCAACACGGCCGCCCTCTTCACCTCTCTGCTCCTCTGACTAGGAAATCTCCTATCAAAACTGCCGTCCTCTTCACCTCTCTGCTCCTCTGACTAGGAAATCTCTTATCAACACTGCAGTCCTCTTCACCTCTCTGTTCCTCTGACTATGGAATCTCCTATCAACACTGCCGTCCTCTTCACCTCTCTGCTCCTCTGACTATGGAATCTCCTATCAACACTGCCGTCCTCTTCACCTCTCTGCTCGTCTGACTGTGGAATCTCCTATCAACACTGCCGTCCTCTTCACCTCTCTGCTTCTCTGACTATGGAATCTCCTATCAGCACTGCCGTCCTCTTCACCTCTCTCCTCCTCTGACTATGGAATCTCCTATCAACACTGCCGTCCTGTTCACCTCTCTGCTTCTCTGACTATGGAATCTCCTATCAACACTGCCGTCCTCTTCACCTCTCTGCTCCTCTGACTATGGAATCTCCTATCAACACTGCCGTCCGCTTCACCTCTCTGCTCCTCTGACTATGGAATCTCCTATCAGCACTGCCGTCCTCTTTACCTCTCTGCTCCTCTGACTATGGAATCTGCTATCAACACTGCAGTCCTCTTCACCTCTCTGCTCCTCTGACTATGGAATCTCCTATCAGCACTGCCGTCCTCTTCACCTCTCTGCTCCTCTGACTATGGAATCTCCTATCAACACTGCCGTTCTCTTCACCTCTCTGCTCCACTGACTATGGAATCTCCTATCAACACTGCAGTCCTCTTCACCTCTCTGCTCCTCCGACTATGGAATCTCCTATCACAACTGCCGTCCTCTTCACCTCTCTGCTCCTCTGACTATGGAATCTCCTATCAACACTGCCGTCCTCTTCACCTCCCTGCTCCTCTGACTATTGAATCTCCTATCACAACTGCCGTCCTCTTCACCTCTCTGCTCCTCTGACTATGGAATCTCCTATCAACACTGCCGTCCTCTTCACCTCCCTGCTCCTCTGACTATTGAATCTCCTATCAACACTGCCGCCCTCTTCACCTCTCTGCTCCTCGGACTATGGAATCTCCTATCAACACTGCCGCCCTCTTCACCTCTCTGCTACTCGGACTAGGAAATCTCCAATCAACACTGCCGTCCTCTTCACCTCTCTGCTCCTCGGACTATGGTATCTCCTATCAACACGGCCGCCCTCTTCACCTCTCTGCTCCTCTGACTAGGAAATCTCTTATCAACACTCCCGTCCTCTTCACCTCTCTGCTCCTCTGAATATCGAATCTCCTATCAACAATGCCGTCCTCTTCACCTCTCTGCTCCTCTGACTATGGAATCTCCTATCAACACTGCAGTCCTCTTCACCTCTCTGCTCCTCTGACTATGGAATCTCCTATCAAAACTGCCGTCCTCTTCACCTGTCTGCTCCTCTGACTATGGAATCTCCTACCAACACTGCTGTCCTCTTCACCTCTCTGCTCCTCTGACTAGGAAATCTCCTATCAACACTGCTGTCCTCTTCACCTCTATGCTTCTCTGACAATGGAATCTCCTATCAACACTGCCGTCCTCTTCACCTCTCTGCTCCTCTGACTATGGAATCTCCTATCAACACTGCCGTCCTCTTCACCTCTATGCTCCTCTGACAGTGTAATCTCCTATCAACACTGCCGTCCTCTTCACCTCTCTGCTCCTCTGACTAGGATATCTCCTATCAACACTGCTGTCCTCTTCACCTCTCTGCTCCTCTGACTATGGAATCTCCTATCAACACTGCCGTCCTCTTCACCTCTCTGCTCCTCTGACTATGGAATCTCCTATCAACACTGCAGTCCTCTTCACCTCTCTGCTCCTCTGACTAGGAAACCCCTTATCAACACTGCAGTCCCCTTCACCTCTCTGCTCCTCTGACTATGGAATCTCCTATCAACACTGCAGTCCTCTTCACCTCTCTGCTCCTCTGACTATGGAATCTCCTATCAACACTGCCGTCCTCTTCACCTCTCTGCTCCTCTGACTATGGAATCTCCTATCAACACTGCCGTCCTCTTCACCTCTCTGCTCCTCTGACTATGGAATCTCCTATCAACACTGCAGTCCTCTTCACCTCTCTGCTCCTCTGACTAGGAAACCCCTTATCAACACTGCAGTCCCCTTCACCTCTCTGCTCCTCTGACTATGGAATCTCCTATCAACACTGCCGTCCTCTTCACCTCTCTGCTCCTCCGACTATGGAATCTCCTATCAACACTGCAGTCCTCTTCACCTCTCTGCTCCTTTGACTATGGAATCTCCTATCAACACTGCCGTCCTCTTCACCTCTCTGCTCCTCTGACTATGGAATCTCCTATCAACACTGCAGTCCTCTTCACCTCTCTGCTCCTCTGACTAGGAAATCTCTTATCAACACTGCCGTCCTCTTCACCTCTCTGCTCCTCCGACTCTGGAATCTCCTATCAACACTGCAGTCCTCTTCACCTCTCTGCTCCTCTGACTATGGAATTTCCTATCAACACTGCCGTCCTCGTCACTTCTCTGCTCCTCTGACTATGGAATCTCCTATCAACACTGCCGTCCTCTTCACCTCTCTGCTCCTCTGACTAGGAAATCTCCTATCAAAACTGCCGTCCTCTTCACCTCTCTGCTCCTCTGACTAGGAAATCTCTTATCAACACTGCAGTCCTCTTCACCTCTCTGTTCCTCTGACTATGGAATCTCCTATCAACACTGCCGTCCTCTTCACCTCTCTGCTCCTCCGACTATGGAATCTCCTATCAACACTGCAGTCCTCTTCACCTATCTGCTCCTCTGACTATGGAATCTCCTATCAACACTGCCGTCCTCTTCATTTCTCTGCTCCTCTGACTATGGAATCTCCTATCAACACTGCCGTCCTCTTCACCTCTCTGCTCCTCTGACTATGGAATCTCCTATCAACTGCCATCCTCTTCACCTCTCTGTTCCTCTGACTATGGAATGTCCTATCAACACTGCCGTCCTCTTCACCTCTCTGCTACTCCGACTATGGAATCTCCTATCAACACTGCAGTCCTCTTCACCTCTCTGCTCCTCTGACTATGGAATCTCCTATCAACACTGCCATCCACTTCACCTCTCTGCTCCTCTGACTATCGAATCTCCTATCAACACTGCAGTCCTCTTCACCTCTCTGCTCCTCTGACTAGGAAATCTCTTATCAACACTGCCGTCCTCTTCACCTCTCTGCTCCTCTGAGTATGCAATCTCCTGTCAACACTGCCGTCCTCGTCACCTCTCTGCTCCTCTGACTATGGAATCTCCTATCAACACTGCCGTCCTCTTCACCTCTCTGCTCCTCTGACTAGGAAATCTCCTATCAAAACTGCCGTTCTCTTCACCTCTCTGCTCCTCTGACTATGGAATCTCCTATCAACACTGCAGTCCTCTTCACCTCTCTGCTCCTCTGACTATGGAATCTCCTATCAACACTGCCGTCCTCTTCACCTCTACGCTCCTTCGACTATGGAATCTCTTAGCAACACAGCAGTCCTCTTCACCTCTCTGCTCCTCTGACTATGGAATCTCCTATCAACACTGTCGTCCTCTTCACCTCTCTGCTCCTCTGACTAGGAAATCTCTTATCAACACTCCCGTCCACTTCACCTCTCTGCTCCTCTGAATATGGAATCTCCTATCAACAATGCCGTCCTCTTCACCTCTCCGCTACTCTGACTAGGAAATCTCCTATCAACACTGCCGTCCTCTTCACCTCTCTGCTCCTCTGACTATGGAATCTCCTATCAACACGGCCGTCCTCTTCACCTCTCTGCTCCTCTGACTAGGAAATCTCTTATCAACACTGCCGTCCTCTTCACCTCTCTGCTCCTCTGACTAGGAAATCTCTTATCAACACTGCAGTTCTCTTCACCTCCCTGCTCCTCTGACTATTGAATCTTCTATCAACACTGCCGCCCTCTTCACCTCTCTGCTACTCTGACTAGGAAATCTCCTATCAACACTGCCGTCCTCTTCACCTCTCTGCTCCTCGGACTAGGAAATCTCCAATCAAAACTGCAGTCCTCTTCACCTCTCTGCTCATCTGACTATGGAATCTCCTATCAACACTGCCGCCCTCTTCACCTCTCTGCTACTCGGACTAGGAAATCTCCAATCAAAACTGCAGTCCTCTTCACCTCTCTGCTCATCTGACTATGGAATCTCCTATCAACTGCCATCCTCTTCACCTCTCTGCTCCTCTGACTATGGAATCTCCTATCAACACTGTCGTCCTCTTCACCTCTCTGCTCCTCTGACTAGGAAATCTCTTATCAACACTCCCGTCCTCTTCACCTCTCTGCTCCTCTGAATATGGAATCTCCTATCAACAATGCCGTCCTCTTCACCTCTCCGCTACTCTGACTAGGAAATCTCCTATCAACACTGCCGTCCTCTTCACCTCTCTGCTCCTCTGACTATGGAATCTCCTATCAACACGGCCGTCCTCTTCACCTCTCTGCTCCTCTGACTAGGAAATCTCTTATCAACACTGCCGTCCTCTTCACCTCTCTGCTCCTCTGACTAGGAAATCTCTTATCAACACTGCAGTTCTCTTCACCTCCCTGCTCCTCTGATTATTGAATCTTCTATCAACACTGCCGCCCTCTTCACCTCTCTGCTACTCTGACTAGGAAATCTCCTATCAACACTGCCGTCCTCTTCACCGCTCTGCTCCTCGGACTAGGAAATCTCCAATCAAAACTGCAGTCCTCTTCACCTCTCTGCTCATCTGACTATGGAATCTCCTATCAACACTGCCGCCCTCTTCACCTCTCTGCTACTCGGACTAGGAAATCTCCAATCAAAACTGCAGTCCTCTTCACCTCTCTGCTCATCTGACTATGGAATCTCCTATCAACACTGCCGCCCTCTTCACCTCTCTGCTACTCGGACTAGGAAATCTCCAATCAAAACTGCAGTCCTCTTCACCTCTCTGGTCATCTGACTATGGAATCTCCTATCAACTGCCATCCTCTTCACCTCTCTGTTCCTCTGACTATGGAATGTCCTATCAACACTGCCGTCCTCTTCACCTCTCTGCTACTCCGACTATGGAATCTCCTATCAACACTGCAGTCCTCTTCACCTCTCTGCTCCTCTGACTATGGAATCTCCTATCAACACTGCCATCCTCTTCACCTCTCTGCTCCTCTGACTATGGAATCTCCTATCAACACTGCAGTCCTCTTCACCTCTCTGCTCCTCTGACTAGGAAATCTCTTATCAACACTGCCGTCCTCTTCACCTCTCTGCTCCTCTGAGTATGCAATCTCCTATCAACAATGCCGTCCTCTTCACCTCTCTGCTCCTCTGACTAGGAAATCTCCTATCAAAACTGCCGTCCTCTTCACCTCTCTGCTCCTCTGACTATGGAATCTCCTATCAACACTGCAGTCCTCTTCACCTCTCTGCTCCTCTGACTATGGAATCTCCTATCAACACTGCCGTCCTCTTCACCTCTACGCTCCTTCGACTATGGAATCTCTTAGCAACACTGCAGTCCTCTTCACCTCTCTGCTCCTCTGACTATGGAATCTCCTATCAACACGGTCGTCCTCTTCACCTCTCTGCTCCTCTGACTAGGAAATCTCTTATCAACACTCCCGTCCTCTTCACCTCTCTGCTCCTCTGAATATGGAATCTCCTATCAACAATGCCGTCCTCTTCACCTCTCTGCTACTCTGACTAGGAAATCTCCTATCAACACTGCCGTCCTCTTCACCTCTCTGCTCCTCTGACTATGGAATCTCCTATCAACACGGCCGTCCTCTTCACCTCTCTGCTCCTCTGACTAGGAAATCTCTTATCAACACTGCCGTCCTCTTCACCTCTCTGCTCCTCTGACTAGGAAATCTCTTATCAACACTGCAGTCCTCTTCACCTCCCTGCTCCTCTGACTATTGAATCTTCTATCAACACTGCCGCCCTCTTCACCTCTCTGCTACTCTGACTAGGAAATCTCCTATCAACACTGCCGTCCTCTTCACCTCTCTGCTCCTCGGACTATGGAATCTCCTATCAACACTGACGCCCTCTTCACCTCTCTGCTACTCGGACTAGGAAATCTCCAATCAAAACTGCAGTCCTCTTCACCTCTCTGCTCATCTGACTATGGAATCTCCTATCAACTGCCATCCTCTTCACCTCTCTGTTCCTCTGACTATGGAATGTCCTATCAACACTGCCGTCCTCTTCAACCTCTCTGCTACTCCGACTATGGAATCTCCTATCAACACTGCAGTCCTCTTCACCTCTATGCTCCTCTGAATATGGAATCTCCTATCAACACTGCCATCCTCTTCACCTCTCTGCTCCTCTGACTATGGAATCTCCTATCAACACTGCAGTCCTCTTCACCTCTCTGCTCCTCTGACTAGGAAATCTCTTATCAACACTGCCGTCCTCTTCACCTCTCTGCTCCTCTGAGTATGCAATCTCCTATCAACACTGCCGTCCTCGTCACCTCTCTGCTCCTCTGACTATGGAATCTCCTATCAACACTGCCGTCCTCTTCACATCTCTGCTCCTCTGACTAGGAAATCTCCTATCAAAACTGCCGTCCTCTTCACCTCTCTGCTCCTCTGACTATGGAATCTCCTATCAACACTGCAGTCCTCTTCACCTCTCTGCTCCTCTGACTATGGAATCTCCTATCAACACTGCCGTCCTCTTCTCCTCTACGCTCCTTCGACTATGGAATCTCTTATCAACACTGCAGTCCTCTTCACCTCTCTGCTCCTCTGACTATGGAATCTCCTATCAACACTGTCGTCCTCTTCACCTCTCTGCTCCTCTGACTAGGAAATCTCTTATCAACACTCCCGTCCTCTTCACCTCTCTGCTCCTCTGAATATGGAATCTCCTATCAACAATGCCGTCCTCTTCACCTCTCTGCTCCTCTGACTATGGAATCTCCTATCAACACTGCAGTCCTCTTCACCTCTCTGCTCCTCTGACTATGGAATCTCGTATCAAAACTGCCGTCCTCTTCACCTGTCTGCTCCTCTGACTATGGAATCTCCTACCAACACTGCTGTCCTCTTCACCTCTCAGCTCCTCTGACTAGGAATTCTCCTATCAACACTGCTGTCCTCTTCACCTCTATGCTTCTCTGACAATGGAATATCCTATCAACACTGCCGTCCTCTTCACCTCTCTGCTCCACTGACTAGGAAATCTCTTATCAACACTGCCGTCCTCTTCACCTCTCTGCTCCTCTGACTATGGAATCTCCTATCAACACTGCCGTCCTCTTCACCTCTCTGCTCCTCTGACTATGGAATCTCCTATCAACACTGCCGTCCTCTTCACCTCTCTGCTCCTCTCACTATGGAATCTCCCATCAACACTGCCGTCCTCTTCACCTCTCTGCTCCTCTGACTAGGAAATCTCTTATCAACACTGCCGTCGTCTTCACCTCTCTGCTCCTCTGACTATGGAATCTCCTATCAACACTGCCGTCCTCTTCATCTCTCTGCTCCTCCGACTATGGAATCTCCTATCAACACTGCCGTCCTCTTCACCTCTCTGCTCCTCCGACTATGGAATCTCCTATCACAACTGCCGTCCTCTTCACCTCTCTGCTCCTCTGACTATGGAATCTCCTATCAACACTGCCGTCCTCTTCACCTCTCTGCTCCTCTGACTAGGAAATCTCTTATCAGCACTGCAGTCGTCTTCACCTCTCTGCTCCTCTGACTATTGAATCTTCTATCAACACTGCCGCCCTCTTCACCTCTCTGCTACTCTGACTAGGAAATCTCCTATCAACACTGCCGTCCTCTTCACCTCTCTGCTCCTCTGACTATGGAATCTCCTATCAACACAGCCGTCCTCTTCACCTCTCTGCTCCTCTGACTAGGAAATCTCTTATCAACACTGCCGTCCTCTTCACCTCTCTGCTCCTCTGACTAGGAAATCTCTTATCAACACTGCAGTCCTCTTCACCTCTCTGCTCCTCTGAATATGGAATCTCCTATCAACACTGCCGTCCTCTTCACCTCTCTGCTCCTCTGACTATGGAATCTCCTATCAACACTGCCGTCCTCTTCACCTCTCTGCTCCTCTGACTATGGAATCTCCTATCAACACTGCCGTCCTCTTCAACCTCTCTGCTCCTCTGACTATGGAATCTCCTATCACAACTGCCGTCCTCTTCACCTCTCTGCTCCTCTGACTATGGAATCTCCTATCAATACTGCAGTCCTCTTCACCTCTCTGCTCCTCTGACTATGGAATCTCCTATCAACGCTGCCGTCCTCTTCACCTCTCTGCTCGTCTGACTATGGAATCTCCTATCAACACTGCCGTCCTCTTCACCTCTCTGCTTCTCTGACTATGAAATCTCCTATCAGCACTGCCGTCCTCTTCACCTCTCTCCTCCTCTGACTATGGAATCTCCTTTCAACACTGCCGTCCTGTTCACCTCTCTGCTTCTCTGACTATGGAATCTCCTATCAGCACTGCCGTCCTCTTCACCTCTCTGCTCCTCTGACTATGGAATCTGCTATCAACACTGCAGTCCTCTTCACCTCTCTGCTCCTCTGACTATGGAATCTCCTATCAGCACTGCCGTCCTCTTCACCTCTCTGCTCCTCTGACTATGGAATCTCCTATCAACACTGCAGTCCTCTTCACCTCTCTGCTCCTCTGACTAGGAAATCTCTTATCAACACTGCCGTTCTCTTCACCTCTCTGCTCCACTGACTTGGAAATCTCTTATCAACACTGCCGTCCTCTTCACCTCTCTGCTCCTCGGACTATGGAATCTCCTATCAACACTGCCGTCCTCTTCACCTCTATGCTTCTCTGACAATGGAATATCCTATCAACACTGCCGTCCTCTTCACCTCTCTGCTCCTCTGACTATGGAATCTCCTATCAACACTGCCGTCCTCTTCACCTCTATGCTCCTCTGACTAGGAAATCTCCTATCAACACTGCTGTCCTCTTCACCTCTCTGCTCCTCTGACTAGGAAATCTCCTATCAACACTGCTGTACTCTTCACCTCTCTGCTCCTCTGACTATGGAATCTCCTATCAACACTGCCGTCCTCTTAACCACTCTGCTCCTCTGACTATGGAATCTCCTATCAACACTGCAGTCCTCTTCACCTCTCTGCTCCTCTGACTATGGAATCTCCTATCAACACTGCCGTCCTCTTCACCTCTCTGCTCCTCTGACTATGGAATCTCCTATCAACACTGCCGTCCTCTTCACCTCTCTGCTCCTCTAACTATGGAATCTCCTATCAACACTGCAGTCCTCTTCACCTCTCTGCTCCTCTGACTAGGAAATCCCTTATCAACACTGCAGTCCCCTTCACCTCTCTGCTCCTCTGACTATGGAATCTCCTATCAACACTGCCGTCCTCTTCACCTCTCTGCTCCTCCGACTCTGGAATCTCCTATCAACACTGCAGTCCTCTTCACCTCTCTGCTCCTCTGACTATGGAATCTCCTATCAACACTGCCGTCCTCTTCACCTCTCTGCTCCTCTGACTATGGAATCTCCTATCAACACTGCAGTCCTCTTCACCTCTCTGCTCCTCTGACTAGGAAATCTCTTATCAACACTGCCGTCCTCTTCACCTCTCTGCTCCTCCGACTCTGGAATCTCCTATCAATACTGCAGTCCTCTTCACCTCTCTGCTCCTCTGACTATGGAATCTCCTATCAACGCTGCCGTCCTCTTCACCTCTCTGCTCGTCTGACTATGGAATCTCCTATCAACACTGCCGTCCTCTTCACCTCTCTGCTTCTCTGACTATGGAATCTCCTATCAGCACTGCCGTCCTCTTCACCTCTCTCCTCCTCTGACTATGGAATCTCCTTTCAACACTGCCGTCCTGTTCACCTCTCTGCTTCTCTGACTATGGAATCTCCTATCAGCACTGCCATCCTCTTCACCTCTCTGCTCCTCTGACTATGGAATCTGCTATCAGCACTGCCGTCCTCTTCACCTCTCTGCTCCTCTGACTATGGAATCTCCTATCAACACTGCAGTCCTCTTCACCTCTCTGCTCCTCTGACTAGGATATCTCTTATCAACACTGCCGTTCTCTTCACCTCTCTGCTCCACTGACTTGGAAATCTCTTATCAACACTGCCGTCCTCTTCACCTCTCTGCTCCTCGGACTATGGAATCTCCTATCAACACTGCCGTCCTCTTCACCTCTCTGCTCCTCCGACTATGGAATCTCCTATCAACACTGCCGTCCTCTTCACCTCTCTGCTCCTCCGACTATGGAATCTCCTATCACAACTGCCGTCCTCTTCACCTCTCTGCTCCTCTGACTATGGAATCTCCTATCAACACTGCCGTCCTCTTCACCTCCCTGCTCCTCTGACTATTGAATCTTCTATCAACTCTGCCGCCCTCTTCACCTCTCTGCTCCTCTGACTAGGAAATCTCCTATCAACACTGCCGCCCTCTTCACCTCTCTGCTCCTCGGACTATGGAATCTCCTATCAACACTGCAGTCCTCTTCACCTCTCTGCTCCTCTGACTAGGAAATCTCTTATCAACACTGCCGTCCTCTTCACCTCTCTGCTCCTCCGACTCTGGAATCTCCTATCAACACTGCAGTCCTCTTCACCTCTCAGCTCCTCTGACTATGGAATCTCCTATCAACACTGCCGTCCTCTTCACCTCTCTGCTCCTCTCACTATGGAATCTCCTATCAACACTGCAGTCCTCTTCACCTCTCTGCTCCTCTGACTAGGAAATCCCTTATCAACACTGCAGTCCCCTTCACCTCTCTGCTCCTCTGACTATGGAATCTCCTATCAACACTGCCGTCCTCTTCACCTCTCTGCTCCTCCGACTCTGGAATCTCCTATCAACACTGCAGTCCTCTTCACCTCTCTGCTCCTCTGACTATGGAATCTCCTATCAACACTGCCGTCCTCTTCACCTCTCTGCTCCTCTGACTATGGAATCTCCTATCAACACTGCAGTCCTCTTCACCTCTCTGCTCCTCTGACTAGGAAATCTCTTATCAACACTGCCGTCCTCTTCACCTCTCTGCTCCTCCGACTCTGGAATCTCCTATCAATACTGCAGTCCTCTTCACCTCTCTGCTCCTCTGACTATGGAATCTCCTATCAACGCTGCCGTCCTCTTCACCTCTCTGCTCGTCTGACTATGGAATCTCCTATCAACACTGCCGTCCTCTTCACCTCTCTGCTTCTCTGACTATGGAATCTCCTATCAGCACTGCCGTCCTCTTCACCTCTCTCCCCCTCTGACTATGGAATCTGCTATCAACACTGCAGTCCTCTTCACCTCTCTGCTCATCTGACTATGGAATCTCCTATCAACACTGCAGTCCTCTTCACCTCTCTGCTCCTCTGACTATGGAATCTCCTTTCAACACTGCCGTCCTGTTCACCTCTCTGCTTCTCTGACTATGGAATCTCCTATCAGCACTGCCGTCCTCTTCACCTCTCTGCTCCTCTGACTATGGAATCTGCTATCAACACTGCAGTCCTCTTCACCTCTCTGCTCCTCTGACTATGGAATCTCCTATCAGCACTGCCGTCCTCTTCACCTCTCTGCTCCTCTGACTATGGAATCTCCTATCAACACTGCAGTCCTCTTCACCTCTCTGCTCCTCTGACTAGGAAATCTCATATCAACACTGCCGTTCTCTTCACCTCTCTGCTCCACTGACTTGGAAATCTCTTATCAACACTGCCGTCCTCTTCACCTCTCTGCTCCTCGGACTATGGAATCTCCTATCAACACTGCCGTCCTCTTCACCTCTCTGCTCCTCCGACTATGGAATCTCCTATCAACACTGCCGTCCTCTTCACCTCTCTGCTCCTCCGACTATGGAATCTCCTATCACAACTGCCGTCCTCTTCACCTCTCTGCTCCTCTGACTATGGAATCTCCTATCAACACTGCCGTCCTCTTCACCTCCCTGCTCCTCTGACTATTGAATCTTCTATCAACACTGCCGCCCTCTTCACCTCTCTGCTATTCTGACTAGGAAATCTCCTATCAACACTGCCGCCCTCTTCACCTCTCTGCTCCTCGGACTATGGAATCTCCTATCAACACTGCCGCCCTCTTCACCTCTCTGCTACTCGGTCTAGGACATCTCCAATCAACACTGCCGTCCTCTTCACCTCTCTGCTCCTCGGACTATGGTATCTCCTATCAACACGGCCGCCCTCTTCACCTCTCTGCTCCTCTGACTAGGAAATCTCTTATCAACACTCCCGTCCTCTTCACCTCTCTGCTCCTCTGAATATGGAATCTCCTATCAACAATGCCGTCCTCTTCACCTCTCTGCTCCTCTGACTATGGAATCTCCTATCAACACTGCAGTCCTCTTCACCTCTCTGCTCCTCTGACTATGGAATCTCCTATCAAAACTGCCGTCCTCTTCACCTGTCTGCTCCTCTGACTATGGAATCTCCTACCAACACTGCTGTCCTCTTCACCTCTCTGCTCCTCTGACTAGGAAATCTCCTATCAACACTGCTGTCCTCTTCACCTCTATGCTTCTCTGACAATGGAATCTCCTATCAACACTGCCGTCCTCTTCACCTCTCTGCTCCTCTGACTATGGAATCTCCTATCAACACTGCCGTCCTCTTCACCTCTATGCTCCTCTGACAGTGGAATCTCCTATCAACACTGCCGTCCTCTTCACCTCTCTGCTCCTCTGACTAGGAAATCTCCTATCAACACTGCTGTCCTCTTCACCTCTCTGCTCCTCTGACTAGGAAATCTCCTATCAACACTGCTGTACTCTTCACCTCTCTGCTCCTCTGACTATGGAATCTCCTATCAACACTGCAGTCCTCTTCACCTCTCTGCTCCTCTGACTATGGAATCTCCTATCAACACTGCCGTCCTCTTCACCTCTCTGCTCCTCTGACTATGGAATCTCCTATCAACACTGCCGTCCTCTTCACCTCTCTGCTCCTCTGACTATGGAATCTCCTATCAACACTGCAGTCCTCTTCACCTCTCTGCTCCTCTGACTAGGAAACCCCTTATCAACACTGCAGTCCCCTTCACCTCTCTGCTCCTCTGACTATGGAATCTCCTATCAACACTGCCGTCCTCTTCACCTCTCTGCTCCTCCGACTCTGGAATCTCCTATCAACACTGCAGTCCTCTTCACCTCTCTGCTCCTTTGACTATGGAATCTCCTATCAACACTGCTGTCCTCTTCACCTCTCTGCTCCTCTGACTATGGAATCTCCTATCAACACTGCAGTCCTCTTCACCTCTCTGCTCCACTGACTAGGAAATCTCTTATCAACACTGCCGTCCTCTTCACCTCTCTGCTCCTCCGACTCTGGAATCTCCTATCAACACTGCAGTCCTCTTCACCTCTCTGCTCCTCTGACTATGGAATCTCCTATCAACACTGCCGTCCTCGTCACTTCTCTGCTCCTCTGACTATGGAATCTCCTATCAACACTGCCGTCCTCTTCACCTCTCTGCTCCTCTGACTAG
Source organism: Hemitrygon akajei (assembly GCF_048418815.1). Classification (NCBI taxonomy): domain Eukaryota; kingdom Metazoa; phylum Chordata; class Chondrichthyes; order Myliobatiformes; family Dasyatidae; genus Hemitrygon; species Hemitrygon akajei. The sequence continues at coordinate 4,377,798 of NC_133150.1, read as the reverse complement.
GAAATCTCCTATCAAAACTGCCGTCCTCTTCACCTCTCTGCTCCTCTGACTAGGAAATCTCTTATCAACACTGCAGTCCTCTTCACCTCTCTGTTCCTCTGACTATGGAATCTCCTATCAACACTGCCGTCCTCTTCACCTCTCTGCTCCTCCGACTATGGAATCTCCTATCAACACTGCAGTCCTCTTCACCTCTCTGCTCCTCTGACTATGGAATCTCCTATCAACACTGCCGTCCTCTTCATCTCTCTGCTCCTCTGACTATGGAATCTCCTATCAACACTGCCGTCCTCTTCACCTCTCTGCTCCTCTGACTATGGAATCTCCTATCAACTGCCATCCTCTTCACCTCTCTGTTCCTCTGACTATGGAATGTCCTATCAACACTGCCGTCCTCTTCACCTCTCTGCTACTCCGACTATGGAATCTCCTATCAACACTGCAGTCCTCTTCACCTCTCTGCTCCTCTGACTATGGAATCTCCTATCAACACTGCCATCCTCTTCACCTCTCTGCTCCTCTGACTAGGAAATCTCCTATCAACACTGCAGTCCTCTTCACCTCTCTGCTCCTTTGACTATGGAATCTCCTATCAACACTGCCATCCTCTTCACCTCTCTGCTCCTCCGACTCTGGAATCTCCTATCAACACTGCAGTCCTCTTCACCTCTCTGCTCCTTTGACTATGGAATCTCCTATCAACACTGCCATCCTCTTCACCTCTCTGCTCCTCCGACTCTGGAATCTCCTATCAACACTGCAGTCCTCTTCACCTCTCTGCTCCTTTGACTATGGAATCTCCTATCAACACTGCCGTCCTCTTCACCTCTCTGCTCCTCTGACTATGGAATCTCCTATCAACACTGCAGTCCTCTTCACCTCTCTGCTCCTCTGACTAGGAAATCTCTTATCAACACTGCCGTCCTCTTCACCTCTCTGCTCCTCCGACTCTGGAATCTCCTATCAACACTGCAGTCCTCTTCACCTCTCTGCTCCTCTGACTATGGAATCTCCTATCAACACTGCCGTCCTCGTCACTTCTCTGCTCCTCTGACTATGGAATCTCCTATCAACACTGCCGTCCTCGTCACCTCTCTGCTCCTCTGACTAGGAAATCTCCTATCAAAACTGCCGTCCTCTTCACCTCTCTGCTCCTCTGACTAGGAAATCTCTTATCAACACTGCAGTCCTCTTCACCTCTCTGTTCCTCTGACTATGGAATCTCCTATCAACACTGCCGTCCTCTTCACCTCTCTGCTCCTCCGACTATGGAATCTCCTATCAACACTGCAGTCCTCTTCACCTCTCTGCTCCTCTGACTATGGAATCTCCTATCAACACTGCCGTCCTCTTCATCTCTTTGCTCCTCTGACTATGGAATCTCCTATCAACTGCCATCCTCTTCACCTCTCTGTTCCTCTGACTATGGAATGTCCTATCAACACTGCCGTCCTCTTCACCTCTCTGCTACTCCGACTATGGAATCTCCTATCAACACTGCAGTCCTCTTCACCTCTCTGCTCCTCTGACTATGGAATCTCCTATCAACACTGCAGTCCTCTTCACCTCTCTGCTCCTCTGACTAGGAAATCTCTTATCAACACTGCCGTCCTCTTCACCTCTCTGCTCCTCTGAGTATGCAATCTCCTATCAACACTGCCGTCCTCGTCACCTCTCTGCTCCTCTGACTATGGAATCTCCTATCAACACTGCCGTCCTCTTCACCTCTCTGCTCCTCTGACTAGGAAATCTCCTATCAAAACTGCCGTCCTCTTCACCTCTCTGCTCCTCTGACTATGGAATCTCCTATCAACACTGCAGTCGTCTTCACCTCTCTGCTCCTCTGACTATGGAATCTCCTATCAACACTGCCGTCCTCTTCACCTCTACGCTCCTTCGACTATGGAATCTCTTAGCAACACTGCAGTCCTCTTCACCTCTCTGCTCCTTTGACTATGGAATCTCCTATCAACACTGTCGTCCTCTTCACCTCTCTGCTCCTCTGACTAGGAAATCTCTTATCAACACTCCCGTCCTCTTCACCTCTCTGCTCCTCTGAATATGGAATCTCCTATCAACAATGCCGTCCTCTTCACCTCTCTGCTACTCTGACTAGGAAATCTCCTATCAACACTGCCGTCCTCTTCACCTCTCTGCTCCTCTGACTATGGAATCTCCTATCAACACGGCCGTCCTCTTCACCTCTCTGCTCCTCTGACTAGGAAATCTCTTATCAACACTGCCGTCCTCTTCACCTCTCTGCTCCTCTGACTAGGAAATCACTTATCAACACTGCAGTCCTCTTCACCTCCCTGCTCCTCTGACTATTGAATCTTCTATCAACACTGCCGCCCTCTTCACCTCTCTGCTACTCTGACTAGGAAATCTCCTATCAACACTGCCGTCCTCTTCACCTCTCTGCTCCTCGGACTATGGAATCTCCTATCAACACTGCCGCCCTCTTCACCTCTCTGCTACTCGGACTAGGAAATCTCCAATCAACACTGCAGTCCTCTTCACCTCTCTTCTCCTCGGACTATGGAATCTCCTATCAACACGGCCGCCCTCTTCACCTCTCTGCTCCTCTGACTAGGAAATCTCTTATCAACACTGCCATCCTCTTCACCTCTCTGCTCCTCGGACTATGGAATCTCCTATCAACACTGCCGTCCTCTTCACCTCTCTGCTCCTCTGACTAGGAAATCTCTTATCAACACTGCCGTCCTCTTCACCTCTCTGCTCCACTGACTAGGAAATCTCTTATCAACACTGCAGTCCTCTTCACCTCTCTGCTCCTCTGACTATTGAATCTTCTATCAACACTGCCGCCCTCTTCACCTCTCTGCTACTCTGACTAGGAAATCTCCTATCAACACTGCCGTCCTCTTCACCTCTCTGCTCCTCTGACTATGGAATATCCTATCAACACGGCCGTCCTCTTCACCTCTCTGCTCCTCTGACTAGGAAATCTCTTATCAACACTGCCGTCCTCTTCACCTCTCTGCTCCTCTGACTAGGAAATCTCTTATCAACACTGCAGTCCTCTTCACCTCTCTGCTCCTCTGACTATGGAATCTCCTATCAACACTGCCGTCCTCTTCACCTCTCTGCTCCTCTGAATATGGAATCTCCTATCAACACTGCCGTCCTCTTCACCTCTCTGCTCCTCTGACTATGGAATCTCCTATCTACACTGCCGTCCTCTTCACCTCTCTGCTCCTCTGACTATGGAATCTCCTATCAACACTGCCGTCCTCTTCAACCTCTCTGCTCCTCTGACTATGGATTCTCCTATCAACACTGCCGTCCTCTTCAACTCTCTGCTCCTCTGACTATGGAATCTCCTATCAACACTGCCGTCCTCTTCACCTCTCTGCTCCTCTGAATGTGGAATCTCCTATCAACACTGCCGTCCTCTTCACCTCTCTGCTCCTCTGACTAGGAAATCTCTTATCAACACTGCCGTCCTCTTCACCTCTCTGCTCCTCCGACTATGGAATCTCCTATCAACACTGCCGTCCTCTTCACCTCTCTGCTCCTCCGACTATGGAATCTCCTATCAACACTGCCGTCCTCTTCACCTCTCTGCTCCTCCGACTATGGAATCTCCTATCACAACTGCCGTCCTCTTCACCTCTCTGCTCCTCTGACTATGGAATCTCCTATCAGCACTGCCGTCCTCTTCACCTCTCTGCTCCACTGACTAGGAAATCTCTTATCAACACTGCCGTCCTCTTCACCTCTCTGCTCCTCTGACTATGGAATCTCCTATCAACACTGCCGTCCTCTTCACCTCTCTGCTCCTCTGACTATGGAATCTCCTATCAACACTGCCGTCCTCTTCACCTCTCTGCTCCTCTCACTATGGAATCTCCCATCAACACTGCCGTCCTCTTCACATCTCTGCTCCTCTGACTAGGAAATCTCTTATCAACATTGCCGTCGTCTTCACCTCTCTGCTCCTCTGACTATGGAATCTCCTATCAACACTGCCGTCCTCTTCATCTCTCTGCTCCTCCGACTATGGAATCTCCTATCAACACTGCCGTCCTCTTCACCTCTCTGCTCCTCCGACTATGGAATCTCCTATCACAACTGCCGTCCTCTTCACCTCTCTGCTCCTCTGACTATGGAATCTCCTATCAACACTGCCGTCCTCTTCACCTCTCTGCTCCTCTGACTAGGAAATCTCTTATCAGCACTGCAGTCCTCTTCACCTCTCTGCTCCTCTGACTATTGAATCTTCTATCAACACTGCCGCCCTCTTCACCTCTCTGCTACTCTGACTATGGAATCTCCTATCAACACGGCCGTCCTCTTCACCTCTCTGCTCCTCTGACTAGGAAATCTCTTATCAACACTGCCGTCCTCTTCACCTCTCTGCTCCTCTGACTAGGAAATCTCTTATCAACACTGCAGTCCTCTTCACCTCTCTGCTCCTCTGAATATGGAATCTCCTATCAACACTGCCGTCCTCTTCACCTCTCTGCTCCTCTGACTATGGAATCTCCTATCAACACTGCCGTCCTCTTCACCTCTCTGCTCCTCTGACTATGGAATCTCCTATCAACACTGCCGTCCTCTTCAACCTCTCTGCTCCTCTGACTATGGAATCTCCTATCACAACTGCCGTCCTCTTCACCTCTCTGCTCCTCTGACTATGGAATCTCCTATCAACACTGCCGTCCTCTTCACCTCTCTGCTCCTCTGACTATGGAATCTCCTATCACCACTGCCGTCCTCTTCAACCTCTCTGCTCCTCTGACTATGGATTCTCCTATCAACACTGCCGTCCTCTTCACCTCTCTGCTCCTCTGACTATGGAATCTCCTATCAACACTGCCGTCCTCTTCACCTCTCTGCTCCTCTGAATGTGGAATCTCCTATCAACACTGCCGTCCTCTTCACCTCTCTGCTCCTCTGACTAGGAAATCTCTTATCAACACTGCCGTCCTCTTCACCTCTCTGCTCCTCCGACTATGGAATCTCCTATCAACACTGCCGTCCTCTTCACCTCTCTGCTCCTCCGACTATGGAATCTCCTATCAACACTGCCGTCCTCTTCACCTCTCTGCTCCTCCGACTATGGAATCTCCTATCACAACTGCCGTCCTCTTCACCTCTCTGCTCCTCTGACTATGGAATCTCCTATCAACACTGCCGTCCTCTTCACCTCTCTGCTCCACTGACTAGGAAATCTCTTATCAACACTGCCGTCCTCTTCACCTCTCTGCTCCTCTGACTATGGAATCTCGTATCAACACTGCCGTCCTCTTCACCTCTCTGCTCCTCTGACTATGGAATCTCCTATCAACACTGCCGTCCTCTTCACCTCTCTGCTCCTCTCACTATGGAATCTCCCATCAACACTGCCGTCCTCTTCACCTCTCTGCTCCACTGACTAGGAAATCTCTTATCAACACTGCCGTCGTCTTCACCTCTCTGCTCCTCTGACTATGGAATCTCCTATCAACACTGCCGTCCTCTTCATCTCTCTGCTCCTCCGACTATGGAATCTCCTATCAACACTGCCGTCCTCTTCACCTCTCTGCTCCTCCGACTATGGAATCTCCTATCACAACTGCCGTCCTCTTCACCTCTCTGCTCCTCTGACTATGGAATCTCCTATCAACACTGCCGTCCTCTTCACCTCTCTGCTCCTCTGACTAGGAAATCTCTTATCAGCACTGCAGTCCTCTTCACCTCTCTGCTCCTCTGACTATTGAATCTTCTATCAACACTGCCGCCCTCTTCACCTCTCTGCTACTCTGACTAGGAAATCTCCTATCAACACTGCCGTCCTCTTCACCTCTCTGCTCCTCTGACTATGGAATCTCCTATCAACACGGCCGTCCTCTTCACCTCTCTGCTCCTCTGACTAGGAAATCTCTTATCAACACTGCCGTCCTCTTCACCTCTCTGCTCCTCTGACTAGGAAATCTCCTATCAACACTGCAGTCCTCTTCACCTCTCTGCTCCTCTGAATATGGAATCATCTATCAACACTGCCGTCCTCTTCACCTCTCTGCTCCTCTGACTATGGAATCTCCTATCAACACTGCCGTCCTCTTCACCTCTCTGCTCCTCTGACTATGGAATCTCCTATCAACACTGCCGTCCTCTTCAACCTCTCTGCTCCTCTGACTATGGAATCTCCTATCACAACTGCCGTCCTCTTCACCTCTCTGCTCCTCTGACTATGGAATCTCCTATCAACACTGCCGTCCTCTTCACCTCTCTGCTCCACTGAATAGGAAATCTCTTATCAACACTGCCGTCCTCTTCACCTCTCTGCTCCTCTGACTATGGAATCTCCTATCAACACTGCCGTCCTCTTCATCTCTCTGCTCCTCCGACTATGGAATCTCCTATCAACACTGCCGTCCTCTTCACCTCTCTGCTCCTCCGACTATGGAATCTCCTATCACAACTGCCGTCCTCTTCACCTCTCTGCTCCTCTGACTATGGAATCTCCTATCAACACTGCCGTCCTCTTCACCTCTCTGCTCCTCTGACTAGGAAATCTCTTATCAACACTGCAGTCCTCTTCACCTCTCTGCTCCTCTGACTATTGAATCTTCTATCAACACTGCCGCCCTCTTCACCTCTCTGCTACTCTGACTAGGAAATCTCCTATCAACACTGCCGTCCTCTTCACCTCTCTGCTCCTCTGACTATGGAATCTCCTATCAACACGGCCGTCCTCTTCACCTCTCTGCTCCTCTGACTAGGAAATCTCTTATCAACACTGCCGTCCTCTTCACCTCTCTGCTCCTCTGACTAGGAAATCTCTTATCAACACTGCAGTCCTCTTCACCTCTCTGCTCCTCTGACTATGGAATCTCCTATCAACACTGCCGTCCTCTTCACCTCTCTGCTCCTCTGAATATGGAATCTCCTATCAACACTGCCGTCCTCTTCACCTCTCTGCTCCTCTGACTATGGAATCTCCTATCTACACTGCCGTCCTCTTCACGTCTCTGCTCCTCAGACTATGGAATCTCCTATCAACACTGCCGTCCTCTTCAACCTCTCTGCTCCTCTGACTATGGATTCTCCTATCAACACTGCCGTCCTCTTCACCTCTCTGCTCCTCTGACTATGGAATCTCCTATCAACACTGCCGTCCTCTTCACCTCTCTGCTCCTCTGAATGTGGAATCTCCTATCAACACTGCCGTCCTCTTCACCTCTCTGCTCCTCTGACTAGGAAATCTCTTATCAACACTGCCGTCCTCTTCACCTCTCTGCTCCTCCGACTATGGAATCTCCTATCAACACTGCCGTCCTCTTCACCTCTCTGCTCCTCCGACTATGGAATCTCCTATCAACACTGCCGTCCTCTTCACCTCTCTGCTCCTCCGACTATGGAATCTCCTATCACAACTGCCGTCCTCTTCACCTCTCTGCTCCTCTGACTATGGAATCTCCTATCAACACTGCCGTCCTCTTCACCTCTCTGCTCCACTGACTAGGAAATCTCTTATCAACACTGCCGTCCTCTTCACCTCTCTGCTCCTCTGACTATGGAATCTCCTATCAACACTGCCGTCCTCTTCACCTCTCTGCTCCTCTGACTATGGAATCTCCTATCAACACTGCCGTCCTCTTCACCTCTCTGCTCCTCTCACTATGGAATCTCCCATCAACACTGCCGTCCTCTTCACCTCTCTGCTCCTCTGACTAGGAAATCTCTTATCAACACTGCCGTCGTCTTCACCTCTCTGCTCCTCTGACTATGGAATCTCCTATCAACACTGCCGTCCTCTTCATCTCTCTGCTACTCCGACTATGGAATCTCCTATCAACACTGCCGTCCTCTTCACCTCTCTGCTCCTCCGACTATGGAATCTCCTATCACAACTGCCGTCCTCTTCACCTCTCTGCTCCTCTGACTATGGAATCTCCTATCAACACTGCCGTCCTCTTCACCTCTCTGCTCCTCTGACTAGGAAATCTCTTATCAGCACTGCAGTCCTCTTCACCTCTCTGCTCCTCTGACTATTGAATCTTCTATCAACACTGCCGCCCTCTTCACCTCTCTGCTACTCTGACTAGGAAATCTCCTATCAACACTGCCGTCCTCTTCACCTCTCTGCTCCTCTGACTATGGAATCTCCTATCAACACAGCCGTCCTCTTCACCTCTCTGCTCCTCTGACTAGGAAATCTCTTATCAACACTGCCGTCCTCTTCACCTCTCTGCTCCTCTGACTAGGAAATCTCTTATCAACACTGCAGTCCTCTTCACCTCTCTGCTCCTCTGAATATGGAATCTCCTATCAACACTGCCGTCCTCTTCACCTCTCTGCTCCTCTGACTATGGAATCTCCTATCAACACTGCCGTCCTCTTCACCTCTCTGCTCCTCTGACTATGGAATCTCCTATCAACACTGCCGTCCTCTTCAACCTCTCTGCTCCTCTGACTATGGAATCTCCTATCACAACTGCCGTCCTCTTCACCTCTCTGCTCCTCTGACTATGGAATCTCCTATCAACACTGCCGTCCTCTTCACCTCTCTGCTCCACTGACTAGGAAATCTCTTATCAACACTGCCGTCCTCTTCACCTCTCTGCTCCTCTGACTATGGAATCTCCTATCAACACTGCCGTCCTCTTCACCTCTCTGCTCCTCTGACTATGGAATCTCCTATCAACACTGCCGTCCTCTTCACCTCTCTGCTCCTCTGACTATGGAATCTCCCATCAACACTGCCGTCCTCTTCACCTCTCTGCTCCTCTGACTAGGAAATCTCTTATCAACACTGCCGTAGTCTTCACCTCTCTGCTCCTCTGACTATGGAATCTCCTATCAACACTGCCGTCCTCTTCATCTCTCTGCTCCTCCGACTATGGAATCTCCTATCAACACTGCCGTCCTCTTCACCTCTCTGCTCCTCCGACTATGGAATCTCCTATCACAACTGCCGTCCTCTTCACCTCTCTGCTCCTCTGACTATGGAATCTCCTATCAACACTGCCGTCCTCTTCACCTCTCTGCTCCTCTGACTAGGAAATCTCTTATCAACACTGCAGTCCTCTTCACCTCTCTGCTCCTCTGACTATTGAATCTTCTATCAACACTGCCGCCCTCTTCACCTCTCTGCTACTCTGACTAGGAAATCTCCAATCAACACTGCCGTCCTCTTCACCTCTCTGCTCCTCTGACTATGGAATCTCCTATCAACACGGCCGTCCTCTTCACCTCTCTGCTCCTCTGACTAGGAAATCTCTTATCAACACTGCCGTCCTCTTCACCTCTCTGCTCCTCTGACTAGGAAATCTCTTATCAACACTGCAGTCCTCTTCACCTCTCTGCTCCTCTGAATATGGAATCTCCTATCAACACTGCCGTCCTCTTCACCTCTCTGCTCCTCTGACTATGGAATCTTCTATCAACACTGCCGCCCTCTTCACCTCTCTGCTCCTCTGACTAGGAAATCTCCTATCAACACTGCCGTCCTCTTCACCTCTCTGCTCCTCTGACTATGGAATATCCTATCAACACGGCCGTCCTCTTCACCTCTCTGCTCCTCTGACTAGGAAATCTCTTATCAACACTGCCATCCTCTTCACCTCTCTGCTCCTCTGACTAGGAAATCTCTTATCAACACTGCAGTCCTCTTCACCTCTCCGCTCCTCTGACTATGGAATCTCCTATCAACACAGCCGTCCTCTTCACCTCTCTGCTCCTCTGACTATGGAATCTCCTATCAACACTGCCGTCATCTTCAACCTCTCTGCTCCTCTGACTATGGATTCTCCTATCAACACTGCAATCCTCTTCACCTCTCTGCTCCTCTGACTATGGAATCTCCTATCAACACTGCCGTCCTCTTCACCTCTCTGCTCCTCTGACTAGGAAAGCTCTTATCAACACTGCCGTCCTCTTCACCTCTCTGCTCCTCCGACTATGGAATCTCCTATCAACACTGCCGTCCTCTTCACCTCTCTGCTCCTCCGACTATGGAATCTCCTATCAACACTGCCGTCCTCTTCACCTCTCTGCTCCTCCGACTATGGAATCTCCTATCACAACTGCCGTCCTCTTCACCTCTCTGCTCCTCTGACTATGGAATCTCCTATCAACACTGCCGTCCTCTTCACCTCTCTGCTCCACTGACTAGGAAATCTCTTATCAACACTGCCGTCCTCTTCACCTCTCTGCTCCTCTGACTATGGAATCTCCTATCAACACTGCCGTCCTCTTCACCTCTCTGCTCTTCTGACTATGGAATCTCCTATCAACACTGCCATCCTCTTCACCTCTCTGCTCCTCTCACTATGGAATCTCCCATCAACACTGCCGTCCTCTTCACCTCTCTGCTCCTCTGACTAGGAAATCTCTTATCAACACTGCCGTCCTCTTCACCTCTCTGCTCCTCTGACTAGGAAATCTCTTATCAGCACTGCAGTCCTCTTCACCTCTCTGCTCCTCTGACTATTGAATCTTCTATCAACACTGCCGCCCTCTTCACCTCTCTGCTACTCTGACTAGGAAATCTCCTATCAACACTGCCGTCCTCTTCACCTCTCTGCTCCTCTGACTATGGAATCTCCTATCAACACGGCCGTCCTCTTCACCTCTCTGCTCCTCTGACTAGGAAATCTCTTATCAACACTGCCGTCCTCTTCACCTCTCTGCTCCTCTGACTAGGATATCTCTTATCAACACTGCAGTCCTCTTCACCTCTCTGCTCCTCTGAATATGGAATCTCCTATCAACACTGCCGTCCTCTTCACCTCTCTGCTCCTCTGACTATGGAATCTCCTATCAACACTGCCGTCCTCTTCACCTCTCTGCTCCTCTGACTATGGAATCTCCCATCAACACTGCCGTCCTCTTCAACCTCTCTGCTCCTTTGACTATGGAATCTCCTATCAACACTGCCGTCCTCTTCACCTCTGTGCTCCTCTGACTATGGAATCTCCTATCAACACTGCCGCCCTCTTCACCTCTCTGCTACTCGGACTAGGAAATCTCCAATCAACACTGCAGTCCTCTTCACCTCTCTGCTCCTCGGACTATGGAATCTCCTATCAACACGGCCGCCCTCTTCACCTCTCTGCTCCTCTGACTAGGAAATCTCTTATCAACACTGCCATCCTCTTCACCTCTCTGCTCCTCGGACTATGGAATCTCCTATCAACACTGCCGTCCTCTTCACCTCTCTGCTCCTCTGACTAGGAAATCTCTTATCAACACTGCCGTCCTCTTCACCTCTCTGCTCCACTGACTAGGAAATCTCTTATCAACACTGCAGTCCTCTTCACCTCTCTGCTCCTCTGACTATTGAATCTTCTATCAACACTGCCGCCCTCTTCACCTCTCTGCTACTCTGACTAGGAAATCTCCTATCAACACTGCCGTCCTCTTCACCTCTCTGCTCCTCTGACTATGGAATATCCTATCAACACGGCCGTCCTCTTCACCTCTCTGCTCCTCTGACTAGGAAATCTCTTATCAACACTGCCGTCCTCTTCACATCTCTGCTCCTCTGACTAGGAAATCTCTTATCAACACTGCAGTCCTCTTCACCTCTCTGCTCCTCTGACTATGGAATCTCCTATCAACACTGCCGTCCTCTTCACCTCTCTGCTCCTCTGAATATGGAATCTCCTATCAACACTGCCGTCCTCTTCACCTCTCTGCTCCTCTGACTATGGAATCTCCTATCAACACTGCCGTCCTCTTCACCTCTCTGCTCCTCTGACTGTGGAATCTCCTATCAACACTGCCGTCCTCTTCAACCTCTCTGCTCCTCTGACTATGGATTCTCCTATCAACACTGCCGTCCTCTTCACCTCTCTGCTCCTCTGACTATGGAATCTCCTATCAACACTGCCGTCCTCTTCACCTCTCTGCTCCTCTGACTGTGGAATCTCCTATCAACACGGCCGTCCTCTTCACCTCTCTGCTCCTCTGACTAGGAAATCTCTTATCAACACTGCCGTCCTCTTCACCTCTCTGCTCCTCTGACTAGGAAATCTTTTATCAACACTGCAGTCCTCTTCACCTCTCTGCTCCTCTGAATATGGAATCTCCTATCAACACTGCCGTCCTCTTCACCTCTCTGCTCCTCTGACTATGGAATCTCCTATCAACACTGCCGTCCTCTTCACCTCTCTGCTCCTCTGACTATGGAATCTCCTATCAACACTGCCGTCCTCTTCAACCTCTCTGCTCCTTTGACTATGGAATCTCCTATCAACACTGCCGTCCTCTTCACCTCTCTGCTCTTCTGACTATGGAATCTTCTATCAACACTGCCATCCTCTTCACCTCTCTGCTCCTCTCACTATGGAATCTCCCATCAACACTGCCGTCCTCTTCACCTCTCTGCTCCTCTGACTAGGAAATCTCTTATCAACACTGCCGTCGTCTTCACCTCTCTGCTCCTCTGACTATGGAATCTCCTATCAACACTGCCGTCCTCTTCATCTCTCTGCTCCTCCGACTATGGAATCTCCTATCAACACTGCCGTCCTCTTCACCTCTCTGCTCCTCCGACTATGGAATCTCCTATCACAACTGCCGTCCTCTTCACCTCTCTGCTCCTCTGACTATGGAATCTCCTATCAACACAGCCGTCCTCTTCACCTCTCTGCTCCTCTGACAAGGAAATCTCTTATCAGCACTGCAGTCCTCTTCACCTATCTGCTCCTCTGACTATTGAATCTTCTATCAACACTGCCGCCCTCTTCACCTCTCTGCTACTCTGACTAGGAAATCTCCTATCAACACTGCCGTCCTCTTCACCTCTCTGCTCCTCCGACTATGGAATCTCCTATCACAACTGCCGTCCTCTTCACCTCTCTGCTCCTCTGACTATGGAATCTCCTATCAACACTGCCGTCCTCTTCACCTCTCTGCTCCTCTGACAAGGAAATCTCTTATCAGCACTGCAGTCCTCTTCACCTCTCTGCTCCTCTGACTATTGAATCTTCTATCAACACTGCCGCCCTCTTCACCTCTCTGCTACTCTGACTAGGAAATCTCCTATCAACACTGCCGTCCTCTTCACCTCTCTGCTCCTCTGACTATGGAATCTCCTATCAACACAGCCGTCCTCTTCACCTCTCTGCTCCTCTGACTAGGAAATCTCTTATCAACACTGCCGTCCTCTTCACCTCTCTGCTCCTCTGACTAGGAAATCTCTTATCAACACTGCAGTCCTCTTCACCTCTCTGCTCCTCTGAATATGGAATCTCCTATCAACACAGCCGTCCTCTTCACCTCTCTGCTCCTCTGACTAGGAAATCTCTTATCAACACTGCAGTCCTCTTCACCTCTCTGCTCCTCTGAATATGGAATCTCCTATCAACACTGCCGTCCTCTTCACCTCTCTGCTCCTCTGACTATGGAATCTCCTATCAACACTGCCGTCCTCTTCACCTCTCTGCTCCTCTGACTATGGAATCTCCTATCAACACTGCCGTCCTCTTCAACCTCTCTGCTCCTTTGACTATGGAATCTCCTATCAACACTGCCGTCCTCTTCACCTCTCTGCTCCTCTGACTATGGAATCTCCTATCAACACTGCCGTCCTCTTCACCTCTCTGCTCCTCTGACTATGGAATCTCCTACCAACACTGCCGTCCTCTTCACCTCTCTGCTCCTCTGACTATGGAATCTCCTACCAACACTGCCGTCGTCTTCACCTCTCTGCTCCTCTGACTATGGAATCTCCTATCAACACTGCCGTCCTCTTCATCTCTCTGCTCCTCCGACTATGGAATCTCCTATCAACACTGCCGTCCTCTTCACCTCTCTGCTCCTCCGACTATGGAATCTCCTATCACAACTGCCGTCCTCTTCACCTCTCTGCTCCTCTGACTATGGAATCTCCTATCAACACTGCCGTCCTCTTCACCTCTCTGCTCCTCTGACTAGGAAATCTCTTATCAGCACTGCAGTCCTCTTCACCTCTCTGCTCCTCTGACTATTGAATCTTCTATCAACACTGCCGCCCTCTTCACCTCTCTGCTACTCTGACTAGGAAATCTCCTATCAACACTGCCGTCCTCTTCACCTCTCTGCTCCTCTGACTATGGAATCTCCTATCAACACGGCCATCCTCTTCACCTCTCTGCTCCTCTGACTAGGAAATCTCTTATCAACACTGCCGTCCTCTTCACCTCTCTGCTCCTCTGACTAGGAAATCTCTTATCAACACTGCAGTCCTCTTCACGTCTCTGCTCCTCTGAATATGGAATCTCCTATCAACACTGCCGTCCTCTTCACCTCTCTGCTCCTCTGACTATGGAATCTCCTATCAACACTGCCGTCCTCTTCACCTCTCTGCTCCTCTGACTATGGAATCTCCTATCAACACTGCCGTCCTCTTCAACCTCTCTGCTCCTCTGACTATGGAATCTCCTATCACAACTGCCGTCCTCTTCACCTCTCTGCTCCTCTGACTATGGAATCTCCTATCAACACTGCCGTCCTCTTCACCTCTCTGCTCCACTGACTAGGAAATCTCTTATCAACACTGCCGTCCTCTTCACCTCTCTGCTCCTCTGACTATGGAATCTCCTATCAACACTGCCGTCCTCTTCACCTCTCTGCTCCTCTGACTATGGAATCTCCCATCAACACTGCCGTCCTCTTCACCTCTCTGCTCGTCTGACTAGGAAATCTCTTATCAACACTGCCGTCGTCTTCACCTCTCTGCTCCTCTGACTATGGAATCTCCTATCAACACTGCCGTCCTCTTCATCTCTCTGCTCCTCCGACTATGGAATCTCCTATCAACACTGCCGTCCTCTTCACCTCTCTGCTCCTCCGACTATGGAATCTCCTATCACAACTGCCGTCCTCTTCACCTCTCTGCTCCTCTGACTATGGAATCTCCTATCAACACTGCCGTCCTCTTCACCTCTCTGCTCCTCTGACTAGGAAATCTCTTATCAGCACTGCAGTCCTCTTCACCTCTCTGCTCCTCTGACTATTGAATCTTCTATCAACACTGCCGCCCTCTTCACCTCTCTGCTACTCTGACTAGGAAATCTCCTATCAACACTGCCGCCCTCTTCACCTCTCTGCTCCTCTGACTATGGAATCTCCTATCAACACTGCCGTCCTCTTCACCTCTCTGCTCCTCTGACTATGGAATCTCCTATCAACACGGCCGTCCTCTTCACCTCTCTGCTCCTCTGACTAGGAAATCTCTTATCAACACTGCCGTCCTCTTCACCTCTCTGCTCCTCTGACTAGGAAATCTCTTATCAACACTGCAGTCCTCTTCACCTCTCTGCTCCTCTGAATATGGAATCTCCTATCCACACTGCCGTCCTCTTCACCTCTCTGCTCCTCTGACTATGGAATCTCCTATCAACA
This sequence comes from Hemitrygon akajei, assembly GCF_048418815.1. Taxonomy (NCBI): domain Eukaryota; kingdom Metazoa; phylum Chordata; class Chondrichthyes; order Myliobatiformes; family Dasyatidae; genus Hemitrygon; species Hemitrygon akajei. The sequence goes on along the minus strand of NC_133150.1, from coordinate 4,362,456 downwards.
CTGCCGTCCTCTTCACCTCTCTGCTCCTCTGACTATGGAATCTCCTATCAACACTGCCGTCCTCTTCAACCTCTCTGCTCCTCTGACTATGGAATCTCCTATCAACACAGCCGTCCTCTTCACCTCTCTGCTCCTCTGACTATGGAATCTCCTATGAACACTGCCGTCCTCTTCACCTCTCTGCTCCTCTGACTATGGAATCTCCTATCAACACTGCCGTCCTCTTCACCTCTCTGCTCCTCTGACTAGGAAATCTCTTATCAACACTGCCGTCCTCTTCACCTCTCTGCTCCTCTGACTATGGAATCTCCTATCAACACTGCCGTCCTCTTCACCTCTCTGCTCCTCTGACTATGGAATCTCCTATCAACACTGCCGTCCTCTTCACCTCTATGCTCCTCTGACAATGGAATCTCCTATCAACACTGCCGTCCTCTTCACCTCTCTGCTCCTCTGACTATGGAATCTCCTATCAATACTGCCGTCCTCTTCACCTCTCTGCTCCTCTGACTATGGAATCTCCTACCAACACTGCCGTCCTCTTCACCTCTCTGCTCCTCTGACTATGGAATCTCCTACCAACACTGCCGTCCTCTTCACCTCTCTGCTCCTCTGACTAGGAAATCTCCTATCAACACTGCCTTCCTCTTCACCTCTATGCTCCTCTGAAAATGGAATCTCCTATCAACACTGCCGTCCTCTTCACCTCTCTGCTCCTCTGACTATGGAATCTCCTATCAACACTGCAGTCCTCTTCACCTCTCTGCTCCTCTGACTATGGAATCTCCTATCAACACTGCCGTCCTCTTCAACCTCTCTGCTCCTCTGACTATGGAATCTCCTATCAACACTGCCGTCCTCTTCACCTCTCTGCTCCTCTGACTATGGAATCTCCTATCAACACTGCCGTCCTCTTCACCTCTCTGCTCCTCTGAATGTGGAATCTCCTATCAACACTGCCGTCCTCTTCACCTCTCTGCTCCTCTGACTAGGAAATCTCTTATCAACACTGCCGTCCTCTTCACCTCTCTGCTCCTCTGACTATGGAATCTCCTATCAACACTGCCGTCCTCTTCACCTCTCTGCTCCTCTGACTATGGAATCTCCTATCAACACTGCCGTCCTCTTCACCTCTCTGCTCCTCTCACTATGGAATCTCCCATCAACACTGCCGTCCTCTTCACCTCTCTGCTCCTCTGACTAGGAAATCTCTTATCAACACTGCCGTCGTCTTCACCTCTCTGCTCCTCTATGGAATCTCCTATCAACACTGCCGTCCTCTTCATCTCTCTGCTCCTCCGACTATGGAATCTCCTATCAACACTGCCGTCCTCTTCACCTCTCTGCTCCTCCGACTATGGAATCTCCTATCACAACTGCCGTCCTCTTCACCTCTCTGCTCCTCTGACTATGGAATCTCCTATCAACACTGCCGTCCTCTTCACCTCTCTGCTCCTCTGACTAGGAAATCTCTTATCAGCACTGCAGTCCTCTTCACCTCTCTGCTCCTCTGACTATTGAATCTTCTATCAACACTGCCGCCCTCTTCACCTCTCTGCTACTCTGACTAGGAAATCTCCTATCAACACTGCCGTCCTCTTCACCTCTCTGCTCCTCTGACTATGGAATCTCCTATCAACACGGCCGTCCTCTTCACCTCTCTGCTCCTCTGACTAGGAAATCTCTTATCAACACTGCAGTCCTCTTCACCTCTCTGCTCCTCTGAATATGGAATCTCCTATCAACACTGCCGTCCTCTTCACCTCTCTGCTCCTCTGACTATGGAATCTCCTATCAACACTGCCGTCCTCTTCACCTCTCTGCTCCTCTGACTATGGAATCTCCTATCAACACTGCCGTCCTCTTGAACCTCTCTGCTCCTCTGACTATGGAATCTCCTATCACAACTGCCGTCCTCTTCACCTCTCTGCTCCTCTGACTATGGAATCTCCTATCAACACTGCCGTCCTCTTCACCTCTCTGCTCCACTGACTAGGAAATCTCTTATCAACACTGCCGTCCTCTTCACCTCTCTGCTCCTCTGACTATGGAATCTCCTATCAACACTGCCGTCCTCTTCACCTCTCTGCTCCTCTGACTATGGAATCTCCTATCAACACTGCCGTCCTCTTCACCTCTCTGCTCCTCTGACTATGGAATCTCCCATCAACACTGCCGTCCTCTTCACCTCTCTGCTCCTCTGACTAGGAAATCTCTTATCAACACTGCCGTCGTCTTCACCTCTCTGCTCCTCTGACTATGGAATCTCCTATCAACACTGCCGTCCTCTTCATCTCTCTGCTCCTCCGACTATGGAATCTCCTATCAACACTGCCGTCCTCTTCACCTCTCTGCTCCTCCGACTATGGAATCTCCTATCACAACTGCCGTCCTCTTAACCTCTCTGCTCCTCTGACTATTGAATCTTCTATCAACACTGCCGCCCTCTTCACCTCTCTGCTACTCTGACTAGGAAATCTCCTATCAACACTGCCGTCCTCTTCACCTCTCTGCTCCTCTGACTATGGAATCTCCTATCAACACGGCCGTCCTCTTCACCTCTCTGCTCCTCTGACTAGGAAATCTCTTATCAACACTGCCGTCCTCTTCACCTCTCTGCTCCTCTGACTAGGAAATCTCTTATCAACACTGCAGTCCTCTTCACCTCTCTGCTCCTCTGAATATGGAATCTCCTATCAACACTGCCGTCCTCTTCACCTCTCTGCTCCTCTGACTATGGAATCTCCTATCAACACTGCCGTCCTCTTCACCTCTCTGCTCCTCTGACTATGGAATCTCCTATCAACACTGCCGTCCTCTTCATCTCTCTGCTCCTCTGACTATGGAATCTCCTATCAACACTGCCGTCCTCTTCACCTCTCTGCTCCTCTGACTAGGAAATCTCTTATCAGCACTGCAGTCCTCTTCACCTCTCTGCTCCTCTGACTATTGAATCTTCTATCAACACTGCCGCCCTCTTCACCTCTCTGCTACTCTGACTAGGAAATCTCCTATCAACACTGCCGTCCTCTTCACCTCTCTGCTCCTCTGACTATGGAATCTCCTATCAACACGGCCGTCCTCTTCACCTCTCTGCTCCTCTGACTAGGAAATCTCTTATCAACACTGCCGTCCTCTTCACCTCTCTGCTCCTCTGACTAGGAAATCTCTTATCAACACTGCAGTCCTCTTCACCTCTCTGCTCCTCTGAATATGGAATCTCCTATCAACACTGCCGTCCTCTTCACCTCTCTGCTCCTCTGACTATGGAATCTCCTATCAACACTGCCGTCCTCTTCACCTCTCTGCTCCTCTGACTATGGAATCTCCTATCAACACTGCCGTCCTCTTCAACCTCTCTGCTCCTTTGACTATGGAATCTCCTATCAACACTGCCGTCCTCTTCACCTCTCTGCTCCTTTGACTATGGAATCTCCTATCAACACTGCCGTCCTCTTCACCTCTCTGCTCCTCTGACTAGGAAATCTCTTATCAACACTGCCGTCCTCTTCACCTCTCTGCTCCTCTGACTATGGAATCTCCTATCAACACTGCCGTCCTCTTCACCTCTCTGCTCCTCTGACTATGGAATCTCCTTTCAACACTGCCGTCCTCTTCACCTCTCTGCTCCTCCGACTATGGAATCTCCTATAACAAATGCCGTCCTCTTCACCTCTCTGCTCCTCTGACTATGGAATCTCCTATCAACACTGCCGTCCTCTTCACCTCTATGCTCCTCTGACAATGGAATCTCCTATCAACACTGCCGTCCTCTTCACCTCTCTGCTCCTCTGACTATGGAATCTCCTATCAACACTGCCGTCCTCTTCACCTCTATGCTCCTCTGACAATGGAATCTCCTATCAACACTGCCGTCCTCTTCACCTCTCTGCTCCTCTGACTATGGAATCTCCTATCAACACTGCCGTCCTCTTCACCTCTCTGCTCCTCTGACTATGGAATCTCCTACCAACACTGCCGTCCTCTTCACCTCTCTGCTCCTCTGACTATGGAATCTCCTACCAACACTGCCGTCGTCTTCACCTCTCTGCTCCTCTGACTATGGAATCTCCTATCAACACTGCCGTCCTCTTCATCTCTCTGCTCCTCCGACTATGGAATCTCCTATCAACACTGCCGTCCTCTTCACCTCTCTGCTCCTCCGACTATGGAATCTCCTATCACAACTGCCGTCCTCTTCACCTCTCTGCTCCTCTGACTATGGAATCTCCTATCAACACTGCCGTCCTCTTCACCTCTCTGCTCCTCTGACTAGGAAATCTCTTATCAGCACTGCAGTCCTCTTCACCTCTCTGCTCCTCTGACTATTGAATCTTCTATCAACACTGCCGCCCTCTTCACCTCTCTGCTACTCTGACTAGGAAATCTCCTATCAACACTGCCGTCCTCTTCACCTCTCTGCTCCTCTGACTATGGAATCTCCTATCAACACGGCCATCCTCTTCACCTCTCTGCTCCTCTGACTAGGAAATCTCTTATCAACACTGCCGTCCTCTTCACCTCTCTGCTCCTCTGACTAGGAAATCTCTTATCAACACTGCAGTCCTCTTCACCTCTCTGCTCCTCTGAATATGGAATCTCCTATCAACACTGCCGTCCTCTTCACCTCTCTGCTCCTCTGACTATGGAATCTCCTATCAACACTGCCGTCCTCTTCACCTCTCTGCTACTCCGACTATGGAATCTCCTATCAACACTGCCGTCCTCTTCAACCTCTCTGCTCCTCTGACTATGGAATCTCCTATCACAACTGCCGTCCTCTTCACCTCTCTGCTCCTCTGACTATGGAATCTCCTATCAACACTGCCGTCCTCTTCACCTCTCTGCTCCACTGACTAGGAAATCTCTTATCAACACTGCCGTCCTCTTCACCTCTCTGCTCCTCTGACTATGGAATCTCCTATCAACACTGCCGTCCTCTTCACCTCTCTGCTCCTCTGACTATGGAATCTCCCATCAACACTGCCGTCCTCTTCACCTCTCTGCTCCTCTGACTAGGAAATCTCTTATCAACACTGCCGTCGTCTTCACCTCTCTGCTCCTCTGACTATGGAATCTCCTATCAACACTGCCGTCCTCTTCATCTCTCTGCTCCTCCGACTATGGAATCTCCTATCAACACTGCCGTCCTCTTCACCTCTCTGCTCCTCCGACTATGGAATCTCCTATCACAACTGCCGTCCTCTTCACCTCTCTGCTACTCTGACTATGGAATCTCCTATCAACACTGCCGTCCTCTTCACCTCTCTGCTCCTCTGACTAGGAAATCTCTTATCAGCACTGCAGTCCTCTTCACCTCTCTGCTCCTCTGACTATTGAATCTTCTATCAACACTGCCGCCCTCTTCACCTCTCTGCTACTCTGACTAGGAAATCTCCTATCAACACTGCCGTCCTCTTCACCTCTCTGCTCCTCTGACTATGGAATCTCCTATCAACACGGCCGTCCTCTTCACCTCTCTGCTCCTCTGACTAGGAAATCTCTTATCAACACTGCCGTCCTCTTCACCTCTCTGCTCCTCTGACTAGGAAATCTCTTATCAACACTGCAGTCCTCTTCACCTCTCTGCTCCTCTGAATATGGAATCTCCTATCCACACTGCCGTCCTCTTCACCTCTCTGCTCCTCTGACTATGGAATCTCCTATCAACACTGCCGTCCTCTTCACCTCTCTGCTCCTCTGACTATGGAATCTCCTATCAACACTGCCGTCCTCTTCACCTCTCTGATTCTCTGACTATGGAATCTCCTATCAACACTGCCGTCCTCTTCACCTCCCTGCTCCTCTGACTATGGAAGCTCCTATCATCACTGCCGCCCTCTTCAACTCTCTGCTCCTCTGTCTAGGAAATCTCTTATCATCACTGCCGTCCTCCTCACCTCTCTGCTACTCTGACTAGGAAATCTCCTATCAACACTGCCGTCCTCTTCACCTCTCTACTCCTCTGACTATGGAATCTCCTATCAACACGGCCATCCTCTTCACCTCTCTGCTCCTCTGACTAGGAAATCTCTTATCAACACTGCCGTCCTCTTCACCTCTCTGCTCCTCTGACTAGGAAATCTCTTATCAACACTGCAGTCCTCTTCACCTCTCTGCTCCTCTGAATATGGAATCTCCTATCAACACTGCCGTCCTCTTCACCTCTCTGCTCCTCTGACTATGGAATCTCCTTTCAACACTGCCGTCCTCTTCACCTCTCTGCTACTCCGACTATGGAATCTCCTATCAACACTGCCGTCCTCTTCAACCTCTCTGCTCCTCCGACTATGGAATCTCCTATCACAACTGCCGTCCTCTTCACCTCTCTGCTCCTCTGACTATGGAATCTCCTATCAACACTGCCGTCCTCTTCACCTCTCTGCTCCACTGACTAGGAAATCTCTTATCAACACTGCCGTCCTCTTCACCTCTCTGCTCCTCTGACTATGGAATCTCCTATCAACACTGCCGTCCTCTTCACCTCTCTGCTCCTCTGACTATGGAATCTCCCATCAACACTGCCGTCCTCTTCACCTCTCTGCTCCTCTGATAGGAAATCTCTTATCAACACTGCCGTCGTCTTCACCTCTCTGCTCCTCTGACTATGGAATCTCCTATCAACACTGCCGTCCTCTTCATCTCTCTGCTCCTCCGACTATGGAATCTCCTATCAACACTGCCGTCCTCTTCACCTCTCTGCTCCTCCGACTATGGAATCTCCTATCACAACTGCCGTCCTCTTCACCTCTCTGCTACTCTGACTATGGAATCTCCTATCAACACTGCCGTCCTCTTCACCTCTCTGCTCCTCTGACTAGGAAATCTCTTATCAGCACTGCAGTCCTCTTCACCTCTCTGCTCCTCTGACTATTGAATCTTCTATCAACACTGCCGCCCTCTTCACCTCTCTGCTACTCTGACTAGGAAATCTCCTATCAACACTGCCGTCCTCTTCACCTCTCTGCTCCTCTGACTATGGAATCTCTTATCAACACTGCCGTCCTCTTCACCTCTCTGCTCCTCTGACTAGGAAATCTCTTATCAACACTGCAGTCCTCTTCACCTCTCTGCTCCTCTGAATATGGAATCTCCTATCCACACTGCCGTCCTCTTCACCTCTCTGCTCCTCTGACTATGGAATCTCGTATCAACACTGCCGTCCTCTTCACCTCTCTGCTCCTCTGACTATGGAATCTCCTATCAACACTGCCGTCCTCTTCAACCTCTCTGCTCCTCTGACTATGGAATCTCCTATCAACACTGCCGTCCTCTTCACCTCTCTGCTCCTCTGACTATGGAATCTCCTATGAACACTGCCGTCCTCTTCACCTCTCTGCTCCTCTGACTATGGAATCTCCTATCAACACTGCCGTCCTCTTCACCTCTCTGCTCCTCTGACTAGGAAATCTCTTATCAACACTGCCGTCCTCTTCACCTCTCTGCTCCTCTGACTATGGAATCTCCTATCAACACTGCCGTCCTCTTCACCTCTCTGCTCCTCTGACTATGGAATCTCCTATCAACACTGCCGTCCTCTTCACCTCTATGCTCCTCTGACAATGGAATCTCCTATCAACACTGCCGTCCTCTTCACCTCTCTGCTCCTCTGACTATGGAATCTCCTATCAACACTGCCGTCCTCTTCACCTCTCTGCTCCTCTGACTATGGAATCTCCTACCAACACTGCCGTCCTCTTCACCTCTCTGCTCCTCTGACTATGGAATCTCCTACCAACACTGCCGTCCTCTTCACCTCTCTGCTCCTCTGACTAGGAAATCTCCTATCAACACTGCCTTCCTCTTCACCTCTATGCTCCTCTGAAAATGGAATCTCCTATCAACACTGCCATCCTCTTCACCTCTCTGCTCCTCTGACTAGGAAATCTCCTATCAACACTGCTGTCCTCTTCACCTCTCTGCTCCTCTGACTATGGAATCTCCTATCAACACTGCCGTCCTCTTCACCACTCTGCTCCTCTGACTATGGAATCTCCTATCAACACTGCAGTCCTCTTCACCTCTCTGCTCCTCTGACTATGGAATCTCCTATCAACACTGCCGTCCTCTTCACCTCTCTGCTCCTCTGACTATGGAATCTCCTATCAACACTGCGGTCCTCTTCACCTCTCTGCTCCTCTGACTATGGAATCTCCTATCAACACTGCAGTCCTCTTCACCTCTCTGCTCCTCTGACTAGGAAATCTCTTATCAACACTGCAGTCCTCTTCACCTCTCTGCTCCTCTGACTATGGAATCTCCTATCAACACTGCCGTCCTCTTCACCTCTCTGCTCCTCCGACTATGGAATCTCCTATCAACACTGCAGTCCTCTTCACCTCTCTGCTCCTCTGACTATGGAATCTCCTATCAACACTGCCGTCCTCTTCACCTCTCTGCTCCTCTGACTATGGAATCTCCTATCAACACTGCAGTCCTCTTCACCTCTCTGCTCCTCTGACTAGGAAATCTCTTATCAACACTGCCGTCCTCTTCACCTCTCTGCTCCTCTGACTATGGAATCTCCTATCAACACTGCCGTCCTCTTCACCTCTCTGCTCCTCTGACTATGGAATCTCCTATCAACACTGCCGTCCTCTTCACCTCTCTGCTCCTCTGACTATGGAATCTCCTATCAACACTGCCGTCCTCTTCAACCTCTCTGCTCCTCTGACTATGGAATCTCCTATCAACACTGCCGTCCTCTTCACCTCTCTGCTCCTCTGACTATGGAATCTCCTATCAACACTGCCGTCCTCTTCACCTCTCTGCTCCTCTGACTATGGAATCTCCTATCAACACTGCCGTCCTCTTCACCGCTCTGCTCCTCTGACTATGGAATCTCTTATCAACTCTGCCGTCCACTTCACCTCTCTGCTCCTCTGACTATGGAATCTCCTATCAACACTGCCGTCCACTTCACCTCTCTGCTCCTCTGACTATGGAATCTCCTATCAACACTGCCGTCCTCTTCACCTCTCTGATTCTCTGACTATGGAATCTCCTATCAACACTGCCGTCCTCTTCACCTCCCTGCTCCTCTGACTATGGAAGCTCCTATCATCACTGCCGCCCTCTTCAACTCTCTGCTCCTCTGTCTAGGAAATCTCTTATCATCACTGCCGTCCTCCTCACCTCTCTGCTACTCTGACTAGGAAATCTCCTATCAACACTGCCGTCCTCTTCACCTCTCTGCTCCTCTGACTATGGAATCTCCTTTCAACACTGCCGTCCACTTCACCTCTCTGCTCCTCTGACTATGGAATCTCCTATGAACACTGCCGCCCTCTTCACCTCTCTGCTACTCGGACTAGGAAATCTCCAATCAACACTGCCGTCCTCTTCACCTCTCTGCTCCTCGGACTATGGAATCTCCAATCAACACGGCCGCCCTCTTCACCTCTCTGCTCCTCTGACTAGGAAATCTCTTATCAACACTGCCGTCCTCTTCACCTCTCTGCTCCTCTGACTAGGAAATCTCTTATCAACACTGCCGTCCTCTTCACCTCTCTGCTCCTCTGACTAGGAAATCTCTTATCAACACTGCAGTCCTCTTCACCTCTCTGCTCCTCTGACTATAGAATCTTCTATCAACACTGCCGCCCTCTTCACCTCTCTGCTACTCTGACTAGGAAATCTCCTATCAACACTGCCGTCCTCTTCACCTCTCTGCTCCTCTGACTATGGAATCTCCTATCAACACTGCCGTCCTCTTCACCTCTCTGCTCCTCTGACTAGGAAATCTCTTATCAACACTGCCGCCCTCTTCAACTCTCTGCTCCTCTGTCTAGGAAATCTCTTATCAACACTGCCGTCCTCCTCACCTCTCTGCTACTCTGACTAGGAAATCTCCTATCAACACTGCCGTCCTCTTCACCTCTCTGCTACTCTGACTAGGAAATCTCCTATCAACACTGCCGTCCTCTTCACCTCTCTGCTCCTCTGACTAGGAAATCTCTTATCAACACTGCCGCCCTCTTCAACTCTCTGCTCCTCTGTCTAGGAAATCTCTTATCAACACTGCCGTCCTCCTCACCTCTCTGCTACTCTGACTAGGAAATCTCCTATCAACACTGCCGTCCTCTTCACCTCTCTGCTACTCTGACTAGGAAATCTCCTATCAACACTGCCGTCCTCTTCACCTCTCTGCTCCTCTGACTATGGAATCTCCTATCAACACTGCCGTCCACTTCACCTCTCTGCTCCTCTGACTATGGAATCTCCTATCAACACTGCTGTCCTCTTCACCTCTCTGCCCTCTGACTATGGAATCTCCTATCAACACTGCCGTCCTCTGCACCTCTCTGCTCCTCGGACTATGGAATCTCCTATCAACACTGCCGCCCTCTTCACCTCTCTGCTACTCGGACTAGGAAATCTCCAATCAACACTGCCATCCTCTTCACCTCTCTGCTCCTCGGACTATGGAATCTCCTATCAACACGGCCGCCCTCTTCACCTCTCTGCTCCTCTGACTAGGAAATCTCTTATCAACACTGCCGTCGTCTTGACCTCTCTGCTCCTCTGACTAGGAAATCTCTTATCAACACTGCCGTCCTCTTCACCTCTCTGCTCCTCTGACTAGGAAATCTCTTATCAACACTGCAGTCCTCTTCACCTCTCTGCTCCTCTGACTATGGAATCTCCTATCAACACTGCCATCCTCTTCACCTCTCTGCTCCTCTGAATATGGAATCTCCTATCAACACTGCCATCCTCTTCACCTCTCTGCTCCTCTGACTACGAAATCTCTTATCAACACTGCCGTCCTCTTCACCTCTCTGCTCCTCTGACTATGGAATCTCCTATCAACACTGCTGCCCTCTTCAACTCTCTGCTCCTCTGTCTAGGAATCTCTTATCAACACTGCCGTCCTCCTCACCTCTCTGCTCCTCTGACTATGGAAGCTCCTATCAACACTGCTGCCCTCTTCAACTCTCTGCTCCTCTGTCTAGGAATCTCTTATCAACACTGCCGTCCTCCTCACCTCTCTGCTACTCTGACTATGGAATTTCCTATCAACACTGCTGTCCTCTTCACCTCTCTGCCCTCTGACTATGGAATCTCCTATCAACACTGCCGCCCTCTTCACCTCTCTGCTACTCGGACTAGGAAATCTCCAATCAACACTGCCATCCTCTTCACCTCTCTGCTCCTCGGACTATGGAATCTCCTATCAACACGGCCGCCCTCTTCACCTCTCTGCTCCTCTGACTAGGAAATCTCTTATCAACACTGCCGTCGTCTTCATCTCTCTGCTCCTCTGACTAGGAAATCTCTTATCAACACTGCCGTCCTCTTCACCTCTCTGCTCCTCTGACTAGGAAATCTCTTATCAACACTGCAGTCCTCTTCACCTCTCTGCTCCTCTGACTATGGAATCTCCTATCAACACTGCCATCCTCTTCACCTCTCTGCTCCTCTGAATATGGAATCTCCTATCAACACTGCCGTCCTCTTCACCTCTCTGCTCCTCTGACTATGGAATATCCTATCAACACTGCCGTCCTCTTCACCTCTCTGCTCCTCTGACTATGGAATCTCCTATCAACACTGCCGTCCTCTTCACCTCTCTGCTCCACTGACTAGGAAATCTCTTATCAACACTGCCGTCCTCTTCACCACTCTGCTCCTCTGACTATGGAATCTCCTATCAACACTGCCGTCCTCTTCACCTCTCTGCTCCTCTGACTATGGAATCTCCCATCAACACTGCCGTCCTCTTCACCTCTCTGCTCCTCTGACTAGGAAATCTCTTATCAACACTGCCGTCGTCTTCATCTCTCTGCTCCTTTGACTATGGAATCTCCTATCAACACTGCCGTCCTCTTCATCTCTCTGCTCCTCCGACTATGGAATCTCCTATCAACACTGCCGTCCTCTTCACCTCTCTGCTCCTCCGACTATGGAATCTCCTATCACAACTGCCGTCCTCTTCACCTCTCTGCTCCTCTGACTATGGAATCTCCTATCAACACTGCCGTCCTCTTCACCTCTCTGCTCCTCTGACTAGGAAATCTCTTATCAGCACTGCAGTCCTCTTCACCTCTCTGCTCCTCTGACTATTGAATCTTCTATCAACACTGCCGCCCTCTTCACCTCTCTGCTACTCTGACTAGGAAATCTCCTATCAACACTGCCGTCCTCTTCACCTCTCTGCTCCTCTGACTATGGAATCTCCTATCAACACGGCCGTCCTCTTCACCTCTCTGCTCCTCTGACTAGGAAATCTCTTATCAACACTGCCGTCCTCTTCACCTCTCTGCTCCTCTGACTAGGAAATCTCTTATCAACACTGCCGTCCTCTTCACCTCTCTGCTCCTCTGACTATGGAATCTCCTATCAACACTGCCGTCCTCTTCAACCTCTCTGCTCCTCTGACTATGGAATCTCCTATCAACACTGCCGTCCTCTTCACCTCTCTGCTCCTCTGACTATGGAATCTCCTATGAACACTGCCGTCCTCTTCACCTCTCTGCTCCTCTGACTATGGAATCTCCTATCAACACTGCCGTCCTCTTCACCTCTCTGCTCCTCTGACTAGGAAATCTCTTATCAACACTGCCGTCCTCTTCACCTCTCTGCTCCTCTGACTATGGAATCTCCTATCAACACTGCCGTCCTCTTCACCTCTCTGCTCCTCTGACTATGGAATCTCCTATCAACACTGCCGTCCTCTTCACCTCTATGCTCCTCTGACAATGGAATCTCCTATCAACACTGCCGTCCTCTTCACCTCTCTGCTCCTCTGACTATGGAATCTCCTATCAACACTGCCGTCCTCTTCACCTCTCTGCTCCTCTGACTATGGAATCTCCTACCAACACTGCCGTCCTCTTCACCTCTCTGCTCCTCTGACTATGGAATCTCCTACCAACACTGCCGTCCTCTTCACCTCTCTGCTCCCCTGACTAGGAAATCTCCTATCAACACTGCCTTCCTCTTCACCTCTATGCTCCTCTGAAAATGGAATCTCCTATCAACACTGCCGTCCTCTTCACCTCTCTGCTCCTCTGACTAGGAAATCTCCTATCAACACTGCTGTCCTCTTCACCTCTCTGCTCCTCTGACTACGAAATCTCTTATCAACCCTGCCGTCCTCTTCACCTCTCTGCTCCTCTGACTATGGAATCTCCTATCAACACTGCCGTCCTCTTCACCTCTCTGCTCCTCTGACTATGGAATCTCCTATCAACACTGCCGTCCTCTTCACCTCTCTGCTCCTCTGACTATGGAATCTCCTATCAACACTGCCGTCCTCTTCACCTCTCTGCTCCTCTGACTATGGAATCTCCTATCAACACTGCCGTCCACTTCACCTCTCTGCTCCTCTGACTACGGAATCTCCTATCAGCACTGCTGTCCTCTTCACCTCTCTGCTCCTCTGACTACGAAATCTCTTATCAACCCTGCCGTCCTCTTCACCTCTCTGCTCCTCTGACTATGGAATCTCCTATCAACACTGCCGTCCTCTTCACCTCTCTGCTCCTCTGACTATGGAATCTCCTATCAACACTGCCGTCCTCTTCACCTCTCTGCTCCTCTGACTATGGAATCTCCTATCAACACTGCCGTCCTCTTCAACCTCTCTGCTCCTCTGACTATGGAATCTCCTATCAACACTGCCGTCCTCTTCACCTCTCTGCTCCTCTGACTATGGAATCTCCTATCAACACTGCCGTCCACTTCACCTCTCTGCTCCTCTGACTATGGAATCTCCTATCAACACTGCCGTCCTCTTCACCTCTCTGCTCCTCTGACTATGGAATCTCCTATTAACACTGCCATCCTCTTCACCTCTCTGCTCCTCTGACTATGGAATCTCCTATCAACACTGCAGTCCTCTTCACCTCTCTGCTCCTCTGACTAGGAAATCCCTTATCAACACTGCAGTCCTCTTCACCTCTCTGCTCCTCTGACTATGGAATCTCCTATCAACACTGCCGTGCTCTTCACCTCTCTGCTCCTCCGACTATGGAATCTCCTATCAACACTGCAGTCCTCTTCACCTCTCTGCTCCTCTGACTATGGAATCTCCTATCAACACTGCCGTCCTCTTCACCTCTCTGCTCCTCTGACTATGGAATCTCCTATCAACACTGCAGTCGTCTTCACCTCTCTGCTCCTCTGACTAGGAAATCTCTTATCAACACTGCTGTCCTCTTCACCTCTCTGCTCCTCTGACTATGGAATCTCCTATCAACACTGCTGTCCTCTTCACCTCTCTGCTCCTCTGACTACGAAATCTCTTATCAACACTGCCGTCCTCTTCACCTCTCTGCTCCTCTGACTATGGAATCTCCTATCAACACTGCCGTCCTCTTCACCTCTCTGCTCCTCTGACTATGGAATCTCCTATCAACACTGCTGTCCTCTTCACCTCTCTGCTCCTCTGACTATGGAATCTCCTATCAACACTGCCGTCCTCTTCAACCTCTCTGCTCCTCTGACTATGGAATCTCCTATCAACACTGCCGTCCTCTTCACCTCTCTGCTCCTCTGACTATGGAATCTCCTATCAACACTGCCGTCCACTTCACCTCTCTGCTCCTCTGACTATGGAATCTCCTATCAACACTGCCGTCCTCTTCACCTCTCTGCTCCTCTGACTATGGAATCTCCTATCAACACTGCCGTCCTCTTCACCTCTCTGATTCTCTGACTATGGAATCTCCTATCAACACTGCCGTCCTCTTCACCTCTCTGATTCTCTGACTATGGAATCTCCTATCAACACTGCCGTCCTCTTCACCTCTCTGATTCTCTGACTATGGAATCTCCTATCAACACTGCCGTCCTCTTCAACCTCTCTGCTCCTCTGACTATGGAATCTCCTATCAACACTGCCGTCCTCTTCACCTCTCTGCTCCTCTGACTATGGAATCTCCTATCAACACTGCCGTCCACTTCACCTCTCTGCTCCTCTGACTATGGAATCTCCTATCAACACTGCCGTCCTCTTCACCTCTCTGCTCCTCTGACTATGGAATCTCCTATCAACACTGCCGTCCTCTTCACCTCTCTGATTCTCTGACTATGGAATCTCCTATCAACACTGCCGTCCTCTTCACCTCCCTGCTCCTCTGACTATTGAATCTTCTATCAACACTGCCGCCCTCTTCACCTCTCTGCTCCTCTGACTATGGAAGCTCCTATCAACACTGCTGCCCTCTTCAACTCTCTGCTCCTCTGTCTAGGAATCTCTTATCAACACTGCCGTCCTCCTCACCTCTCTGCTACTCTGACTAGGAAATCTCCTATCAACACTGCCGTCCTCTTCACCTCTCTGCTACTCTGACTAGGAAATCTCCTATCAACACTGCTGTCCTCTTCACCTCTCTGCTCCTCTGACTATGGAATCTCCTATCAACACTGCCGTCCTCTTCACCTCTCTGTTCCTCTGACTATGGAATCTCCTATCAACACTGCCGTCCACTTCACCTCTCTGCTCCTCTGACTATGGAATCTCCTATCAACACTTCCGTCCTCTTCACCTCTCTGCTCCTCTGAGCCACATCACCAGACTCAGTGCCAGAGACTCGGTCACTGTGTGTTTGTTTACTTTGGAGCAGGTGAGAATGAAAGGGACCTAAACACCATAAGACATAGAAGCAGAATTAGACATAAAATACTGGAGGAACTCAGCAGGTCCAGCAACATCTATATAAATGAATAATCAGTCGACATTTTGGGCCGATACTTTTCTTTGTGACTGTAAAGGAAGGGGGAAGATGCCAAAGTTTATAGGTGGGGGCAGGGTTCTAGCTAGGTGACAGGTGAAGCCCGGTGGTTGCGACAGGTGAGGAGCTGGAGAAAAAGTGACCTGATCAGAGAGGAGAGTGGACCATGGGAGAAATGGAGGAGGAAGGGCAACAGGGAGAAGTGATAGGTAGGTGAGGAGAAGAGAAGAAAACCATTACTGGCAGGAGAAATTGTTCATGCCATGCATTTGGAGGCTGCCAAGACAGAATATGAGCTGTAGCTACTCATCCCTGAGGGTGGCCTCATCGTGGCAAAAGAGGAGGCAATGGACCAGTCAGCCCATCAAGTCTGCTCCACCTTATGATCATGTCTGATTTATTTCCCTCTCAATACCCTTCTCCCACCTTCTCCCCATAACCTCTGATGATGGTGATGATGATGGTATTCATCTGTCTTGAAGGACAATGGAGTGCATGCTATGGGTCAGTCGTTATAGAGCTGTAACCCTCTTCAGGTCAGAAGCCTGGGTGCAAGGTATGGAGATCCTAGGATGCCCAGTCATCGGCCTCACTCAGCCTCAAAGGAAAGCGAAGCAATACGCTTGGCATCAGCTTGGCTGCAGGAGCTGCAGAAGGATGTTCAATGACATCCAGCCGCCTTAGGTGCTCCACTCCAGGTTTGCTGCCTGGGTTTACTCCCGTGGCCTTCTACTCTCCTGAGGCTGCCCACAAGGTAGTGGGGATATTCCCCCACAGCTGGGATCTGGTTCACAAGCACCAGGGCGTGTCCACATGTCGGTGGGTTTACATGCTACACGCAGGGGCCAGACCTTTCCCTATCTTCCGTAGTTCAGACTGAGTCCGAAAGAAGTTCACTTTCCGTGTGTCACTAGCAAGGAGGCAGTACAAGAAGCTTGCTGTTGGAAAGGCCAGGGAGAGACTTGCACATTCAGTTCTACTTTTCATGAGACTGCTAGCCAGTGGAAGCTGAAAGTGAGAGCAACAAGCATTACCCACTACACTACCACTCTAGACACATCACAACAACCATTTGACACACTTAACCTATGACGCTCTAACTAATCAACAACCTATCAACCTCCACCTTAAATATACCCAATGACTTGTCCCCACAGCTATGTGTGACAATATCTCTGTTCCAAAATGACCTTTCATTCTGAGGCTGAGCCCTCTGGCCCTAGACTCCACTACTATTGGAAACACCCCCTCACATCCACTCTATCAGTATTCAGTAAATGAGATAATCTTCTAAATTCATTCTTCTAAACTCCATTGAATACAATCCCAGAGACATCAAGCACTCTGATGGAGATGTTCAAAACATGAGGTATTGATAGGGTAGATAGTCAGAAACTTGGCTTCCTCACAGCAGAAGTGTCCTTAGCCTGAGAACATAGGTTTAGCACAAGAACGTGGAACATGGATCATTGAATGTTACAGCAAAGTACAGCACTTCGGCCCATAATATCATGCCAACCTTTTACTCTACAATCTGTTTATCTATCCAAGAGTTTCTTAAATGAACTGAATATATCTACCTTTACCACCATCCCTAGTAGAGTATTCCACACACCCACCATGCTCAGTGTAAAAACTTACTCCCACACTACACTTTCCTCCATTCACCTTAAAATTATCCCCTTTTCTATTAGCCGTTTCTACCCATGGAAAAAATGTCTCTCTCCACATCCACAGTAGGTCATGAGGAAAAGGCAGGAAAATAGGTTTGAGAGGGACAATAAATCAGCCATGATAGAATGGCAGAGAAGTTATGATGGGCCAACTGGTTAATTCTGCTCCTGTTATGTCTTATTAAATTAATAAAAAGATAAAATGATGTTAATTAAAAGTACGGTTAAATAAATCGTTTCTGAGATGGCTTTTAAAAGTGTCAGTTGAGTCTGTATCCCATATAGTTTTAGGCACTGAATTCCGTAGTTTAAGAGCATAGTTCAAAAACACTGATCTCCCAATTTTCCTTTGAGTGAGATTATTTAAATTTAAGAGACCTGCGGGAGAAGACATTGGAACTTGGGCAAGATTATAAGAGAAGCATTTCTGTGGTGCACTCCAGTTCTAGACAATTGAGAGCTTTAAAAACAAGTGACAGAACTTTTAAATCAATTCTAAAAGAAAGAGGAAGCCAATGCGGAGTAGCCAGGATGGGAGTGATATGCTCCCTTATCTAGTTTTAGTTAAAAGTCCAGCAGCAACATTCTGAATGAGTTGAAGTTTGTCAATAGGTTGCTTTGGAAGGCCAGTAAAAACTACATTGCAGCAACCTAGTCTATTTGATATGAAGGTATGAATTAGTTGCACTAATCAGTTATTTGCTAATTAGTAATTAGTAACTAATTAACAACTAATCACCAGTTAGTGACACTAGACATTAATCCTAATGTGGAATATACATGGATGAAGCTAGGAAACACCACGAGGCAGAAAGTTAGGTGAATAGTTTCCATATATATAACAATTACAACACGGAAACAGGCCATCTCGGCCCTTCTAGGCCATGCCAAACACTTACTCTCACCTAGTCCCACCGACCTGCACTCAGCCCATAACCCTCCATTCCTTTCCTGTCCATATATCTATCCAATTTTACTTTAAATGACAATATCGAACCTGCCTCTACCACTCCTACTGGAAGCTCGCTCCACACAGCTACCACTCTCTGAGTAAAGAAATTCCCCCTCGTGTTACCCCTAAACTTTTGCCCCCTAACTTCACCCTCAGACAGAAGAAATGGAATAATGGACAACCTACAGTAGGCATCTGAAAGCCCTGGAATAATACCACCAAAGGGTCACAATGAAGATCTGGAGGATCAGATGGAAGGACAGGCACACTGACACCAGCGTACTGGAGCAGGCCAACATGAACAGCATCTCCACCATGATAAAGAAGCACCAACTCTGATGGCCACAGGTCATGTCACCAGGATGCCTAACTCACATATCCTCAAATAGATTCTTGTATCAAAAGGACAGGCGGGAAGGCGGTGGTGTGGCTCTGTTAAGAGATGAAATTACATCTTTATAAAGAAGTGGCATAGGCAGAGAATGTTGAATCTGTGTGGGTGGAGTTAAGAAACTGGAAGGGTACAAAAAACATTATGGGAATCATACTCCAAAGAGTAGCTAAGATGTGGGGTTGAGATTGTAAAGGGAGCTGGAAAAGGCATGTAATAAAAGTAATGACACAAGTGTAATGGGGGCACTTCAATATCCAAGGGGATTAGGAAAATCAGGTTGATGTCAGATTGTAAGAGGGAATTTGTTGAATGCCTGTGAGATGGCTTTTTAGAGCAGTTTGTGCTTGAGTCTACTTGGGGAAAGGCTATCTTAGATTGGGTGTTGTGTAATAGCCCAGATCTTATTAGGGAGCTTAATGTAAAGGAACCCTTAGGAGGCAGTGATCATAACATGATTGAATTCATGCTGCAGTTTGAGAGGGAGAAGCACATGTGTTTGCATCACAATGGAATAAAGGGAATTGCAGAGGCATGAGAGAGGAGCTTGCCCAGGTGGATTGAAGGAGGATACTAATGGGGATGACAGCAGAGCCAAGATGGCCGAAGTTTCTGAAAATAGTTCACAAGGTGCAGGACAGATATGTCCCACAGAGGAAATAGTTCTCAAATGGCCACATAAAAGCCAAGGAAAGGGCATATAAGGTAGCAAAAATAAGTAGGAAGTTGGATCACTGGGAAGCTCCTAAAATCCTACAAGAGGCAATGAAAAATGCTATAACAAAAGAAAAGATGAAATATGAGGGCAGACTAGCCAATAATATAAAGCAGGATACCAAAAGTTTTTCTGTTGTATAAAGAGTAAAAGGGAGGTGAAAGTTAATATTGGACCATTGGTAGATGATGCTAAGGTAGTAATGGGGGACAGAGAACTGGCAGATGAACTTATTGGGTACCTTGCTTCTGTCTTCTCTGTGGAAGACTCTAGCTGTGTGCCAGAGGTCCGCAAGTGTCAGGCAGCAGCTATGTGTGTCAATGCTATTACAAAGGAGAGAGTGTAAGGCAAACTCAAAAGTCTTAAGGTGGATAAGTCACCTGGACCAGATGGACTACATGCCAGAGTCCTGAGGGAAGTTGCTGAAGAAATAACAGATGAATTAGTCATCATCAAGAATGACTTGTCTCTGGCATGTTCCCAGAGGACTGCAGAATTGCAAATGTCACCCCATTCTTCAAGAAGGGAGGAAGGCAAAAGAAAGGAAATTATGGGCCAGTTAGCCTAACCTCAGTGGTCTACTATTAAGTCTACTATTAAGGAGCAATCTCCATTGTGCCCTAGAGAACAAGAGGTAGCTGTAAAAGGAGAGACTGAACAACCAAAAACACCAACCACAGACGCCTCTTTTTTTAAAGAAGTACAGCAGAGAAACAGGCCCTTCAGCCCATCTAGTCCATGCCAAAACCATTTAACCTGCTTAGTCCCATCGACCTGCACAGGGACCATAACCCTCCATGCCTCTACTATCCATGTACCTATCCAAACTTCTCTTAAACGTTGAAATCGAACTTGTGCTGGTAGTTCATTCCACCCTCTCATGACCCTCTGAGTGAAGTTTCCCCTCATGTTCCCTTAAACTTCTCACCTTTCACCCTTAACCCAGGATCTCTGGCTGTAGTCCCACCGAACCTCTGTGGAAAAAGCCTGCTTGTGTTTACCCTTACACTTCATAATTTTTATCCTTCTATCAAATCTCCTCTCAATCTCTTACATTCCAAACCTATTCAATCTTTCCTTATAACTCGGGTCTTCCAGACCTGACAGCATTCTTGTAAATTTCCAACCTTGTTTACATCTTTCCTGTAGGTAGGTGACCAACACTGCACACAGTACTCTAAATTAGGCCTCACCAACATCTTATACAACTTCAACATAACATCCCCTCCACTGTACTCAATGCATTGATTTATGAAGGCCAACTTGCCAAAAGCTTTGTTAATCTTACCCACACTGCATCAGAATATGTGGATCCCCGATCGGCCTCTACAGCCACATGAGGATCAACCAACAGACAACCCCTGGGGTGTAGGGGGCTCTGGATGGAGGTAGTACTGTACCTTTGATATCTGGCAGCCACACTCTACCTCATAGGATGGACGGGTCTCATTGCTGCTCATCCATCTCCTAAATCTCTCATGTCTGCCTCCTAGTGGCACACCCTGGTACACCACTCCAGCTGGCAAGCTACGTAACGTGAGGAGGTGGCGTCAGCATTATATCACTGGGCAAAGGACCTTGTTGACAAAGTCACCAGCAAGGGCGAATGAGTTCCCTAAAGAACTACAACGGCCACATAATCGAGACTAGGATGAGCCACCGAGCTGTAGCATGCCCTAGAGAGGGATGGGCGTTGCCAGGCCTCACCAGCCCAAGACACATGAAAGCGTCCCCACAACCCATAAAAAGGGGTTATGGGATTCAAGCTGAACCGAGGAAAACATTATATTTGACTTGAGTGATCACACAAAGAGCTCCTAGCAGTGGCTAGGTGTCATGAAACAGGAGCTGCAGTGATCAGGTCTACCAACAGGTGTTGGTAAATATAATCTATATATACATTTAGCAAGCAAAATTAGCAATAATACTCTAGAGGAAGAAATCATTAAGTGTATTTATATAGTTTGTTCTTAGCCAAAAAAAAACGAGGAACCAATTAAAGAGTAGACCATTAGAGAGTAGGACTTGCTTGTTGAGAAGGGATTAATTAACAGTCTTGTTATGTGGGGTTCCCTGTGGAAGAGAAACCATAACATGATAAGGTTCCACCACATAATGGAAAACACAACAACCTGATTCCAAAACTAATTTAAATAAAGGAAACTATGACGATATGAGGTGCCAGTTGGCTGCGAAGGACTTGGGAATGATACTGAAAAGGGTTGATAGTGGAACACAGAACATCATACATCACAGTACAGGCCCTTCAGCCCAGATGTTGTTGTGACATTGTAACCTATTCTAAGATCAATCTAATCTTTCCCTCCTGTATAATGTAAGGACAAGCATTCAAGAATCAGATGGATGAATTGCAACTTCTCAAGGTCAAAGTTCAAAGAAAATGTACCAACAAAGTGCATATATGTTGCTTCAGGGGTCACCAACCATTTTTGCACCGCAGACCAGTTTAATATTGACAATATTCTTGCGGACATGCCGGCAGGGGGGTGGGTGTTAATCACGACCGGAATACAGGTGATAAGTCAATTATAAATGGCTAATACACTCAATTTCATTCCAAAAAAGATTTATCTAATGAATTTAATATTAAACACACTGCACATATTTTCCTCACATGAATAAGTCAATAGCATCATAACTTTTTAAGTAACGTTTGGATATTAAACACACAGTGCATATTTTCCTCGTATGAACATATAAAATCATTGCAACACACCAGTGAGAGGACAAGGTAAGGGCCGGAGGTCCCCGTGCTGGGGCCGCGGTGGTCGCAGTCTGGAGAGAGCGCCCAACCGAGTGAGGAGTGCAACAGGGCACGTGCCCACCCCCTTTGTAGGTAGGTAGGATCTATTGGCCGACAAAAGCTTGGCTCGAGGGATGACTTTCAGTAGATTGCAGCGAGGTAGCTGCTCTGCTACTTCCAAACCCTGAGCCCGAATTAGGTCGTCTGCAAATATTTTAGCACTGGGTTCTCCACGAACATTCGGTGTGCTAAACAGGTTTAGAGGCGGCGCCCATCTGTCTGCACTCCAGGCCAGCAGCAACGGCACTTCCCGCCAGCCGGTTACCCGAGGCCAACTAGTGATCCCTGGCTCAAGGATATCACTGCGTTTAGGCGACTGATGACCTCACATGCGTTCAAGTTCAACAGTGGGTGTGACAGGGAATGAGGAAAGGTGCATATCATTTCATTTCAACAAATCATATCGTTTCCTTGCACCCCAGTGGTTGGGGACCACTGCGTTACCTTACCTAACATGCTACCTTAAGATTTACTTTCTAGCAAGGGAAAAAGGGGATACAATAGAATTTACAAAAAAAAACTATGTATATGTATATAT
Organism: Hemitrygon akajei; assembly: GCF_048418815.1. Classification (NCBI taxonomy): domain Eukaryota; kingdom Metazoa; phylum Chordata; class Chondrichthyes; order Myliobatiformes; family Dasyatidae; genus Hemitrygon; species Hemitrygon akajei. Next base: position 4,339,683 of record NC_133150.1, on the reverse strand, counting down.
ACATAAACAAACAGACTGACAACTAGCCAAGGTGCAAAAGAAGACTAACTATACGAATAAAATAAATAATACTGAGAACATAAATTGTAAACAGTCCTTAAAGCGAATCTGTAGGGTGTAGAATCAGTTCAGAGTACTGATGATTGAAATTATCCATGGCAGTTGAGGAGCCTGATAGTTGTGGGATAATAATTGTTCCTAAACCTCGTGGCGTAAGACCAGAGGCTTCTGTACCTCCTTCCCGATGTTAGCAATGAGAAGAGAGCGTGGACTGGATAGTGGGGTGGGGGTTCTTGATGATAGATATTGCTTTCATGTGGCATCATTCCTCGTAAATGTAAATAAAATAGGTGTCTTAACTATAACTTACAAAAGAAATTAGGGAAAGTATTAGATCCAGGGATTTATATGTTTTGTTATGTATTTATTTATTTATTTATTTAGAAATCCAGCACAGAACAGCCCCTTCTAGCCCAAATGGCTACTGACATAAAGAGACATAATTTTAAAATGATTAGAGGAAAATATAGGGGATGTCAGAGTTCTTTACACAGAGAGCTGTGGGTGACTGGAGAGCACTGCCAGAGGTGGTGATAGTGGCAGATACATTAGGGACATTTATGAGACTGTTGGGTGACAGAAAAATGGAAGCTGTGTGAAAGGAAAGGGTTAGATTGATCTTAGAGCTGGTTCAAAGGTCGGCACAACATTGTAGGCCAAAGGTCCAGTTCTGTGCTGTACCATTCTATGTTCTAATTTAACAAACCTGAGAACTAGCAGCCATTAAGAACTTGGAAATTGCAGGCTAAATGATAGATTAAGAAATAGAAAATTTCAGCAGGCAGCAATCAAGCAAGAGGTTGTATATTAGTGACGCAGCGCAAAGTTTAAAAAGAGCGCAGAGGTGTTGGGACGTTTTAGCGGGCTGCAATCATGACGATCTCTTAGGTACTCTGCAGGGGCCAATAAAAAGATGCAAGGTGTAAGTGGAGAGGCCATTGTGGGAGTGGCCATTGTGTGAGTGCATAATGTTAAAGTGGTCGGACTTTGGTTTAATGGGTTTGGGTAAGAACAGGCTTGACAAGTGCAGGCAGAGGTTCTAAGTAAGTTTGCATTAAGTTTTTTTCTTTTAGTACATGTGCTGAGAATGAGACACAGTTAGTGGAATGCTCCTTGGGTGAGATGTGGAAACTTAGGGAGACGGCCATTCTCCCTGATAACTACATCTCCATGAAGTGCATCAAGCTGCAGCTCCTTAGAGACCATGTTAAGGAAGAGGAGCTGCAACTGAACAGCCTCACACCCATACAGGAAAATGAGGAGGTGATAGATAGGAGCTATACGGATAGACAGTAGGTGCAGGAGTAGGCCATTTGGCCCTTCTAGCCAGCACTGCCATTCACTGTGATCATGGCTGATCATACACAATCAGTACCCCGTTCCTGCCCTCTCCCCATATCCCTTGACCCCGCTATCTATGAGCTCTATCTAACTCTCTCTTGAATGCATCCAGAGACTTGGCATCCACTGCCTTCTGGGGCAGAGCATTCCACATATCCACCACTCTCTGGGTGAAACAGTTTTTCCACATCTCTGTTCTAAATGGCCTACCCCTTATTCTTAAACTGTGGCCTCTAGTTCTGGACTCACCCATCAGCGGGAACATGCTTCCTGCCTCCAGTGTGTCCAATCCCTTAATAATCTTATATGTTTCAATCAGATCCCCTCTCATCCTTCTAAATTCCAGTGTATTCAAGCCCAGTCGCTCCAATCTTTCAACATATGACAGTCCCGCCATTCCCGGAATTAACCTTGTGAACCTACGCTGCACTCCCTCAATAGTAAGAATGTCCTTCTTCAAGTTTGGAGACCAAAACTGCACACAATACTCCAGGTGGGGTCTCACCAGGGCCCTGTACAGCTGCAGAAGGACCTCTTTACTCCTATACTCAATTCCTCTTGTTATAAAAGCCAGCATGCCATTAGCTTTCTTCACTGCCTGCTGTACCTGCATGCTTGCTTTCATTGACTGATGTACAAGAACACCTTGATAGGAGCTATAAGTTGCAGGAGGCAGCCCCAGGTGGCTGTCAGGAGAGGGAATGGGAATAAGCAGCCAATGCAAAGTACCCTTGTAGATATTACCCTCAGTAATGAGTATACCATTTTGGATAGTGTTGGGGGGACAACCTATCAGGGAGTAGTCACTTGATCTCTGGCACTGAATTTGTCTCTGTGGCTCAGAAGGGAAGTGGGAGAAGAGGAGTGGAGTTGAGATAGATGATTCCATAAAAAGATCTGGTAATGACCCAGACATGATTAAGGAGCTTTAGGTAAAGGAACCGTCAGGAGGTAGTGATCATAATATGATAGAATTCACCCAGCAATTTGAGAAGGAGAAACTAAAATCAGATGTATCAGTATTAGAGTTGAATGGGGGGATTTACAGAGGTATGAGAGAGGCCCTGACCAAAGTGATGGAAGGAGCACTGGCAGAGATGACAGCAGAACAGCAATAGCTGGAGTTTCTGAGAGCAGTTCAGTAGGCACAGGAAGGATACATCCCAAAGACTAAGACGTATATTAAAGGGAGGATGAGGCAAGTGTGGCTGACAAGGGAAGGCAAAGACAGCATAAAGCAAACGAGAGGACCTATCATATAGCAGAAATTAGTGGGAAGGTAGAGAATTGGAAGCTTACAAAAATTCACAGAAAACAACAAAAAAAGCCTTAAAGAGAGAAAAAAATATGAAGGCAAGCTAGCCCATGATGTAAAAGATACAAAAATTTACAGATATATAAAGATTATATATAAAGATATATAAAGACCACTACAGCGCATCTTCAACATGAGCCTGGAGCAGAGAAGAGTACCCAGACAGTGGAAGACATCCTGTATTGTCCCGGTACCGAAGAAACCACAACCAAAGGAGTTGAATGACTTCAGACCTGTTGCCTTGACGTCGCACGTGATGAAGACCATGGAGCGGCTGATAATACAGAATTTGAGGCCACAAACCAGGCACGCCCAGGATCCTCTTCAGTTTGCATATAAGGAGAAGGTGGGAGTGGAGGATGCTATCACGTATTTGCTGCACAAATCACTCTCTCACCTAGAGGGGGTCAGTTGTGCTGTGAGGATTACATTCCTTGACTTCTCTAGTGCCTTTAACACCATCCAGCCCAAGATCTTAAGGCACAAACTAACGGAGATGGGAGTAGACTCTCACATGGTGGATTGGATAGTGGACTACTTGACAGATAGACCTCAGTATGTGCGGTTGGGAGACTGTAGGTCTGACACGGTGGTCAGCAGCACAGGGGCGCCGCAGGGAACCGTACTCTCTCCGGTCCTGTTCACCCTGTACACATCAGACTTCCAATATAACTCAGAGTCCTGCCATGTGCAGAAGTTCGCTGATGACACGGCCATAGTGGGGTGTGTCAGGAATGGACAGGAGGAGGAGTATAGGAAACTGATACAGGACTTTGTGATATGGTGCAACTCAAACTACCTGCGTCTCAATATCACCAAGACCAAGGAGATGGTGGTGGACATTAGGAGATCTAGGCCTCATATGGAGCCAGTGATCATTAATGGAGAATGTGTGGAGCAGGTTAAGACCTACAAGTATCTGGGAGTACAGTTAGATGAGAAGCTTGACTGGACTGCCAACACAGATGCCTTGTGCAGGAAGGCACAGAGTCGAATGTACTTCCTAAGAAGGTTGGCGTCATTCAATGTCTGTAGTGAGATGCTGAAGATGTTCTATAGGTCAGTTGTGGAGAGCGCCCTCTTCTTTGTGGTGGCGTGTTGGGGAGGAAGCATTAAGAAGAGGGACGCCTCACGTCTTAATAAGCTGGTAAGGAAGGCGGGCTCTGTCGTGGGCAAAGTACTGGAGAGTTTAACATCGGTAGCTGAGCGAAGGGCGCTGAGTAGGCTACGGTCAATTATGGATAACTCTGAACATCCTCTACATAGCACCATCCAGAGACAGAGAAGCAGTTTCAGTGACAGGTTACTATCGATGCAATGCTCCTCAGACAGGATGAAGAGGTCAATACTCCCCAATGCCATTAGGCTTTACAATTCTACCGCCAGGACTTAAGAACTTTTTAAAAGCTATTATTAATGCTTTTTGAGATGGTGATTTAGATGCATATCATATTTTTTTACTGAGTTAAGTATTGTATGTAATTAGTTTTGCTACAACAAGTGTATGGGACATTGGAAAAAAAGTTGAATTTCCCCATGGGGATGAATAAAGTATCTATCTATCTATCTATCTATCTATGTAAAAGACAGATGAGAGTGGATATTGGACTACTGAAAAATGACTCTGCAGAGGTAGTAATGGGAGACAAAGAAATGGCAGACAAAGCTAATAACTATTTTGCATCAGTTTTCATTGTGGAAGACATTAATAGAATGCTAGAGATGCAAAAGTCTGCATGTCATTGCAATTACTAAAGAGAAGGTGCTGGGGAAGCTGAAAGATCTGAAGGTAGATAAGTCACCTGGACTACACCTCAGGGCTCTGAAAGAGGAAGCTAAAGAGATTGTAGCGGTATTAATAAGGATCTTTCAAGAATCACTAGATTCTGGAATGGTTCCAGAGGACTGGAAAATTACAAATGTCACCCCAGTCTTTAAGAACGGAAGGGAGGCAGAGGAAAGGAAATTATAGGCCAGTTAGCCTGACTTCAGTGGTTGGGAAGATGTTGGAGTCTATTATTAAAGATGAGGTCTCAATGTACTTGGAGACACATGATAAAATAGGCCAAAGTCAGCCTGATTTTCTAAAGGAGAAATCTTGCCTGACAGATCTGTTGGAATTCTTTGAGGAAATAACAGGCAGGATAGACAAAGGAAAGTCAGTGGATGTTGTTTATTTGAATTTCAGAAGGACCTTGACAAGGTGCCACACATGAGGCTGCTTAACAAAATAACAGCCTATGGTAGTCCTAGAATGGACAGAAGATGGGTTGATTGTCAGGATGCCAAGAATGGGAATAGCGAGGGCCTTTTCTGGCTAGTGGTATACTGCAGGGATAGGTGTTGGGACCATTTCTTTTCACTTTATATGTTAATGATTTGGATAAAGGTATTGGTGACTTTGTGGCTAAGTTTGCAGATGATGCGACAGGGAGGGGCTTGCCATGTTGAGAAAGCAGGGTGTCACAGAAGGACATAGACAGATTGGGAGACAGGCTAAGAAGTAGCAGATGGTCATGCACTTTGATAGAAGGAAAAAAGGCAGGAACTATTTTCTAAATGGGGAGAAAATTCAAAAGTCAGAGGTACAAAGGGACTTGGAAATCCTTATGCAGCATTCCATAAAGGTTAACATGCAGGTTGAGTCTATGGTAAAAAGGACAAATGCAACATTAGCATTCATTTCAAGAAGACTAGAATACAAAAACAAGGATGTAATACTAAAGCTTTATAAGGCATCGGTCAGACTGCACTTCAAGCGTTGTGAGCAGTTTTGGGCCCCGTATCTAAGAAAAGACGTACTGGCTTTGGAGTGAGTCCAAAAGAGGTTCACAGGAATAATCCCAGGAAGGAAAGGGTTAACATATGAGGAGATGGCTCTGCTGGAGTTTAGAAGAACAAGGGTGGGGGGATCTCATTAAAATCTACTGAATATTGAACAACCTAGATAGAACAGATAAGGAAAGAATGTTTCCTATAGTGGGGAGTCCAGGACCAGAGGGCACAGCCTCAGAATAAAGGGATGTCCATTCAGAACAAAGATGGAAAAATTTTCCTTTAGCCAGAGAGTTGTGAATCTGTGGAATTCATTGCCACAGACAGCTGTGCAGTTCAAATGATTGGGTACATTTAAGGCAGGGGCCAATATGTTCTTGATTAGTGAGGGCATCAAAGATTACAAGGAGAAGGCAGAGGGATGAGGTTGAGCAGGATAGTAAATCAGCCATGGTGCAATTGTAGAGCAGACTCGATGGGCCAAGTGGTTAAATCTGCTCCTATTGTGGTCTTACTAAAATAGAGTGTGAGGCTATACTTGTCGATAACATATAGATTGGCTGTAAAAGCTTCTGTTGAAGAGTGAAATAAATTAAGTTCATTTAGAAAGACATAGAACAGAGACAGTAGAGCACAGTACAGACTCTTTGGCTGACAATGTTGTGCTGACCTTTTAACCTACTCCAATCAATTTCACCTTTCCCTCCCTCTTAGCCCTTTATTTTTCTATCATCCATGTATCTATCTTAGAATTTCTTAAATGTCACGAATGAATCTGCCTCTACCACCACCTCTGGCAGTGCGTTCCACACGCCCTCTACTCTGTGTAGAAAAATCCTACTCTACCTCTAGTGTTCCCCCCCCCCCCCCATACTTTCCTCCAATCACCTTAACAATTTGCCCTTTCATATTAGCCATGTCCACCCTGGGAGAAAAGTCTCTGGCTATGTTCTATTTTAGGCATATGGATGATAGAAATTTAGATGGTTAGGTAGGAGGAAGGATTAGATTGATCTTGGAGTAGGTTAAAAGTAGACACGATCATGGGCCAAAGTGTCTATTGTCTGCTGTAATGTTCTATATTTTATGTTCTATATTTATCCACTCAATCTGTGTCTCTCATCATCTTGAACACTTTGATCAATTCACTCCGTAATCTCCTTCACCCCAACGAGAGAAACTCTAGCTACTCAACCTATCCTCAGAAGACATGCTCTCTCATCCAGACAACATCCTTGAAAATCTCCTCTGCGTCTTCACTGGCGATGGATTCAGAAAACAAGCTCACAAATCAAAGTTTAAAATAAATTTATTATCAAAGTACACATATATCACCATATACAACCCTGAATTTCATTTTCTTGTGGGCATAGTAAATAGATCCATAATAGAAAATAACCATAATAGTATCACTGAAGGACTGCACTAACCTTGGTGTTCAACCAACCAGTGTGCAAAAGACAATGAACTGTGCAAATACAAAAAGAAAGAAATAACATTAATTATAAATAAGTAAGCAATGAATATCCAGAAATTGAAATGAAGAATCATAGAAACATAGAAAACCTTCAGCACAATACAGGCCCTTCAGCCCACAAAACTGTGCTGAACATGTACTTACTTTAGAAATTACCTAGAGTTACCCATAGTCCTCTATTTTTCTGAGCTCCATGTACCTGTCCAGGAGTCTCTTAAAAGTCCCTATCATATCCACCACCACCACCATCACTGGCAGCCCATTCCATGCACTCACCACTCTCTGCATAAAGAACTTACCCCTGACATCTCCTCTGTACCTACTTCCAAGCACCTTAAAACTGTGCCCTCTCACATTAACTATTTCGGCCCTGGGAAAAAGCCTCTGACTATTCAAACGATCAATGTCTCTCATCATCATATACACCTCTATCATGTCACCTTTCATCCTACGTCGCTCCAAGGAGAAAAGGCTGAGTTCACTCAACCTACTCTCAACAGGCATGGTTGCCAATCCAGATAAGATCCTTGTAAATCTCCTCTGCACCCTTTCTATGTTTTCCACATCCTCCTATAGTGAGGAGACCAGAACTGAGCACAGTACTCCAAGTGGGGTCTGAATAGGGTTCTACTTAGCTGCAATGTTACCTCTCAGCTCTTAAACTCAATCTCACGATTGATGAAGGCCAATGCACTGTACGCCTTCTTAATCACAGAGTCAAACTGCATAGCAGCTTTGAGCGTCCTATGGACTCAGACCCCAAGATCCCTCTAATCCTCCACACTGCCAAGAGTCTTACCATTAATACTATATTCTGCTATCATATCTGACCTACCAAAATGAACCACCTCACACTTATCTGGGTTGAACTCCATCTGCCACTTCTCAGCCCAGTTTTGCATCCTATCAATGTCCCGCTGTAACCTCTGACAGCTCTCCACACTATCCACAAGACCCCCAACCTTTGTGTCATCAGCAAATTTACTAACCCATCCCTCCACTTCCTCATTCATTTATAAAAATCATGAAGAGTAAGGATCCCAGAACAGATCCCTGAGGCACTCCACTGGTGACCAACCTCCATGCAGAATATGACCCGTCTACAACCACTCTTTGCCTTCTGTGGGCAAGCCAGTTCTGGATCCACAAAGCAATGTCCCCTTTGATCCCATGCCTCCTTACTTTCTCAATAAGCCTTGTATGGGGCACCTCATCAAATGCTTTGCTGAAATCCATATACACTACATCGATTACTCTATCTTCATCAATGTGTTTAGTCACATCCTCAAAAAATTCAATCAGGCTTGTAAGACATGACCTGCCTTTGACAAGGCCATGCTGACTATTCCTAATCATGTTATGCCTCTCCAAATGTTCATAAATCCTGCCTCTCAGGATCTTCTCCATCAACTTGCCAACCACTGAAGTAAGACTTACTGGTCTATAATTTCCTGGCCTATCTTTACTCCCTTTCTTGAATAATTGAACAACATCTGCAACCCTCCAATCCTCCAGAACCTCTCCTGACCCAAAGATGCAAAGATCATCGCCAGAGCCTCAGCAATCTCCTCCCTCACCTCCCACAGTAGCCTGGGGTGCGTCTCGTCCAGTCCTGGTGACTTATCCAACTTGATGCTTTCCAAAAGCTCCAGCACATCCTCTTTCTTAATGTCTCTTTGCTCAAGCTTTTCAGTCTGCTGTAAGTCATCCCTACAGTCGCCAAGATCCTTTTCTGTAGTGAATACTGAAGCGAAGTATTCATTAAGTACCTCTGCTATCTCCTCCGGTTCCATACAGACTTTTCCACTGTCACACTTGATTGGTCCTATTCTCTCACATCTTATCCTCTTGCTCTTCACATACTTGTAGAATGCCTTAGGATTTTCCTTAATCCTGTCCACCAAGCCTTTCTCATGGCCCCTTCTGGCTCTTCTCATTTCATTCTTAAGCTCCTTCGTGCTGGCCTTATTATCTTCTAGATCCTTATCATTACCTAGTTTTCTGAACCTTTCGTAAGCTCTTCTTTTCTTCTTGACTTCTTGAAAATGAGTCCATAAGTTGTGGGAAAATTTCAGTGATTGGGCAAGTGATGTTGACTGAACCTATCCCCTTTGGTTCAGATGTTTGAGGGGTAATAACTCTTCCTGAACCTGGTGGTGTGAGTCCTGAGGGTCCTGTACCTTCTTCCTGATGGCAACAGCGAGAAGAGAGCATTTCTTGGGTGGTGGGGGTTCCTGATCATGGACTCCGCTTTCCTGCGACAACATCCTGTTTAGATGTGCTCAATGGTGGGGTGAGCTGGGCCATAATACTACTTTTTGCAGGATTTTCCACCCGAGTCATTGGTGTTTCCATACCAGGCTGTCATACAACCAGTTGATAGAGGTTATGCCGAATCTTTGCAAACTCCTAAGGAATCTCTTTGTTGTCTTAATCTCTGGAGATTTCAATAGACAATAGACAATAGACAATAAGTGCAGAAGTAGACCATTCGGCCCTTCGAGCCTGCACCACCATTTTGAGATCATGGCTGATCATCTACTATCAATACCCAGTTCCTGCCTTGTCCCCATATCCCTTGATACGTATCCGTATCCTTTATCCGTATCCATAAGATACCTATCGAGCTCTTTCTTGAAAGCCTCACACCTCTGCCTATATGCAGGTAGGAAAGGACAGCAAAGTGATCATATTTCCTAAAATGTTGTATGGTCATGAAACAGTGTGCATTTCTTTTCTTAGTATAACAGTTGTCTAGTGTGTTGGGACCATTGGTGCTATAGGGTATATGTTGAGGATAATTGGGCAGGAATTTCTTCAAACAAACTTGGTTGAAGTTCCCGGCTATGAACTGAAATGCTTCAGAGTGGATGTCTGGAGATGTACTTTGGTTCTCTCTTTACCAAGAACCACATTAATAACTTTACTGAAACTTTGGGGAACATGGGATTTAATGAGAGAGAGAAACTGAACAAAATCAGTATTATGAAGGAAATGGTATCTGGAAAATTGACAGGAGTTAAGGCAGATAAATTCCCTATGCTGAATATTCTACAACCCAGAGCGAGTAAGGAAATAATTCTAGAAATAATTGATGCATCGCTGGTAATTTTCCAGGGCACTATTGACTCAGGGACATCTCCAATGGACTGGAGGGTACACTATTTCAAGAAAGGCTGAAGAGAGAAAACCATTATAGACCAGTTAGCCTGGCAACAGAAATGGGGAAATTGCCAGAGTCCATTACTAGTGATGTAATGGCAGAACATTTCGAGAGCAGAGAAATCTATGGGGAGTTATGAAGGAGAAATCAAACATTTCTGAGGATGTAATGAGCTGAATAGATGAGCAAGGACTGTTGGATATATTTGGACTTTCAGGAAGCCCCATAAGACTGTTATGCAAAGTTTTAAGTAGATGGGCATAGAGGCGTATTGACCTGAATGGACTCTGTAGCCACAGATAGAATACCAAATACAAGAGTAAACTAGTCTTCTCCCGAGCAGCAGCAAGAAGTGACCACAGAGATCACAGCTCAGACACAAGCTCTCCAGATGAGAGAATTAAATGCGATACACTCAGTGGCCACTTTATTAGGTGTCGGCTGTACCTAATAAAGTGGCCACTGAGTGTATGTTCATGGACTTCTGCTGTTGTAGTCTATACACTTTACAGTTTAATATATTATGCATTTAGAGATGCTCTTCTGAACACCACTGTTGTAACACATGGCTATTTGAGTTACTGCCACCTTCCTGACAGCTTGAACCAGTCTGGCCATTCTCCTCTGACCTCTCTCACTAATAAGGCTCACCCTCAGAACTGCCACCATATACTGGATTTTTTTTCTGTTTTTCACACCATTCTCAGTAAACTCTTGAGACTGTTATGTGTGAAAATCCCAGATCAGCAGATGCTGAGATACTCAAACCACCCTATCTGGCACCAACAATCAACAACTATCGAAGTCACTTAGATCACATTTCTTCCCCATTCTAACATTTGGTCTGAACAACAACTGAACCACATCTGCATGCTTTTGGGCATTGAGTTAGTGTGACATGATTGACTGATTAGATATTTGCATTAATAAATATGTGTACGGGGTAGCCAATAAAGTATACACATAGGCCTGCAAACAGCACAGAACTGTGGGTTGTCAGGAGGATTTTGGAAAACTCGGTCTGATTTGAACCAGTTAAGTATGTGGCAGATGCAGTTTAACAAGGTTAAATGTGAAGTTATTCGGTGGCAGTAACAAGAAATCAGATTATTATCTGACTGGTGCCAAAACTTTTCAAAGTTCAATGTAAGTTTATATATTTGTCACAACGTACTTCCTGGGGATTCATTTTCTTGCAGGCATTCCCAATACAACAAAGATGTACAATAATATCACACAAACTACACACAAAGACTAACAAACTCTGCAAATACAAAAAGAAACAAGTAATGATAATAAATAAAAACATAATACTGAGAACATGAGTTGTAGAGTCATTGAAAGTGAGTTTATAGTTTGTGTTCAGTCACCAGTGTTGTGGTGAGTCAAGTTATCCACACTGGTTCAGGAGCCTGATGGCTCAGCAGTAATAATTGTTCCTGAACCTGGTGGTGTGGGATCTAAGGCTCCTGTACCTCCTTCCTGATTGCAGCAGTGAGCATAGACCATGGCCTGGATAGTGGGGGAGGTCCGTGATGTTGGATTTGCTTTCCTGCGACACCACTCTTTGTAGATGCGCTTACTTTCAAGGACTCATTAATTCTTTTGTGTTTCTCTGTATTTACCATGAATGCCCGCAAGAAAATGAATCTCAGGGTTGTATATGGTGACGTATGCGTACTTTGATAATAAATTTACTTTGCTCTCTTCTCACTGCTACTGTAAGAGAAGAGGTACAGGAGCCTGAAGACACGCACTCAACATTTTAGGAACAGCTTTTTCCCCTCTACCAGCAGATTTCTGCACCAACAATGAACCAACACATTAACACTACCTCACTATTTTTGCTCTTTTTGCATCACTTAAATTGATTTTTATATATCATTTTTATTGTAATCTATAACAATTTTATGTATTGCATTATACTGATGCCACGAAGTAACAAATTTCACGACATATACCAGTGATATTGAAACCTGATTCTGATTCTGATTCATCAGATCCATGGAGATCACCTATCAATATCAGTGTTAAATATACACAATGACTTGGCCTTCACAGTTGTCTGTGGCAATGAATTCCATAGGTTCAGCACCCTCTGGCTGAAGAAGTTCCTCCTCAACTCTGTTCTGAAGGGATGTACCTCTATTCTGAGGCTGTACCCTCTGGTCCTAGACTCCCCACTATAGGAAACATCCTCTCTGCATCCACTCTATCTGTGTCCTCTGGGCCAAGATTCCCCACTATAGAAAACATCCTCTCTGCATCCACTCTATCTGTGCCTTTCACCATTCAAGCAACACGCACAAAATGTTGGAGGAACTCAGCAGGTCAGGCTGGAAAAAAGTACAGTCGATGTTTTGGGCCTAAAGCCTTCAGCAGGGCTCCTTTCACTAGTTGATAGGTTTCAATGAGATTTTCTTCTCATTCTTCTAAACTCCAGCACGTGCAGGCCCAGAGACACCAAATGCTCCTTGTACATTAACCCTTTAATTCTCGGAACTGTCTCCAATGCTCTAATTCAGATTCAGAGTCAGGTTTATTTATCACACGTACACTGAAGCATACAGTGAAATCCTTTGTTCGAGTTCACAACCAACATAACCTAGCTGTGCTGGGGGAGGCCCACAAGCATCGCCATGCATTCTGCACCTAGATAGTACACCATCAGAACAACACAAACAATAACACACCAACACCAACAAAAAAAACAACAAAACCCTTTCCTTCCTCCCACCCACGCACACAACCAGACAGGCCCCCAACCCCAGGACAGGCTGCTTCCAGGCCTCCAACCACTGGTGGACTTGAAAACTCACAGACATTGGGCCTCCAGCTTCTGGACACACCAACTCAGGGGCTTCGAACATCACCCTTGACTTCCGGACTTGTCAACTTTGGTCTTTTACCTTCAGTATCAACCCCAGAACTAACCAATCATGGGACTTTGAAATCTTGGTCTCGAGCTCTGGCCTCTGACTCCATGACTCACTGGCTAGGGGTAGGGTTGGTGGTGTAACCAATCCTTGTGCCCCCTGCATGCAGGTATCTCAGATCCCAAGACTATCCGACCTGGAGAGACTCAGTGACTTAAGGCGGGTGAAGTTTCAGGAGCATTCATCCACATGGCCCACTCATCTGACATTCACTGGCTTTCCACCATGCAGCTTGCCAGCCTAGACTCCGGCACCGGGTCCTGTCTCTGATTCTTCATTTACTGCCCCTGACATCTAACTCCTTTCATCCCTGCACTGCGACCCCCAAAACCATCCACACAAACCGAAGAAATAACTAAGTCCAACTTTAAACAGCTCAGTGTTATCATTTCAGAGGATCTGTCTGGGTCCAGCTTGTATGTGTCGCTACGAAGAAAGATGTCAGCACCTCTACTTTTTAAGAAGTTTGCAAAGATTCAGCATGTCACCTAAAACTTTGACAAACTTCTGTAGATGTGTGGTGGAGAGTATTTTGACTGTTTGCATCACAGCCTGGTATGGAAACACCAATGTCCTTGAATAGAAAACCCTACAAAACGTAATGGATACAGGTCAATCCATCACATTAAAGCCGTCCCCACCACTGACCGCATCTACATGAAGCAACAGGAAAGCAACATCTATCATCAGGGACCCCCATCATTCATGCCATGCTCCCTTCTTGCTGCAGCCATCAGGAAGGAGGTACAGGAGCCTCAGGACCCCCACCACCTGCTTCAGAAATGGATATTACCCCTCAACCATCAGGTTCTTGAACCAGAGCGAATAACTTCACTCAACTTCATTAACCCCAGAAATGGATGGTTCCCACAGCCTATGGAATCACGTCAGGGTCTTTTCACTTCAATTTCTCAATATTTATTGTTTATTTATTTTACATATTTTTGTTTCTATTTACTGTAAATGCCCACAAGAAAATGAATCTCAGGGCTGTATATGATGACATATATGTACTTTAATAATAAATATTCTTTGAACTTTGAACTTTGGAGTCTGAACCATCACCACTTAGCGCCATCTTGACTGGAAGCTGTGGTCCTAGACAGATCACAGTGATTGTATAAAACAGTGGGGCAGTGTGAGGGGTCATGACTTTCTCCTGTTCCTATTTTCTTCTGCTCTTGAAATGGACCAAATATTGGAACTGAGGGCAGGCCAGAGAGCTACTGGCACTGATGGGCTGAATGGTTTCATTTTGTGCTGTCGGTACAAGAGATTCTGCGGATGCTGGAGATCCAGAGCAACACACACACAGAATGCTCGAGGAACCTAGCAGCTCAGGCAGTGTCTATGGAGGACAATAAATAGTTGAAGTTTTGGGCTGGGACTCTTCTTCAGGACTGCAAAGGAAGGGGCTAGAAGCCAGAATAAGAAGGTGGGAAGAGTGGAAGGAGTACAAACTGGCTGGTGGTAGGTGAGACCAGGTGAATGTGAAGGTGGGGGGTGGAGGAGGGGGCAATGAAGTGGGAAGTTGGGTGATGATAGGTGTAAGAGGTGGAATCTGATAGGAGAGGAGAGTGGACCATGGGATCAAAGGAAACAGCAGGTTGTGATGAGCAGGTGAGGAGAAGAGAAGGGTTAAGAGGGGAGCCAGAATGGGAGACGGAAAAAGGGAGAAGGTAGGAGGGGGTAGAACTTACCATAAGTTAGAGAAGTCAATGTTCATACTGTCAAGTTGGAGACTACCCAGATGGACTACGAGGTGCTGCTTCTCAAATCTGAGTGGCCTCATTGTTTCAGTAGAGGAGGCCATGGACTGACTTGTCAGCATGGGAATGGGAGGTGGAATTAAAATATGTGGCCACCAGGAAACGCTGCCTGTTGTGGCAGAGAGAGTACTGATATAATCTACTGATTCAGCAGCAGACTTACAACATTTATCTTCCAGCTTACAGAGGAAGTTATCCACATCCACAATAAAGAAGGAAGTCATCCCCCAGGAAGCACTGAGCAGGACATTGATGCTGCTATACACATAGTGGCCACTTTATTAGGTACACCTTCTTGTTAATGTAAATATCTAATCAGTCAACCAAAGGGCAGCATCTCAAAACGAAAAAGCATGAGAATAGGTTCAGTTGTTCAGACCACACATCAAAATGGGGAAGAAATGTGATCTAAGTGACTTTGTCTGTCAAACGACTGTTGGTGCCAGTCAGGGTGGTTTGAGAAACTGCTGATCTAGGATTTTCACATACAACAGAGTCTGGAGTTTATAGAGAACAGTGCAGAAAACAAGAATCACCCAGTGAGGTGACAGTTCAGTGGGCAAAAATGAAAGATCAAAGGAGAATGGCAAGACTGGTTTAAGCTGACCTTTAGATAACAGTAACGCAAGTAACCACACATAACAACTGTGATGTGCAGCAGAGCATCTCTGAATGAACAACACTTCGAACCGTAAGGTGGATGCTATGCTTGTGGTCTTCTACCACTGTAGCCCATCCTACTCTACCTAATAAGGTGGACACTGCGTGTATGTCTCTGACATTCCCACACCAAAAGTGCCAAAGTGGTGCAGTTAGATGGACTGATGCCCCATAGCACCAGTGACCTCGGTTCAGTCCGTACCCTGGGTGCTGTCCGTGTGTGACCGTGTGCATTCTCTCTGGCCACCCCCACGCCCGGAAAGACAATGAAAGATTACCTGGCCACCCGTAAATCATCCCTAGGATAGGTTACGGAATCTGGAGTGCCGATGGGAATGTGCAGGGAGAATAAAAAATTGGATTTGTGTAAAATATAAACAGTTTTTGGAAGTTCGGTGAAACACACACAAAATGCTGAGGAACTCAGCAGGTCAGGGAGCATCTAGGGAGGGGAATAAAGAGTCAATGTCTTGGGCTGAGATCCTTCATCAAGCCTCTGTAAAATAAGAGGAGTCAGTGGAGTCTCAATGGGCTGAAGGGCCTATTCTGCCCTGTACATCCCTAGAGCTATGACTGAAAGTGGGTCAATGGAGCTGACACTGAGAGTTTTCAGTTTACTTATTTTGCTGTTATTAGTTAAGTACATCACCCCTACTGGGGCATCAGCCGCCGACCTCAGTTCGCCAGGTATTCATCCATCGGTTGTATTATATCCTGCTGCTCTGTTTTGTTTTCTATTGGCTCTATTGCAATGTTTTAAGTTTAATGTTCTGCATTTATCCAGTCCGAAGTTCATGTTTATACCTTTTGAAAGTAATTCTATTCTTTGGATTAGTTGCTTTAGTTTACTGATGAACGAGCATATAATTTTAAATCATCCATGTATAGAAGGTGCATTACAGTAGAGCTCATTTCATTGTTTCTGATTTAATACCCGATTTTTGTCCAATTCAGTAAATTTGAGAGTGGGTGAAAAGCTAGACAGAACCATAGTGGACTTAGAGAGTTGACTTGGAAATGCCTTGGTTTATTTTCATAACAGTGGTTGTACTTTGTTGGTTGGTAATCGATAGGGTGCTTATAGTACAGTAGTGCTTCATCAGATGTTGAAGGAATTTTACAAGCATTGGGTGTAGTTTCTATACATTAAGAACTTCCATTAACCATGTGTGTGGGACAGAGTCAAGTGCCTTTTGGTAGTCAATATAGCATCATGAAAGATTGATTTAGAGTTACGGAATCTATTACCAGTTGATCTTTACATGCTTTCAGCATTCTTCTTGCTCCTCTGTAAGTATATTCTGCTATCTAAGTGAGTGGTGATTGGTTGCCAGCTACGTGATGTTACAATTTTATATATCATTTGTAAACAAGTAATAGGACAATATTTTGTTGGATCTTTTCTGATTTCCCCTTTTAGTAAAAGGAGTTTTACCTTCTGTCAAAAATTCAGGCACTTATTCAGGAATTTTAAGAGAATTGTTGATGTGCATTAATAGGTACAGATGAAGGCATAAATTTTTATACCAATAATTATAAATATTATCATTGCCCATACTTTTATAGTTATGGATATCTTTATAACCTCTATCAGTATATCCATTGCATATCAGGAATTTGCATTTCTTCAATCATGTGTGTACGTGCTCTTTGTCCTCCCTAATCCAGCTTGCTTCTTGACCAGCTATTAGACCAAAAGTTCATTATCTCTGTGTTTGTAGTTAATTCTGTGCTAGGGTTGGAGTCATTTTAGTGCATCAATTTTAGTTTCTATGAACTGTATTAACCTTTTTCATGTTTCTGAACTGATAATTGTGTTCTCTTTGCCTGGCACATTTCATGTATCTATTTAGTCAAGTTTTGTACGCACCAGGCTTATGTTTTAATGTATCTATAAACTCTACTGTGCTTTGGTTAGGTTGTTCGTATCGTGTATGAACATTATATTCCCTTAGCTTTTCCCTTAACATTCTTGCTCAGGTTATCCATTTGATACTCCATTCGGTGGGCTATTTCAGCTCTTATGATGATGATGATAATTATTATTATTTCTATTTTTCTTTCTTTTTGTATTTGTACAGTTTATTTATTGCTCATACAGTGGGTTGTTTTTGTTTGACCATCCTGTTGTGTGCAGTCTTTCATTAATTCGATAGTGTGTCTTGTATTTACTGTGATTACCTGCAAGAAAACAAATCTCAGGGTTGAATGTGGTGACATATATATACTCTGATAATAAATTTACTTTGAACTTTGATCATTGAGGTGGGCACAGAACACAGATGAAAATTATACAAATATCTTGATACCTAGAGTCTGACTGCACAACAGTATTGATGTTTTTTCTTTCAGGAAAGTGTAATTAGGAAACGCCAGTTGTCAACTTACAATAGGAAATACTGTGTCCTTGCCTGTGAGCATTTTTATTTTACAAAAGCTACATTTGTTAACCTGTCTACTTTTGACATATTCAGGACAAGGAGACAAGGAGACAAGGTTCTCCAGACTCTCTGCAATCATTTGGTAAGATCACCCTGAGATAAGAGAATGGCTTGTGATGGGTGACACATGTGGCCTTAAAGGAGATATTGGTGTGCATGCAAAGGTGACAGGTTACCTGTCAGGAATTGTGCTTGTGGGGTTGTATTATGAATTGCACTGAAGGACATGAAGGAAAATCATGCTTGACTAATCTTCTGGAGTTTTTTGAGGATGTAACTATGAAAATGGACAAGGGAGAGCCAGTGGATGTAGTGTACCTGGACTTCCAGAAAGCTTTTGATACAGTCCCACATAGGAGATTAGTGGGCAAAATTAGGGCACATGGTATTGGGGGCAGAGTACTGACATGGATTGAAAATTGGCTGGCTGACAGGAAACAAAGAGTAGTGATTAACGGGTCCCTTTCTGAATGGCAGGCTGTGACCAGTGGGGTACCGCAAGGTTCGGTGCTGGGACCGCAGCTGTTTACAATATACATTAATGATTTAGATAAAGGGATTTAAAATAACATTAGAAAATTTGCTGATGACACAAAACTGGATGGTAGTGTGAAATGTCAGGAGGATGTTATGAGAATGCAGGGTGACTTGGACAGGTTGGGTGAGTGGGCAAATGTATGGCAGATGCAGTTTAATGTGGATAAATGTGAGGTTATCCATTTTGGTGGCAAGAACAGGAAGGAAGATTACTATCTCAATGGAGTCAAGTTAGGAAAAGGGGAAGTACAACGAGATCTAGGTGTTCTTGTACATCAGTCAATAAAAGCAAGCATGCAGGTACAGCAGGCAGTGAAGAAATCTAATGGTGTGCTAGCTTTTATAACAAGAGGAACTGAGTATAGGAGTAAAGAGGTCCTTCTGCAGCTGTACAGGGCACTGGTGAGACCCCACCTGGAGTATTGTGTGCAGTTTTGGTCTCCAAATTTGAGGAAGGACATTCTTGCTATTGAGGGAGTGCAGCATAGGTTCACAAGGTTAATTCCCAGAATGGCGGGACTGTCATATGTTGAAAGATTGGAGCAACTGGGCTTGTATACACTGGAATTTAGAAGGATGAGAGGGGATCTGATTGAAACATATAAGATTATTAAGGGATTGGACACACTGGAGGCAGGAAGCATGTTCCCGCTGATGGGTGAGTCCAGAACTAGAGGCCACAGTTTAAGAATAAGGGGTAGGCCATTTAGAACAGAGATGTGGAAAAACTGTTTCACCCAGAGAGTGGTGGATATGTGGAATGCTCTGCCCCAGAAGGCAGTGGAGGCCAAGTCTCTGGATGCTTTCAAGAGAGAGTTAGATAGAGCTCATAGATAGCGGGGTCAAGGGATATGGGGAGAGGGCAGGAACGGGGTACTGATTGTGTATGATCAGCCATGATCACAGTGAATGGCAGTGCTGGCTAGATGGGCCAAATGGCCTACTCCTGCACCTACTGTCTATTGTCTATTGACATGTCTTTGGAAATGGATGGTTGTTTAAAAGCAGCAGTGAGGAACGAGGTGTTCAGGGCTGACAAAGGCACAATTGGTAGATCTGCACCAATGAAGTGGGTTCAGTCCTGACCTCACAGCCTAGTGACAATAACAATGACCTTTCCCTCAATGTCGGCAAAACTGAAGTGCTTCAGGACAGGTGCATACTCATTTTCTGCTTACATCAAAGTGCTGGTCGAGAGGGCTGAGAGTTTTAGGGTCCTAGGAGACAGCATCACCAATGGTCTCCTCTGGCATAGCCCAGAAAGCTCAGCAATGGCTCTCCCTCCTCATGAGACCAAAGACATTTGGCATGTCCCCGCAGAGCCTGCTAATTTTTATCAACGTACCACAGAAAGCATCCTATCCAAATCCGTGGTTTAGTATGCCAGTGGGTCTGCAAGAAACTGCAGCCAGTTGGTGGCACAGCTGAGCACGTCACAGGAACAAGCTTCGCCTCCATGGACTCTGTCTACACTTCCTGCTGTCTCCGAAAAGCAGCCAGTCCCACCCAAATCAGACATTCCTTCTTCTCCTCCCTCCCATCGGGCAAAACATACGTTAGCCTAAAAGCAAGTACCGCCAAGCTCAAGGACAGCTTTGACCCCACTGTTTGAAGATGGACTCATGCCCTCACAATCTACCACATTATGTTCTTGCAACTTATTGTCAGGCTGCACTGGACTTCATCTGTAGCTGTAAAATGTTATTATACATTCTGTTATTGTTTTCAAGTTCAAATTCAAGTGTAGTTATCATTCAACCATACATGAATACAGCCAAATGAAACAGTTCCTCTGGGACCAAGGGGCAAAACACAGTATCTATAGTCATATGCAGCATATGGCAACATGACATATAAAACACGCATAAGATCACAAGTAAACATACAGTCACATCAAAAATATATTTTATATACTAATTTTTGACATATATACATATTTTAAATATATATTTAAAAATATATATATATAGCCCAAGTCCCTGAGTAACATGTCCTTTAAATTGATGGTGCGTGGTTGTTGTTGACAAGAACAAGCAGTTCACAGACGAACATAGGCACATGTGCGTGCAGTCCAGCTTATCTCCCAGGAGCGAACACGGCCAGCCCCCAAACCCAGCATGGATGCTTCCAACATCTCCTCCCCTGGACTGCTGCAACTGGCATGCAAGCTTGAGGCCTAATCCATGCTACAAGCAAGGCTACGCAGCTCCCCCACCATCAATATTCATGCCATCAGGTTGGGGTACCGAGACAGAATATAAGGTGTTGCTCCTCCACCCTGAGGCTGGCATCATCTTGGCACAAGAGAAGGCCATTGATTGACATGTTGGAATGGGAATGGATGGAATTAAAATGTTTGACCACCAGGAAGTCCCACTGTGGATGGAGTGGAGGTGCTGAAAGAGGCAGTCCCCCAGTTTGCAAAGGTTCTCACCAATGTACAGGAGGCCACATTAGGTTCACGGGACACAATAGGCGACCCCAGCAGATTCGCAGGTGAAGCATTGCCTCACCTGGAAAGGCTGTTTGGGGCCCTGATTGGACATGAGGGAGGAGGTGTATGGGCAGGTGTAACACTTACAGTTGGCTGCTTACAGGGATAAGGCTGGAGGGAGATTAGTTTGGAGAGACAAATGGAGAAGGGAATCATGGGGGGAGGGGGAGTCATCCCTGTGGAAAGCGGAGGAGGAGATCTAAAGATATGTTTAGTGGTAGGATCCCTCTGGAGATGACAGATGTTGTGGAGGATAATGTTTTGGATGCAGAGGCCAATGGGGTGGATTTTCCAAACCTGTGCAGTGGTCTCTCCAGGTGGTTATGCAACCAGTTAGAATGCTCTCCAGGGGGTACATCTGCAGAAATTTGCAGGAATCTTTGGTGATAGTGGCATCATAGGTAGGTAGGGTCACAGTGAAAATTTTTGGCCCATTGCTCTTCATAAATCAATGTATTGAATTCAGGGGATGTGATGTCAGAGTTGTACAAGACATTACTGAGGCCTAATTTGGAGTATTATGTGCGGTTTTGGTCACCTGCCAACAGGAAGGATGTAAATAAGGTTGAAAGAATGCAAAGAAAATTTACAAGGATGTCGCTGAATATGGAGGACCTGAGTTATAAGAAAAGATTGAATAGGTTTTGACTATATTCCTTAGAACAGAGGAGACTGATAGAGGTATACAAAATTCTGAGGGGTATAGATAGGGTAAATGCAAGCAGTCTTTTTCCACTGAGGTTGGGTGGGACTACAACCAGAGGTCATGGGTTAAGAGTGAAAGGGGAAAAGTTTAAGGGGAACATGAAGGGAAACTTCTTCACTCAGTGGGTCGTGAGAGTGTGGAAAGAGCTGTCAGCACAAGTGTCCGCCACAGATAGCATAGCAGTTAGTGCATTGCTATTTTACAGCTGTGAGTGTCAGAGTTCGGAGTTCAATCCCAGCATCCTCTGTAAGGAGTCTGAACATCCTCTCCTTGGAACATGTGTGTCATAAAGGGGGCTTGAAGACTGGACCCAAATGCAGGATGCAGACACCGAGGTACTAGGAACAGGACAGGACAAGTCGTGGAGACCTTGGCGTTCGTGGAGGTCTTGAGGCTTGGCTTGAAGCCGGGGTCTTGAGGCCAGAGGCTAGGAGTTCTAGGAGGTTAGCCTCCTGGGCAGGACACAGGTCTCCTGGGCAGGATGCAGGGCACAACCCGACAGAGGCAAGGAACAGGAAGGGACAGAACCAACCGCAGGGCATCAGCAATCTGGCCTGGCTTACCCAATGGAGGCAAGGGACAGGAAGGGGCAGAGCCAACCACAGGGCAATGGCACTCTGGCCTTGCTTACCCAACAGAGGCAGGAAAGGAGCTCGGTCTGGGGTGGCTTCAAGAGTCAAGGCAGCCAGAAGACTGAGGCAGGCTACAGAACAGCCAAATCCATAACTCACTCAAAGAACTCACCTTTCAACAGTGGGTACTCCAAGCAGAGACTGACAGAACAACCCCCCAACTACACTCAATCCCAGAGCCCCTTACATTCACAGCCAACTGATGAGCCTCAGGTGCAGATGCTTGAGACCAAGCCGAAGCGAGGGACAGTCGGAGGACATGGAGTCCGGAGTCCGCGGACCGGACCGTGAACCGGAATGCGGACTTCAGACCGGACCATGACAGTGTGGACTTTACCCGGTGCTCTAGTTTCCTCCCACTGTACAAAGACGTACTGGGTAGGTTAATTGGTCATTGTAAATTGTCTTTTAATTAGGGTAGGTTTCAATTGATGTTGTCAGGGGTTGCTGAGGCGGTGTGGCTCAAAGAGCCAGAAGGACCTACTCTGTGTTGTGTATTTAAATAAATAAATAATTTATCTAGAGCACTGACGGGATCACATCCAAAGCACGATGTACCGTATTGGGTTTCCTATGTTCAAAGAGCATAAGTGGAGTGGATGGAACTCAGAGATTTTCTGAACTGCTACGTGGAGTGGGAAAAGTTGTGTCACGAGGAAACACCAGATAAACTAAGTTTGTACTTGCGAGGGTTTAGAGTAATGTGAAGCAACTCAAGTGAAGAACACAAGACCCTGGTGGTTCATGACAGCACAAAAAGACATAGGAGCAGAAATTAGGCCATCTGGCACATCGAGTCAGCTCCATCTTTCCATTATCCCTCTCAAACACATCGTTCTGCCTTCTTGTAAACTTTGATGCTTTGACTAATCAAGGACCTATCAACCTCTGCTTTAAATATACTGAATGACTTGGCCTCCACACCACCTGTGCCAATAAATTCTATGGATTCACCACCCTCTGGTGAAGCCTCCTTATCTCTATTCTAAAGGTACGCCCATGTGTTCTGAAGCTGTGCCCTGTGATCTTAGGGACCCCCATCACTGAAAACATCCTTTCCATGTCCACTCTATCTAACTCTTTCAATATTCAATTGGTTCCAATGGGATCCTCCCTCCTTCTTCTAAACTCCAGTGTGTCTAGGCCCAAAGCTGTTTCTGAACTTGTACACACCTCATTCACACCTTTCATTACCATGATCATTCTTGTTAACCTTCTCGGCACAAGGAGATGGTATTTCCTCTTGTCAGAGACTATGGAACTAGGGAGCAGTGCTTAAAAATAAGATGCTACCCATTTCAAACTGTGATAAGGTGATTTAGTTTCCTTCTGAATGGCTGGTGTCTTCATCAAAAGGTGGCGGAAACGAAGACTTTGAATGTTTTTTAAGGCTGAGGAAAGTATCTAAAAAGCAGGAGGTGAAGAGTTACCTGAGACAGACAGAAATCCAGAATCAGATCAGCCACGATTTTATTAAATGATGGAGAAGGTAGAAACAGTCCAAAGTTCAAATAACATACACTCAGTGGCCACTTTATTAGGTACACAAGTACACCTGCATGAGGATGTAGGGTTGTTATCTTTCCTGTATTTCAAAGTTCAAAGTTAATTTATTATCAAAGTACGTATATGTCAACATTTACTACCCTGACTCATTTTCTTGCAGGCATTCATGGTAGAACAAAGAAGTACAATAGAATCAATGAAAAGCAACACACAAAGACATCTATTTCCATAGATGCTACCTGACCTGCTGAGTTCCTTCAATATTTTAAGTGTATTATACAAAGACAAAATTTGCAAATACAAAAAACACAAATAAATGGATAAATAAACAAATGTATAGAGATAGATCGATAATACAGAGAATATAGCTTGTGTTCAGTGATCAGTTTATTGTTATGGTGTGAAGTTATCAACACAGGTTCAGGAGCCTGATGATAACTGTCACTGAACCTGGTGGTGTGGGACCTGAGGCTCCTGTGTCTCCTTCCCAATGGCAGAAACCAGAAGAGAGAATGGCCTGGATGGTGGGGGTGGAGAGATCCTTGATAAGAGATGCTGCTTTCTTGTGGCAGTGCTTCTTGGAGATGCTTTTCCTGTGATGTGTTTTTCTTACACTTTAACTTTCCTGTGTTTGCTTACATTTTTATATAATCACCTATACATGTGCAATTTTTCAGTGAATTTTATAATTGAATATCTGTTACTGTATTTTTCGATAAGCTTCTTAGTTTCTCAGACACAGGTGTCACACCTCTCGAATCTGGCTGTTTTGTGAGTTAATGTTACCTTTTCCCTCAGAGCTGGTTTATGTATGAGACAATGGTGGCTTCTTTGTTCTTATTTCTTTTGTTCATTCTCTGTTCTTGTAACACTCAATAAACAGCAGTTAGCACCACTCCTGGCCAAACAACATGGATACCGACCCTTTGGTTCACTGAGCCCACGTTGATCATTAAGAACTAGAGTAGTTACATAGATTAGTTCTCTTTTATTCTCCCCCACATTCCCGTTAACTCCACCTCAGCTAATCCTGTCACCCTCTGCTCTGACTCCATCCACAACTTTGAGAAGAAACCAATATAGTGGGCCCATCTCAAATACTGATGAGTCCGAGTACAGGAAGGAGATAGAGAGCTGAGTGATGTGGTGTCCCGACAACAACCTTTCCCTCGATGTCAGCAAAACAAAAGGGCCGGTCATTGACTTCAGAAAGGGGTGGGGGGAGTGCACATGTTCTTGTCACCATATGTATTGGTGGGTTTACTGCACAGGATTGAAAGAAGCTAGAGAAAGTTGTGAAATTAGTCAGCTCAATCATAGTTACTAGCCTCCGTAGTATCAAAGACATCTTCAAGGAGCGGTGCCTCAGAAAGACGGCGTCCATTATTAGGGACCCCAATAACCCAGGACATGCCTTCTTCTCATTGTTCCTATCGAGAAGTGTGTACAGAAGCCAGAAGACACACGCTCAGCAATCCAGGAACAATGCTAACAACCAATTCCAAAATGGACATTGAACCCGTGAACACTACCTCATTTTTAAAATATATATTATTTCTGTTTTTGCACTATTTTAATGTACATTTATACGGTTATAGTAATTAATTTACTTGTTTATTTTTTCTATATTATAATGTACTGCAGCCACTAAGTTAACAAATTTCATTCATGTGCCAGTGATATTAAACCTGATTCTGACTCTGATATTAACTGTGTTGAATTTGAGAGGGTTGACTGCTTCAAGTTCCTCGGGGCGAACATCTCCAATAGCCTTTCCTGGTCAACGTTGACGTCACTGCCGGGAAAACTCACCAATGCCTCCACCTCCTCAGGAGGTTGAAGAAATTCCCCATATCCCTGGCGACTCTTGGCAATATTTATTGCCGCTTTATAGAAAGCGTTCTGTTTGGGTGCTCTCCAGTTCACCACAAGAACATGCAGAGTTGTGGACACGTCACAGAAACCAGCCTCCCTTCTATACTTCTACTGTCTATACTGTCCCTTCTATACTGTCTATATTTCTACGTGTCTCAGTAAAACCCCACCCACCCAGCACATCCTCTCTTCTCCCCTCTCCCATCGGGCAGAAGTTACCAAGAGCTGAAGGCACATACCACCAGGCTCAAGGACAGCTTCTACCCCACTGTTGCCAGACTCTTGAAAGCACCTCTTGTATGATGAGATGGACTCTTAACCTCACAATCTTCCTCATTAAAGTCCTGCACTTTGTTGTTTACCTGCACTGAACTTTTCGGCAGATTTTATACTTTATTCTGCGTTTTCATTCTACCTCAGATTTAATCTGTATAAGCAGTATGCCAGACTGGCTTTGGCACACGTGAGAATTATAAACCTACACGAAAAAAACAGAGACGCCGAGAACAATCTTCGGCAGCTAGTCCCACGTCCCAACCTGCTCCCTGTACACATCAGACTTCCAATATAACTCGGAGTCCTGCCATGTGCAGAAGTTCGCTGATGACACGGCCATAGTGGGGTGTGTCAGGAATGGACAGGAGGAGGAGTATAGGAAACTGATACAGGACTTTGTGATATGGTGCAACTCAAACTACCTGCGTCTCAATATCACCAAGACCAAGGAGATGGTGGTGGACTTTAGGAGATCTAGGCCTCATATGGAGCCAGTGATCATTAATGGAGAATGTGTGGAGCAGGTTAAGACCTACAAGTATCTGGGAGTACAGTTAGACGAGAAGCTAGACTGGACTGCCAACACAGATGCCTTGTGCAGGAAGGCACAGAGTCAACTGTACTTCCTTAGAAGGTTGGCGTCATTCAATGTCTGTAGTGAGATGCTGAAGATGTTCTATAGGTCAGTTGTGGAGAGCGCCCTCTTCTTTGTGGTGGCGTGTTGGGGAGGAAGCATTAAGAAGAGGGACGCCTCACGTATTAATAAGCTGGTAAGGAAGGCGGGCTCTGTCGTGGGCAAAGTACTGGAGAGTTTAACATTGGTAGCTGAGCGAAGGGCGCTGAGTAGGCTACGGTCAATTATGGAAAACCCTGAACATCCTCTACATAGCACCATCCAGAGACAGAGAAGCAGTTTCAGCGACAGGTTGCTATCGATGCAATGCTCCTCAGACAGGATGAAGAGGTCAATACTCCCCAATGCCATTTGGCTTTACAATTCAACCGCCAGGAGTAAGATATGTTAAAGTGCCGGGGTTGATTGTATTTAATGTATTTAAGTAAACTACTTAAGAACTTTTTAAAAGCTATTATTAATGCTTTCTGAGAGAGTGATTTAGATGCATATCATATTTTTACCGGAAAGTATTGTATGTAATTAGTTTTGCTACAAGTGTATGGGACATTGGAAAAAATGTTGAATTTCCCCATGGGGATGAATAAAGTATCTATCTATCTATCTATCAGAGACAGGTACAATTACAATGTTTAGAGGACAGATACCTGGGCAGAGAGGTTTGGAAGCATATGGGTCAAGTACAGGGAAAGGGGAACAGCTCAGATAGACATCTTAGCAGCGATGAGTCGGGCCGAACGCCCTGTTTCCTTGCTGTCTAACTCAATGACTTTGTGAAATCGGAGCACGGGGTGGGGGTGGGGAGGGGCTTTGAGTGTTCAAACTCCGTGCAGGCAGAAGCCGAGTCAGGATCAAGCAGGAGGGACGGGAGCTATGAGGCACCGGATCTCTCATTCTTTGCTGTCCTGATAAGCTGATCTCGAGTCTGCATTGGGGCACCGTAAAGAAGATTTAACGTACTATACAGGTCCTTCGTTCCGCGATGCTGCGCCGAGCTTTTAACCTACTCCACATCAGTCTGATCTTTCCCTCTCACGGCACCACTAGAGATTCTGCAGATGCTTGGAATCCAGAATAACACGCACCAAATGTTGGAGGAACTTAGTAGGTCAGGCAACATCTATGGAAAGTCGAGTACCGGCGAAAGACCGTTCGCCAGGACTCCCATACAGCCCTCCATGTTCCTGTCGTCCATGCGCTAGTCCAAAGGTCTCTGTTTCTACCGACACCCCGATCGCGTGTTCCACGTACCCGCCAGTCTCTGTGTGTAAAAACCTACCTCCCCCAGGCATACTTTCCTTCAATCACCTTAAAATTATGCCCCTCGCACTGGCTGTCTACTGTACCTGTGCCTCTTACCATCTTAGATACCGTTTGAAACGACTGGAGAATTGTGGGTTGCAGAACAGGGAACAGTGCCGACCTTTAACCTACTCCCCATGTGCATATCTGAGAGTATCTGAAATCCCCCCAAATGCAGCACCTCTGGCAGGGAGTTCCACGGACCCACCACTCACTGTGTATAAAAAACCTCTGACACCCCTCCCCATTATGCCCTGCTCGCCTTCTTGTGCTGCGGACACATTATTTATTTCAGGTGCGATTCATGATTTCTGCCCTGAGGAAAAGGAACTGGCTGACCCCCACCCCAACATCACCTCTTATCATCTGGCGCGCCTCTATCAGTCAGGTTTACTAAATTGATTCCTGGAACGAAGGGGTTAATGTATGAAGGGAAATTGTACAAGTTAGGCCTACAGTCCTTGGAATATGGAAGAATAAGAGGGAATCTTATTAGAAATTTTGACGGGAGTTGTATACTGGGAGAATGAGGGGCATAATTACAAAATAAAGAACCGCCCTTTTGCAAAAAATGTTCGCTCAAAAAGGGCGGGTAAATCTGAGGGATTGTTCACTCCAGAAAGCTGTGTATCGGGAGTCACTAAATTCAAAGTGGAAATAAAGACTCGTTTGAACCGCAAGGGCTCGGGGGGAGGGGGGTTAAGGGGAAGCGACGCTGGATTTCAATGAAAGGCGGAGCAGAAGGGGCCGACTGGCCCACTCCAGCTGTGGCACGTCTCTCACAGGTATTTGCGTGGAGATGATCGCGTCTGGTCTGCACTCGGCAACTTCACTGTAGCATCAGCCGGAGCGGAATGTACAATGCAGGTGTGGTCCGGCCTCACTGAGAGCGAACAAGTTGGGCAAGACGTGCCGTGAAAAGGAAACGGTGAGGGTTATTGACACGCCGGGGAGAGGAAGCGACAGAATGGCAGAGGGTTTGAGGGGCGGGGAGGGAGAGAAAGATGGAGAATGGCAGAGAGAGTGAGCTGTTTTCTCTCGGAGTTTCGAGGGCTCTTCTCGCTCTCTGTTCCCTTGTGGGAGTGCTGAACCCGTGAGCCGGCTCTGAGCACCCTCGGGGACAGGGAGAAGGCGGTAGGGGAGCAGCATTTGCCCTTGGCGCCGGAGCAGTGGACAGGTAAAGGGGGCAGTGCCCCTCACCAACATGCGATACTCTGTGCCCGCCCGGTATTATTGGCCCAGCAACAGCTGAGCATTGGACTAGGCTCTAACGTGGACTTCAACACTGGCGAGCTGGGCGTCGACATTTTCGTGACATCCCTTTTTTTTAACAGATTTCAGATCCCGGCTCCCGGATCCAGGGCTCCAGGCTCCAGGATTTTGGGGCGCCGTTCACCGCCAAGGAGTGCAGCAGTTCTCCAAGGTCAGTCTGTTCCCAGCCGAGGTAAACAAGTGTGTGTTCGGTTTTTTCCCCAGTTCTTTTATTCAACAGCTGCCGTCGCCGGAGAGGGGGGAGGGGCTGGAATAGGATGCAGGGAGGTGGGTAAAGAGGGGAAGGAATAGGGTCGGGGAAGGGAAGGTCGGCAAGGAGAGGGGGGGTGTTAGGGGAGGCGTGAACAGCAGAGAACGGCGGGCGGGGATGGGAAGGCTTGCAGAGGGGACGGGGAGAGAGTGGAAGGAGATGTCACGTTCTCACTCGCGTCTACCCCTCCCTCCTCTCCACACCTCCACCGTTTCCTCACTTTCATTGTCTCCTTGACGATTCTTTCCTTGTTCCCTGCTCTCTGCACGCTCTTCCCGGCCCTTCTCCACATTTCTCCGCAAGCTATTCCCCGCTCCTCGATTATCCTCTGCCTCCCACCCCGATTGCACTCCCCTCCCCCGATTACCCTCTCACAATTGGCCTCCCCTCCCTCTCTGATTACCCTCCGCAACCCACCCGATTGCCCTCTGCCTCCCTCCCAGACCGTATCCTCTTCCCCATCTGCCCTCCACCTTCCTCCACTCCTTTCCCTCCTCCCTCCCCCTTTTAACCCTCCCTTCCCTTTCCCTTCCCCTTTACCCTACCCCTCCTGCTTTCCCTTTCTCCTCCTCCTCCCCTTTACTCTACCCCTCCTCCTTTCCCTTTCTCCTCCCCCTCCCCTGTCCCTACCCCTCCCCACTTTCCCTCTTCTCTCCACCCTTTCCCTTCCCCCACCCCTTTCAGTTCCCTCTCCCCTTTCCCTCCTCCCTCAACACCCTCCCCTTCTGCTTCTCTTACCCTTCCCCCTCACCCTCCACATTTCCCCATCCCCTGGCCCCCCTCCTCCCTACTCTCTCCCTCTCATCTGTTCCCCATCCTTCCAGCTCCCCCTCCCCACTTCCCCTCCCCACTTCCCCTCCCCACTTCCCCCTTTCCCCCGAAGTGGTCATTGTGTAGAACTGCTGATTGCTGTGTGCGTTGTAATGTTATCAGGCCCCTGTAGGATAGTGACCTTTTGTAGTGTGTAGCCTGCATGACAAATTGATTTTGCAGAAGTTGACATTCCTTAAATGTGAACTTGTTGTGTGAGAGTAAGTTTTCTGTTAAAGCAATATTTTCTCCAGAGTGCAGGAAATCTTCCAAATAGCCAGCAGTTGCAGCCTGCAAACTCAACTTTCTTTCCATAATCTTCTCTAGAATCCCTCTGTGTTGCTGCAGAACTGACCCATGTAATTGTTGAGCAGTAATAAAACTCACCCAGGAATAACATCTGCCATTCTTACCTGATCTGCTCTTTGTGGGCTACAGAAAGTGGTTGACATACATCATAGGCAAAGCTTTCCCTTCCATTGTGCATATTTACAGGGACCGCTGCCACAAGAAAGCAGCATCCATCATCAAGGACGCCCATCATCCGGGCTATGCCCTCTTCTTGATACCACCATTAGGCAAGAGGTATAGAAGTCTTCGATCCCACATCACCAGGTTCAGGAACAGTTATTACCCTACAACCATCAGGCACCTGAAGCGATGTAGATAGCTTCATTCACCTCAAGACTGAAATGATTCTGTGACCTACAGATTCATATTAGGACATGTTCTCAGAATAATTTGTTTTTATTTGCACAGTTTGACTTCTTTTACACATTTGTTAGTTTTTAAATACAGTGCCTATAAAAAGTATTCACCCCTTGGAAGTTTTCATCTTTTATTGTTTTACAACATTGAATCATAGTGGATTTAATTTGGCTTTTTTAACACTGATCAGTAGAAAAAGAATTTTTCGTGCCAAAATGAAAACAAGTCCCGATAAAGTGATCAAAATTAACTACAAATATAAGACACAAAAAAATTGATTGCTTAAGTATTCACCCCCTTTAATATGACACACCAAATTATCATTGGTGCAGCCAATTGGTTTAAGAAGTCACATCATTAGTTAAATGGAGATCACTGTGTACAGTCAAGGTGTTTCAATTGATTGTAGTAAAAATAAACCTATACCTGCAAGGTCCAACTGCTGGTGAGTCAGTATCCTGGCAAAAACTACACAATGAAGATAAAAGAACACTCCAAGCAACTCACAAAAAGGTTATGGAAAAGAACAAATCAGGCAATGGATACAAGAACATTTCCAAGTCACTGAATATCCCTTGGAGCACAGTTAAGTCAATCATTAAGAAATGGAAAGAATACTGCATAGCTGTAAATCTGCCTAGAGCAGGCTGTCCTCAAAAATTGAATAGGCGTGCAAGAAGGGCACTTGTGTGGGAGGCCAGCAAGAGACAACTCTGAAGGAGTTACAAGCTTCCGTGGCTGAGATGAGAGAGACTGCACATACAACAGCCGTTACCCCGGTTCTTCACCAGTTGCAGTTTTACAGGAGAGTGGCAAAGAGAAAGCCACCGTTGGAAAAAAAACTCACATGAAATCTTGGCTAGAGTTTGCCAGAAGGCATGTAGGAGACTCTGAAGTCAGCTGGAAGAAGGTTCTATGGTCAGATGAAACCAAAATTGAGCTTTTTGGCCATTGGACTAAATGCTATTTTTTGGTGTAAGTCAAACACCGCACATCATCAAAAACACACCGTCTCTACCATGAAGCATGGTGGCGGCTGCATCATGCTGTGGGGATGCTTCACTGCAGCAGGTCCTGGAGAGCTTGTGAAGGTAGAGAGTAAAATGATTGCAGCAAAACACGGGGAAATCCTGGAGGAAAACTTGATGCAGTCTGTAAGAGCTGGGGGAAGATTTCTTTTCCAGCAAGACAATGACCCCAACCATAAAGCCAAAGCTACACAGGAATGGCTAAGAACAGCAAAGTTAATGTCCTGGAGTGGCCAAGTCAGAGTCCAGACCTCAGTCCAATCCCCAAGCAATCTGACAGAGCTTGAGCAGTTTTGTAAAGAATAAGGGAAAATTGGAGTGCCCAGATGTGCAAAGCTGATTGAGAGCTATCCACACAGACTTAAGGCTCTAATTGCTGACAAAGGTGCATCACTAAATGCTGACTTGAAGGGAGTGATTATTTATGCAATCAATTATTTTGTGTTTTATATCTGTAATTAATTTAGATCACTTTGTAGAGATTTGTTTTCACTTTGATACAGAAGAGTTTTTTTCTGTTGATCAGTGTCAAAAAAGCCAAATTAAATCCACTGTGATTCAATGTTGTAAACTAATAAAACATGAATAAAATAATGTTGTAAAATAATAAAACTTCCAGGGGGGGGAGTGAATACTTTTTATAGGGACTGTATGTATAGTTTTTAGTAGATTCTATTGTACCTATTTTATTTTTCCTATAAATGCCTGCAAGAAAATTCATCTCAAGACAGTATATCAAAGTTCAAATTGAATTTATTATCAAGATACATATATGTCACTATTTACAACCCTGAGATTTGTTTTCTTGCAGACATACACATTAAATATAAAAAGCACAATAGAATAAATGAAAGACCACCCCCAACAGGATGGGCAAAGAACCAGTGTGCAAAAGACAGCAAACTGTGCAAATACAAAAAGAAAAAAAGAGAAATAATAGTAATAAATACATTTCGAGAGCATGAGAAAATGAGTCCATAAGTTGTGTGAACATTTCAATGATGGGGCAAGTGAAGTTAAATGACGTTATCCCCTCTGGTCCAAGAGCCTGATGGTTGAGGGGTAATAACAGTTTCTGAACCTGGTGCTGTGAATCCTGAGGCTCCTGTACCTTCTTTCTAATGGCAGCAGCAAGAAGGGAGCATATCCTGGACGGTGAGGGTCTTTGATGATGGTTGCTACTTAACTCCAAGAGGAGTACCCTTGAGCAGAAAAGCCTACAAAAAACTGGTGAACACCTCCCAGTCCATCATGGATAAAGCCCTCACCACCACTGAGCACATCTACACAGTGCTGTCACAGGAAAGCAGAGGGGAACCAGAATGGGGAATGGATAAAGAGAAATAAGTTTAGATGTGGGTACCTCCCTCAAAGCCACTGGGCAGCGCCTGCATTTGCTCCTCTCTGCTGCCTCACAGCCATTAACTCTACTGAGCCCAAGGTTAACTTTTGCACCTTGCTCTTGCTCTTCCACATGAAGCTCTTCTGCAACGACATCCCAAGACACAGCAAATACTTGGCTTACAATACTCAATCCTGTGATTACTCAAACCTCCCTCTTTCTCTTCATTGACTTCACTGGGAAGATCTTGAATCAGAATCAGAATCAGGTTTATTAGCACCAGCATGTGTGTAGTGAAATTTCTTAACTTAGCAGCAGCAGTTCAATGCAATATAGAAGAAAGATAAATAAATAAATAAGTTACAGTATATGAATACTGAATAGATTAAAAATCATGCAAAAACAAAAATAATATGTATTTAAAAAGTGAGGTAGTGTTCATGGGTTCAAATTCCATTTAGGAATCCGATGGCTGAGGGGAAGAAGCTGTTCCTGAATCGCTGAGTGTGTGCCTTCAGGCTTCTGTATCTCCTACCTGATGGTAACAGTGAGAAAAGGGCATGCCCTGGGTGCTGGAGGTCCTTAATAATGGACACTGCCATTCTGAGACACCACTTCTTGAAGGTGTCCTGGGTACTTTATAGGCTGTACCCAAGATGAAGCTGACTAAATTTATGACCCTCCTCAGCTCCTTTTAGTCCCGTGCAGCAGCCCACCACCCCACCCCCCGCCCTACCAAACAGTGATGCAGCCTGACAGAATTCTCTCTACGGTACATCTGTAGAAGTTTTTGAGTGTTTTTGTTCTCGTACCAAGTCTCATCAAACTCCTAATGAAGTATAGTTGCTATCTTGCCTTCTTTATAACTGCATTGATATATTAGGACCAGGTTAGAATCTCAGAGATCTTGACACCCAGGAACTTGGAACTGCTCACTTTCTCCACTTCTGATCCTTCTATGAGGATTGGTATGTGTTCCTTTGTCTTACCTTTCCTGAAGTCCACAGACGGCTCTTTTGTCTTACGTTGAGTACAAGGTTGTTGCTATGACACCACTCCACTAGTTGGTATATCTCGCTCCTGTACGCCCTCTCGTATGAAAGCTGGAAAACATACCAGCATCCATACCAGCACCGATTTACACTAACTCAATCTATAACCATACCATCTGCCCTCCCCATTATCTAGTTCTCTTACTAGCCATCTCGATGCTTAGGGTAATTTACAGTAGCCAGTACGGTATCATCGGTGGTCAAGGTTACAGTCACCAATCAGGGTTTGAATCCCAACGTTGTCTGTAAGGAGTTTGTACATTGTCCCATGACCATGTCTGTTTCCTTCAGGTATTCCGGTTTCCTCCCACATTCCAAAGATGCACAGCAAACTGTGGACATGCTTTGCTGACACTGCAAACACTGCGATGCTTGTGAACTTCCCCACACTGCCCTCAGACTGGGGGCTTCCCCAACACTACCCTCAGACTGGGGGCTTCCCCACACTACCCTCAGACTGGGGGCTTCCCCACACTACCCTCAGACTGGGTTTTCTCCCACACTACCCTTTCAATCTGGAGGAACAACACCTCATATTTCATCTCTATAATCTCCAACCTGATAGCATGGACATTGATTTCTCTAACACAGTTACTTTTCCCCCTGCCTGTTCTCTCTTCTTCCATGCCCCATTCTGGCTCCCCTTTTGCTCCTTCTCTTCTCACCTACCTATCACCTCCCTCCTCCCCTTTCTCCCCTCATCCACTCTCCTCTTCTCATCAGATTCCTTCTTCCTCAGCCCTTACCTTTCCAGCTATCACCTCCCAACTTCTCACTTCATCACCCACCAGGCTTCACAGATCAGCTGCAACTTCTCACTTTATTCCTGATCCAGCCCTCCCCCATCCACCCACCATCTCCCTCACCTGTTCTCACATATCATCTCTCACCTCCTCCCATTATTCTCACTTCTTCCCTGTTCATTTTCAGTCTTGATGCAGGGTCTTGGCCCAAAACATCAGCTCTTTATTTCCTCCATACTGTAGATGCTGCTTGACCTGCTGAGTTCCTTTAGCATTTTGTTTGTGCCACACTATTCATTGCCTCTCTGGACCTTTCTACCTGCCTCTAAAATCTCTTCCACCTTAATCTTTGTGCAATTTAAAATCATCCTGTTTAAACCCTGATACAAATTCAGTTCACCACCTATCAATTCCATTCTCTCTCTCCAATCTGAACTAGATAGTTGAAAAACACACACAAAAAGAGGTAGCAGTAGAGATTGTGGTGGCATTAGCGATGATCTTTCAAAAACATCTTTGGACTCTGGCATGGTGCCAGAGGACTGGAAAATTGCGAATGTCACTCCACTCTTTAAGAAAGGAGGAAGGCAGCAGAAAGGAAATTATAGACCAGTTAGCCTGATCTCAGTGGCTGGGAAGATATTAGAGTCAATTGTTAAGAAGAAGGTGATGGAGTACTTGGTGACACAGGACAAGATAGTACAAAGTCAGCATGGTTTCCTTCAGGGAAAATCCTGCCTGACGAACCTGCTGGAATTCTTTGAAGAGATGGATAGACAAGTAGGATGGATAAAGGGGATGCCGTGGATGTTGTATATTTGGACTTTCAGAAGGCCTTTGACCAGGTGCTACACATGAGGCTGCTTACCAAGTTGAGTCCGTGGTATTACAGGAAAGTTAATAAGATGGTTAGAGCATTGGCTGATTGGAAGAAGGCAGCAAGTGGGAATAAAAGGATCCTTTTCTGGTTGGCTGCCAGTGACTAGTGGTGTCCTGCAGGGGTCAATGTTGGGACCACTACTTTTTATACTGTATGTAAATGATTTACATGATGGAATAAATAAAGCCAGTTTTGCAGATGATACAAAGATTAGTGGAAGGCAGGTAGTGTTGAGGAACAGGTAGGATGCAGAATGACTTAGATTAGGGAAATGGGCAAGGAAGTGGCAAATGATATATAATGTTGGAAAATGCATGGTCATGCACTTTGGTAGTAGAACTAAATGTATGGAATATTTTCGTAATGTGGAGAAAATCCAAAAATATGGGATGTAAAGGCACTTGGGAGTCCTTGTGCAGAACACCCTAAAGTTTAACTTGCAGGTTGAGTCAGTGGTGAGGAAGGCAAATGCAATGTTAACATTCATTTCAAGAGGTCTAGAATACAAGAGTAGGAATGTGATGCTGAGGCTTTATAAGGCTCTGGTGAGGCCTCACCTTGAGTACTCTGTATAGTTTTGGGCTCCTCATCTAACAAAAGATGTACTGGCATTGGAGAGGGTCCAGAGGAGGTTCACAAGGATGACTCCAGGAGTGACAGGGTTATCATAAGAGGAACATTTGATGGCTCTGCGTCTGTACTTGCTGGAATTTAGACGGATGAGGGGGGATCTCATTGAAGCCTTTTGAATGTTGAAAGGCCTAGACAGAGTAGATGTGGAAAGGATGTTTCCCATGGTGGGAGAGTCTAGAACAAGAGGGCACAGCCTCAAGATAGAATGGTATCCATTCCAAACAGACGTGAAGATATTTCTTTAGCCAAAGGGTGGTTGATTTGTGGAATTTGTTGCCATGTGCTGCTGTGGAGGCCAGGTCATTGGGTGTATTTAAGGCAGAGATCTATCGGTTCTTGATTGGACATGGCATCAAAGGTTACGGGGAGAAGACCAGGAACTGGGGTTGAGGAGGAGGTAAAAAAGGATCAGCCATGATTGAATGGTGGAGCAGACTCAATGGGCCAGATAGCCTTATTCTGCTCCTATATCTTATGGTCTAAAATGCTGGAGGAACTCAGCAGGTCAGGCAGCATCTATGAAAATCAATAAACAGTCAATGTTTTGGGCCGAGATCCTTCATCGGGACTGGAAAGGAAGAAGGAAGATGCCAGAATAAAAAGGTGGGGGGAGGGAAAGAAGGGCAAGCTAGAAGCTGATAGGTGAAGCCTGTGGGTGGGAAAGGTAAGGGGCTGGAGAAGAAGGAATCTGAGAGGAGAGGAGAGTGGACCGTGAGAGAAAGGGGAGGAGGAAGGCCACCAGGGGTAGGTGATAGGCAGGTGAGGAGAAGAGGTAAGAGGCCAGAGTGGGGAATGGAAGTGGGATGGGAAAAGGAAAAAAAAGAGAAATATATTCCCGCTATCAAGTTGGAGCCTACCCAGATGGAATATGAGGTGTTACTCCTCAACCCTGAGGAAGTCCTCATTATGGCAGAAGAAGAGGCTGTGGACCGACATGTCGGAATAGGAGTGGGGATAGTTAAAATGCTTGGCCACCGAGAAATTCTGCTTTTGGTGGATGGAGCAGAAGTACTTGACAAAGCAGCCCCTAAATTTACATTGTGTGTCACCAATGTAGACATCAGGAGCAGCGGATGAAATAGATAGTTGAAGCCTTTTTATTGTTTACTCAGACAGTCTACCTCCACACCATCACCACCAAACCTGTTGCTGTGACCCCATTCCAATACAGCCCTTAACAGATAACAGTCCCAGTTTCCCTCTTCGCATTCTCCATGAGCACCCTGGTGTCTGTGTCCCAACTACCAACCAGGTCCTGGTCAATGCCAACTGGTACGTTCCAGGCTGCAGGAGTACGTGCTGAGTAGATGTGGTGACGATTGGTGCAGCTACCACGAGGGTTAGGTGGGGAAGGACCACAGTATAAAGGTTTTTCCGCCATTGGACAGGGAGGGGCCAGGTTGGGTGAGGAAGTTCTCAATTATTGTAGTAGTGTACATATCCCCCACCCCCAGGCCACATGAGTGGCAACAGTCCTATTGTCTTAAGGAGTTTAATAGAAAATTACCTAACACATTGACTGTGGATGTAAGAATGAAAAGGCTTTGTATTGTTTATTCTTGTAAATGCTTTTTATTATGAATAGTTTTTATTATGATATATGGAAAAATATACTACCAGACACAAAAACAGTTACTTTCCACAAGCAGTATGGCTGATGAACATCTCAGCCCACTACCTTACCCC
Organism: Hemitrygon akajei; assembly: GCF_048418815.1. NCBI lineage: Eukaryota > Metazoa > Chordata > Chondrichthyes > Myliobatiformes > Dasyatidae > Hemitrygon > Hemitrygon akajei. The sequence goes on along the minus strand of NC_133150.1, from coordinate 4,301,380 downwards.
TCCACAGCCCAACCAACACCTTACATACAGACACTCCAATGCCTAGTCCCACTTTATGGGCATACAGTTACTCCATGTATGTGAACTATCTGATGGATTTATAGTTGTTTTTATTATATTATTTTCTTTATCTTATTTTGATGTTTCTTTGCACTGCTTTGGATATGGAATAAGAATTATTTTGTTCTCTTAACGCTTCTGTAATTGAGAAGACAGTAAATAATCTTGAATCTTGAAATAAATTAGGATTTTATGCCCTGGAGTGTAGGAGAATGAGGGAAGTTTTGATAGAGGGACAGGTTGAGTGAGACTACAACTAGTGGTCAGAAATTAAGGATGAAAGGTGAAATATTTAAGGGGAACTCAGGGGTGGAATGAGCTGCAAACAGAAATGGTAGATGTGGTTCAATTTCAACATTTAAGAGAAATTTGGATAAGAACACAGAGGGGAGGGGTTTGGAGGGCTTGTATTCTACATGTAGGATGGTGGAACTAGGCAAAGTAATATGTTGACACAGACTAGATGGACGAAAGGGTCTGTTTCTGTGCAGTAGAAACAGAATTCAATTCAGTTCAATAGTGCTCTCTGACCCAATGCCCCTTAACCTTGCACTTCGGCCACTGAATGCCTCCCGGTGTCACTCCTAGCAGACCTGCTGCTTCACAGCTCAAGGGAACCAGGTCTGCTCCCACTCTCGGCTGCTCTCCGTGTGGAGTTTGCATGTTCACATCGTTGATTCCCTCTGGGTGCTCTGGTTTTGGAGAACATTACAGCAAACATACTGATGTAGTGCTGACCTTTTAATTTACGAAGATCAATCTAACCCTTCCTTCCCACACGGCCCTCCATTTTTCTCTCATCCATGTGCCTATCTAAATGCCGCATGCATCGGCCTCTCTCACCACCCTGGCAGTGCATTCCAAGCACCCACCATTCTCTGTATAGAGAAGCCTGTGTCTGACATCACCCCTAAACTTCCCTGCAATCACCTTAAAATTATGCCCTCTCATATTAACCATTTCTACCCCGGGAAAAAGGCACTGTCTGCTCAGTCTATCATCTTGCACACCTCTCACCTTCCTTCGCTCCAGAGAGAAAAATCCTAGCTTGCGTAACGTGCTCTCGAATCTGGGTACCATCCTGACTTCCTAAAGACTGGCAGGTTGGCAGATTAATTAGCCACTAAGTGGGGGTGGTAGAAACTAGAAAGCGGGAGGGTGGCTCGATGAGTATGTCCAGTGTATTAAAAAACAATCGATGTAGGATTAGTGGAAGTGGGTGGTTTAGCCCTCAATGGGCTGAAGGGCCTGTTCCTATGCTGCATCCCCTGATGACTTGAAACTCCTTGAACGTTCATTCATTATGCGACAGCTGGCACGATGCCTTCACCTGTCAAAGCTGTAACCCCTGGAATTCCGTCTTGTATCAGTATTTGCAACATTTTTTAAAGGCTTTTTTTTTGTTACCCAGCCAAACATTTCGTGACTCAGCAGTAAGAAGTGCCTTGGAATGTTTCGATGTACATAAAGCACCAGGCACAACTGGTAGTTCAAAGTAAATTTGTTATCAAACTACCCCAAGATTAATTTTCTTGTAAGAATTCACAGTAGAATAGAGAAATGCACTAGGGTCAATGAAAAACTACACACAACCGAGGGCTGACAAACGATATGGCGAAGACCCATTGTGCAAATAAATGAATGATATGGAACTCATGGTGTCACAGTTCAATTCTCTTGTCCTCTGTAAGGAGTTTCTATACATCCTTCCCGTGAAGTGCTTTGGTTTCCCCAGGTGTTCCAGTTTCTCCCACAGTCTAAAGGGTTAGTAGGTTAATTAGTCATTGTAAATTGTCCTGTGATCAGCTGGGGCTGAATTGATGGGTTGCCAGGGGCTGGGGCATCACAGCTCAAGGGGCTGGGTCTATTTCGAATGAATAATTCAAGTCTGAGTGACTCCACAGGTTGTGGAATCAGTTCAGAGTTGAGGTCACACCAGAGCCTTGCAGATCCAGAGATCTGGATTCAATTCTGACCTCAGGTTCTGTCTGTGTGGAGCAGGTATGCTGTCCCTGCAGTCTCCGGTTTCCTGCCCCTTCGCAAAGATGTGCTGCTTGAAGTTTAATTGACCTCTGTAAACTTCGATCTAGAAATGAGCTGTTTGTCATGGAACCCCTTGCTGTCCGAATCAGAAAAGATTTGTGTTGCATAATGAATGGCAAGTTTACCAGTGGTGATTCTTTTTCTCACTCTGCCTTTCAGTTACAATTAGCACAACAATTTACAGTGCCAGGGGTCAACAGCCACAGTTCAGTTCCTGCTGCTGTCTGTAAGGACTTTGCACCTTCTGTGTGGATTTCTCTGGTTTCCTCTCACGTTCCAAAGACAGGGTTAGTAGGTTGTCGGCATGCTATGTTGCCGTGAGCCCCCTTCACATCCACAGGCTGATGTAAATGACACATTTCACTGTGTTTCAGTGTACACGTGACAAACAAAGCTAATCTTTAATTGTTAAGATTCAGTGTGGGTGAGTGATGGAATGTGGATGGGGATGAGAGGGAATAAACTGTTAAAGGTAAAAAGGGGTTCATGATGATTGCTATTGACACAGTAGAGCAAAGAGCATGTGTCCACATTTATGACTTGAGAAATTTTGTAAATTTTACTTTTGTTCTCTTCTTGTCCTTACTTGCTTCTCACTGCTGACTGCCTTTCACCCATCCTGCTCTGTCTGCCACTTTTTTCCCTGTCCCATTCTTTCTCTTTCAGTTTTTTCTCAGTGCTTCCCTTCACCCCACCCCCATTCCTCACCCCTTCGCCCACAAATCCCTTCCCTCTCCCAACCAACTTTCCTGGATACTAGACTTCTCTACTTTAATCATCCCCCTTTCTATACCCTGGTCCTTTTGAACACAGGACAGTACAACACAGTGCAGGCATTTCGGCTCACATTGTTGTGCAAACATTTTAAACTACTCCAAGATCAATCTAACCCTCCCCTCCTATACAGCCCTCCATTTTTCTGTCACCCATCATCCTATCCAAGCGTCTCTAATGCATTTGCCTTTACCTCGACCCCTGGCAGTGCATTACACAACCCACCAGGCTCTGTGTGGAGAAAACTTTCATCTGCCATAACCCCCTCTATACTTTCCTCCAATCACCTTAAAATGATTCCTCCTCATGTTAGTCGTTTCCACCCTGGGGAAATGTCTCTGCCTCTATCAAGTCACCTCTTTAATCTTCATTGACCTTTCATCCTCCAGATGGTTTTCCCTTTCTCCTTTATTCACTGCTCTCGATGCCTGGCTTTTCTCATCCACCTGTTTGTCATCCCTGCAACCACCTGTCTCTCCAAGCCGGTCAGTCAGCTGGTGATGATGGAGAAGCATAGCACTTTGTTGTTAAGGTATGCTTCTGTGAGTATAGTTAATGTCAGACCATTTCTTCACTTGTCCAGTGGACCAGAATCAGGTTTATTATTACCCAGTGGCCACTTTATTAGGTACATCCTGTACACCTGCTTGTTAATGCAGATACCTAATTAGCCAATCATGTAGCAGCAACTCAATGCATAAAACCATACAGACACAGTCAAGAGATTCATTAGTTGTTCAGAACAAACATCAGAATGGGGAACAAATGTGATCTATGTGACTTTGACCGTGGAATGATTGTTGGTGCCAGACGGGGTGATTTGAGTATCTCAGAAACTGCTGATCTCCTGGAATTTTCATGTGTTCCAGAATTTACAGAGAATGGTGCAAAAAACAAAGAAAATTCATCCAGTGAGCAGCAGTTCTGTGGGTGAAAACACCTTTTTAATGAGAGAGTTTAGAGGAGAATGGCCAGACATGTTCAAGGTGTCAGGAAGGTAACAGTAACTCAATTAACCACGTGGTACAACAGTGATGTACAGAAGAGCTTCACTGAATGCAGAATATATTGAACCTTGAAGTGGATAGGCCGCAGCAGCAGAAGACGAAGAACATACGTCAATGGTTACTTTATTAGATACAGGAGGTACGGAATAAATTGGCCACAATGTGGATGTTGTGACACTTGTTGTTTTGTGGCAGCAGTACAGTAAAATACGTTAAAAAAAATACCGTAAGTTACAATAAGGAATGAAAAGTAAAGAATAAACACAAGAGTTTCTGCAGATGCTGTAAATCTAGAGCAACACACACAAATCTCTGGAGGAACTCTGCAGTTCAGGTAGCATCTATAGAAATGAATAAACAGTTGCTGTTTCAGTCCAAAACTAAGCTGAAAAAGTCCTGATGAAAGGTCTCAGCCTGAAAATTTGATTGTTTATTCATTTCCACAGATGCTACCTGATCTGCTGAGTCCCTCCAGCATTTTGTGTGTGTCGCTGCAAAAGAAAAGTAATGTAAAAGGGAGCAGAAGCCAAGTGGTGTTCATGGTCCATTCTGAAATCTAATCGCAGAGGCACAGAAGCTGTTCCTAAAATACCCAGTATCTGTTTTGCTCTTATTTTTCCAAACTGCGGATGATCAACCAAATTTAAATTCGTCATAATACTCTTTTACCTTCTTTTTTGTCTCTTTTATTCTCCTCTGCATTGTCTAGTCCTCTCTCCACCTCTGTCCCCTAGTTACCTTTCCTTTTCTTTCCCATTAACTCTCCTTCACTCCTCTACACTATTCCTTACCGACCCTTCCTTCACCTACCCTCCTTTCTATTCCTCCTGGCGCCTTCTCCCTCTCCTGATGTCGGGGGTCCTTGATGATGGAACCTGTTTTCTTGTGGCCTCCCCTCCACCAACCAACTGAATAGTAGTGGATACACAGACAGAACATTCCTCTATTAACAGAAGATCTTTAAAGTTAGATATCAAATTTGTCCACATTAAGATTGTGTTTGGTCGTGCATCATTTACTCTTGCTGATGATAATTCCAGGTAAGAGATGTCCAAAAAGCTCCGAAGCCAGTGAGTACTTGAAATATCATGAGGAGGTTTCCAACACTGGACTACAATCGTCTTAGCTGCAGTCAGGCCTGCCAGCCAGATTTTGCGTGTTTTTTCCGTAAGGGAAAGGAGGGAGTCATCATTTAGAAGATGTACAGTGGAGTCCATTGGTAATTGTACCCCCGTTAATTCTGTAAGAGTACTGATAACCTTACCACACAAACCAAAAACCCCTGGACATTCCCATACAACATGTTTAAAAGAGCCAACAGTTCTGTGGGGGCAAAATGAGCAATATGGGTCAAGATGTCTAATTCTCGGTGTTAGATATGCTCTATGACAAAATTTCAAGTGTATATACCAGTGATTTTGGTTTTTCAAAGCACCGGCAGCATTATCCCAAATCACATCCCAGTCTAAGTCTTGTCCCAATTCAGATATGTCCCTATCCCAGGCTTTCATTCCTGATGTGGGCATATATTTCTGGGAGTTTAATATATCATAACTACACAAAACTATCTGTCTTGGAGCACTCTGTATCCAACTTAAAATGGGATGGTCCTTTAAATCTGACCCCCAGGGAACCCCGAGGCTTTACAAGCTGATCTTACTCTAAAGTAGAAGAAAAGCGAGCGTTTATCAGATAGATAGATAGATACTTTATTCATCCCCATGGGGAAATTCAACTTTTTTTCCAATGTCCCATACACTTGTTGTAGCAAAACTAATTACATATAATACTTAACTCAGTAAAAAAAATATGATATGCATCTAAATCACCATCTCAAAAAGCATTAATAATAGCTTTAAAAAGTTCTTAAGTCCTGGCGGTAGAATTGTAAAGCCTAATGGCATTGGGGAGTATTGACCTCTTCATCCTGTCTGAGGAGCATTGCATCGATAGTAACCTGTCGCTGAAACTGCTTCTCTGTCTCTGGATGGTGCTATGTAGAGGATGTTCAGAGTTATCCATAATTGACCGTAGCCTACTCAATATTATATCGAGATACCAGTTCTTGAAAGCTAAGGATAGCTAAGCCCCTTAATATCTTGAAGAGTAGTAATACCTCTATCCTCCCAAGTTCTGTTAGTGAATGGTTTCCCCCAGATAGAAAATGATTATTGTTCCATAATGGAGATGATTTGCACCATACACTTTTAAATTTTAGGAATTTGTATCCACCATTTTCTGTAAATTTTTCCATTCCTGGGTATTAGTGTTTCCATTACAGGCCATAATCCAACCAGTTAGAAGACTCTCCACTATACATCTTTAAAAGCTTGTCAAAGTTTCAGATTACAAAGCTGCGCAAACTTTAAAAAAAAGTAGAGATGCTTTTACGCCAAGACAGATCGTCTGATATTGTAACTTAAAGGAATTTAAAGCTACAGACCTTGTCCACCTCTGAACTCCTCATGAGGTGTGACTCATGGACCTCAGGTTCCTTCCTCCTGTAGTCAATAATCAGCTCTTTAGCTTTGCTGACATTGAGTGGGAGATTGTTGTTGGTTTGCCTGGTCTCGGAGTCTCACATGACTGCTTTGTCTATCAGTAGTTGGTGCTTGGAGCCTCCAGTTCCATGACCAATCCCTCTCTGAGTCTGGTTCAGGAATTTACACACATGTTCCTTCAGCTTGGTGGCTATGATGCTTTCATGTTGTTGACAGCAGGTTATAGGCCGGTAGTTTGATGGTGTTGCTCCTTTGTGAGGATCCTTCGTTATGAGTACTGTCCTTCCTTGAGCTCCAGGTAAACTCTTTCCTGGCCTCTGGGCACCAAAGTTCTGTAAGTTAATTCATGAAGGTCTTCAACCCAAATCTTTGATTGTATTTCTTTTCCCACAGATACAACCTGACATGTTGAGTATTTTTGTTATCTTCTGTTTTGATCACAGAATGATTGCCTGTGCCATTTGCAAAATGATGCAGGTGGAATGAAGCTGCATATTGTGGAATGCATAGGTGGAATGATGCTGCATGGTGTGGAATGCATAGGTGGAATGATGCTGCATGGTGTGGAATGCATAGGTGGAATGATGCTGCATGGTGTGGAATCATGTTGTGGAATGCATAGGTGGAATGATGCATGTTGTAGAATGCATAGGTGGAATGATGCAGGTAGAATGAAACTATATTGTGTTCAAGTTCTTGTCTCATTTCTATGCAGGTGGAATGATGCTGCACGTTGTGGAATGCATAGGTGGAATGATGCAGAATCAGAATCAGGTTTATTATCACCGGCATGTGACATGAAATTTGTTAACTTAGCAGCAACAGTTCAATGCAATACATAATATAGCAGAGGAAGAAAAAAATAATAAGTAAAACAAAATGAATAAATTAACAAGTAAATCAATTACGTATATTGAATAGATATTTTAAAAAGTGCAAAAGCAGAAATACTGTATATTAAAAAAAAGTGAGGTAGTGTCCAAAGCTTCAATATCCATTTCGGAAATGGATTGCAGAGGGGAAGAAGCTGTTCCTGAATCGCTGAGTGTGTGCCTTCAGGCTTCTGAATCTCCTGCCTGATGGTAACAGTGAGAAAAGGGCATGCCCTGGGTGCTGGAGGTCCCTAATAATGGACACTACCTTTCTGAGACACCTCTCCTTGAAGATGTCCTGGGTACTTTGTAGGCTAGTGCCCAAGATGGAGCTGACTAGATTTACAACCTTTTGTAGCTTCTTTCAGTCCTGTACAGTAGCCCCTCCATACCAGACAGTGATGCAGCCTGTCAGAATGCTCTCCACGGTACAACTATATAAGTTTTTGATGTGTATTTGTTGACATGCCAAATCGCTTGAAATTCCTAATAAAGTATAGCTGCTGTCTTGCCTTCTGCAACTTTTCAATCATGAGTGTGGGAATGATGCTGAGCTATAGTCGATCAACAGCAACCTGACATAGGTGTTTGTGTTGTCTAGGTGGTCATAGGTGGAATGATGCAGGTGGAATGAAGCTGCATATTGCATTCAGTTCTTGTCGTCTCATTTTCAGAAAGACATGGAAGCTGTTGATGGAGTGCAGAGAATACTTACTAAGATGCTGCCTGGATTAGAAAGCATGTCTTATGGGGACAGGTTGAGTGTTCCAGGGCTTTTCTTTTTGGGGAAGGATGAGAGGCAACTTGATAGAGGTATATAAGATAAAATGAGGCATAGGTAGAGTGGACAACCAGAAAATTTTTCCCAGAGTGTAAAATATAAGGTGATGTAAAGGATGGATAATTTTAGGTTGATTGGTGGAAAGTATAAAAGGGAATGTCATTTACACATAGAGTGGTGGGTGAGGGAACATCCTGGTGGTAGATGCATATACATTAGGGACATTTAAGAAACTGTTAAATAGGCGCATGGATGAAAGAAAAATTGAAGGCAATGTAGGAAGGAAGGGTTAGATTGATCTTAGAGTAGATTAAAGGGACAGCACATCATTGTGGGCTGAAGGGTCTGTATTTACTGTTCTGTGAAACAGAAGGATGAACTCGTAGTAGTGAATGAGGAAAAGAAGGAAATAAGAATTAGTCCACTGAGACATGTTCCACTAAAGGAAGATTGGAAGCAGCTTCCAGCTGAACCAGGGAATGCGCTCGCAGATGGTGCTCAAGAATAAAATAATTGTAGGAAATCACTGGCTCCCACCTTCCTTGCTCATGGACTGTTTGTTCCACTCCCATCAAGGAAGAGGCTAAGCAGCATTCACGCCATGACCCCCAGTTTTAAAACACTTACCCCAAGTAGTGAGGCTGATCAACACCTCCGCCCACTAACCCACCCCTCCACACCCCAAATCACCACAACTTTATAATTTCCTGTCAATTACCTAGACACTCCTGCGCCCAGTGTTGCTTCATGGCCATACAATCGATATATGTATACAAGGTATCTTATCTATTTATATTTATTGTCCTTTTTTTAGTATGTGTTCTTTATCTTATTGCATTTTTTGTGCTATATCAGATACGGAGTAACAATTCTGTACTGGTAATGACATTGACAATCTTGAATTTTAATGGATGATACCTTCTTTATACAAGCAGAGGTCACAATAGCAACCAGCGTCTACTCCTAAATAATAACAATTATTCTGCAGATGCTTGAAATCTAGAGCAACAGACAAAATGCTGGCGGAACTCAGAAGGTCAGTCAGTGTCTATGGAGGGAATAAACAGTGGGTGTTTTAGGTTGAGGTTCTTCAACATGACAATTGTAGGAAAGTTCAGATGAAAAAAATAGTCATGCATTTAAAATTTCAAAGGACATTTTAAACAGTCATAATCATCTTGGGTGAGAGTGGAACTAGAGGTCATAAGTCAAGGGTGAAAGGTGAAATATTTAGGGGATCTTGAGGGGGAACTTCTTCACTCAGAAGGAGATGCAAGTGTGAAATGAGCTGCCAAAGCGAGTGGTGGATGCAGGTTCAATTGCAACATTTAAGAGATGTTTGGAGAAGCACATGGACGAGAGGGGTGTGGAGGGCTATTGTCCAGGTGCAGGTCAATGGGACTAGGCAGAATGAAAGTTCAGCACTAGATGGGGCGAAGGGTCTGCACTGAGCTGTGCTATGACTTTATGGGAGCAGAGCCTGTGAGAGAGTGGGAATATGGAGCATACGGAGTTTAATGCCATATTGTATATTACATTCCTGAGCAAAGTCTGACACTCAAAGCTGCTGCACAGGTTGATTCTGTGGTTAACCAACATGGAAACTGCTAGAGTCACATGGCATTGTAGCATAGCAGCTAGTGCAATTGCATTACAGTGCAAGCAATCCCTGATTGGTGTTGGATTCCTGCCACTGGCTGTAAGGAGTTTGTACGTTCTCCCCGTGACTGGGTCTCCTCCGGGGTCTCCCACATTCCAGAGGTGTTTGTGTTAGGGTTAGTGAGTTGTGGGCACGCTTACTGCCACTGGAAGTGTGGCAACACTTGCGGGCTGACCCAGCACACCCTCAGTCTGTGTTAGTTGTTGATACAAAACAATGTATTTCACTGCATGTTCCAATGTACATGACAAATAAAGCTAATCTTTTTCATCTTTAATCTGTAAAGAAGGTTATCTAAGGATAACCTTAGATAACTCAGTGGCCACTTTCTTAGGTACACCTGCTTGTTAATGCAGATATCTAATAAGCCAATCATATGTCAGCAACTCAGCACATAAAAGCAGATGGACATGGCGAAGAGGTTCAATTGGTGAATGGGGAAGAAATTGGATAAATAGTGAGATCCAAGTAACTTTGACTCAGGGGTAATTGTTGGTGCCAGATGGCATAGTTTGAATTTCTCAGAAAATCAGTTCATGTACAACAGTCTCTGGAGTTTACAGAGAATGGAGCAAAAAACAAAAACACATCCAGTGACCGGCAGATCTATGGGCTTGTTATTGAGAGAGGTCAGAGGAGAATGGCCAGACTGATTCAAACTGACAGGAAGGTGACAGCAACTCAAATAACCACACAGTATAACAGTGCTATGCCGAAAAGCATATCTGAATGCATAACACATAGAACCTTGAAGTTGATAAGCTATAGCGGCAGAAGACCATGAACATACAATCAGTGGCTACTTTATTAGATACAAAGTTACTTACAGTTACACTGAGCGATTGGATAGGCTTGTTATTCTTGGTGGAACCTAGGTGTCATTAAGGAGGTTGAAAAGGTAAAGAGTATACATGCATGTACAGCATAACACCCACAGAACAATCATTCCACAGTCAAAGTCACTTAGATCACATTCCTTCCCCACCCTGATGTTCGGGCTGAACTACAACTGAACCTCCTGACCAGGTCTGCATACTTTTATGCATTGAGTTGCTCCCACATGATTGGCTGATTAGATATTTGTATTAACATACAGGTGTACCTAATAAAGTGGCCACGGAGTGTAAACAGGATAGATAACCAGAATATTTTTCCCAGGTCATGGTAGTCTAGAACTAGACTTCTATAACTCATGTTCTCAGCATAATTTATTTACTATTGTTTTTGTATTTGCACACTGTGTCTTCTTTTGCATATTGCTTATTTGTAATCCAATCACAAGCAAGAGAAAACTCTGCAGATGCTTGTTTGTAAGTTTATTTTTGTAGTTTTTCATTGATTCTATTGCATTTATTTGTTCTACTGTGAATGCCCACAAAAAAATGAATCTCAGGGTAGCATATGGTGACAGATACGTGCTGTGATAATAAATTTACTTTGAGAAAGCACAGGTTGAAGGTGAGAGGAGAGCTTAGAAAAATAGAGGGCTATGCGCTAGGGTTATTCTAGGTAGTCTCTAGAGTAGGTTACATGGTCGGCACAACATTGTGGGCCGAAGGGCCTGTAATGTGCTGTAGATTTCTATGTTCTATGTTCTAATATCTGAACAACTGCCAGAGGAGGTGGTGGAGGTAGCTACCATCACACATTTAAAAGCCATTTGGAGAGGTAATTATTTAGAAATGAAAGAGCAAGGTTTCCCAGTCTGGGATCCAAGGACCCCTCAGTTAGTGGTATGGGTCCATAGCATAAAAAGGGTTGTGAACCCGTAGCCTAGAGGGATAAGGCTTAACGTAGACATTAAGATAAATACAGATAGGCGGCACAGCTGGCATGGGTGAAGTGTACATTGCTATCATTAATTCAACTTATCTGTGGAATTGCATAGTGTTATCTGCATTGGGTTAACTGTAGGGTTAAATACGCTACTGTGATTGGGCACCAGGGTAATGTAGCAATTAGCACAACACTGTTACAGCTTAGGGTGTCGAATCAGAGTTCAATCCCAGCATCTTCTGTAAGGAGTCTCTGTACATTCTTCCCTTGGAGTGTGTGGGTTTTCTCTGGGTGATCCGGTTTGCTCCCACACTCCAAAGACAGGCTGAGCAGGTTAATTGGCCCGTGGTTAGGTAAGGGTTAAATTGGAGTAGACAGAGATTGTTGGGTGGTGAGACTCGAAGGGCCTATTCCACACTCAATCTCTAAATAAAAAACAGACCGTTCATATAATTGAAAGATGTAAAAATGATCAAACTGTAATAGAATGTTGTATTATTTACAAGAGACCCCCTGATAAGAACAAGATCCTTGAATTAGGCCAGAAGTTACGTAATCAAGAGGGTTGCATTTTCTGAGACAGATTTGTTTTAACCATAGTCTGAGGAGTAAAATTAGGCGATTCGGACCGTCAAATCTGCTCTGCCAGTCCATCATGGCTGATTTATTATCCCTATCAACCACTGCCTTAAATATTCCCAATGACCTGGCCTGCATAACAGCCTGTGGCAATGAATTGCCTCTGGCTAAAGACATTTTTCCTCATCTCCACAGGCACTCTATCCAGATCTTTCAATATTCGATAGATTTCAGTGAGATTCCCCTCACTCTTCTAAACTGCAGTGAGTACAATCCTAGAGCCATCAAACACTCCTCATATATTAACCTATGAATTCTGGAATCATTTTCGTGAATCTCCTTTGAACCCCCTCACATCAAAACCAAGTGCAGTCTGATCAATGTTTATAAAGCCTCAGCCCTGCATCCTTGCCTTTATATTCTAGTCCTCTTGAAATCAATGCTAAGATTGAATTTGCCTTCCTTACCACCAACTCAACCTTCAAGTTAAACGTTAGGGAATCCTGTTTGAGAAATTCCAAGTCCCCCTGCTCCTCTGAGCTTTGAATTTTCTTCCCATTTACAAAATAGTCCACACCTTTATTCCTTCTGCTAAAATGCATGGCCATGCCTTTCCCAACATTATATTCCATCTGCCCCTTTTCTGTCCATTCCCCTAATCTGCTGAAACCGTGCTTCCTTAGCACTACTGCCCCCTCTACATATCTTCATATCATCCACAAACTTGGCCACAAAGCCATCAATTACTTCATCCAAATCATTAGCATACAACCGTGAAAAGAAGCGGTCCCAACACCGATCCCTGCGGTATACCAGTAGTTACTGGCAGCAAACCAGAAAAGGCCCTCTTTATGCAACACACCCAAAAAGTTGGTGGAACGCAGCAGACCAGGCAGCATCTATAGGAAGAAGCACAGTCAACGTTTCGGGCCGAGACCCTTCATCCGGCCCTCTTTATTCCCATTCTTAGCATCCTGCCAATCAACTGATCTTCTGTCCATTCTAGGACTTTTTCGATAATACCATGGGCTGTTATTTTGTTAAGCAGCCTCATGTGTGGCACCTTGTCAAAGGCCTTCTAAAAATCCAAATAAACAACATTTATTGACTCTCCTTTGTCTATTCTGCCTGTTATTTCCTCAAAGAATTCCAACAGATTTGTCAGGCAAGATTCCCCATTTAGAAAATCAGGCTGACTTTGGTCTGATTGTGCCTCCAAGTACCCGGAAACCTCACCCTTAGTAATGGACTCCAATATCTTTCCAACCACTGAAGCCAGGCTAACTAGCCTATCATTTCCTTTCTCCAGTCTCCCTCCCTGCTTAGAGTGACATATGTGATTTTCCAGATCTCTGAAAGCAATCCAGAGTCTAGTGATTCTGGAAATACCATTACTAATGCCTTCACAATCTCTTTAGCCACCTCTTTTAGAACCCTGGGATATAGTCCTCCTGATCCAGGTGACTTATCTACTTTCAGAATTTTCAGCTTTCTAAGTACATTCTCCTTAGCAATAGCAATGAAACTCACTTCTGCCCCTGACGCTCTGACATTTCTGGCATTCTACTAGTGTCTTCCAAGTGAAGACTGATGCAAAATACTTATTCAGGTCCTCTGCTGTTTCTTTGTTCCCCCATTACTACCTCTCCAGTGTCATTTTCCAGCAGTCCGATATCTATTCTCACCTCTCTTTTATTCTTTATCTATCTGCAAAAACATTTTGCATCTTCTTTCTTATTATTGGCTACCTTATTGGAGAGTTTAACATCGGTAGCTGAGCGAAGGGCGCTTAGTAGGCTACGGTCAATTATGGAAAACTCTGAACATCCTCTACATAGCACCATCCAGAGACAGAGAAGCAGTTTCAGCGACAGGTTACTATCGATGCAATGCTCCTCAGACAGGATGAAGAGGTCAATACTCCCCAATGCCATTAGGCTTTACAATTCAACTGCCAGGACTTAAGAACTTTTTAAAAGCTATTATTAATGCTTTTTAAGATAGTGATTTAGATGCATATCATATTTTTTACTGAGTTAAGTATTGTATGTAATTAGTTTTGCTACAACAAGTGTATGGGACATTGGAAAAAAAAGTTGAATTTCCCCATGGGGATGAATAAAGTATCTATCTATCTATCTTACCTTCATATTGCATCTTTTCTCCCTTTAAAGCTTTTTAGTTGCCTTCAGTTGGTTCTTAAAAGCTTCCCAATCCTTCCCACTAATTTTTGCTATATTATATGCTCTCTATTTTGCTTTTATGCTGTCTCTGACCTTCCTTGTCACCCATGGTTGCCTCATCCTTCCTTTATAATATTTCTTCATCTTTGGGATGTATCTTTCCCACATTTACCAAATTTCCCCCAGAAACACCAGTCATTGCAGTTCTGCCATTATCCCTGCTAGTGTCCCCTTCCAATCAACTTTAGCCAGTGCTATTTTCATTTCCCTGTAATACTGATACATCTGATTTTAGCCTCTCCTTCTCAAACTGCAAGGTGAATTCTATTATATTATGATCACTGCCTTTTAAAGGTTCCTTTACCTTAAACTTCCCAATCAAATCAGGGTCATTACACAGCACCAAATCCAGAGCTGCAGTTTCCCTAGTGGGTCGAACCATGTGCTGCTCTAAAAACCATCTCGTAGACATTCTACAAATTCCTGTTTTTGGGATCCAGCACCAACCAGGTTTTCCCTATCAACTTGCATATTGAAATCCCCCATGATTATCGTAACATTGCCCTTTTTATATGCCTTTTCTATTCCCATTGTATTTTGTGGCCCACATCCTGGTTACTGTTCGGAGGCCTGTATAAACTGGCTTCAGTGTCTTTTTTTTTACCTTGTTAAAGAAATTCTATCCACAAAAATTCTTCATCTTTTGATCTTATGTCACCTCTTTCTGAGGATTTTAAATCATTTTTCACCAGTAGAACCACCTGACCCTCTCTGCCTACCTGGCTGTCCCAGGATGTTAAGCTATCAACTATGATCTTCTTTCAGCCATGACTCAGAAATGCCCATAACATCATACCTGCCAATTTCTAACTGTGCTACAAGTTCATCTAACTTATTATATATACTGTGTGCATTCAAATATAACTCCTTCAGTCCTCTATTCATCATCCTTTTTGAGTTTGTCTCACCTTACACTTTAACTCATCCCACTGATAATCTGCCTGTCCTTCTTCACAGTCTCACTACACACTACATCTGCTTGTACACCAACTGCCCCATCCTCAGCCCTATCACTCCGATTCCCAGCCCTGCCAGATTATTTTAAACCCGCCCCAATCTGTCTGCAAGGATATTTGTCCCCCTTGGGTTCAAGTGTAACCTATCCTTTTTGTACAAGTCAATTCTTCCCCAGAAGAGATCCCAATTACCCAGAAATCTGAAACCTTGCTCCCTGCACCAATTCTTCAGCCATGCATTCATCTGCCGGATCACCCTATTCTTACCCTCTCTGGCACATGGCACAGGAAGCAATTCAGAAATTATTACTCCAGAGATCCTGCTTTTCAGCTTTGTACCTAACTTCTATTTTCTCCCCTTAGGACCCCCTCCCTTTTCTTACCTATGTCGTTGTCATGACTTCCAGCGGTTCACCACCTCCCTTTAGAATGCAAGGGACCTCCCTGACCCTGGCACCTGCGAGGCAACATACAATCAGGATGTGTTTTTCACGTCCACAGAATCTGCATTCTTCCCCTTCCCCTCTAATCATGGAATCCCCCGTCACTACTGCACTCCTCTTCTCCCCACAGAACCAAGCAGTGTGTTTCTGCAGCTTCCCCCCGGTAGGTCGTTCCCCACTCTCCATTTGTATCCAAAGTGGTATAGTTATTATTTGGGGGGATAGCAACAGGAGTACTCTGCACTGTGTGCCTATTCCCTTTCCCTCTGCGACAGTCACCCAGGTAGCTGCCTCCCTGTAGCTGCTATCTGTCACCTCCTCATTCTCCCATGTGAGCCGAAGGTCATTATAGGTCAATAAATAATCCGAGCGTTGGAAGAAATGTACTTGCCACTGAGAAGTAGGATAAAAAAAATTCAGCAGAAAAATAATCCCTCCATTAGTAACTAAAGAATTAAATGTGACTGAAGGGTTGGAAGAAGAGATTTATAATGTTGCTGGTAATAACCAACACTAATTAATTGGAGAGTGTTAGCAATTTACAACAGATAAGCAAAAATTGATAACTGCAACTCAAAGATGAGAGGATTAAAAAGGGATTTCAAAAGCATATATGAATATTGGAAGGTCCAGAGGAGGTTCATGCGAATGATGCCAAGAATGAAAGGGTTAATGTATGAGGTGCGTTTGGCGGCTCTGGGCCTGTACGCACTGGAGAATGAGGTGTGTGGTGAGGGATCTCATTGAAACTTATCGAATATCGAAAGGGCTAGATAGAGTGAAGGTGGAGATGTTTCCTATGGTGGGGGAGTCTAGGACCAGAGGGCACTGACTCAGAATAGAAGAGGAATTGTCTCTCTTTAGAACAGAGATGAGGGAGATTGCTACTGACGGCTGAGGTGGCCAAGTCATTGGATATATTTAAAGCAGAGGTTGCTAGGTTCTTGATTAGTAAAGGCATCAAAGGTTACGGGGAGAAAGCAAGAGAATGGGGTGACAAGGAGTAATAAATCGGCCATGATGGAATGGCAGAGTAGATTTGATGGGCCGAATTCTTATGGTCTTATGGTATTTTTGATTATTTGGAGAAGAGAATAGCTTCAATGATTGTGAATCCCTTGGTGGCAAAAGCAGGAAAATAAAGAAATGGCAGTGTCATTGGGAAATATTTTGTATCTGTCTTCTATATGGGAGACACTAGACGTGTATCAGATGTAACTGGAGGCTCTCTCAGCCAGGACTGCCTTTGGGATTCCAGCTCTGGATGCGTCCTGGGGTTCACTCCCAAAGCCTCTCCCGCGAGTGCTGCAAAGCAGTGGAGGTTTGAGATCAGAGTTCTTCTCGTGGATGAGCTGCCAACCACAGCTGACCAGCCCCATCTGCCTGAAATTATGTATGATGAGGTTAGAAGGTGACACCAGGAGTCCCTGAGGGATCAGAGCTGTGCCTTGGCTTTTTAGAATTTAAATTGGAATACGAAGAAAGTTTGTAATATTTCAGAGATGTGCTGATCTTACCAACCTAGCCAGTACACTGAACGTTAAGTATGGGAGTTTGGACGGTTAAGTGATGCTTGGATGGTTAAGTGGTGTCTGGGCAAAAAGATCATTCTGTGGGGGCAAAATTTGGTTGCTGGGAAGAACAGGAAAAGCAAATTTCTTGCTAGAACATTCTGATGGTATTGGGTTCCTTTTCTGCAAAGCCCTAAACTCAACAGAAGATTCTAAGCTCTATCCAATACGGATACCCTCACTATTGGGAGGTTATACTGTATCCACTAGCTTACTAGCAAGGACTAGCTTACTTCCCTGTCTAGCCTCTGCAGTGAGGTCTAGCTGCCAATACCCACTAGTAGATGCTGGCAGCTAATGGTTGGTCCCAGACCCTACCGAGGAACAGATACCTCCAGTTGAAAAGTCGTTTAAACACAGTTTATCTGAATTTTAATGATACGCATTTAAATTTAGACAATAGCACTTACCACACATTTAAAACTTACAATGGATTTCTAATTTATAAAAGATTTCTAAATTCAAAAATTTACAACTACAGGTACAATTTTTATGAGCTAGAACATACCATCAAGTTGCAAACGAACAGCTCGCCCATCGCAGATACTGAAGTTTGAGGAATGAATTCTAGTACTTCTCTCTGCCGTTCTCCTTGTCATTCCTAACAATCCCTCATAGAAACATAGGAACATAGAAAATAGGTGCAGGAGTAGGCCATTCGGCCCTTCGAGCCTGCACCGCCATTCAGTATGATCATGGCTGATCATCCAACTCAGAACCCTGTACCTGCTTTCTCTCCATACCCCCTGATCCCTTTAGCCACAAGGGCCATATCTAACTTCCTCTTAAATATAGCCAATGAACCGGCCTCAACTGTTTCCTGTGGCAGAGAGTTCCACAGATTCACCACTCTGGTGTGAAGAAGTTTTTCCTCATCTCGGTCCTAAAAGGCTTCCCCTTTATCCTTAAACTGTGACCCCTCGTTCTGGACTTCCCCAACATCGGAAACAATCTTCCTGCATCTAGCCTGTCCAATCCCTTTAGAATTTTATATGTTTCAATAAGATCCCCCCCTCAATCTTCTAAATTCCAGTGAGTATAAGCCTAGTCGATCCAGTCTTTCTTCATATGAAAGTCCTGCCATCCCAGGAATCAATCTGGTGAACCTTCTCTGTGCTCCCTCTATGGCAAGAATGTCTTTCCTCAGATTAGGGGACCAAAACTGCACACAATATTCTAGGTGCGGTCTCACCAAAGCCTTGTACAACTGCAGTAGAACCTCCCTGCTCCTGTACTCAAATCCTTTTGCTATGAATGTCAACATACCATTTGCCCTTTTCACCGCCTGCTGTACCTGCATGCCCACCTTCAATGACTGGTGTACAATGACACCCAGGTCTCGTTGCATCTCCCCTTTTCCTAATCGGCCACCATTCAGGTAATAATCTGTTTTCCTGTTCTTGCAACCAAAGTGGATAACCTCACATTTATCCACATTAAATTGCATCTGCCATGAATTTGCCCACTCACCTAACCTATCCAAGTCACCCTGCATCCTCTTAGCATCCTCCTCACAGCTAACACCGCCACCCAGCTTCGTGTCATCCGCAAACTTGGAGATGCTGCATTTAATCCCTCGTCTAAATCATTAATATATATTGTAAACAACTGGAGTCCCAGCACTGAGCCTTGCGGTACCCCACTAGTCACTGCCTGCCATTCTGAAAAGGTCCCGTTTACTCCCACTCTTTGCTTCCTGTCTGCCAACCAATTTTCTATCCACATCAATACCATACCCCCAATACTGTGTGCTTTAAGTTTGCACACTAATCTCCTGTGTGGGACCTTGTCAAAAGCCTTTTGAAAATCTAAATATACCACATCCACTGGCTTTCCCCTATCCACTCTACTAGTTACATCTTCAAAAAATTCTATAAGATTCGTCAGACATGATTTTCCTTTCACAAATCCATGCTGACTTTGTCCAATGATTTCACCTCTTTCCAAATGTGCTGTTATCACATCTTTGATAACCGACTCTAGCATTTTCCCCACCACCGATGTAAGACTAACCAGTCTATAATTCCTCGGTTTCTCTCTCCCTCCTTTTTTAAAAAGTGGGGTTGCATTAGTCACCCTCCAATCCTCAGGAACTAATCCAGAATCTAAGGAGTATTTCCGGAAGATTATTTATGACCTCCTTAGTGAAGACAGAACGAAAGTAGTTATTCAATTGGTCTGCCATGTCTTTGTTCCCTATGATCAATTCACCTGTTTCTGACTGTAAAGGACCTACATTTGTCTTGACCAATCTTTTTCTTTTCACTTATCTATAAAAGCTTTTACAGTTGGTTTTTATGTTCCCTGCCAGCTTTCTCTCATAATCTTTTTTCCCTTTCCTAATTAAGCCCTTTGTCCTCCTCTGAATTTCTCTCAGTCCTCAGGTGTGCCGCTTTTTTTTGCTAATTTATATGTTTCTTCTTTGGACTTGATACTATCCCTAATTTCCCTTGTCAGACACGGGTGCACTACCTTCCCTGGTTTATTCTTTTGCCAAACTGGGATGAACAATTGTTGTAGTTCATCCATGCGATCTTTAAATGCTTGCCATTGCATATCCACCGTCAACTCTTTAAGTATCATTTACCAGTCTATCTTAGCTAATTCACGTCTCATACCTTCAAAGTTACCCTTCTTTAAGTTCAGAACCTTTGTTTCTGAATTAACTATGTCACTCTCCATCTTAATGAAGAATTCCACCATATTATGGTCACTCTTACCCAAGGGGCCTCACATGACTAACCCTTCCTCATTGCTCAATACCCAATCTAGAATGGCCTGCTCTCTAGTTGGTTCCTTGACATGTTGGTTCAGAAAACCATCCCGCATACATTCCAAGAAATCCTCTTCCTCAGCACCCTTACCAATTTGGTTCACCCAATCTATATGTAGATTGAAGTCACCCATTATAACTACTGTTCCTTTATTGCACGCATTTCTAATTTCCTGTTTAATGCCATCCCCAACCTCACTACTACTGTTAGGTGGTCTGTACACAACTCCCACCAGCGTTTTCTGCCCCTTAGTGTTATGCAGCTCTACCCATATCGATTCCACATCCTCCAGGCTAATGTCCTTCCATTCTATTGCGTTAATCTCCTCTCTAACCAGCAATGCTACCCCACCTCATTTTCTTTCCTGTCTATCCCTCCTGAATATTGAATATCCCTGGATGTTGAGCTCCCATCCTTGGTCACCCTGGAGCCATGTCTCTGTGATCCCAACTATATCATATTCATTAATAACTATCTGCACATTCAATTCATCCACCTTGTTACGAATGCTCCTCGCATTGACACACAAAACCTTCAGGCTTGTTTTTACAACACTCTTAGCCCTTATACAATTATGTTGAAAAGTGGCTCTTTTTGCTTTTTGCCCTGGATTTGCCTGCCTGCCACTTTTACTTTTCACCTTACTTCTTTTTGCTTCTACCCTCATTTTACACCCCTCTGTCTCTCTGCACTTGTTCCCATCCCCCTGCCACATTAGTTTAAAGCCTCCTGAACAACAGTAGCAAACGCTCCCCCTAGGACATTGGTTCCAGTCCAGCCGGTTTATACCGGTCCCACCTCCCCCAGAACTGATTCCAATGCCCCAGAAATTTGAATCCCTCCCCCTTGCACCATTTTTCAAGCCACGTATTCATCTGAAATATCCTCCTATTTCTACTCTGACTAGCATGTGGCACTGGTAGTAATCCAGAGATTTTTACCTTTGTGGTCCTACTTTTTAGTTTATCTCCTAACTCCCTAAATTCACCTTGTAGGACCTCATCCCGTTTTTTACCTATATCGTTGGTACCTATGTGCACCACGACCACTGGCTGTTCACCCTCCTATTCCAGAATGTCCTGCAGCCGCTCAGAGACATCCTTGACCCTTGCACCAGGGAGGCAACATACCATCCTGGAGTCTCATTTGCGGCCGCAGAAACGCCTATCTATTCCCCTTGCAATCGAACCCCCTATCACTATAGCTCTCCCACTCCTTTTCCTTCCCTCCTGTGCCGCAGAGCCACCCATGGTGCAATGAACTCGGCTGCTGCTGCCTTCCCCTGATGAGACATCTCCCCCAACAGTATCCAAAACAGTATATCTGTTTAGGAGGGAGATGACCTCAGGGGACTCCTGCACTACCTGCCTACTGCTACGCTGCCTAGTGGCCACCCCTTTCCCTTTAGGCCTGTGTAGACTTTACCTACATCCTTGTGATAGTTATACTATTTTCTACTAGATTACATCATTTGCATTTGATGTTTTCCAGATATTTTTGCTGGGACAAAGTAACTCACACAGGTTGTCTTAAAAGACGAAGACCCTAAATATTCATGATTAATGCTGTGTGGGCTGATCCTTGGAGTGCACAATTATCTGAACTTGTAGCTATGTTTTATGTGTTAATGACATAAACCCACTGTCTTGTATTTGCCTAATGCAGACAAGAAACCTCTTGGTCATAAATTCAACAGATTCTACAGATGCTTGAAATCTAGAGTGATGGAGGATGAGAGGTGACTTGATAGAGGTGTATAAGATGATGAGAGACATTGATCGTGCGGATAGTCAGAGGCTTTTTCCCAGGGCTGAGATGGTTGCCACAAGATGGCATAGGTTTAAAGTGCTTGGAAGTAGGTACAGAGGAGATGTACCTACTAAGTTTTTTACTCAGAGAGTGGTGAGTGTGTGGAATGGGCTGCTGGCAACAGTGGTGGAGGTGGATGCGATTGGGTCTTTTCAGAGACTTTTGGATAGGTACATGGAGCTTAGAAAAATAGAGGGCTATGGGTAAGCCTAGTAATTTCTAAGGTAGGGACATGTTCGGCACAACTTTGTGGGCCGAAGGGCCTGTATTGTGCTGTAGGTTTTCTATGTTTCTAAAAAGCTGCTTGTAGAAGTAGATGCAATAGGCAATAGGTGCAGGAGTAGGGGTAGGCCAGTCGGCCCTTCAAGCCAGCATCGCCATTCAATGTGATCATGGCCGAGGCCCTTTAGCAGGCCTGAAAAGGGAAAGGGAAAAGCCAGAATAAAGAAGTGGGGGAGGGGAAAGAGTACAAGCTAGAAGGTAACAGGTGAAGCCAGTTGTACAGGGGAGAGTGGATGAAGTGAGAACCTGGGAGGTGATGGGAGGAAAAAGTAAAGGGCTAAAGAAGAAAAAATCTGATAGGAGAGGATGGTGAACTTGATCATTTCACTTTGCAAAGCAGACCTCTTAGCAGGCAACCACATGTGGATTAGCAGCCTTTGTTCTGTAATACCATTTGCCAAGATGTGCTTCCAAATTCAAACTGATTGCTGCTTTCAATTTACATCAAGAAATGGAGAATGGTTCTATTTTACAACAAAAATCTGAACCAGAAATATTTGTTAAAAATTTTAACTTTATCCGCACAACTCTGACCCTTTGGAAATGTTATGCTGCTGTAGCAGAAAGCTGAGGTTAATAACAAGCCTCTCAGACCCTCGAAAATGAATATCCATTTCACCTTAACCTGTCAGCATCCCCTAACAGAAACTCTATAAGTACCTGACAGATCGCTGTCCTAATCTGCTTTTGTAACATCAGCATACTAAAAAATTCCATTCCATACTAAAAAATTTCAAGTCAATTAAACTGTGGATGATGATGTGTAGAGGCACCTTGGTGAACTGAGACATGACATAAAGGAAGTTACTGTTCAGGAACAGCAAGTAATTCGGAAGGCAGACACTCTGAATACACATTCAATGGGCACTTTTTAGGTGCACCTATACACCTGCTCATTAATGAAAGTATCTGATCAGCCAATCATGTGGCAA
Organism: Hemitrygon akajei; assembly: GCF_048418815.1. NCBI lineage: Eukaryota > Metazoa > Chordata > Chondrichthyes > Myliobatiformes > Dasyatidae > Hemitrygon > Hemitrygon akajei. The sequence continues at coordinate 4,278,317 of NC_133150.1, read as the reverse complement.
CAACTCAATGCATGAAAGCATGCAGACATGGTCAGGAGGTTCAGTTGTTGCTCAGATCAAACATCAGAATGGGGAAGAAATGTGATCTAAGTGACATTGACCTTGGAATGATTGCTGGTGCCAGACCAGGTGGTTTGAGTATCTCAGAAATTGGTGATCTCCTAGGGTTTTCATGCACAACAGTCTCTAGAGTTTACACAGAAAGGTGCAAAAACAAAAAAAAATCAGCGAGTGCCAGTTATGTGCATGAAAATGGCTCGTTAATGTGAGAGGTCAGAGGAGAATAGCCAGACTGGTTCAAGCTCACAGAAAGGGGAGCGTAATTCAAATAACCAACAGTGGGGTGCAGTAGAGCGTCTCTGAGCATGCAAAACATCAAACTGAAGTGGATGGGCTGCAGAATCAGAGTCAGGTTTAATATCACTGACACATGTAATGAAATTTGTTAACTGTGTGGCAGCAGTACAATGCATAAATATAGAAAAAAAATGAGGTAGTGTTCATGGGTTCAACGTCCATTTAGGAATCGGATGGCAGAGGGGAAGTAGCTGTTCCTGAATCATTGAGTGTGTGCCTTTAGGCTTCAGTACCTCCTTCCTGATAGTAACCATGAGAAGAGGGCATGTCTTGGGGGGTCTTTGATGTTGGTAACTAATAGAGTGGCCTCTGGGTGTTTGAGAAATATGGTGGATTCTGGTTAATTGAGAAACATTGGGACCAGTATGTTTTGGTCCAATTAAGTGACTGACCCAATTTACCAGTTTCATGGAAGTAGTTAAAAAGGTATAAAAAAGACAAACTACTGTTTAACTGGGTAACAAATTATGTATTTAAATCAATACATAACAAATTAAAACACTATCAATACTACTACAATACTATAAAATTGTGTATTCGTTACTAATAGCTTTTGATGGAGGAATTCATATGCTGTGTTCTTTGTATCGACTGTAAATGAACAAAATCGGTGCAGACACATAGTGTACATAATCGATTGCCTTCATGCAATGCTGTTGATGATTGCATTCTCCAAATCTTCATTTTCATTGTAACATTCAGGCTGACGTCAATACCTTCAAATTCTTTGTAGTTCCTAAGTTGCTGAAGCAATGAAATTGTTTCATTTTCACGTCCAGCTGTTTCTGGCATCTCGAAGCCTTAAATGCTTGAAAGCACCATGAGCAAAGCGGTTCTGAATTGTCTTACTGGTTATTTCTTGCCATCTTTCAGTGACAAAAATCACTGCTTCGTGAAGGCAAGCACACGGAACTGACGCTACTTAAAATCAGTGTGCTCTAAGCTCAATGTAGCATCTAAGGGCCACATGTGTGCACGACTGACCCTAGTTAGAAACTGTTAGGCAAGTGTCTTGTCTTACCCCAATTATGCAGCATATTGTCCCGATTAAACAAAGGGAATCTCATCAATTTTCTCAATTAGTTTTTTGTTAAAAGGGTTGTCCCAAATAAGTGGCTGTCTTGATTAACTGATGGCCCCATTACCCAGATCCTATTTTCTCCTGAAAGATTCAGTGAGTCTATTACATAAATTATATTGCCTCTGTGTGAAGCTTAGAAAATGTGAGGTGACCTAGCTGAGACATACATTCTGGCAGGACTAATTGATGTTCCATTCCACCCATTTTAGATCTGATGCAAGGTTCAAAGGAAGTTTAATTTAGTCAGACAGCTGTAAATCTTCGTCACTTCTGTGACCCATAAGGCTGTGAATGTTTGCTTATTTCTTCTCAAGGCTGAGATTAATAGATTTTTGGATACTAAGGGATCAAAGGAAGGGCTACAGTGCAAAAATAAGATGAGTTCCAAGAAAAGAAACAAACATACTGATTGGTAGAATAAGCTCTAATGTTGCGTCAATTTCTTTTCACTCTCACTTCCTCACTGCAAATTTAATTTATCCAGCCTGTATGTAGAATAAAGTCTAATAATTAGAGTACTACGGATATTAAATGCACCAATGATGTCCTGATGTACAATCAGTGGCCACATTATTAAGCACCTCCTGTACCTAATAATGTGCTCACTGATCTTCTGCTGCTGTAGCCCATCCACTTCGATGTGTTGTGCGTTCAAGATGTTCTTCTGCACACAACTGTTGTAATGTGTGGCTGTCTGAGTTACTGTTGTCTTCCTATCAGCTTGAACCAGCCTGGCCACTCTCCTCTGACCCCTCTCATTCACAAGTCATTTTCACACACACAGCTGCTGCTCATTGGATGTTTTTTGGTTTTTTGCACCACCCCCTGTGAATTCTATGGACTGCCGTGTGTGAAAATCACAGGAGATCAGCAGTTCCTGAGATACTCAAACCACCCCGTCTGGCACCAACAATCATTCCACACTCAAAGCCATATAGATCATATTTCTTCCCCAGTCTGGGGGTATCCATCCGCATCATGTTCTTTTGACTGTAAATGAGCAAAATCACCGCAGACCGAGTGCAGACCCTAGACCAGCCTGCCTTCATACAATGCTATCAACTATTACATCTTCCAAATCTTCATTTTCATTGTAACATTCAAGATGGTTGTCAATACCTTCAAATTCTTTGTGGTTTTGAACTTATTAAAGTAGCAAAATCATTGTATTTTCAAACCCACCCATTTCTAGCATCTCCAAGCCTGAATGTTTGAAACCGCAGTGACCAAAAAAGGTTCTAATTGTCTTATTGGTTATTTTTCGCCAGCTATCAGTGACAAAAATCACTGCTTTTTGAACACAAACACATGCAGCTGACGCTATTTAAAAGCTGTTTGCTGGGAGCATAGTGTGGTGTCTAACGGCCACGTAAGCACACATGACTGATGCTAATTAGAAACCGTTCAGCAACAATCTCCTGCCCCATTTAAGCAGCATAGTGTCTCAAATAATCAAAGGAAATCCCAGCTATTTTCTCAATTAGTTTTTTGTTCTTTAAGAGTTGTCCCAAATAAGTGGCTGCCCCAATGACCCAATTAACTGGAATTCTCTGTATTTATTTCACTTACAACTTTCCAAACACCCTCTTCCTGCCTTATTTTCTCTCTCTTTCTGGAATTTCCTTTGATGGGCTTGTCTATCTGCCCAGCCTTCACAACAGCACAAACAAACCTCAAAATTTATCCACCCTCTCACACCTATTTTACCCAAATATTTTACCCAACCTATTTTAGGCACTCTCTGCTCCAACTGTACCCTGACATATCCCTTCTGAACTCCCCCAACTCTCCCCGTACCTCACTGTGCTCTCCTCATGCTCTTTCCAATTCTCCCCATTATTCACTCCCCCACTCTCCATGCTTCTCCCTCCACTCCCCATGCTCTTTTTCATTCTCTCCCCAGTATCCCTGTCCCCGATCCACACTCTATCCTACTCACTGTGCTCTTTAAACCCCTTACTGCATTCCCTGACCCCTTCACCGGTCTCTTGCCCCACGTTCTCTACACCCCACCCCCTTTCTCCAAACCGCAGCATCTTCTCTCCATGTCCCATCTGTGACCCATAACACATAGAACAGGCCCTTCAGCCCACAATGTTGTACTGGACTAATTAAACTACAAACACGAGATTCTGCAGATGTTGGAAATGCAGAGCAACACACACAAAATGCTGGAGGTCAGGCATCATCTATGAAAATAAATAAACAGTCAACATTTCAGTCTGGACCCTTCATCAGGACTGGAAAAGAAGGGGGAATTCACCAGAATAAAATGGTGGGAGGAGGGAAGGAGGCTAGTTGGAAGGTGATAGGTGAAGCCAGGTGGGTGAGAAACATTAAGGGCTGGAGAAGAGGGAATCTGATAGGAGAGGAGAGTGGATCATGGGGGAAAGGGGGGAAGGATAGGCAAGTGAGGAGAAGAGATAAGAGGTCAGTGGGGAATAGAAGAAGGGATGGGATAGGAAAAGAAAATAAGAGAGAAAAGATTACCAGTAGGAGAAATCGATGTTCATGCCATCAGGTTGGAGGCTACCCAGACAGAATATGGGGTGTTGCTCCTCCACCCTGAGAGTGGTCTCCTTGAGCCAGAAGAGAGGCCATGGACTGACATTTTGGAATGAGCAAAAATTAGCAACTGTATGCCTAGCCAAACTATTCCCCTCTGCCTACCTGGTAACCATTTCCCTACATTTCACACATTCATGCAGAGGCCTTTGAAAGGCTTCTGTCAAATTTACCTCCACCACTAGCCCTGGCAATGTGTTGCAGGCACCCACCTCTCTCTGGTTAAAAACTTACCATACTTTGAACTTGCCCGCTCTCTCAGCATCTGGTAAACCTCTTCTGCACCATCTCCAAAGCCTCCACATCCTTCGTCCAATGGGGTGACCAGAATTGAATGCAAAACCCTAGTTCAGACGTTTATAAATCCGCAACATGACTCCAGAGCTCATTATAACTTGGCTTGTTATAGTCACATATTCTGAGGTGCAACAAAAAACTTTCCTTTGCATGCCATCCGTACAGACCATTCATTACAACACTGGACAAGGGAAAACAGTAACAGAATGTAGAATAAATTGAGGGTACAGAGGAAGTGCAGTATAGACGGACAGTATGGTGCAAAGCCACATGAGATAGATTGTGAGGTCAAGAGTTCATCTTATTCTGTTCAATAGTCCTGTAACAGTGGGATAGAATTGTCCCTGTGCCTGGTGGTATGTGATTTCCAGCTGCCTGAAGAGACAGGAACAAAGAGAGAGTGTCTAGGGTGAGTGGGGTCTTCGACTGTGTTGGCTGCTTCACTGAAGCAGCAAGAAGTATAGACAGAGTCCATGGAGGGGTGTCTGGTTTCTGTGATGTTCTGAGCTGTGTCCACAACTCTCTGTGCTTTCTTACAGACCACAGGCAGAGCAGTTGTCGTACCAAGTCGTGATGAGTCTGGATAGAATCTTTCGGTGGTGCCTCAATAAAAACTGGTGAGGGTCAGAGGGGACATGCCGAATTTCTTTAGCCTGCTGAGAAGTCAAGCTGGTGAGCTTTCTTGGCCATGGCTTCAACGTTCTGGAACCAGACAGGATATTGATGATGAGTTGGAAACTTACACCCCTTTGGACCCCTCAGCAACATTGATGTAGACAGGAATGTGTGCACCACCTTCCTGAAGTCAGTGACCAGCTCTGTCATTGAGAGGAAAGGTTGTTGTCATGACACCTTGTTACTAGGCACTCTGTCTCCTATAGGCCGACATATCGTATTTGAGATCCATCCCACCAAGGTGGTATCATCAGCAAAGGTGTCAATGGAGTTAGAGTGGACCATGCCTTTGTTAGTGTAGAGTTGGGGGCTGAGAATGCAGCCCTGTGGATAAGCCCTGTAGCAGAGGTGTTGCTGCCTCTCGTACTGATTGCAGTCTGCTGGTCAGGAAGTCAAGGATCCATTTGCAATGGGAAGAGTTGAGTCCCAGATATAGGGGTTTAGAGATGATTTACCTGGAAGTTTAGTACTGAAGATGGAGCTGTAGTCAACAAACAAAGTTCAAAGTAAGATTTATTATCAGAGTACATACATGTCACCACATACAACCCTGAGATTCTTTTTCTTACGCATATTTAGCAAATCGATAGAACAGTGAACTGTAAACATCAGGAACTATTAACTGTAAACAAACTGCAAATGCAGATATAAATAAAGAGCAATAAATATCAAGCACAAATAACTATATAATAGAGTTCTTAAATGAGTGTAGCTTTTGTTCAGGAGCCTGATGGTTGAGGGGTAGTGACTGTTCTTGAACCTGGTGGTGTGATTCCTGAGGCACCTGTACCTTCTCTCTGATGGCATCAGCGAGAAAAGAGCACGGCCTGGGTGGTGAGGATCTTTGATGATGGATGCTGCTTTCTTATGGCAACGCTTCATGTAGATGTGCTCAATGATTAGGAGGGCTTTACCTGCAACATACTGGGCCACATCCACCACCTTTTGTAGGATTTTCCACTCAAAGGCATTGGTGTACCTATACCAGGCCATATTGCAGCCACACATCCACCACACATCTATTGAAGTTTGCTGAGGTTTTCAATGACATGCCAAACCTGGGCAGACTCCTGAGGAAGTTGTCATGTTTTCTTTGCAATTATATTTATATGATGGGTCCAGGACAGGTCCTCTGAGATAGTGATACCCAGGAATTTAAAGTTACTGACACTCTCCACCTCTGATCCTCTGATGATTACTGGCTCATAGACTTCTGCTTTCCCTCTCCTGAAGTCTACAATCAGTTCCTTGGTCTTATTAACATTGAGTAGAGGTTGTTGTTATTATACCACTCAGCCACGTTTTCAATCTCCCTCCTGTATGCTGATTCATCACCATCTTTGATACAGCCCACAACAGTGGTGTCATCAGCAAACTTGTATGTGGCGTTGGAGCTGTACTTAGCCTCACAGTCATAGGTGTAAAGTGAGTAGAGCAGGGGACTAAGCACACATCCCTGCAGTGCCCCTGTGCTGATGGAGATTGTGGAGGAGATGTTTTGCCAATCTGAACTGACTGGGGTCTACAAGTGAGGAAATCCGGAATCCAATTGCCCAAAGGGGTATTGAAACCCACGTCTTGGAGCTTACTGGTTACTTTTGAGGGGTTGATGGTGTTAAATGCCAAGCTGTAATTGATAAGGAGCATCCTGATGTATGCATCTTTGCTGTCTAGATGTTCCGACTTGTGTGAAGAGCCAACAAGATAGCATCTGCTGTAAACCTGGAGAGGAAAACTGGTACAGTTTCCTGCAGCTCACAGAGAGTCGCTGATGTGCACTGGTGCCATCGTGTCTAACACAGGTGACTTCACTGTCCAGATGCTCCAGAGAAGAGTGTCAGGACAAGGAGCTGGCATCTGTCCTGGGTCTGTTTTGGTGGTAGGCGAATTGCTGCTAGAAGTGATGTGTGCCATGATTAGCCCTAGAGGCAAACATGTCACATGCTGCCTTTTGCACCCTATCAACTTGTGCAGCCAGTTTCAGAGAGCTATGGACTTGGACCCCAGGATCCCTCTGTACATCAACACCATTAAGGGTCTTGCCATTAACAGTGGAATGTCTATTTGCATTCAGTCTCCCAAAGTGCAACATTTCACATTTGGCTGCTTTAAAATCCATCTGCCATTTCTTTGCCCATATCTGAAACGTCTGTATCCCACATATTGTACAGTATTTACAGTGCCACCAATCTGTGCAAACTTACCAACTGTGTGTCTGCAAACTTACTAACACACCTATCCACATTTTAATCTAAGTCATATTCAGTGGATTCCATTTCATCATTTTTGGCACAATTATGCAGCTGCCCCAATTAGCTGAAGTTTCGTGGAAAAGTTAAAGAAGTATAAGAAAGACAAAGTACCATTTAACTGGGTAACAAATTATGTATTTAAATGAAATACTGAACAAACTAGAACACTATCAATACTACTACAGGACTATAAAACTGCGTATTCGTTCCTAATAATAATCGACAGAAGAATTCACTGTACGTTGCCATGTTCTTTTGATTACCCTCAGACACCTCATGTAGATAATGGACTACCTTCATACAATGCTATCGACGAGTGCATCCTCCAAATCTTCATTTTCATTGTAACAGTCAAGATGATCATCAATGCCTTCAGATTCTTTGTAGTTCTTAACTTGTTTAAGTAATGAAATCATTTCATTTTCAGCCCCAGCCACTTCTGGTATCTCCAAGCCAGAGTGCTTGAAACTGTAGTGAGCAAAATGGTTCTGAGTTGTCATACTGCTTATTTCTCACCAACTGAAAGTGCCAAAAATTGCTGCTTTTTGAGCACAAACACATGCAACTGAGCTATTTAAAAATTGTCCACTCTAAGCATGGTGTGGTGTTTAACGGCCACATGAGTGCACATGAGCGCCAGTAGTTAGAAACTGTTCGGCAATAGCTTCTTGCCCCAATTAAGCGTATACAGTAGTGTCGCGGATAAACAAAGTGTATAGTGTCCCAGCTACTTTCTCCATTTGTTTTTGTTCTTTAAGAAATGTCCCAAATAAGCACCTGCCCTGATTAACTGTTGGAATCCACTGTATATCACAAACAGCAGAAGTCCCAGTGTGGATCCCTCTGGAACAGTGTCAGTCACAAAACTGCCCTGCAGCATCATAGAACCATAGAGCATTACAGCACAGAAACAGGCCTTTTGGCCCTTCTTGGTTGTACCAAACAATTTTTCTGCCTCGTCCCACTGACCTGCACCTGGACCATATCCCTCCATACACCTCTCATCCATGTACCTGTCCAAGTTTTTCTTAAATGTTAAAAGTGAGCCCACGTTTACCACTTCATCTGGCAGCTCGTTCCACACTCCCACCACTGTCCTCTGGCTTTTTTCTCCCCTAACCTCAGTGGAAAAAGCCTGCTTGCATTCACTCTATCCATACCCATCATAATTTTATATATCTCTATCAAATCTCCCCTCATTCTTCTATGCTCCAGGGAATAAAGTCCTAACCTATTCAACCTTTCTCTTGTAACTCAGTTTCTCAAGTCCCAGCAACATCCTTGTAAACCTTCTCTGCACTCTTTCAACCTTATTAATATCCTTCCTGTAATTAGGTGATCAAAACTGCACACAATACTCCAAATTCAGCCTCACCAATGCCTTATACACCCTCACCATAACATTCCAACTCTTATACTCAATACTCTGATTTATAAAGGCCAATGTACCAAAAGCTCTCTTTACTACCCTATCTACCTGTGATGCCACTTTTAGGGAATTTTGTATCTGTATTCCCAGATCCCTCTGTTCTACTGCACTCCTCAGTGTCCTACCATTTACCTTGTATGTTCTACTTTGGTTTTTCCTTCCAAAGTGCAATACCTCACACTTGTCTGTATTAAACTCCATCTGCCATTTTTCAGCCCATTTTTCCAGCTGGTCCAGATCCCTCTGCAAGCTTTGAAAACCTTTCTCACTGTCCACTACACTTCCAATCTTTTTATCATCAGCAAATTTGCTGATCCAATTTACCACATTATCATCCAGATCATTGATAGAGATGACAAATAACAATGGACCCAGCACTGATCCCTATGGCACACCACTCAGTCACAGGCCTCCACTCAGAGAAGCAATCCTCCACTACCACTCTCTGGCTTCTTCCATTGAGCCAATGTCTAATCCAATTTACTACCTCTCCATGTATACCTAGGGTCTGAATCTTCCTAACTAACCTCCCATGTGGGACCTTGTGAAAGGCATTACTGAAGTCTATGTAGACAACATCCACTGCCTTCCCTTCATCTACTTTCCTGGTAACCTCCTCGAAAAACTCTAACAGATTTGTTAAACATGACCTACCACGCACAAAGCCGTGTTGACTCTCCCTAATAAGTCCCTGTCTATCTAAATACTTGTAGATCCTATCTCTTAGTACTCCTTCCAATAATTTACCTACTACCGATGTCAGACTTACCAACCTATAATTTCCCGGATTACTTTTAGAGCCTTTTTTAAAACACAGAACAACATGAGGTGCCAATCCTCCGGCACCTCACCCGTAGATACCGACATTTTAAATATATCTGCCAGGGCCCCTGCAATTTCAACACTTGTCTCCTTCAAAGTCTGAGGGAATACCCTGTCAGGTCCTGGGGATTTATCTACTCTGATTTGCCTCAAGATAGCAAGCACCTCCTCCTCTTCAATCTGTATAGGTTCCATAGAACCATAGAACGCTACGGCACAGTACAGGCCCTTCAGCCCTCCATGTTGTGCTGACCCATATAATCCTTAAAAAAGTACTAAACCCACACTACCCCATAACCCTCCATTTTTCTTTCATCCATGTTCCTGTCCAAGAGGCTCTTAAATACCCCTAATGTTTTAGCCTCCACCACCATCCCTGGCATGTCATTCCAGGCACTCACAACCCTCTGTGTAAAAAAAACTTACCCCTGATGTCTCCCCTAAACTTCCCTCCCTTAATTTTGTACATATGCCCTCTGGTGTCTGCCAGGACCTCACTACTTGTTTGCCTTATTTCCATTGACTCCGTGCCAGTTTCCTTAGTAAATACAGATGCAAAAAAACCATTTAAGATCTTCCCCATTTCTTTTGGTTCCATACATAGCCGACCACTCTGATCTTCAAGAGGACCAATTTTATCCCTTACTATCCTTTTGCTCTTAATATACCTGTAGAAGCTCTTTGGATTATCCTTCTCCCTGACTGCCAAAGCAACCTCATGTCTTCTTTTAGCCCTCCTGATTTCTTTCTTAAGTATTTTTTTGCATTTTTTATACTCCTTAAGTACCTTATTTGCTCCCTGTTTCCTGTACATGTCATACATCTCTCTCTCCTTCTTTATCAGAGCTCCAATATCCCAAGAGAACCAAGGTTCCTTATTGTTATTCATGTTCACTCTCCTGACAGGAACATACAAACTCTGCACTCTCAAAATTTCTCCTTTGAAGGCCTCACACTTACCAACGACATCCTTGCTTGAGAACAACCTGTTGCAATCCACGCTTTTTAGATCCTTTGTCATTTCTTCAGATTTGGCCTTTTTCCAGTTTAGAACTTCAACCCAAGGACCAGATCTATCTTTATCCATGATCAAGTTGAAACTAATGGTGTAATGATCACTGGAACCAAAGTTCTGGATGAGTCTTCCATATGGGACCTCGTTAACCCATCTGCTCTTTGATTTATCCATAGCCCTCTCTCCGTCCTGCTCCTTTCCTTACCCCCCAACCCCAACCACTTTACATCTCTATCCATCCTCTTTAACCCCATCTGCTCTTCAATTTATCTTTATTCCTCTCTCTGTCCTGCCCCTCTCCTTCCCTGCACAACCCACCACTCTACATTTCCGTCCATCCTTTCTAGCCCCATCTGACCCCAACTTCCCACACTGTGCACACACCCACTGTGTGCTATGCTCTTATGATGGCACATGTTGTGAAATTTGTTGTTTTGCAGCAGTAGTACACTGCAATACATAAAAACTAAAAATTACGCTAATTATATATATATGTAAATTAAATTAAATACAATTAAAAACTATATACTATACAAACACACACATACAGTATATATAAAATTTAACAAGTAGTTCTCTCTGAACTTTCTGCTTCCTTTCAAACTCTCTCTGGATCCCTATGTCTCTGTCCCTCTGTGTCCAGTGTTCTGCCAGCCAACCTCTGCTCTCTTTGACCTGTACCTTCCTTTATTCTTGGCGCCTCACCTTCAGTCTGCACTCACTGTGCCTCTCTCACTCATTGTGAATCTCTGTCGCTCTTCCCCACCCCAGCCCATAACTGGCATTTCACTCTGCATCCTCACCAACGATTCATGACCTGTGCTGTTAATGCCTGAGGTCTCCCTGTCCCTGCTTCTCCACTCATGGTGCTCTCTGCCCCCTCGGGTGTTCTGTCTTCTCCCACTCTCTGCCCTGCTGTGCCTCTCTCTCACTCTCTGTTGAAATGGAGACAGAGAGCATGCTCTTCGGCCCATCGAGTCCCATTTACCTGCATCTGGACCATAGCCATCTGTGTACTTATCATAACTTCTCTTAAATGAGTCCACTCAACACTCACCACTCTGACTGATGAAGTTTCCTTAAATACTGTATTTCACCTTTCACCCTTACCCGATGACCTTAAGTTCTAGTCTCACCCAACTTAAGTTGAAAAAGCCTGCTTGCATTTACGCTATCAAAACTTACCATAATTTTGCACACCGCTATCAAATCTGCCCTCATTCTCCCACAGTCCAGGGAATAGGACCTAACATAATAGTTGTAGTCCTCTACGCAATACTCTTATTTATGAAGGCCAATGTGCCAACAGCTTTCTTCATGACCCTATCTACCTGTGATGCCACTTCAAGAAATTATGGATTTGTATTTCTAGATCTTTTTGTGCCACCACACTCCTCAGTGCCCTACCACTTACCATGTAAATCCTACCTTGGTTTGTCTTCCCAAAGTGCAACACCTTACACTTGATTGCATTAAACTCTACCTGCCATTTTTTCAGCCGGTCCACATCCTGTAGCAAGCTTTGATAGTCTTCCTCACTGTCCACTGCACCCCCAGTCCTGATCCACTTTACCACATTATCAGTCCTGATAACTGGCCTGAAACATTCCCATCCATAAATACTGCCTGACCTGCTGATCTCCTGCACATCGTGTGCATTGCTCTAGATTTCCAGCATCTGTTACCACATTATCATCCAAATCATTAATATAGAAGACAAACAACAATGGACCTAAAAATAATCCCTGTGGCACACCACCAGTCACAGGCATCCAGTCAGAGAGACAAACATCTACTACCCCTCCCTGGCTTCTCCCGCAGAGCTAATGTCTAATCCAGTTTACTACCTCTTGACCGACCTCCCATCAGAGACCTTGTCTCCCACACACCAGGCTCCCTCTCTCCACACAACTGATTAACCCAAAGGAACAGCAGAGACCGATACAGTTTGGCACTAGCGGCAGCACAGGAGTTGCCAGCCAGCATTGAAATCAATGTAGGACTGACTTAGTGACTCCAGCTCCAGATATTTCCTCAGGGTTTACTCCTGACACCTTCCCCATGAGTAGGTATAGCCACAAGGTTACAGAGGTTTGAGATCAGAGTTTTCCTTCTAGATAAATTGCTAACCATGCTGATCAGCCCCATCTGCCCAGAGCAGCTGGTTTTAAGACACCTTTGCCTCTTCGTGTGTCACTAGAAACAGTTTTGCCAGGCTTAGTAGCAAGGAGACACGCGAAGGCCAGGAGTTGCACTTGGTTGTCAGAGGCTATTTGAGACACACGCCATTGGGAGTATCCCCACCACCATTTCTGGCTACAATGACCTTACGGAACCATTGTGACATGTATGTGCTTTGATAATAAATTTACTTTGACAGAGACAGAGGCAGGCATAGAAAGAAGGGGCATAGAGAGGGGACAAAGAGGTTCACATATTAAACTGAAGCACAGACAACATAAAGAGACAGAGGCACAGAGAGCGCAGCAGGATTAAAGGAGTTGGGGAGCACAGAAAGTGTCAGAAAAAAACAGTAGAGGCCATAACAACATAACATAAGAAATAGGAGCAGGAGTAGGCCATCCAACCCATTGAGCCTGCCCCGCCATTCAATAAGATCATGGCTGATCTGTCCGTAAACTCAGCTCCATCTATCTGCCTTTTCCCTATAACTCTTAATTCCCTTACTATGTAAAAACCTATCTAACTGTTTCTTAAAAATATTTAGTGAGGAAGCCTCAACTGCTTCCCTGGGCAGAGAATTCCACAGATTCACCACTCTCTGGGAAAACATCTCTGTTCTAAATCTTCTCCCCTGAATCTTGAGGCAATGTCCCCTAGTTCTAGTCTCACCTACCAATGGAAACAACTTACCTACTTCTATCTTATCTATCCCTTTCAAAATTTTGTATGTTTCTATAAGATCCCCTCTCATTCTTCCCAGGCGACTCAATCACTCCTCATAGGTTAACCCCTTCATCCCTGGAATCAACCTGATGAACCTCCTCTGCACTGCCTCCAAAGCCAGTATATCCTTCCTCAAGTATGGAGACCAGAATTACACACAGTACTCCAGGTGTGGTCTTACCAGTACCCTATATAGTTGCAGCATGACCTCCCTGCTCTTGAATTCAATCCCTCTAGCAATGAAGGCCAACATTCCGTTTGCCTTCTTAATAACCTGTTGTACCTGCAGGCCAGCTTCTTGTGATTCATGAACAAGCACTCTGCGCAACAGCATGCTGCAATCTTTCACCATTTAAATAATCATCTCTTCTATTATTCCTTCCAAAGTGGATGATCTCGCTTTTATCAACATTGTATTCCATCTGCCAGACCTTGGCCCACTCACGTAACCTATCGATATCCCTCTGCAGACTCCATCACAGTCACAAGCCTCCCCACCAGTGAGGACATCCATCATTAAGGACCATGTGTGTGCGGGTGGCAGGACAGAAGGGAGGAAAGGGGCTTGTCTCTCTGTTGTTTTGTTGCTTGTGTTTGTTTGTTCTGTTTTGTTACGCTCTCTGTTCTACTGAACATTGTAGGCATGTAATGTTGGCACCAGAACATGTGGCGACACTTAGCTGTCCCAGCACATCTTTAGGTGTAACACACTAAATGCTGGAGGAACTCAGCATCTATGGAGATGAATAAAAAGTCGATGTTTCAGACCAAGACTGTTCCTTGGCCTGGGAAAAGAAGGGGAAAGACACCAGAATAAAAAGGAGGGGGGAGGAGAAAGAGGACAAACTAGAAATGGTAGGTGGGTAGAAAAGGAAAGGGCTGGAGAAGAAGGTATCTGAAAGGAGAGAAGAGTGGACCATGGGAGAAAGGGAAGAAGGAGGGGCACCAGGGGCAGGTGAGGGAAAAAGGTAAGTAGCCAGAGTGGGGAATAGAAGAGGGAAGGGCGAGGGAAAGGTTTTGTTATATTGTAAGGAGAAATCAATGTTCATGCTACCAAGTTGGAGGCTACCCAGACGGGTCTGAAGTGTTGCTCCTCCACCCTGAGAGTGGCCTCATTGTGACAAAAGACAAAGCCCTGGACAGACATGTTGAAGCAAGAATGAGGTTAGGAATTAAGATGGTGGGCCACTGGGAAATTCCTCTTGCCAGATAGAGTGGAGGTATTCAACAAAGCAGTCTTTTGTGTTAAGAACTAACATCTCCTTAATAAGCACAAAGTACACTGCAGATGCTGTGGTCAAAACAACACGTACAACACACTGGAGGAACTCAGCAGGTCAGGCAGCATCCGTGGAAACGAGCAGTCAGTGTTTCAGGCCGAGACCCTTTGTCAGGACTAACATATCCTTAGGTTGTTAACACAAATGACACATTTCACTGTATGTTAACATGTATAGGAATGTTAAAATATGAATCTGAATCTGACCCTCATCATCCAGGACATGCCCTGTTCTCAATACTACCATCAGGGAGGAGGTACAGGAGCCTGAAGACACACACTCAATGTTTTAGGAACAGCTTCTTCCCCTCCACTGTCCGATTTCTGAACTGGGTGGGTAATAAGAGGGGAACAATGCAGAGAAGGGGGCTCAAGAGCTGTGGAAGGAGAGAGACAGAGAGATGGGAAGGGTAGGGAGGAAGGGAAAAGAGCACAATGGATGATAGACAAGGCCGAGGGAGGTAGGCTCCCAGATAGGAAGAGCAGTGAAAGGAACAGAGAGGCACGACCTGTCCCTAATATAGTGGCCACTGAGTGTTTGGCATCTCCTGTGGCTATAGCCCATCCACTTCAAGGTTTGACATTTTATGCATCCAGAGGTGCCCATCTGCACACCACTGTAACACATAGTTATTTGAGTTCCTGTTGCCTTGCTGTCAGCTTGAACCTGACTGGCCATTCTCCTCTGGCCTCTCTCATTGACAAGGTGCTGTGCACTGGATTTTGTGTTTTTTTTTGTTTTTTGCACTATTCTCTGTAAACTCTAAAGACTGTTGTGCATGAAAATCCCAGGAGATCAGTTTCTAAGATACTCAAACCACCCTGTCTGGCACCACCAGTCATTCCATGGACAAAGTCACTTAGATCACATTTCTTCCCCATTGTGATATTTGGTCTGAACACAAATGAATCTCTGACCATGTCTGCATGTTTTTCTGAATTAAGTTGCTGCCTCAAGATTAGATACCTGCATTAATGAGTAGGTGCACCTAATAACGTGGCCACTGAATATATTTGTTTTCTTATGCGCAGTAGTTGTTTGTAAATATTTATTTATATATAATATACAAATATAGATCTTTGTAAATTCTGTTGTATTTCTATATTTTTTTATAAATGCCTACAAGAAAATGAGTCTGATGACCACACATGGTAACAAAGATTAAAGCAACACGGTCCTAATGAGAGATCTTGGCCTGAAACATCATCTGTTCACTCTACTCCGTAGATGCTGCCTGACCTGCTGAGTTTTTCCAGGATTTTGTGTGTGTAGGTCAGGATTTCCTGCATCCACAAAATCTCATATGTTGAAGATAAAGATTAGATTTGTCTATTACATGTACATTGAAGTACAGAGTGAAATGCATCATTTCCCACAAATCAAATCAACAAGGACTGTGCTGGGCAGCCTGTACACATCGCCACACTTCCAACACCTACATACTATCCTACAACTTACTAACCCTAAACATGTGTCTTTTGGATTCTGGGAGGAGACCAGAGCAGCTGGAGGAAGCCCACACAGTCACAGGGAGAATGTACAAACCTCTTATCCTTACAGACAGCGACGGGATTGGAACCTGATCTTATGGTTGGCACTGTACAGCGTTACACTAACCGTTACACTACCAATGTACCAAACTTTGATAATAAATTTTGCTTTGACTATGACTTTCAATGACCCTCTGACACGTACTGCATTCTCAGTGCCTTCCTTCGTTCTCTGTACCTCCCTCACCTCTTGCACCCTCTGGGAGTCGCTGGATCCCCTGTATCCACTGCCTCACATGGCTTCAGCAGTTTGGTCCTTTTGAAATCTCATTTTAAGTTTCAAGTTCAAGTTTATTGTCATTTCAACCATACACACATATACCACCAAACAAGACAACATTCCTCCGGACCAAGGTGCACAACACGCATAACACACATAACTTACACACAATACATACAGTACATATAACTCACAAACAACATAAACAGCACACATAACTCACACACAACACGCACAGTACACATAACTCACACACAATACGCACAGTACATATAACTCACACAACACGCACAGTACATATAACACACACAATACGCACAGTACACATAACTCACACAATACGCACAGTACATATAACACACACAACACGTACAGTACATATAACTCACACAACACGCACAGTACATATAACACACACAATACGCACAGTACACATAACTCACACAATACGCACAGTACATATAACACACACAACACGTACAATACACATAACACACACAATACGCACAGTACATATAACTCACACACAACACGTACAGTACACATAACTCACACACAATATGCACAGTACACATAACTCACACACAACACGCACAGTACATATAACTCACACACAATACGCACAGTACACATAACTCACACACAACACGCACAGTACACATAACTCACACACAATATGCACAGTACATATAACTCACACACAACACATACAGTACACATAACTCACACACAATACGCACAGTAATATTACAGAATCAGGTTCAATATCACTGGCATATGTCATGACATTTTACGTCAGCAGTTCATTGCAACAATAATAATAAATTACAATAAGAAGTAGAAATAAAAAATTGAATTAACTAAGTAGGGCTTAAAGAGAGGGGAAAATACTGAGGCAGTGTTGATGTGTTCGTTGTCCATTCAGAAAACTGATGGCTGAGGGGAAGAAGCTGTTCCTGAAATATTGAATGTGTGTATTCAAGCTCCTGTACCACCTCCTTGATGGTAGCAATGAGAAGAGGGCATGTCCTGGGAGATGCAGGTCCTTAATGACAGATACCACAAATAGGTTAACAAATAATAGATGCATTTATGGCACAATTTATAAAGTAAACTGTATAAAACTACTGGTGCTTCATTCATGGTGAGACCTAGCTGATGGCAGAGAGTTAATTAGTCTTACGGCCTGGGGGAAGAAGCTATTTCCCATCCTAACCGTTCTTGTCCTAATGCTACGGTACCTCCTGCCTGATGGTAGGGGGCCGGAGAGATTGTCGGCAGATGGGAGGGATCATTGACGATGCTAAGGAACCTGTGTACATAGCACTTCAGGTAAATATCTTGGATGGGTGGAAGAGAGACCCTATAATCTTATCAATTATCCTTATCTGTGACCTCTGCACTCTGTGTCTCCAGCCATTCTCTGTGTCCACAGCCATTCTCTGTGTCCCCAGCCGGTCACTGTGTCCCCAGCCATTCTCTGTGTCCCCAGCCGGTCTCTGTGTCCCCAGCCAATCTCTATGTCCCCAGCCAGTCTCTGTGTCCCCAGCCGGTCTCTGTGTCTCCAGCCGGTCTCTATGTCCCCAGCCGGTCTCTATGTCTCCAGCCGGTCTCTATGTCCCCAGCCGGTCTCTGTGTCCCCAGCCGGTCTCTGTGTCCCCAGCCACTCGCTGTGTCCCCAGCCAATCTCTATGTCCCCAGCCAGTCTCTGTGTCCCCAGCCGGTCTCTGTGTCTCCAGCCGGTCTCTGTGTCCCCAGCCGGTCTCTATGTCTCCAGCCGGTCTCTATGTCCCCAGCCAGTCTCTGTGTCCCCAGCCGGTCTCTGTGTCTCCAGCCGGTCTCTGTGTCCCCAGCCGGTCTCTGTGTCTCCAGCCGGTCTCTATGTCTCCAGCCGGTCTCTATGTCCCCAGCCGGTCTCTGTGTCTCCAGCCGGTCTCTATGTCTCCAGCCGGTCTCTATGTCCCCAGCCGGTCTCTGTGTCCCCAGCCAGTCTCTATGTCTCCAGCCGGTCTCTGTGTCCCCAGCCACTCGCTGTGTCTCCCTGCAAGCTAAAGGCCTCTTTGTGATCAGTCACCTTCTCCATTCTCTTTGGTCCTTTGTCATCCTCTGTGCCTCCTGCACCTCATTGTCACAGTCTCTCCACTCCACACTTACTGAACCCCACGCCCTCTCTGTCAACCCGTCTCTCACAGAACAGAGACTCCATCCTCTAAATCCCTCCGTCACACTCCCTACAATCCACACCTCGCAACCCCACACCCGTTGTCACTCTGTCTCTCTGTCTCTGTCCTCTGTATCTCACTTCATACTCAGTGTCACTCCATCTCCGTTTGCAAACTCAGTACAGTGCTGCTACTCTCTGCACCTTCTTTCATCACTCTTTCTCCCTCTCTCTCTCTCTCTTTCTCTCTATCTTTGTCTCTCTCTCTCTTACTTTCTGTCTGTCCCTCCTGTGTCTCTCCCTGTCTCAGTTTCTCTCTCTCTCTCTGAATCTCTCTGTTCTCTGGTTTTCTGTGCCTTAATTTAGTATCTGGGACAGGATTAATTGTTATCTGGAAGAGATTGCTCTAAATAAGGCAAACCAGTGCAGATGTGTTAGAGGTGATTCCTGTGTACACACGTTATTGAAAGTGGCAGGACGGCTCGAGAAAGCCATTAATAAGGCAGATTCATTTCTGTGCTCTGACAAAGGAGGCACAGTGTTCAAGCAGAGAAGTCACACTGAATTTTTATATAATACTCTTACGGCTTCATCCAGAGGATTACTGTTTCGTTATCAGAAAGTTACGAGCTTCTTAAAGGGGTTCAGGACATGAAACATGACAACAGTTCCGTGGATGTGCTTCTGGAGTTACAGTATAAATTAGAAAGTCATCGTCATAGAGTCAAAGAACTCTGCAGAACAGAAGCAGTCTCATTGGCCCATCTAGTCTGTGATGGTCTGTTAGTCTGCCTGTGACTATTGTTAGAGGACAAAAAGCCTTGATGGAGAATTGATAGAGACCTACACTCAGTATTAGGTAGCACCTGTACCTTATAAAGTGGTTACTGAGTGAATGCTGGTGGTCTTCTGCTGCTGTGGCTCATCTACTTCAAGGTTCAATGTGTTTAATGATGCTCCTCTGCATGCCACTGTTGTAATAGGTGGTTATTTGAGTTGCTTTCGGCTTCCTGTCAGCTTTTACCAGTCTGACCGTACTCGTCTGATCTCTTTCATTAACAAGGCCAGTTCACCCACAGAACTGCTGCTCACTGAACGTGTTTTGTTTTCTGCACCATTCTCTGTTAACTCTAGAGACTGGGGTACACAAAATTCACAGGTGATTGGCAGTTTCTGAGATACTCAAAGCACCCCATCTGGCACCAGCAATCATTCCATGGTTAAAGTCACTCAGATCACATTCCTTCCCCATTCTGATGTTTGGTCTGAAGGACAACTGAACCTCTTGACCATGTCTGCATGCTTTTATGCATTGAGTTGCATGACTGGCTGATTAAATATTTGCATTAACGAGTGGGTGTACCTAATAAAGTGGCCACTGAGTGTACATCTGTATGAAACTTGCTGTTTTGTTGCAGTAGTGCAGTACAATACATAAAAAGTCACCAAAATAGCAACACAGTGTTCATAAATCATGGACCATTCAGAAATCAGATGGTGGAGGGGAAGAAGCTGTTCTTGAAACGTTGTGTGTGTGTGTTTTCAGGCTCCTGTTCCTCCTCCCTGATGGTTATAATGAAAAGAGGGCATGTTCTGGGTGATAGGGGTCAGATTCAGATTTATATTTTTTGTCTTATGTTAACATACTGTCAAACGTGTCGTTTGCATTAACAACCAACACACCTAAGGAGGTGCTGGGGGCAGCCCACAAGTGTTACCACACACTCTGGGACCAACATGTCATGGTTACAAAGGTTACAAAACGACACAACCACCAACAACAGCTAAACAATTCCTCCCTCATACACACACACAGTTACACACCCATATACACACTCACACACCCACACAATCACACTCAGACACCCACTCCCACAGTCACACACCCATATACACACTCACACACCCACACAATCACACTCAGACACCCACTCCCACAGTCACACACCCATATACACACTCACACACCCACACCCACAGTCACACACCCATATACACACTCACACATCCACACAGTTACACACCATTATACACACTCATACACCCACCCCCACAGACACAATCACCTTCACACACCCACACACCAATATACACACTCACACACCCACACCCACATCCACACTCACACACCCATATACATGCTCACAGTCACACACCCACATACACACTCATACATCCACACAGTTACACACCATTATACACACTCATACACCCACCCCCACAGACACAATCACTTCACACACCCACGCACCAATATACACACTCACACACCCACACCCACAGTCACATACCCACAGAAACACTCACACACACCCATATACACACTCACACTACGACACCCACACACTCACACAGCCCCATATAGACAATCACACACTACCACACCCACGCACACATACTCTCACACCTCACAATCACATACACACAGTGACTTACTCCCACACACACACTCAAATATGCACAGACACACTCACACACACACCCACACACACACTCACATACCCACACACACACACACACACACACACACACTCACATATGCACAGACACACACACACACACACACACATACACACCCACATACACCCTCACATCCACACACACCCTCATATACCCACACACACACGCACATATGCACACTACTAGAAAGACACACACACATACACACACCCACATACACCCTCACATCCACACACACCCTCATATACACACACACACACGCACATATGCACACTACTAGAAAGACACACACACATACACACCCACATACACCCTCACATCCACACACACCCTCATATACCCACACACACACGCACATATGCACACTACTAGAAAGACACACACACACACACACACACACACTTCTTCAACCTCAAGACAGACCTTTGTTAGCTTCCAGTGGACTCAAACTCACAGACGTTGACCCTTTGACATCCCCAGTGGACTCACAGACTCAGGCGTTCAACCTTGTCAGTCTCACCTTTGGGTTTCTGTACGTCCATTGCTTCCTGCTCCCTCTGGGTCTCACTAGATCCTCTTCACCCACTTTCTCACGTGGCCTGCCTACTCGTTCCCTTTGAACCTTAGGTTATTTCATAACCTCTGTGTCTCCAGCCACTGTCTATGCACTCTGCTTTGTGATCAGTGACCTTCTCCATTGTCATCCTCTGTACCACATTACCTCACTGTCACAGTCTCTACACTCCACTTACCAATCCCCGCATGCTCTCAGTCCCACAGGACAGAGACCCCGTTCAGTACCTCACTGTCACAGTCCCTCCGCTCCACTTACCAATCCCCACATGCTCTCAGTCCCACAGGACAGAGACCCCGTTCAGTACCTCACTGTCACAGTCCCTACACTCCACTTACCAATCCCCGCATGCTCTCAGTCCCACAGGACAGAGACCCCTATTCAGTACCTCACTGTCACAGTCCCTCCGCTCCACTTACCAATCCCCACATGCTCTCAGTCCCACAGGACAGAGACCCCTGTTCAGTACCTCACTGTCACAGTGCCCCCACTCCACTTACCAATCCCCGCATGCTCTCAGTCCCACAGGACAGAGACCCCGTTCAGTACCTCACTGTCACAGTCCCTACACTCCACTTACCAATCCCCGCATGCTCTCAGTCCCACAGGACAGAGACCCCTATTCAGTACCTCACTGTCACAGTCCCTACACTCCACTTACCAATCCCCGCATGCTCTCAGTCCCACAGGACAGAGACCCCGTTCAGTACCTCACTGTCACAGTCCCTACACTCCACTTACCAATCCCCGCATGCTCTCAGTCCCACAGGACAGAGACCCCTGTTCAGTACCTCACTGTCACAGTCCCTACACTCCACTTACCAATCCCCGCATGCTCTCAGTCCCACAGGACAGAGACCCCTATTCAGTACCTCACTGTCACAGTCCCTACACTCCACTTACCAATCCCCGCATGCTCTCAGTCCCACAGGACAGAGACCCCGTTCAGTACCTCACTGTCACAGTCCCTCCGCTCCACTTACCAATCCCCGCATGCTCTCAGTCCCACAGGACAGAGACCCCGTTCAGTACCTCACTGTCACAGTCCCTCCACTCCATGCCTCTCAAATCCCATGCCCTCCCTGTCCCTCCATCTCCCACAAGACAGAGGGGGGTACCTCTCTACCTTTGCCCCCAGTGCCTCACTTAGTGGTCGGTGTCACTCCATCTCCATCTGCATACTCTGTGCCTCACTGCTGCTCTCGGCTCCTCTCTTTCATCTCACTCTCTCTCTTCTTCATCTCTCTCCGTCTGTCACTCTGTTCATCTCTCACTCTTTCTCTTTGTCTGTCTCCCTGTGTCTCTCTATCGCTCTGTTTTTCTTTCTCTGTTTCCCTCCTCCATCCATCCCTGTTTCTCTCTGATCTTCCTTCTGTCTCTATCCCTCCCTCTGACTATTTGTCTCTCCCCAGCCCCCTGTCTTGATCTGTCTGTCTCTCTGCATCTCTCTCTGTCCTCTATCTCTCTCTCTATCTCTCTCTCTCCCTCCCCCTCTTTCTGTTTCCCTCTCTCTGTTTCCTTTTCTTCCTTTCTCTCTGTCCTTCCCTCTGTCTCCTTCTCTATCTGTCTGTCACTCTCCCTCTTTGTCTCTGTCTGTTGTCTCTCTAGTGGTCCCTCTCTCTATTTCTCTCCTCTCCTCTCCTCTCTCTCTTTCTCACTCGCTCTCTCTTTCTCTCCCTGTCAGGCTGTCTGGCTCTGCCCCACTCTCTCTCTCTCTCTGAATCTCTCCATTTTCTCCTTAATTTAGTATCTGGGACAGGATTAATTGTTATCTGGAAGAGATTGCTCCAACTAAGGCAAACCAGTGCAGATGTGTTAGAGGTGATTCCTGTGTACACACGTTATTGAAAGCGGCAGGACGGCTCGAGAAAGCCATTAATAAGGCAGATTCATTTCTGTGCTCTGACAAAGGAGGCACAGTGTTAAAGCAGAGAAGTCACACTGAATTTTTATATAATACTCCTGCGGCTTCATCCGGAGGATTACTGTTTCATTATCAGAAAGTTACGAGCTTCTTAAAGTGGTTCAGGACATGAAACATGACAGCATGTGGAATGCACTGCCTGAGTCAGTGGTGGAGGCAGATACACTGGTGAAGTTTAAGAGACTACTAGACAGGTATATGGAGGAATTTAAGGTGGGGGGTTATATGGGAGGCAGGGTTTGAGGGTCGGCACAACATTGTGGGCCGAAGGGCCTGTAATGTGCTGTACTGTTCTATGTTCTATATTAACAGTTCCATGGATGTACTTCTGGAGTTACAGTATAGATTAGAAAGTCATCGTCATAGAGTCAAAGAACTCTGCAGAACAGAAACAGTTTCATCGTCCCATCTACTGATGACTGTTAGTCTGCTTCGAAAGGTTGTGGCTATTGTTTGAAGGAAAAAGCCTTGCAGGAGAGTTGATAGAAATGTACACTGGGCCTGTTTCTGTGCTGTAGTGCTATGACAGAGAGAGAGCTAACTGGCTCTTCAGTTCCCGCCTTCCACAACAGTGACATTATGTTTAAAGATTAGCTTTTTGTGTCACGTGTACATGAAAACATACTATGAAACGTGTTGTTCAGCTCACCGTATAACCATATAACAATTACGGAAACAGGCCATCTCAGCCCTTCTAGTCTGTGCCGAATGCTTACTCTCACCTAGTCCCACTGACCCTCACTCAGCCCATAACCCTCCATTCCCATCCTGTCCATATACCTATCCAATTTTACTTCACAAGTGTCTCCACACTACCGACGGCAACATAGCTTGCCCACAACTCACAAACCCTAACCCATACATCTTTGGGATGCACGAGGATATTCTTCCAGAGAATCTCTGTAGTCCCATCTACCAGCCCTTCCCCTGCCACCTTTACTCCACTGTATATTCCCTTGTCCACTCGTCCCACCTGGCACTTACCCCTGCAAGCAGTAATGCTCCATCTGCCCATTCACCTCCTGCCTCACCACCATTCAGGGCCGCTAACACTCCTTCCAGATTCACCTATAAATCTGTTGGGGTCATCTACTGCATCCATTGCTCCCGCTACAGCTTCCTCTACATCAGTGAAACCCAATCCAAGTGCTTTCGCTCTGTCCAGAACAAGCAGGATTTCCCATTGCCGACCATTTTAATTCCATTCCCCATTCCCATTCCAACATGTTGGTCCATGGCTTTCTCTATTGTCATGATGAGGCCACTCTCAGCTTGGAGGAGCAGCACCTCAAATTCCAACTGGGTCGCCTGTACATCTGTAGAAATTTGCTGCAGTCTTCGGGGACATACCAAATTTCCTCAGACTCTGGCATCTGCAGTCTATTGTGTCTCCATCACTCTGTACATATATCAATTTCACTCTCTATCATACATCCAACTCTTTATTCATATCTCTGTGCCCCTCTCTGTCTTGCTCTTTGCCTCTCTCAAACTGATCACTAATCTGAAACTTGGGCAATCTTCTATAGGTACACAGTGGAGAGTGTACTGTCCAGCTGCGTCACCGCCGGGTCTGGAAGCACTAATGCCATGGAATGGAAAAGTAGTGGATACAGCCTGGTCCATAACAGGAAAAGGCCGTTCCACCATTGAACACATCTACTGTTGCAGGAAAGCAGCAACCATCGTCAAAGACTGCCACCATCCAGGCCATGCTCTCTGCTCACTGCTGCCATCAGGGAAGGAGGTCCCACACCACCAGGTTCAGGAACAGCTATTGAATCAGAGGGGATAACTTCACTCAGCTACAATCAGCCCAACATTGAAATGATTCCACAATCTTTAAGGACTCTACAACTCATCTTCTCAATATATGTGGTTTATTTAATGAGAATCAGAATCAGGTTTATATCATCAGCATATGTCAGGAGATCTGTTGTCTTTGTGGCAGCAGTACAACACAAAACATAATAAAATCTGTGAAGTACAGTAAGTATATACAGTATATATTTAATAGTTAAATGAAATAAGTAGGGCAAAAAAGTAATGAGGTCATATTCATAAGTTAAATGTCCGTTCAGAAATCAGATGTTAGATGGGAAGAAGCTATTCCCGAATCGTTGAGTGTGTGCATTCAGGCTCCTGTACCCCTTCCTGGTGGTAACAGTGAGAAGAGGGCATGCCCTGGGTGCTGGGGGTCCCTTGATGGATGTCACCTTTTTGAGGAATTGTGCCGTGAAGATGTCCTGGATGCTGCGGAGGCTGGTGCCTATGATGGAGCTGAGTGAGTTCACAACTTGCTGCAGCTTCTTTTGATCCTGTGCAGTAGCCCCCCCCCCCCCCCCAATACTGGACAGTGATGCAGCTAGTTAGAATGCTCTCCACAGCACTGCTGCAGAAATTTGCAAGTGTCTTTAGTGACATGCCTAATCTCTTTAAACTTCTAATAATACATAGCCACTGTCGTGCCTTCTTTGTAACTGTATTAATATATTGGGCCCAGGATAGATCTTCAGAGATATTGACACCCAATAACTTGAAATTTCTCACTCTTTCCACTTCTGATCCCTCTGTGAAGACTGGTGTGTCTTCCCTCACCTTACCCTTTCTGAAGTCCACAATCAGCTCTTTGGTCTTACTGATGTTGAATTCAAGGTTTTTGCTGTGACACCACTCAACTAGCTGATCTATCTCCCGCCTGTATGCCTTCTTGTCGCCATCTGAAGTTCTGCCAATAGTTGTGTTGACAGCAAATTTACAGATGGCACTTGAGCTGTGCCTAGCTATACAGTCATGAGTGTAGAGAGAGATGCACCAGTGTTGATTGTCAGCGAGGTGGAGATGTATGAAGGATGAGGTCTCAGGGGACTTGGAGGCACACGATAAAATAGGCCATAGTCAACATGGTTTGCTCAAGGATTTCTTTGAAGAAATAACAAGCAAGATAGACAAAGGAACATCAGTTGATGTTGTGTACTTGAATTTTCAGAGGCCTTTGATAAGGTGCCACACAGGAGGCAGCTTACAAGCTACGAGTCCATGGTATTATAGGAATGATTCTCGTGTGAATAAAGTAGTAGCTGATTGCTAGGAGACAAAAAGAGGAAATAAAAGCAGGCTTTTCTGGTTAGCTGCCAGTGATCATTGGTGTTCCACAGGGGTCTGTGTTGGGACTGATTCTTCTTAAGTTATATGTCAATGATCTGGATGATGGAATTGATGGCTTTGTTACAAAGTTTGCAGATGATATGAAAATAGGTGAAGGGGCGGGTAGTTTGAGAGCTACAGAAGGATTTAGACAAATTAGGACAATGGGGAAAGAAGTGGCAGATGGAATACAGAGTCGGGAAGTGTAAGATCATACACTTTGGTAGAAGAAATGAAAGGGTTGACTATTTTCTAAATAGAGAGAAAATATAAAAAACTGAGGTGCAAAGGGACTTGATGGTCCTTCTGTAGGATTCCCTAAAGGTTAATTTACAGATTGAGTCTGTGGTGAGGAAGGCAAATGCAATGTTAGCATTCATTTCAAGAGGACAGAATATAAAAACAAGGATGTAATGTTGAAATTTTATAAAGCACTGCTGAGGCCTCACTTGGAGTATTTTGAGCCCTTTATCTTAGAAAGGTGGTGCTGAAACTGGAGAGGTTTCAAAGAAGGTTCACACAAATGAATCCAGGGTTGAATGGAAGTGTGTTTCATATGAAGAGTCATATGAAGAGTGTTTAAAGGCTCTGGGCCTGTATTCACTGGAATTCAGAAGAATGAGGGGTGACCTTATTGAAACCTATGGAATGGCAAAAGGTCTTGATAGAGTGGATGTAGAGAGGATCCTAGGGTGGGAGAGCCTAAGACCAGAGGACACAGTCTCAGAATAGAAGTGCATCCTTTTAGAACAGAGATGAGGAGGAATTTCTTTAGCCAGAGAGTGGTGAATATGTGGAATTCTTTGCCACAGGCAGCTGTGGAGGTTAAGTCTTTATGTATAATTAAGGCAGAAGTTGATAGATTCTTCATTGGTCAGGGCATGAATGGATATAGGGAAAAGGCAGGAGATCGGGGCGGAGAGGAAAATTGAATCAGCCATGATGAAATGGTGGAGCAGATTCGATGGGCCAAATGGCCTAATGCTGCTCCTATATCTTATGGTCTTGTGGTCTTATTTCTGATCCTCACAGACTGTGGTCTTCCGGTGAGGAAGTCAAGGATCCAGTTGCCGGGGGAGGTACAGAGGCCCTGGTTTTGGAGCTCTTTGATCAGAACTGTTAAATGCTGAGTTGTAGTCAATAAACTATGCAGCCTATGATATCACATCCACTGTAGACCTATTGCAGCGATAGGCAAATTGTGGTGGGTCCAGGTCCTTGCTGAGACCTTTCATAGTACTTCATCACCATAGATGTAGTGCTTCTGGATATAGTTGTTAAGGCAGCTCACCCTGCTCTTCTCGGGCATTGGTATAATTGTTGCCATTTTGAAGCAGGTGGGAACTTCCGACAGTAGCAATGCCAGATTGAAAATGTCTTTGAACACATCCGCCAGTTGGCTGGTACAGGTTTCAGAGCCATACCAGGTATCTATTATTTATTATTATTATTTCTGCTTTTCATTTTGTATTTGCACAGTCTTTTGCACACTGGTTGTTTTGTCCATCTCTGTTGTGTGCGATTCTTCATTGGTCCTGTTGTGTTTCTTGTACTTACTGTGAATGCCTCCAACAAATGAAAGTGACGTGACATATATGTACTCTGATAATAAATTTACTTTGCAATTAACTTTGAACTTTTTATTGTTCTTTCTACTTCTGACACTCTCTCTACACTCGTGCTTTTTCCTACATTCTCCATCATTCTCTGCATCTTCTCTGCCCCTCTTCATGATCGTTCTACTTTTCTTTACTCTGTGTTCCCTGTTATTGTTTTGGTTTAGTTTAACCCTATGTACCAAGGTACAGTGAGAAGTTTGTTTTGCCTACTGTTCATACAGATCGAATCATTCAGGCAGAACAAGGGAAACCAACAACAGTGAAGAATAAAGTGTAAAAGCTACCAAAAGACTGCCGTGCGGGTAAACAATAATGTGGAAGATCATAACGAGGTAGATTGTGAGGCCAAGAGTCCATTTTATTATTCAAGAGTCTGATCACAGTGGGATTGAAACTGTCCTTGAACCTGGTGGTATGTGCTTTCAGGCTTTTGTACCTTCTGTCCTATGGGAGAGAGGAGATGAGAGAATCTCTGGGGTGGATGGAATCTCTAATTATGCTGGCTGCTTTACTGAGGTAGTCGGAAGTGTAGACAGAGGGAAGCCTGATTACCGTGATGTACTGAGCTGTGTCTGCAACTCTCTGAAATTCCTTGCGGCCATACCAAGCTATGGTGCATCCAAACAGGTGCATCAGTGAATATTGGTAAGAGTCAACAGAGACATGGTGAATTTCTTTATCCTCCTGAGGAAGTAGAGGCATTGGTGAGCTTTCTTAGCAGTGACGTCAGAGCAGTTAGACCAGGATGGACAATTGGTAATGTTCATACCTAGGGTCTTGAAGCTCTCAACCACTGATGGAGACAGGAGCATGAGCACTGCCCCCCTTTCTGAAGTCAGTGACCTTGCTGACAGTCAGGGGAAGGTTGCTGTTGTGACATCATGTCATTAAGCTCTCTGTCTCCTTCCTGTAGTCCAACTCACCTGGTTTGAGAAACAGCCCATTACCGTGGTAGTACCTGTATGTAGATGGGGCTGAAGCAGAATGTAGCCAGTGTGTCTCTCACCATCATTTTTATATAGAATAGAAGGACTTCCCTTTAGAAAAGAGATGAGAAGGAATTTCTTTAACCAGAGGGTGGTGAATCTGTGGAATTGTCACAGATAGTTATGGAGGCCAACTCGTTAAAGCGGAGGGTGATAGGTTCTTTATTAGTAAGGGCATAAAATGTAACCGAGAGCAGGCAGGAGAATAGGTTTGAGAATGATAATAAATCAGCCGATGGAATGGCAGAGAAGACTCCATGGGCCAAATGGCCTGATTCTGCTCCTATGTCTTATAAGGTAGTGCCTTGTATTCCTGTTTTTCCCTCTCCAGCAGCCGTCTCCTATCTTTACACTCCCCTCCTTTCACTTCTCTCCATCTTTTGCAAGACACGCAAAATGCTGGAGGAACTCAGCAGGTCAGGCAGCATCTGTGAAGAGGAATAAGCAGTCAATGGTTTGGTCCGAGACGCTTCATCAAGACTGGAAAGAAGGGGGGAGAATTCCACTCAGTCTAGTCATCTGCCACCTTCGTCCCCCTTCTCTCATTTTTCATTCCTCATTCTGGTTCCCCACTCATCCGCTCTATCCTGACCTGCCCATCACTCCCTCCGGTGCCCCTCTCCCTTCCCTTTCTCTTGTGGTCTACTCTCCTCCTCTCTCCTTGTT
Organism: Hemitrygon akajei; assembly: GCF_048418815.1. Lineage (NCBI taxonomy): Eukaryota > Metazoa > Chordata > Chondrichthyes > Myliobatiformes > Dasyatidae > Hemitrygon > Hemitrygon akajei. The sequence goes on along the minus strand of NC_133150.1, from coordinate 4,248,330 downwards.
CTTTGACCATTTAATTTTTTCACAAAGTCCCTCCCAGCTTCTTGCTTCGTCTCCCACCCAGCTACCTTCCTCCTGATGAAGGGTCTCGGCCTGGTACTTTGAGAATTACACAAATGGCAAGGCAGCAGCAAACAGGCATTTCAAGATCAAAGATCAGCTTTACTTGTCACTTGTACATCGAAACACACATTGAAATGTGTCATTTGCATCAATGTCCAACACAGTCCAAGGATGTGCTGGGGGAAGTGCACAAGTGTCGTCACACTTCCAGCGCTAATACACCATGCCCACAAATTACTAACCCTAATCGCTGCATCTTTGGGATCTGGGAGGAAACTGGAAACCACGTGGTAATGATAATATTTATCATTATTATTGTTATGAGCAGAGAGACAATATCTGCCGGAAGTAAATTCCTTGTATGTGCATAGGTACTTGGCAATTAAAGTCTGATTCTGATTCACAGACAGAATGTTCAAACTCTTACAGACAGCGACAGGAATTGAACCCTGATCTTAAACGCATCTGGTAATTTCAATTCTTGTCATTAAGACTAACCCTCCAGAAAAATAAATCAACTTTTAACTAATGTCTTGAACTTAAATTCCTCAGATGGGATCTAAACATGCATCTCTGAATCAACGGTCTAGGGCTTGACTGCTCATTGTAACTTAAACCTACTTCCAATCTCTCTATTCTTCAAATTTCTTTCTCTCCCCCTTTATCTGCCAATCCATTCCTTGCTTCCCCTTGTTCTGCTCCCCATCCATTTGTTTTCTGCGCCTCATTATAGGAAGAGTGTGGAAGCTTTAGAGAGGGTGCAGAGATTTGCCTGGATTGGAGAATATGTCTTATGAGGACAGGCTCAATGAGCTCGGGCAGAGGTGGATGAGAGGTGACTTGACAAAAAGTGTGCCAGATGATAAGAGACATAGATCGAATGGGCAGCCAGAGACTTTTCCCACAGCTACTACCAAAGGGCATAATTTTAAGGTGACTGGAGGAAAGTAGAGGGGGGGATGTCAGAGGTAAGTTCATTACACAGAGAGTGGTGGGTGCATGGAATGCTTTGCCAGGGGTTTTGGTCACAGATACATTAGGGCAATTTAAGAGAATTTAAGAGAATTAACAAAAGAATAATGGAGGGCTACATAGGAGGGAAGGGTCAGGTTGATCTTAGAGTAGGTTAAGAGGTCTGCACAATATCATAACCCTTCCCTCCTACATGAAGAATCTTTGGTGGCCATGTCACAGGAAAGGTCAGATTGACTTTGGAGTAAGTTAAAAGGTTGGCACAACATTATGGGCCGAAGGGCTTGTACTGTACTGTTCTATGTCCTTTACCCTACCTGTTTTCTATCTTCCTTAACTCTAATTAATTCCCTTCTTCACTCTTTCAATTCCACTTTCCTTCACTATCTCCTATAAAAATGTACTCAGTGGCCACCTTGTAAAGGACCACAGTACCATTTTCTGCTGCTGTAGTCCACCCACTTAAAAGTCACTTAGATCACATTTCTTTCTCATTCTGATATTTGGTCTAAACAACGAATGAACCTCTTGACCATGTCTGTGTGCTTTTATTGCATTGAGTTGCTGCCACATGATTGGCTGATTAGATATTTGCATTAACGAGTAGTGATACAGGTCTACCTAATAAAGTGGCCACTGGGTGTATCTCTCTACTGCTTGGCAGATAGAGTGAGTAATGTTCTTTCTCTCTTTCTGTTTTAATTTAGGTTCCATCTAGATTCTCCTGAGCACAAGCTACTGCTTTAAATAGGTGTTCTGCTGCTCTGGAAATTTCCGCTACTGCACTGAGCTGGATGAGTCAGAACATCTTCTGTCACAACATCTCAAAGGCACAAGCAGTTTCTCCATCGCTACTTTTGTGGGAAATCATTCTGGGCATTAAAAGTAAATCAGAAAGGAGGAGCCTGCTAGCCAATACAGGATATTTACTCCACAAATTTCAGAACTCAAGCACTTTCAAATCCATTCATTTCAGGAGCTTCTAGCAACAGAAATCTCTGGAATCCACTGACTCACCATCTCTGCGAGACACTAGTTTTAGAATTTGTGAAATTCAGGAACCAGGACTCCAAAATCCATTAAGGACCACATGGACAAGTTAACTGCAGAGTTCACCACTTTCTGGGATCCATGAACCTCAGAAATTATTAACTCCACAGTGTATCAAAGGCATTAGCCACCAAGTGCAATATTGACTAGTTCCAGGACTATTAAGCTCTCTAACTCCAGGTCTAACAGTCTTCAAGATCCACTTATTCCAAAAGCTACAAACTGTGAGATCCAGAAGCCATTGAGTCCAGATTGTGTTGACTCATGAAGCCAAAAAAATCCAGGAACCACTGAGACCCAGATTTACTAACACCCCCAGACCTCAGGATCTACCAGCTGTGGGTCCACATATTACAAGTATTCTCAAACTTAGTCACTACATCCAACATCTGTAGCTACAGGTTTCAAAAACTCTTGCAATGACTCAATAATGACTCCATAAACTATAACATCCACTAACTTTGGGATGTACAAACCAGAATCTGCTACTTACTTCATTGAGTCGCAGCAGTAACGAGCAGAAGTAATCAACATTGGCAGCCAGGGTTGATTTTTATCTCTGGTATCATTTAACTGCAGTAAGTACTGACACTCCAGCTCCAGGAACCACTAACGAGATATTCTAAAACAAAGATGCAGGGGACAGAAACAACCAGAACAAAAAGTTACAAGTTTCACTAATTATAAGGACTACGAAGCACAGGATCTGCTAACTTGAAGATTGGCTAAGACCCGGCACTGGGGTCAATTCGTGTTACTGGCTGTGTGTTCTCCCCGTGACTGCATGCATTTCCTCCGGGTGCTCCAGTTTACTCCCACGTTCTCAGGCGTACGGTTTAGTCAGTTAATTGGTCACTTGAGTGTACGCTCATTAGGCCAGGAGGACCTGTTACTGTGCTGTATCTCGAAAACAAGACACACAAACCCACAATTGTGAGATCTACTATAATACATGTTGTACTGTTCAAACCATTAGCTCCAGAATGCATTAGTTCCAGGATCCACCTACCAAAATATCCAAGATCCACTATTCCCTTAAAAGTTGGGATCAATGCAATCCCCTGTCTTCACTATCCAACAACAGCAAGACTGAATGAATCTAGAATCCACAGGCTCACCTCCCACTAGGAATTCAGGTAATTATTGTTGAGATATAAAATATCCCAGCAATCCAGTCACCAGGAGAATTAAAACACAACTTTTAAATTCAGCAGTGATTCCCAGCTCCCCAGTCAGAGAAACGTGAGGCCCTCCAGCAACATGACGGTGGCCCAGGGGGACAATGTGGACGAGTTGGCGGCTCTCCCGGTCCAGAACCAGGACTTGTATGGGCTGGAGCAGAATCACGAATGCTGTGAGAGGGTTGTGATCAACATCTCAGGCCTACGGTTCGAGACTCAGCTGAGGACTTTGGCCCAGTTCCCCGATACCCTGCTTGGGGACCCCAAGAAGAGGATGGGCTACTTTGATCCCCTGAGGAATGAGTACTTCTTCGACAGGAACCGGCCGAGTTTCGACGCCATTCTGTACTACTACCAGTCGGGGGGGAGGCTGCGCAGACCCGTCAACGTGCCCCTAGACATCTTTGCGGAGGAGATACGATTTTACGAGCTCGGAGAGGAGGCCATGGAGATGTTCCGGGAGGATGAAGGCTTCATCAAGGAAGAGGAGCGGCCCTTACCGGAGAATGAGTTCCAACGGCAGATCTGGCTGCTCTTCGAGTACCCCGAGAGCTCAGGCCCAGCCCGAGTCATTGCCATCATGTCCGTCATGGTCATCCTCATCTCCATTGTCAGCTTCTGCCTGGAGACGCTCCCTGTCTTCAGGGACGAGAAGGAAAACCCAGCCGGGGCTCAGCCTCATTATAGCAATGAGACGACTCCCTATCACGCCCCGAGCTTTGCTGACCCCTTCTTCATTGTCGAGACCCTCTGCATCATCTGGTTCTCATTTGAGTTTATTGTCCGGCTGTTCGCCTGCCCCAGCAAGCCCACCTTCTTCAGGAACATCATGAACATAATTGACATCGTGGCCATCACACCCTACTTCATCACGCTGGGGACTGAGCTGGCCGCACAGCAACAGCAGCAGCAGCAGGCAGGCAATGGGCAACAGCAGGGGCAGCAGGCCATGTCCCTGGCCATTCTGAGGGTCATCCGTCTGGTCCGAGTCTTCCGCATATTCAAGCTGTCCAGGCACTCCAAGGGCCTGCAGATCCTCGGGCAGACACTGAAGGCCAGCATGAGGGAGCTGGGCCTCCTCATCTTCTTCCTCTTCATCGGCGTCATCCTCTTCTCCAGCGCTGTCTACTTTGCCGAGGCCGATGAGGCCAGCTCCTTCTTCGACAGCATCCCCGATGCCTTCTGGTGGGCCGTGGTATCCATGACCACGGTGGGCTATGGGGACATGTACCCCGTCACCATCGGTGGCAAGATGGTGGGTTCCCTCTGCGCCATCGCCGGCGTGCTGACTATTGCGCTACCCGTGCCCGTCATCGTCTCCAACTTCAACTACTTCTACCACCGGGAGACAGAAAACGAGGAGCAGGCACAGTACTTACACGTGAGGAGCTGCCCCACCATCCCGTCCGTCACTGACCTGAAGAGGAGCAACAGCGCGTCAAGCATCTGCAAGTCAGAATACAACCAGGAGGGGGTGCCGTGTACCCGACAACCCCCCGACCACAACCTCCACAATGACAATTGCACTTTATCCAACCCCAACTACGTCAACATCACCAAGATGCGGAGCGACGTGTGAGCAGGTCACAGACATTGGCCCCACCTCCTCTCTTTAGTTTATAGCTTGCTTTGCGTGTCAGTCCATGTGGCTCCTAGTACTTGTTTTAGAGTATTAAACATTCACATGGTAACTATGTTCCTTTAAACCCTTCCCGACACATTCCACCGCCCTCCACTCGGGGAAATATACTATTAACTTTAGAGAAAGCCAAAAAAAATAGAAGAATCCTGCATGTGACAACTATAATGAGTAACAAAACTCGAGAGTAACGACGGAATCCTTTACTGGAATGGCCTAGTTCAACTTATTTATCTAAATACCACATCTACACAATGAATAATTTAATCTGCCTGCCTGCTATTACATTCAATCACTAAAGTTAAAACACAAGTTACAGTGGTCATTGTTGTCTCAGTCGTTTCTTTCCTTGTCAGAATCCGAATCAGGCTTAGAATCACTGACATGAAATTTGTTCATTTGCAGCAACAAGACAGTGCAATACACAAAAATACTATAAATTATGTTAAAATACAGTCAGTAGCCACTTTATTAGTTACTTCCTGTAGACACAAGCAGAGTGCCAAAAATTCAAGAGCATCAGGGGAAAAAGTGAGTGTAGTTGCTATTACTAAGGAGAAGGTGCTTGGGAAGCTGAAAGGTGTGAAGGTAGATAGTTCACCTGGACCAGATGAACTACACCTCAGTGTTCTGAAAGAGGTAGCTGAAGAGGTTGTGGTGCATCCGTAACGATCTTTCAAGGTTCTCTGGATTCTGGAATGGTTATGGAGGAATGGAAAATTGTATATGTCACTCTATATGTTAAGAAGGGAATGGGAACAGAAGAAAGGAAACTATAGCCTGGTTTCAGTAGTTGCAATGATGTTAGATTCCATTATTAAGGTTGAGGTTTCCAGGTACTTGGAGGCACATGATAAATTGTCAAAGTTTCCTTAAGGGGAAATTTTGCCTGACAAATCTGTTGGAAATCTTCAAAGGAGAGTCAATGGATGTTGTTTGCTTGGATTTTCAGAAGGCCTTTGAAGAGGTGCCGTGTGTGACGCTTCTTAGCAATGCCTACAAGATGGCTTTTTAGAGCATCTCATTGTTGAGCCCTTTAGGGTATCAGCTATTCTGGATTGGGTATTGTGCAGTGAACTGGGACTGATTAGAGAGCTTAAGTCAAAGGAACCCTTGGGGTAAAGTGATCATAATATGATAGAATTCACCCTGCAATTTGAGAATGCAGAGCTAAAGTTGGATGTATCAATATTATAGTGGAGTAAAAGGAATTACAGGGGCATGAGAGAGGAGCTGGTTGAAATTGATTGGAAGGAAACACAAGCAGGGATGATGGCAGAGCAGCAACAATGGCTGGAGTTTCTGAGAGTGATTCAGAAGGAACAGGATAGATACATCCCAAAAAATAGATATTCTAAAAGCAGAATGATGCAACCATGTATAACAAGACAAGTCAAAGCCAGTAGAAAATACAAAGAAAAGGGATACAATTGAGCAATAATTAGTGTGAAGTTAGAGGATTGCAATGCTTTTAAAGACCAACAGAAGGCAACTAAAAAATCATAAAGATGGAATATGAAGGTAAGGTAGCTTGGACTGCTGGAAAATTATGCTGGAGAGTAACTGTAGAGATGGAGGATAAGGAAATAGTGGACTAACTGAATAAGTATTCTGCATCAGTCTTCACGATGGAAGATACGAGCATTATGCCAAAAGTTCAGGAGTTTCATGGGGCAGAAGTGAGTGGTTGCTATTACTAGGGAAAACATGCTTGTGATGGCATTAATAATGATCTTTCAGGAATCCATAGATTCTGGCATGGTTTTGGAGGAATGGAAAATTGTAAATGTCACTCCTGTCTTTAAAAAAAGAGAGAGGTAGACAAAGGATATAGGCCAGTTAGCCTGACCTCGGTTGTTGAGAAGATGTTGGCAGTTGATTGTTAAGCATATGGTTTCAGGGTACTTGGAAGCACATGATAAAATAGACCAAAGTCACACAGTTTCCTTAATAGAAAATCTTGCTTGACAAATCTGTTGGAATTCTGTGAAGAAATAACAAGCATGATAGACAAAACAGAATTGATTTGTCTGTGCACTTGGATTTTCAGAAGGCCTTTGACAAGGTGTCACACATGAGGCTGCTTTACATGCGAAGAGCCCATGGTATTATAGGAAAGTTACTAACATGGTTAGAGCATTAGCTGATTGTCAAGAGGCAAACTGTGGGAATAAAGGGAGACTTTCCTGGTTGGATGTTGGTGACTAGTGGTGTTCCACAACGTTCTGAGTTGGACTGCTACTTTTTATATCAATGATTTGAATGACAGAATTGATGGTTTTATGACCAAGTTTAAAGACGATATGAAGATAGGTGGAGGGGCAGGTAGTTTTGAGGAAGTAGAGAGGCCACAGAAGGACTTAGACAGAATAGAAGTCTGTATTCCATCTGCAAACAAGTGGCAGATGGAATACAGTGTCGGGAAGAGAAGGGCCATGCACTTTGGTAGAAGAAATAAATGGATTGACTATTTTCTGAATGGAGAGACAATTCAAATATATGAAGTGCGAGGGGGCTTGGGAGTCCTTGTGCAGAATTCCCTAGAGCTTAATTTGTAGGTTGAGACTGTGGTGAGGAAGGCAAATGCAATGTTAGCGTTCATATCAAAGGGACTAGAATATAAATGCAAGGATGTGATGCTGGGGCACGAGTGAGGCCTCACTTGGAGTATTTTGAGTAGCTTTGGGCTTCTTACCTGAGAAAGGATGTGAAGACATTGGAGAAGGTTCCAAGGAGGTTCACAAAAATGATTCTGGGATGGAAAGGTTTATCATACGAGGAGCATTTGTTGGCTCAGAATCTGTACTCACTGGAATTCAGAAGAATGAGAGGGGATCTCATTGAAACCTATTGTATGTTGAAAGGCCACAATAGAGTGGATGTGGAGAGGATGTTTCCTATGGTGGGGAAGCCTACCATAAGAGGACGCAGCCTCAGAATAGAGGGATGTCCATTTGAAACTGAGTTGAAGAGGTACTTCTTCAGCCAGAGAGTGATGAATCTGTGGAATTCATTGCCACAGGTGACTGTGGAGGCCAAGTTATTGAGTACGTTTAAGGCAGGGTTTGATAGATTCTTGATTAGTCAGGATATGAAGGGACACAGGGAGAAAGCAGGAGATTGGGGCCGAAGGGGAAATAGATCAGCCATGATGAAATGGCAGAGTAGTCTCAATGGCCTAAATGGCCTAATTTTGCTTCCATATCTTACGGTTTTAACAAAACCAGAGCCCATGGTCTTACAGGAAAGATACTAGCATGGATAGAAGATTGGGAGACCGGCAGCAGCAAAAGAATAGGAATAAAGAGGGCCTATTAAGGTTGGCTGCTAATGACAAATGGTGTTCCACAGGGGTTGGTATTGGGACTGCTTCTTTTCACGTTATATGCATTGACGACTTTGTGACTGCATTTGCAGACAATACAAAGATGGGTGGAGGGGCAGGTAGTGTTGAAAAAGCAGAAAGTCCTCAGAAAGACTTAGAGAGATTGGGAGAATTTACAAAGAAGTAGCAGATGGAATATAGTGTAGGGAAGTGTACAGTCTTACACTGTAGTAGAAGGAATAAGGGTGTAGACTATTTCCTAAATGGGGAGAAAATTCAACAATCAGAGGTACAAAGGGTCATGGGTGCCCTTGTGCAGGCTTCACTAAGGTTAACTTGCAGGTTGAGTTAGTGGTAAGGAAGGCAAATGCAGTGTTAGCATTCATGGAGTAGAAAAGCAAGGATGTAATGTTGAGGTTTTATAAGGCATTGGTCAGACTACAATTGGGGTATTGTGAGCAGTTTTATTCCCTTTCTCTAAGAAAAGAGGCGCTGGCATTGGAGAGGGTCCAGAGAAGGTTCCTGAGAATGATTCCGGGAACGATCAGGCTAACGTATGAGGAATGTTTGATGGCTCTGGGCCTGTGCTCACTGGAGTTCACAAGTGTGAGGCGGAATGTCATTGAAAAGCCTCAATAGAGTGAATATGGAGAGAATGTGATAGAGTCGTAGAAAGTACAGTACAGAGACTGGCCACCGAGGATCTACAGATCAAACTGCCTACTCCTATTGACCCTCCATACCCCTACCATCCATATACCTATTGGTGCTTCCTACAGTGGGGGAGTCTCGGACAAGAGGTCATAGCCTCAGAGTAGTAGAACATCCCTTTAGAATGGTGATGAGGAGGGATTTCTTTAGTCAGCAAGTGGTGAATATGTGGACATCATTGCCACCGATGACTATGCATGCCAAGTTATTGGGTAAATTTAAATTGGAGGTTGATAGTTCTGGATAAGTCAGGTCATCCACGGTTACAGGAAGCAGGCAGGAGAATCAGTATTAGCTTTAATATCATCGGCACATGTTGTGAAATGTATTGCTTAGTGGCAGCAGTACGTTGCAATATCTAGGACTAAAAACTACAAATTAGAATAAAATCTATATATAGAAGAGAAAATAAGTAATGCAAAAAGAGAGGGGGAAATACTGAGGCAGTGTTGATGGGTTCAATGTCCATTCAGAAATCTGATGGCAGAGGGGAAGAAACTGTTCCTGAAATATTAAGTGTGTGTCTTCAAGCTCCTGTATCTTTACCCTGAAGGTGGTATGACCTTGGTGATAGAGTCATTGAACACTACAGCAGGGACACAGGTCCTTCAGCCCATCGGGTTCCACCCATCAAATCCACACCAAATCATTAATCTGCCTAGTCCCATTGACCTGCACCAGGGCCATAGCCCTGCATACCCTTCCCATCCATGTACCTACCCAAACTTCTCTTAAATGTTGAAATCGAACCCATATCCACCACTTCTGCTAGCAGCTCATTCCATATTTACACTATTCTCGGAGTGAAGGAGTTCCCCCTCGTTCCTCTTAAGCATGCCACCTTTCACCCTTAACCCATGACCTCTAGTTCTAATCTCACGCAACATCAGTAGAAAAAGCCTGATTGTATTCACCCTATGTAAACCCCTCATAATTTTGCATATCTCTAGCAAGCCTCCCCTGAATCTTCTATGTTCTAAGGAATAAAGTCCTAACCCATACAGCCTTTCCCTATAACTCAGGCCCTCAAATACCAGTAAATTTTCTCTGTGCACGTTGAATCTAATTTACATCTTTCCAGAACTGCATACAATACTCCAAGTTAGGTCTCACACACTTCTTATACAGCTTCAACATAACATCCCATCTCCTGCACTCAATACATTGATTCAGGAAGGCCAATGTGCCAAAAGCTTTATTTACCTACTTGCAATGCCACTTTCAATGAATTATGAATCTGTATTCCCAGATCCCTCGGTTCTGCCACTCTCCTCAGTGCCCTACCGCTCTCCGTGTAAGACCTATCCTTTTTGGTCCTCCCAAAGAGCAATACCTCACACTTACCTGTATTAAATTCCACCTGCCACTTTTTTGGCCCATTTTTCCAGCTGGTCCAGATCCCACTGCAGGTTTTGATAGTCTTCCTCGCTCAGCAGGAATGAGATTCCAGTGATGTGATGGGGGTGATGGGGTCATTCGTGATGGTGTCAAATTGCCTTTTGAAGATGTCCTTGATACTGCGGAGGGCTGTGCCCATTTAATTATTCATATTCTGCTGTTTCAAATTTACCTTAGAAATCCATTCTCCTATAGCCAGTTATACAGAGAGGGTGAAAGATTTAACCCTTCACTCTCCTGCAACATCCAACTATATGTACCCCTACTGCATTTGCACATGTGTATCTTACAGAGCTCATGTTTACTGGTATAAATTAGGGGCAATAATTGCATCTGGTGCTCTCAATGTGGCCTCCTCTACATTGGTGAGACCTGACATAAGTTAGAGGCCATTTTATTGAGTATCTTCTTCAATCCACCAAAAGCAGAATTTCCTAGCGCAAACTATTTTAATTCCTATCCCCAATGCCTTTCTGACATGTTGGTCCATAGCCTTCTCTTTTCCCACACCTTTATATACACACTTTGAAAATGGAGTGTTGCTTCTCTCAGGGTGGAGGAGTAACAACCTCATATTATGTCTGGGTAACCTCCAACCTGATGGCATGAACATCAATTTCTTCTTCCGGTCATTTTCCCCTCCCCCTTCCCTCCCTTCCGTCTTCCTCTATTCCCAAAATTGGCCTTTTACCTCTTCTCCTGACCTGCCCATCTTTCCACCACCCCCCCCAACCTCCAATGCCTCTCCTTCCCTTTCTCCCATGGTCCACTCTCCTCTCCTATCAGATTCTGTCCTCTCCAGCCCTTTATCTTTGCCATCCTATCCCGACTATCTCCACTTGACACCTTCTAGCTAATCCCCCCTCACCTTTGTACTCTGACATCTTCCCTTTCCTTTCCAGTCCTGAAGAAGGGTCTTGGCCCGAAATGTGAACTGCTTATTCATTTCCATAGATTTTGCCTGAGCTTCTGAGTTCCTCCAGTATTTTGTGTGTGTTACTCTGGATTTCCAGCATCTGCAGAATCTCTTGTGTTTATAATTACGAGATAGTTTGTCTGTCCAAACCAGATTGAGAAAATCATCCCTGGAATATAGGGAAAAGGGATAAACATCATGAGAAACAGGTTTGTGGCTTGTGGGTATGGTTGCATTTAGTGACTGGGTGAGGTTGCAATTCTAAGACAGAATTACAATGAAGTTTATTATCACAGAGGAAAACACAAAACATGCTGCAGAAATTCAGCAGCTCAGAAAGCATCTGAAGATGGGAAAGTACAGTCGATGTTTCAACTGGAGACCCTTCATCAGGACTGGGGAGGAAGGGGAGGGGAAGGGGTACAACATTTCAGGCTCAGACCCTACATCAGGACTGGGGAAGAAGGGGAGGGGAAGGGGTACAACGTTTCAGGCTCAGACCCTTCATCAGGACTGGGGAGGAAGGGGAGGGGAAGGGGTACAATGTTTCAGGCTCAGACCCTTCATCAGGACTGGGGAGGAAGGGGAGGGGAAGGGGTACAACATTTCAGGCTCAGACCCTTCATCAGGACTGGGGAAGAAGGGGAGGGGAAGGGGTACAACATTTCAGGCTCAGACCCTTCATCAGGACTGGGGAAGAAGGGGAGGGGAAGGGGTACAACATTTCAGGCTCAGACCCTTCATCAGGACTGGGGAGGAAGGGGTACAATGTTTCAGGCTCAGACCCTTCATCAGGACTGGGGAGGAAGGGGAGGGGAAGGGGTACAATGTTTCAGGCTCAGACCCTTCATCAGGACTGGGGAAGAAGGGGAGGGGAAGGGGTACAACATTTCAGGCTCAGACCCTTCATCAGGACTGGGGAGGAAGGGGTACAATGTTTCAGGCTCAGACCCTTCATCAGGACTGGGGAAGAAGGGGAGGGGAAGGGGTACAACATTTCAGGCTCAGACCCTTCATCAGGACTGGGGAGGAAGGGGTACAATGTTTCAGGCTCAGACCCTTCATCAGGACTGGGGAGGAAGGGGAGGGGAAGGGGTACAATGTTTCAGGCTCAGACCCTTCATCAGGACTGGGGAGGAAGGGGAGGGGAAGGGGTACAATGTTTCAGGCTCAGACCCTTCATCAGGACTGGGGAGGAAGGGGAGGGGAAGGGGTACAATGTTTCAGGCTCAGACCCTTCATCAGGACTGGGGAGGAAGGGGTACAATGTTTCAGGCTCAGACCCTTCATCAGGACTGGGGAGGAAGGGGTACAATGTTTCAGGCTCAGACCCTTCATCAGGACTGGGGAGGAAGGGGAGGGGAAGGGGTACAATGTTTCAGGCTCAGACCCTTCATCAGGACTGGGGAGGAAGGGGAGGGGAAGGGGTACAATGTTTCAGGCTCAGACCCTTCATCAGGACTGGGGAGGAAGGGGAGGGGAAGGGGTACAATGTTTCAGGCTCAGACCCTTCATCAGGACTGGGGAGGAAGGGGTACAATGTTTCAGGCTCAGACCCTTCATCAGGACTGGGGAGGAAGGGGAGGGGAAGGGGTACAATGTTTCAGGCTCAGACCCTTCATCAGGACTGGGGAGGAAGGGGAGGGGAAGGGGTACAACATTTCAGGCTCAGACCCTTCATCAGGACTGGGGAGGAAGGGGTACAATGTTTCAGGCTCAGACCCTTCATCAGGACTGGGGAAGAAGGGGAGGGGAAGGGGTACAATGTTTCAGGCTCAGACCCTTCATCAGGACTGGGGAGGAAGGGGTACAATGTTTCAGGCTCAGACCCTTCATCAGGACTGGGGAGGAAGGGGTACAATGTTTCAGGCTCAGACCCTTCATCAGGACTGGGGAGGAAGGGGTACAATGTTTCAGGCTCAGACCCTTCATCAGGACTGGGGAAGAAGGGGAGGGGAAGGGGTACAATGTTTCAGGCTCAGACCCTTCATCAGGACTGGGGAGGAAGGGGTACAATGTTTCAGGCTCAGACCCTTCATCAGGACTGGGGAGGAAGGGGTACAATGTTTCAGGCTCAGACCCTTCATCAGGACTGGGGAAGAAGGGGAGGGGAAGGGGTACAACATTTCAGGCTCAGACCCTTCATCAGGACTGGGGAGGAAGGGGTACAACATTTCAGGCTCAGACCCTTCATCAGGACTGGGGAAGAAGGGGAGGGGAAGGGGTACAACATTTCAGGCTCAGACCCTTCATCAGGACTGGGGAGGAAGGGGTACAACATTTCAGGCTCAGACCCTTCATCAGGACTGGGGAGGAAGGGGAGGGGAAGGGGTACAATGTTTCAGGCTCAGACCCTTCATCAGGACTGGGGAGGAAGGGGAGGGGAAGGGGTACAACGTTTCAGGCTCAGACCCTTCATCAGGACTGGGGAGGAAGGGGAGGGGAAGGGGTACAATGTTTCAGGCTCAGACCCTTCATCAGGACTGGGGAGGAAGGGGAGGGGAAGGGGTACAACGTTTCAGGCTCAGACCCTTCATCAGGACTGGGGAGGAAGGGGAGGGGAAGGGGTACAATGTTTCAGGCTCAGACCCTTCATCAGGACTGGGGAGGAAGGGGAGGGGAAGGGGTACAATGTTTCAGGCTCAGACCCTTCATCAGGACTGGGGAGGAAGGGGAGGGGAAGGGGTACAACATTTCAGGCTCAGACCCTTCATCAGGACTGGGGAGGAAGGGGTACAACATTTCAGGCTCAGACCCTTCATCAGGACTGGGGAGGAAGGGGAGGGGAAGGGGTACAATGTTTCAGGCTCAGACCCTTCATCAGGACTGGGGAGGAAGGGGAGGGGAAGGGGTACAATGTTTCAGGCTCAGACCCTTCATCAGGACTGGGGAGGAAGGGGAGGGGAAGGGGTACAACATTTCAGGCTCAGACCCTTCATCAGGACTGGGGAGGAAGGGGAGGGGAAGGGGTACAATGTTTCAGGCTCAGACCCTTCATCAGGACTGGGGAGGTAGGGGAGGGGAAGGGGTACATTGTTTCAGGCTCAGACCCTTCATCAGGACTGGGGAAGAAGGGGAGGGGAAGGGGTACAACATTTCAGGCTCAGACCCTTCATCAGGACTGGGGAGGAAGGGGAGTGGAAGGGGTACAACATTTCAGGCTCAGACCCTTCATCAGGACTGGGGAGGAAGGGGAGGGGAAGGGGTACAATGTTTCAGGCTCAGACCCTTCATCAGGACTGGGGAGGAAGGGGAGTGGAAGGGGTACAACATTTCAGGCTCAGTCCCTTCATCAGGACGGAGGAGGAAGGGGAGGGGAAGGGATAAAAGCTCTGGCAGCTGATAGGTGATACCAGCTGAGGTGGATGGTGGATGGGTGGGGGAGAGAAAATGAAGTAAAAAGCTGGAATTTGATAGATGGAAGAGGTAAAGGGCTGGAGTAGAAGGAATCTGATTTAAGAGGATAGTGGGCCATAGGAGAAAGGGAAATTGGAGGGGCACCAGAGGAGAAGGGGTAAGAAAGATCTATATTGTGTTCATTATCCATTCAGAAATCTGATAGAGGAGGTGCAAAGCTGTATATAAAATGTTGTGTGTGTCTCTTCAGGCTCCTGTATCGACTCCCTAATGACAGAAGTGAGAAGAGGGCAAGGGCAAGTCCTGGGTAGTGAGGGCCCTTAACGATGGATGATGTATTTGTGAGACATGGTCTTTTGAAGGTATCTTTGATGCTGGGGAGGCTGGTGTCCATGATGTATCTGGCTGAGTTTACAGCCTTCTGCAGCTTTTTCTAATCTTGTGCAGTGGCCCCTCCATACCAGACAGTGAAACAACCCATTAGAATATCCTCCACAGTACATCTGTAGAAATAGTCAAGTCTAGATCTCCTCAAACTCCTAATGTGTCTTCTTTGTAATTGCATCATTATGTTGGTCCAAGAATAGATCTTCAGAGATGTTAACACGCAGGAATTTGAAGATGCTCACCCTTTCCTCTGCTGATCTCTCAATGAGGACTGGTATGTGTTCCCTCCACTGTGTCAGGAGGTGTAGAGGAGGCTTAACCCTAAACCAGAGCAGTGGAAACAGTTTAGCAGTAAATGAAATATTACTAATAAAATACAAAAACAATGCCACAAGGTCCCACAAAACAAGAGAGATCCGATACTTAACACGACAGACAACAAGGTAACTGAAGCCTCAGAGCAACTGGTTGAGGCTGGCTGGTATGATAGGTGAACAAAGGATTGTTGTTGTTCTTCTGATTTTTAATGGCAGTTGGCAGTCCAAATTAAAGGTCCATTATTGCCACCAACTGGACTGGCATCTGGTGTTCAGATTTAAGAAGTGAAACCCTTATTACTTCTTTCTCAAATGAAAGCTAAATTACCCCAAAAACCCTATAGAATTTAAGTAGTGAAAGATAATACTGTGAATTAAATTAGAGTCACTCCCATAACTTAATAAAGTTTTATAATGAAAACTACCAACCTCCAAAGATTGTAATGAAGCCTACATTTGATTTCTTTCAACTTTATATGCTTCACACTGCAGTAGTATATGTTCAACTTTTTCATGATGACAAAATCTACGCAACCCAGAATGATGTTTTCCAACAAGATATAAAGAATAATTAAGCATAGTTTGCCCAATTCTAAGTTGAGTCAATATAATTCCCTCCCTTCTTGTTTTACCCTCTTCCCCAACAGTTTTATAATTCTGTGAAGGTGTCTCCCCTTATGCCCATTAACCACAAATCTTGCCATAATCCCCTAATCTTAATCCAACCGACCCTTTCACTTCTGATTTGCTAAATCTATATCTACAGCTGAAATTTTAACAGCTTTTTTTAGCTAAACAGTCAACCTGCTCATTCCCCTCATAACCTCTATGCACAGGGACCCATAGGAAGGGGACATGTAAACTATATAACCATATAACAATTACAGCATGGAAACAGGCTATCTTGGCCCTTCTAGTCCGTGCCGAATGCTTACTCTCACCTAGTCCCACTGACCTGCACTCAGCCCATAACCCTCCATTCCTTTCCTGTCCATATACCTATCCAATTTTATTTTAAATGATAATACCGAACCTGCCTCTACTGCTTCTACTGGAAGCTCGTTCCACACAGCTACCACTCTCTGAGTAAAGAAATTCCCCCTCGTGTTACCCCTAAATTTTTGCCCCCAACTCTCAACTCATGTCCTCTTGTTTGAATCTCCCCTACTCTCAATGAAAAAAGCCTATCCACGTCAACTCTATCTATCCCCCTCATAATTTTAAATACCTCTATCAAGTCCCCCCTCAACCTTCTACACTCCAAAGAATAAAGACCTAACTTGTTCAATCTTTCCCTGTAACTTAGGTGCTGAAACCCAGGTAACATTCTAGTAAATCTTCTCTGTACTCTCTGTATTTTGTTGACATCTTTCCTATAATTCGGTGACCAGAACTGTACACAATACTGCAAATTCGGCCTTACCAATGCCTTGTACAATTTTAACATTACATCCTGTTACGTATCCCGTAACTGGATCACTTACCAGCAAAGATAGAGAGGTCCGCTGAAGTCTGATGGTACCATTTTCAAACGTTTTTATTTATAAAGGGGCACCAACGTAAGGTTAATACAAACATTCAGATAACACACGTCGTCAATACTCAATCTAAAGCGCAGGGGTAGTACTACTCAATAAGAAATAAGCTCTATCGTTGTCTAGGGGATAATATCTTGTCCATTTGGAAAAAAATATAACAGTCATTCAAAAGTTGGCAGGCTTCAGCCTTTTGGGAACCGCTGAGTTTCCCGTGTTGGAGAGAGAGAGAGAGATTGGTGAGAAAGGGAACACTTGCCCAGGTCCTTACGAAGCAAAGCTGTGGAATCGGGGGAGCAGGCTTTCCTGTTGTTAGTTAAAAGCAATTGTCCGTGATTCCAGCCACAGACTCCCGATTCGGAATCTAACGCACGTGGCTTCCTTCAAAATGGCTTCCCGCTACGACGGGATCGCTATCGTGTCTCCTTGGTGCGTCTGGAGGGGTCGTCCCCCCAGACCCTCCTTTATACTTCCTCATGGGATCGCAGGTGTCACTCTCTCTCTCAACCAGCCCACTTTGCCCGAGGGCTTTACACGTGGTCTTCATGAGACAATAGTCAGGGTCGCTTTATTCCGCATCCCAGCGGAACGTGGTATTCAGCATGTCTCTCTCTCTCTTGGGTCATTGACCCCCCCCCCCCCTTCACTAGGGCTCTTGCGATTCTCGCAAAGGAGGGGGCTGGTATCATAACACCTCCCCTCTTAAATGTTTTTTTACCAGCGGTTAAAAACAGTGGTATAGAGTCTTACAGGATTTTTTTGAACCTACCACAATACACAAGCTTTTCTTTTCACAGAGTCCTACTGTTATACATTCAAGTCAGTATCTAAACAGTTAACGATTACAGTGTCCCTTTCTTTAATATCTTAACATCGCGTACCGTACTGAAAATCTTGTAGCATCAGACTTCAATTAACCGTCGCCTCTTTTTCGGGGAGTCCCCCTGTGGGGAACTTGAGTAATTTGGTGTGGTGAACTCCCGCCCGTCTCGTTCATCGGGGTCATCTTATCAACACCACTTAGACCATTTCCACCCAATTCTGTAATTTTCCCCAGGTGACCAGCCCTTTTGTCAGGACCATGCAGGCTGATGGGTTTCCGTTCGAACCTTTCCCTCAGGCCGCATTTAAATTTCGGCTTTTTCACAGCGCTCTCTTGAATAACAACAGCGTGTGGGGCACCTTTACATTCCAAATCAACCTGTAATCGATGCGCAGGCACCGCGTTCCCAAGTCCTCTTTTCTGTAGCTTGGTTGCTTCTTCTGACACCAGTCTAAACTTTAAATTTTCTTCATTCGATTTGGGAACTACAAACTTCCCGTTCCCTTCAATAATGATGTTTATTCCCCCTTGGTTGAGTTCCACTTTAAGGTTCACCACCCCTTCGTGTACCAACACCTGGGAACCCTCCCTTCCCCCAATTACCAGGGTTAACCCTGTCTTCACTGAACCCAGTCCATCTGACCCACAAGGACTGCATTCCTTTTCAACTGAATCAAATACCTCAGACTTGTTCTGAGCTCCATTACTAGGTTCAGTACCACGTGCATCCACATCTTGGACACACTCAAACGGGACATCTGCCTCTCCCAGGCTTTCAATACCTGTACCCTTTTCAGATTCTAAATAACCCTGATCCTCCCAGTTCCTCTCTGGGCAACTCCCTTCCGGAGTAAACTCAACCCCGCGGGCTGAAACAACCTCATCTGCCAACCCAGCGGACCTCTCCAAGGTAATGGCATCCTTTTCATCTAGGACTGCCTTCATCTCATTATCGGGAACACCTGGATAACTCTCAACTTCTTCAAACAGGGCTGCCACCCCCGACAGATCATCCATGTCCAACTCTGGACCTTTTAACAGCTTTTCCCATCTCTCATCTTTATTTCCTACCTCTAGGACCTTCCTCTTCGCTAAGGGCAGATCTCGCTCCTCTCCCTTAACCCCTTTCACTTTACTACTCTTCGGTTTACCACCCTCAGAACCCCCGTGGTACAGGGTCGGTAGGACCGTCTCGGCCAAATCAATACTGGCCAGATTTAAACTGCTCGCTTTCTCAGCTGCCTTTCTCGACAGGCTGCGAATGCTCGCGCCTGCGGTACAGACTGGAGATGTGAGGGGTGGGGCTGCAATCCTCACAGGCAGTTTGAGCCGTGTCCAAACTTGCCCCCCGGCTAAATCATTTCCGAGGAGGACGTCCGCGTCAGTTCTTGGGAATTCTGCTGGCACCCCTATTTCGACTGGTCCAGATACCAGCTCACAATCCATAATTACCTGGTGTAGGGGCACCATTTCTATTCTTGTACCTATCCCCTTCACGGCGACCATTCCCCTTCTCCGACCGAAATCTAGTATCTCACGGCGGATCAACGACAGCTCTGCCCCGGTGTCTCACCAGATTCGGACGGGAATGGGTGGGTCTCCCCCCTTCACGGACACAGTTCCGGGTGACAGCCAGGTCTCTGACCCTTCTCGTACTCTGTCTACCCGGGGCTCTCTCGTCAATTTACTGATTACCACGGCACACCCGATAGGGACCGCTGCTCTCCCGGTTTCTGGCTCCTTTCTCGGAGCAAAGCACCTAGAGGCAATATGTCCTCCCTTCCCACAATTAAAACAGGTCAAGCCCGGAAATCTCGGGCCGCCTGACCTTTCCCCCTCAACCTTACCACTAGCTCCCGGCGGGACCTCTGCCTCAGCCGGCGGACTTTCCCTACCGTTCCGACGGTCTCTCGGGTAACCTTTTGGCGAGGAAATCTTTAGCCTGTGGGTTAGGGCATATTCATCTGCGAACCTAGCAATTTCTGAGATGGACTTATTCGCCTTCTCATTCAAATACATCTGGATCTCCTCCGGAACACACCCTTTTAATTCCTCAATCAGAAGTAACTCCCTGATACGCCCATAATCCCCGTCCACCTGTTCCGCGGTGCACCAATGGTCCAAGAGCTCACCCTTTTCATAGGCTAGCTCGGTATACGTTTGATTCCACCCTTTCCGTAAATTTCTGAACCTTTGTCTATACGCTTCCGGTACTAGCTAGTAACTCCGGAGAATGGCCTCTTTTACTTTGGCATAATTCTCCGCTTCCCCTTCCTCGACGGCCAAGGCCGCATATGCTCGTTGTGCCTTCCCCTTTAACACACTTTGTAACAACGCCACCCATTGCTCTTTTGGCCACTTTTGATTTACTGCCACCTTTTCAAAAAGCAAGAAATAACTATCAACATCCGACTCTTCGAATGGAGGTACTACCCTCAACTCCCGACTAACATTAAACCTCTCCTCTCGTTCTAACCCTAGATCTCTTTGCTCTTTCTTTAACTTCTCCATCTCCAAGTCATGTTCCCTCTGTTCTCGTCTCTCCTCATACTCTCTTTGCTTTTTGGCTCATTCTCTCTCGTTCTCGGCTCGTTCCCTCTCGTCTTCGGCTACTTCTAGCTCTTTTAGCTGAATTTCATGCTGTCTTTGCTTTTCAGCTTGGTCCCGCTCTTTTCCCACCTCTAACTCCTTTAGTTGGAGCTCCTGGGCCCGTTCTTTCTCTCTCTCAGCCCGTTCTTTCTCTCTCTCAGCCGCTTCCAGCTGCTTCATTTTAAATTCATGATCCAACCTTAATTTCTCCAACTCTAGCTGATCCATTCCACTCGCTGGTACTTTTTCAGGGATATTTTCCAAGACCCCAGCTTCGAACACTTTCTTCCCAATGTAATACCGAGTTATGGCCCCTCGCACCTCCCGCTTTTTTATGGACGACCTCACTTCTGCGAGGTCCAATCCCTTCACCAAATTTAACAAGTCTGATTTGGTGGCCGCCCCTAGCGCCTCTACAGTCGGGTTTTTCATAAATTCATCCACGTTCATCTTTGCTGGTTTCCCGTCTGGCTACCCGCGTACCAGATCTAAATTTATTTATTTATTTATTTATTTATTTTGACTTACAAACCCAATTCACTGCCCTCCCAATTTTGGTTTCAAATCTCGAGACGAGGCTCCCACATTGTTACGTATCCCGTAACTGGATCACTTACCAGCAAAGATAGAGAGGTCCGCTGAAGTCTGATGGTACCATTTTCAAACGTTTTTATTTATAAAGGGGCACCAACGTAAGGTTAATACAAACATTCAGATAACACACGTTGTCAATACTCAATCTAAAGCACAGGGGTAGTACTACTCAATAAGAAATAAGCTCTATCGTTGTCTAGGGGATAATATCTTGTCCATTTGGAAAAAAGTATAACAGTCATTCAAAAGTTGGCAGGCTTCAGCCTTTTGGGAACCGCTGAGTTTCCCGTGTTGGAGAGAGAGAGAGAGATTGGTGAGAAAGGGAACACTTGCCCAGGTCCTTACGAAGCAAAGCCGTGGAATCAGGGGAGCAGGCTTTCCTGTTGTTAGTTAAAAGCAATTGTCCGTGATTCCAGCCACAGACTCCCGATTTGGAATCTAACGCACGTGGCTTCCTTCAAAATGGATTCCCGCTACGACGGGATCGCTATAGTGTCTTCTTGGTGCGTCTGGAGGGGTCGTCCCCCCCAGACCCTCCTTTATACTTCCTCGTGGGATCGCAGGTGTCACTCTCTCTCTCAACCAGCCCACTTTGCCCGAGGGCTTTACACGTGGTCTTCATGAGACAATAGTCAGGGTCGCTTTATTCTGCATCCCAGCGGAACGTGGTATTCAGCACGTCTCTCTCTCTCTTGGGTCATTGACCCCCCCCCCTTCACTAGGGCTCTTGCGATTCTCGCAAAGGAGGGGGCTGGTATCATAACAATCCCAACTCCTATACTCAATGCTCTGATTTATAAAGGCCAACATACCAAAAGCTTTCTTCACCACCCTATCCACATGAGATTCCACCTTCAGGGAACTATGCACCATTATTCCTAGATCACTCTGTTCTACAGCATTCTTCAATGCCCTACCATTTACCATGTATGTCCTATTTGGATTATTCCTGCCAAAATGTAGCACCTCACACTTATCAGCATTAAACACCATCTGCCATCACTCAGCCCACTCTTCTAACTGGCCTAAATCTCTCTGCAAACTTTGAAAACTTACTTCATTATCCATAACGCCACCTACCTTAGTATCATCTGCATATTACTAATCCAATTTACCACCCCATCATCCAGATCATTCATTTATATGACAAACAACATTGGACCCAGTACAGATCCCTGAGGCACACCACTAGTCACCGGCCTCCAACCTGACAAACAGTTATCCACCACTACTCTCTGGCATCTCCCATCCAGCCACTGTTGAATCCATTTTACTACTTCAATATTAATACCTAATGATTGAACCTTCCTAACTAGCCTTCTGTGTGGAACCTTGTCAAAGGTTTTACTGAAGTCCATATAGACAGCATCCACTGCTTTACCCTCATCAACTTTCCTCATAACCTCTTCAAAAAATTCAATAAGATTTGTCAAACATGACCTTCCACACACAAATCTATGTTGACTGTTCCTAATCAGACTCTGTCTATCCAGATAATTATATATACCATCTCTAAGAATACTTTTCATTAATTTATCCACCACTGACGTCAAACTGACAGGCCTATAATTACTAAGTTTACTCTTAGAACCCTTTTTAAACAATGGAACCACATGAGCAATACGCCAATCCTCTGGCACCATCCCCGTTTCTATTTCTATTTCTATTCTAATACTTTGAATATGAAGTAAAGTTTGATGAGCTTCCAACAGTAAGTCTGATGTACTGCTGCAATGACCTGCTCTAAGACTTATCAAAACCGAATAGGAATCTGAACAAATTGCGACTTTGCAAGGACAAATTTCCTCCATCCACTGTGACCAAAATGACATTCAACCATTTCTGCTGTATATTCTGATAAATTGTTAGTGAGACACTTCTTTTTTGTTACCTTTAACTCAGGCACAAAAACAGCCTGAATCATTCCCAGTTAAATTATGTTTTGGACCATCTGTAAAATTAGTTAGTATATCATAATAATTTTTCTTAATATATTTATAAAGCAACAGACTCTCAGATATAACAGAGCCCTTAGACTTTATTGAATCATGTAACCTGAAATCAATGAAAGTCAATGGAAAAAACCAAGGTGGAGTTACCAAGAATGCTACAGTGGGACATATTGCATAATGCAACAAATCCTTATACCTAGTATAATAAGACCCCAGCCACACACAACTAAAATCACTCTTCTTGTGATGTTCCTAACAGATAAAAGGTTGTGGATAAGAACTGGGTTTAAATCGGCTGCAGGTGATGAGTTGGAAGTGAGAGGCAGGTGATTCCGATTAGCTGGAAAATTGCAAAGGGAGTGGAGTGTTCAGATGTGTGTGTGTGTGTGTGTGTGTGTGTGTCAGTCTAGACTCTGGGTATTGAGGAGTCTGATGGCTTGGGGGAAGAAACTGTTACACAGTCTGGTCATGAGAGCCCGAATGCTTTGCCAGATGGAAGGAAGGAGAAGGGTTTGTATGAGGGGTGCATGGGGTCCTTCATAATGCTGTTTGCTTTGCAGGTGCAGCGTGTGGTGTAAATGTTTGTAATGGTGGGAAGATGCTGCCTGCCCTGCTGAATGGATCTGACATTTCTTCAGACTCTTTTCAGAAGTCCAATATGAAAGTCAGGAGGCTTGCTTCTGAACAGAGACAATGGGCAGTGCAGTCCCTAAAGGATAACTTGCAGGTTGTGTGAGTGGAGATGCAAATATAATGTTAGCATTCATTTCAAAAGGACTAGAATATATAAGCAAGGATGTAATGCTGAGGCTTTATCAGGCATTGATCAGACTTCTTGGAGTACTGTGAGCAGTCTTGGGCCCCATATCTGAGGAAGGATGTGCTGACATTGGAGAAGGTCCAGAGGATGTTCATGAGAATGATTACAGGAATGAAAGGGTATTTGATGGCTCAGGAAGTGTACCCACTGGAGTTTAGAAGAAAGAGGGGGGATCTCATCAAGACCTAGCGAATATCGAAAGGCCTAGAAGTGAGGAGGATGTTTCCTTTAGTGGGGGATCGAGGACCAAAGTGCATAGCCTCTGAATACCAGGATGTCCCATGTGAACAAAGATGAAGAGAAATTTCTTTAGCCAAGGAATATACTCCCGCAGAAGGTTGTGGAGGACAAGTCTTTGGATATATTTAAAGTAGAGGTTGATAGGTTCTTGATTAGTAAAGACATCAAAGAGGAAAAGGAGTTGAGAGGGATAATATATCCACTGGGCTGAGTGGCCTAATTCTGTGCCTATGTCTTATGGTCTTAATTAGTCCAGAGATGCTCACAACTCAGTCAACACTAACAGAAGGAAAACAACCATGAAATTCCAGCCAAATTGGAAAATAGAATCTCATTTAAAATCAACAAGCGTGGTCATGGACAGGAAGGGTTTCAAAAGAGAAAAAATGATTTGATTGTCTTAGGCCATTTGGCCCATCCAGTCTGCTCCACCATTCCCTCATGGCTGATTTATTACCCTTCTCAACCCCATTGTCCTGTCTACTCTCCATATCTGGTGATGCCCTGACTAATCAAGAACTTATCAACCTCTGCTTTAAACAAACTCAATGACTTGGCCTCCACAGCCATCCATGGGAATTAAGTCCAGAGGTTCACTACCCTCTGGCTAAAGAAATTTCTCCTCAACTCTGTTCTAGAAGGACATCTTTCTATTCCAGACCCTTTTATGCCACGTATCCCTACCATTAACTGAAGGGTCCATGGACCCCAGGTTGGGAACCCCTGTCTGAGACTCTCCCAGTAAATCAAACACCCTCTCCATATCCACTCTATCCAAGTCTTTCAATATTAAATCATTTCAATTAGCTCTGCCTCATTTGTCTAAATGTAAATGAGCATAGGCACAGAGCAATCAGACACTCCACATGTTCACTCTGCTATTCCTGGAATCCGGTGAACCCTCTCCAATGCCAGCTCATCTTTTCTGAGATAAGGGACTCAAAATTGCTCCAAGTGTGGTCTGACCGATGCCCTGTAAAGCCTCAGCATCGAATCCTTGCCCTTGTAGGTTTCATAAATAAAACAGCAGAGATGTTTTATGTCCATAACAACTCCTTTAACATCCTTCAAACATAGAACACTAGCACAGTAAAAAACTTTGCATCATTTCATCATCATAAGAA
This sequence comes from Hemitrygon akajei, assembly GCF_048418815.1. Taxonomy (NCBI): domain Eukaryota; kingdom Metazoa; phylum Chordata; class Chondrichthyes; order Myliobatiformes; family Dasyatidae; genus Hemitrygon; species Hemitrygon akajei. Next base: position 4,223,340 of record NC_133150.1, on the reverse strand, counting down.
CATAAGAAATAGGAGCAGGAGTAGGCCATCCAGCCCATTGAGCCTGTCCCGCCATTCAATAGGATCACGGCTGATCTGTCCGTAAACTCAGCTCCATCTACCTGCCTTTTCCCCATAACCCTTAATTCCCTTACTATGTAAAATCAGGCATCATATCAGATAGACCTCTTAAAGTGAACCCCAACTCAGTGTTGGTGGGTGTGAATTATACATATGTCTCCACCCATTACATTACCCGACACAGGACCCCCAGAATTCACCAAAACAGGCATTGTGAGCATGTTGGGAAATCGGATGAGCCTCCCAGCTTGGGTCCCATGTTCCATGGGTGGAGCAATAACAGTTTCCTCTGGCTTGTCCAGAGATAGGTTTACTAGAGCTGTTGGGTGCAGTTTAAACTAATATTGCGGGGGGGGGGGGGGGGATGGGAACCAGTCTGATAGAGCTGAGGATGAGCCTGCAGGTTGACAAGTAGATGATGGGTGTAACATGAATGTAAGGAAGGACAAGCCAATGGTTGGGTACAAATGCAAACAGAGCAAAGAGTTAAATTGTACCATGGAGGCAAAATTCAAAAGGGTGAAGAATGCAGGACTGAAGCTGCTGTACTTAAATGCACGTAGCATTTGGAATAAGGTAGATGAATTTCTGGTGGACAAATTTGTCGATATGATGTTGTGGTCATCATTGAGTCATGGCTGAAAGAAGGCCATGGTTGGGAGCTTAACATGAAAGGATATACTTTGTATCAGAAGGACAGGCAGGAAGGCATAGGCGGTGGTGTGGCTCTGTTAGTAAGAGATGGAAGACCAAATAAAGTGAAGAACTTTATAAGAGCCTTTGACACAGTTTTAGCTTTTATATTCTTTGGCAATGGGCCAACACAATCCACAATAACTTTAGAAAGAGAATCACCAAATGCAGGAATAGGCTGCAGTGGGGCCACTGGGGTGACCTGATTAGGTTTTCCCACAACCTGACAGGTGTGACAAGTTCGGCAAAATGTCATAACATCTTTCCTCAAACTAGGCCAGAAGAATTGTTTCAAAACTTTGTTCACAGTTTTATTCACACCTAGATGGCCACCCAAGGGCATACTATGGGCCAAAGTTAAAATCTCATTAGGAACCACAGCCTGGTGAACAATTGCCCATTCCTTGCTTGCAGAAATATCAGGTGGTCTCCACTTCCTCATTAACACCCCATCCTTGAAATAATACCCTACTGGCACTTTCACAATCTCATCACCTGAGAGAGCTTTTTCTCTCAAGGCTGCAATCTCAGAGTCTCTGGTCTGTTCTGCTATAAACTCCTTCCTGGAAGAGACAAATCTTTATAGTCAGACCTAATACAAGGATCCTGGTTGAACAATGAAGGCAGGAAAGTCACTGGCAAGTCATCAAAACTTGAGTCTATCATGGGTAGTGAAACCATGCTGCACAGGACCTTCTGCATTGGCAAGTTTCTTGGCCCTAGCTCAAGTTACTGCACAGGATGGATAAATGTTAGAATCCATCTTTGGGAATTCAGTGTTTGACTTAGTCGTCAGCTGCACTGCTAGGTCTTTCCCTAACAACAAAGAAACCCCTTCCACTACTAACCTGGGGCATAGTCCTATCTTAACAGGTCCCAGAACTAACTCTGACTTCAAAATTACCTTGTGCAGAGGCACAGAAACAATGTCATCCCTGATGTCTTAAATAAGATTTACCTCACCAGTGGCAGTCTCATCACTAAACTCTAGAACATTGTCTAACAAGAGTGACTGAGAAGCCCCAGTATCTCAAAGAATTTTCACTGGTACCAGGGATGACTCTTTATTCACTGAAACAAATCCCTCTGACATAAAATGAATGAATTTTTTCCTAACCAGGCCAGACGTCTTAGATCCGGAACCCTGAGGGTTCAAAGCGTTGAATACAGGCTTCTGGAACTACCTCCTTTTCCTTCTTCTTCTTCTTCTTCTTCTTCTTCTTCAAGAGGAATCAGTTAGCCATAACATAACCAGGTTTCCTACAATAGTGACAAGTGAGACCAGAATGTTTCCCCTTTAACTGTTTCCCTTCATCCTTATCTTTGTCACTAGTCCCAGATTTGATTTCTGGTTTACCCTGACTATCCATGCTACTCTTTTGGAAGGTCTTATTTGGGGTAAACTTAAACTTGTGGGTAGAGAAAACTCATCTGCTAACTTAACAGATTCTTGCAAAGTTGCAGCATTCTTTTCATCTAAATATGCCTTTATATCATTATGGACACACCTTTTAAACTCTTCAATTAAAATTAACTCATTCAGTTTGTTGAAATTATCATCCACATTTTTAGATGTGCACCATCGTTCAAAACACACAGACTTCTCATAAGCAAATTCCACATGAATCTGGTTCACAGATTTCCTCAGATTTCTAAACCTTTGCCTATAGGCTTCTGGAACCAGTTCATGATCTTTAAGCACAGCCTGTTTCACGGCCTTATAGTTAGCTGCTTCACTAACTGATAAGGCAGAATAAGCCTGCTGAGCCTTACCCTTAAATACACTCTGCAACAGGAGAGACCAGCCATCTTTTGGCCACCATAGGCTCTGAGCAACTTTCTCAAAATGTTGTAAGTATTTATCAACCTCAGCCTTATCAAATGGAGGGACCAATTTAACTTCCCAACTGGCAACAAACTTATTCCTAGAGCCAGAAATTTCTCTCTCGAGCCTTAACTTCTCTATCTCAAACTGTCTTTGTCTTTCATTGTCCTCTAATTCAAGTTTCTCTAACTGTAATTGTCCCTCTTCAAATGAAGCTCAGGGTTATCTAGTTTACTCTCAGGAAACATTTCTAACACTCCCTCTTCAAACACCCTCATAGATACATAGTGCTCAGCTATTCTCCTCTGAATCTCTGCCTTTCTCATAGACGACTTTACCGCTGTAAGTTCCAGCTTTTCAGCAATGAGCAACAAGTCTTTCTTTTTCGCTACTCCTAATGTCCCAGAGGTTGGTAATGCCAGAAATGCACCAATAGTACCAAGTGGTAACTTCTGGTTTCCGCACAAGTCAATCAAAAAGGAAGCAACCAATGAGATCGATAATCAGTCAATCAATAAACTCCAATTTTTCTCATGTCGCGGACGAGCCCCCAATTTTGTTACATACCAACAGCAATAGATCACAAATTGAGTCAGGTTTTGATGTTAAAACCATTATCTTTATTAGCATCTACTCACAATATAGAGAATTACATGATATAAACAGAAGTTAACAGTGTTGTGTGTGTGTGTGTGTGTGTGTGTGTGTGTGTGTGTGTGTGTGTGTCTCCCAGTCAAGTTTAGGAACCATATAACCATATAACAATCACAGCACGGAAACAGGCCATTCCGCCCCTCCTAGTCCATGCTGAACTCTTAATCTCACCTAGTCCCACCTACCCGCACTCAGCCCATAACCCTCCACTCCTTTCCTGTCCATATACCTATCCAATTTTACCTTAAATGACACAACTGAACTGGCCTCTACTACTTCTACAGGAAGCTCATTCCACACAGCTATCACTCTGAGTAAAGAAATACCCCCTCGTGTTTCCCTTAAACTTTTGCCCCCTAACTCTCAAATCATGTCCTCTCATTTGAATCTCCCCTACTCTCAATGGAAACAGCCTATTCATGTCAACTCTATCTATCCCTCTCAACATTTTAAATACCTCGATCAAATCCCCCCTCAACCTTCTACGCTCCAATGAGTTCTTAAAATCTTAAAATCTTAAAATTAAGTTCTTAAAATCTTAAGATTAAGATGGCAAAGTAGAAAGGTCCAGTAATCCATGGAATAAGTGATGGGAGAGATTTGTAAATCCACGTTAAAATGTAGAGAGAAGGCAATTACAAAGAATTTCACAGATTCCATGCTGGGTAAACAAACTAACAGTCGCCGAAGATCTTATCCATTGAGCCGTTCCGAAATCCATGCAGAAATATCACAAGGTGACAGTCACAGAATATCCCCTCACACAAGTGGTTACCACATAACACACACGCAAATCCAGGTAAGGGTTACCAAAAGTGGTTCCACAGGATACTCCAACAAAATCCACATATGGATCATCCGAAGTGACAGTCACACATTCAGTGTGCACGGTATGTCATTGATCAACCCAATCTTTTGGGCATGGGAAAGCATCGGACTTTACCCATATCGTAGCAAACCACTGCCAGTAGCTTGCAGTCCAAACTTTTTCTCTCTCTCTCTCTTCCCCCCTTCCCTCTCCCTCTCCCTCCCTCCCTACCCCCCTTCTGAAGGTCCCAGTGGTCTGTAGCAGCTTATTATACTGATGTCACAGTCCTGCCTCATCCAAGCATTTTTTAAAGTGACACAGTATGAAACAGTGGTCATGTAACACCTGACAAATCTGTTTGAGTTCTTCGAGGCAGTGACAGGCAGGGTGGTCAAAGGAGAGGCAGTGGATGTCACTTACTTGGATTTTCAGAAGCAACTTGATAAGGTGTCTCACATGAGGCTGCTTAACAAGATAAAATCCTATGGCATTACAGGAATGATACTGACATGGATAGATGAATATTTGACAGGCAGGAGGCAGCGAGCTGGAATAAAAAGGCCCTGTTCTAGTTGACTGCCGGTGACTAGTGGTGTTCCTCAGGGGTCGGTATTGGGACCGCTACTTTTCACATTGTTTGTCATTGATTTGGATAATGGAATTGATGACTTTGTGGCAAAGTTTGCAGATGATATGAAGATAGGTGGAATAATGTGATTACAGCAGGACTTAGACAAATTGGAAGAATTGGCAAAATATGACAGATAGAATACAGTGTTGGGAAATGTATGATAATGCATTTTGGTAAAAGGAACAATTGTGCAGACTATTATCTAAATGGGGAGAAAATTCAAACATCAGAGGAGCAGGGGGACTCAGGAGTCCTCGTGCAAGACTCCCAGATGGTTAACTTCCAGGTTGAGTCTGTGATAAAGAAGGCAAATGCCATGTTTGTTGCACGGAGCGACTGAACAGAACCCAAAAGCAGGACACAAGTATGGAGACTGAGTTGGGGATGCTGGCGTAGACATGAATGTTGAATAGCAAACTGGAGGAATTTTGATATGGAGCTTTCATATGGAGTCTTGACATGGAGACAGGGTTTTCATGGAATATCTTGAAACTGGAGCTGAACTTAGAACAAATGGTTCTAAGCAGTCAAGAAATGAAGTTATCACATGGGAATAGACCAACAAACTGGCAACCTGTGATAGTGATGCCATTGTATTTATTTCCCAGTCTCTGACAAAAACCAGGTGTACTGTAATTGAGTAAACTAGAAGCAAATGGAGATCTAATGACTGAAGTTAGGGCATAATCAGGGAGAAAGAAGTGTTAAAGGGGAACAGCCAATCAGAACCATGACAATGTTGGCATTTATTTCAAGAGGAATTGAATATAAAGGCAAGGATATAATGCTGAGCCTTTATGAAACACTAGATAGGCCACACGAGGAGTATTTTCAACATTATTGGGCCCCATATCTTAGAAAGGATGAGTTGTCATTGGAGAGTGTCCAGAGGAGATTCACAAGGATGATTCTGGGAATGAAGGGGTTAACATATGAGAAGTGTTTGGCAGCTTTGGGCCTGTACTCCCAGTAAATTAGAAGAATGTGGGGGAATCTCATTGAAACCTACTGAATGTTGAAAGGACTAGATATGGTGGATGTACAAAGGATGTTTCCTATGGTGGGGATGTCCAGAACTAGAGGGCATAGTGTTAAAATTGAGGGGCGACCTTTTAGAACGGAGTTAAGGGGTAGTTTTTTTAGCCAGAGAGTAGTGAATCTGTGGAATGTTCTGCCACAGACTGTGGTGGAGGCCAAGTCCGTGGGTATATTTTCCTGAAGTTGATAGTTTCCTGATTGGGCAAGGTATCAAAGGATATGGCAAGAAGTAAGGTGTATGGGGTTGAGTGGAATCCGGGATCAGCTATGATAGAATGGTGGAGCAGACTCAATGGATTGAATGGCCTAATTCTGCTCCTATGTCATATAGTCTTATGGTCTTACCGCTGCTGCTGCTAGGTTTACAAATATCACAACATATACAGGTGATATTAAACCTGCTTCTGATACTAATAGGTAACTTTTCAGCAGCGATATTTTTTGCATTCAGGTGGGTGTTTAAACAGACTCACTACTCTCACTGCCATGGAGCTACTAAGTGACACTAGAATATAGTAATACTTAGTGTTATCCACGGAGATTTCTCGCAGAGCAAATTGGGCCTCAGCTTGTACAAACCAAGCAACAGCATTTTGCTCCCAAATCTCCGGCAGTTTCAAAGCGATTGATTTGGCCAACATGCTGAATAACTCTGGAATCATCTCCAATGTAGATTTTTGTAAATAAACCAACAGAGGCAGTCTAAGTTTAAGGAAAACTGTAACAACTCATTTATGGTCAACCAAACACAGAATATAAAGCGTGGTAAAAAAAAACTTAATATCATTATGTCATCACATCAGAGCAGTTTCTTCAGGGGAAGCTCATCTCAATGTCGGTGATAGTGAATTATGCATATGCTTCCACCCATTACATTACCCTACACTCTTACATTCTCCTCCTCTCAAAATGAATTCTAACATTGCATTTGCCTTCCTTACCACCAACTCAATCTGTAAGTCAGCCTTTAGGGAATCACAAGGACACCTAATCCCTTTGCACCTCTGATAAAGATAACTTTCAGCCCATTTAGAAAATAGTCCGTGCCTTTATTCCTTCTGCCGAAGTGCATGACCATACACAATATTCCATCTTCCACTTTTTGCCCATTCTCCCAAGAAAGTACTCAGAGTAGAAGAGAAACAGCTGTGTGCTTAAAGAGAACAGCAGAGTGACTACAATAGGGACAGCATGGCAGGGTAGCGGTAAAGCCAATTGTTTTATTGCACTAGTGATCACCGATTGGGGTTCCATTCCCATCTCTGTCTGTAAGAAACTTGTACATCTGACTGTGTGGGTTCCCTCCCATGCTCTGGTTTCCTCCCACATTCCAAAGATGCACGGGTTAGGGTTAGTGAGTTGTGGGCATGCTATGTTAGTGTTGAAAGCATGGCGATACTCGTGGGCTGCCCCCGGACATGTGACAAATAAAGATAATTGGTGCTGGGACCACTTCTTTTCATATTACATATCAGTGATCTGGATGATGGAATTGATGGCTGTGTGGCCAAGTTTGTGGATGATATGAAGGTAGGTGGAGGGGCAGGTAGTTTTGAAGAAGCAGAGAGACTACAGAAGCACTTGGAGAGATTTAGAGACCATTTCCTAAATGGGGAGAAAATTCAGAAATCAGAGGGTCAAAAGGGCTTGGGAGTCCTAAGATTAACTTGCAGGTTGAGTCGGTAATAAGGATGGCAAATGCAATGTTAGCATTCATTGGGTATATTTAAAGTGGAGGTTGATAGGTTCTCATTTATTCAGAGTGACAAAGGATAGGAGAAGGCTTCAGAACGCGGTTGAGAGAGACAATAAATCAATCATGAGGAAGGATATCTGGATCTGCAGAGGAATATACTGTAGACTTAGAAACAGAGAAAACCTACAGCAAAGTACAGGCCCTTCGGCCCACAAAGTTGTGCCGAACATGTCCCTACCTTAGAAATTACTATAGCCCTCTGGTTTACTAAGTTCCATGTACCTATCTAAAAGTCTCTTAAAAGACCCTATCATATCCACCTCCACCACTGTTGCCAGCAGCCCATTCCACGCACTCACCACTCTCTGAGTAAAAAACTTACCCTGGCATCTCCTCTGTACCTACTCCACAGCACCTTAAACTTGTGTCCTCTTGTGGCAACCATTTCAACCCTGGGAAAAGCCTCTATCTAGCCAGAAGATCAATGCCTCTCATTATCTTATACACCTCTATCAGGTCACCTCTCATCCTCCATTGCTCCAAGGAGAAAAGGCCGAGTTCATTCAACCTGTTCTCATAAGGCATGCTCCCCAATCCAAGCAACATCCTTGTAAATCTCCTCTGCACCATTTCTATGGCTTTCACATCCTTCCTGTACTGAGGTGACCAGAACTGAACACAGTGCTCCAAGTGGGGTCTGAACAGGGTCCTACATAGCTGCAACATTACCTCTCAGCTCCTAAACTCAATCCCACAATTGATGAAGGATAATGCACCGTACGCCTTCTTAACCACAAAGTCAACCTGCGCAGCTGCTTTGAGCTGCCTATGGACTCAGACCCCAAGATCCCTCTGATCCTCCACGCTGCAAAGAGTCTTACCATTAATACTATATTCTGCCATCATATTTGACCTACCAAAATGAACCACCTCACACTTATCTGGGTTGAACTCTATCTGCCACTTCTCAGCCCAGTTTTGCATCCTATCAATGTCCCGCTGTAACCTCTGACAGTCTTCCACACTATCCACAACACCTCCAACCTTTGTGTCATCAGCAAACTTACTAACCCATCCCTCCACTTCCACATCCAGGTCATTTATAAAAATCACGAAGAGTAAGGGTTCCAAAACAGATCCCTGAACTAGTGACCGACCTCCATGCAGAATATGACCCGTCTACAACCACTCTTTGCCTTCTGTGAGCAAGCCAGTTCTGGATCCACAAAACAATGTCCCCTTGGATTCCATGCCTCTTTACTTTCTCAAAAAGCCTTGCATGGGGTACCTTGTTAAATGCTTTGCTGAAATCCATATACACTACATCTACTGTTCTTACTTCATCAATGTGTTTAGTCACATCCTCAAGAAATTCAATCAGGCTCCTGAGGCACGTCCTGCTCCTTGACAAAGCCATGCTGACTACTCCTAATCATATTATACCCCTCCAAATGTTCATAAATCCTGCCTCTCAGGATTTTCTCCATCAACTTAGTAACCACTGAGGTAAGACTCACTGGTCTATAATTTCCTGGGCTATCTCTACTCCCTTTCTTAAGTAAAGGAACAACATCCACAACCCTCCAATCCTCTGGAATCTCTCCCGTCCCCATTGATGATGCAAAGATCATCTCCAGAAACTCAGCAATCTCCTCCCTCACCTCCCAGTGTAGCCTGGAGTACATCTCATCCCATCCCGGTGACTTATCCAACTTTGAATCTTTCCAAAAGCTCTATCACATCCTCTTTCTTAATATCTACATGCTCAAGTTTTTCAGTCTGCTGAAAATCATCACTACAATAGAACATAGAACAATACAGCACAGTACAGGCCCTTCGGCCCACAATGTTGTGCTGACCCTTAAACCCTGCCTCCCATATAACCCCCCCCCACCTTAAATTCCTCCAAATACCTGTCTAGTAGTCTCTTAAATTTCAATAGTGTATCTGCCTCCACCACTGACTCAGGCAGTACATTCCACGCACCAACCACTCTCTGAGTAAAAAACCTTTCTCTAATATCCCCCTTGAACTTCCCACCCCTTACAAGCCATGTCCTCTTGTATTGAGCAGTGGTGCCCTGGGGAAGAGGCGCTGGCTGTCCACTCTATCTATTCCTCATAATATCTTGTATACCTCTATCATGTCTCCTCTCATCCTCCTTCTCTCCAAAGAGTAAAGCCCTAGCTCCCTTAATCTCTGATCATAGTGCATACTCTCTAAACCAGGCAGCATCCTGGTAAATCTCCTCTGTACCCTTTCCAATGCTTCCACATCCTTCCTATAGTGAGGTGACCTGAATTGAACAGTACTCCAAGTTTGGCCTAACCAGAGTTTTATAGAGCTGCATCATTACCTCACGACTCTTAAACACTATCCCTCAACTTATGAAAGCTAACACCCCATAAGCTTTCTTAACTACCCTATCTACCTGTGGGGCAACTTTCAGGGTTCTGTGGACATGTACCCCCAGATCCCTCTGATCCTCCACACTCCCAAGTATCCTGCGATTTACTTTGTACTCTGCCTTGGAGTTTGTCTTTCCAAAGTGTACCACCTCACACTTGTGACACCACTAATCACAACCCTCCAATCCGAAAGTACTCCCTCCACCACGACACTCAGCTTTCTGCAGGCAAAGCAATTCTGAATCCACTGGCCAAACTTCCCTGGATCCCATGCCTTCTGACTTTCTGAATAAGCCTTGTTAAATGCCTTACAAAAATCCATGCATCCATTGCACTACCCTCATCTATATGCCTGGTCACCTTTCTCAAAGAACTCTGTCAGGCTTGTTAGACATGATCTGCCCTTCACAAAGCCATGCTGACTGTCCCTGATCAGACCATGATTCTCTGAATGCCCGTAGATCCTATCTGTAAGAATCTTTTCCAACAGCTTTCCCACCACGGACGTAAAGCTCACTGGTCTATAGTTACCCGTACTAACCCTACTACCTTTTTTGAACAAGGGGACAACATTCGCCTCCCTCCAATACTCTGGTACCATTCCCGCGAACAACGAGGACATAAAGATCCTAGCCAGAGGCTCAGCAATCTCTTCCCTAGGATATTTCCTGGTGGTGGCTGATGGAGTAACAGCAATCTGCCGTTGCTGCAGCTCTAATTATCTTACTATTTCCAACCTGTCTTGAAACTTCTTTTTTAAGTGTGATTTTTTTTCATTATGGCTGCATTAAGGGGTGGCAGAGGTACTAAAAAGGATGATCCCCCTGTTTCTTTGGATTCTATTATGGATTTGCTGCAAAGTCATACATGAGAAGCCGCTGAGAAGTTTCAAGAGTTCAGCTCTGAATTTAAACAAATAGATGGTAAATTGGATTCTATTCAGCAAGCTCTTAATGAACACGGTAAACCTATAAAAATAATGAAGCAACTTTGTCGTCTCTGGAAATGGAAGTGGATGAATTGCTAAAGCTTTGTGAAAAGCAATCGAAGTCCAATGAAAAGTTAAGACAGAAGATTATCAACATAGAAAATAGAAGTAGAAGGAACAACCTATGGGTTCTGGGTCTCGAAGAATTAACCAAAGGTAATCATCCTATGGAATTCTTTGCAAACTTTCTGCAAGAATTATTTCCAGAAATTTTGGTGTCTTTGCCTCTGATTGATCGAGTTCACAGGTCTCCCGTGTCTGGACCTCCTAACAGAGATAGACCAAAATCAGTAATAATTTGTTCTCATGAATTTAAAACAAAGGAACTGTTAGTATGTGGATCTCGTTGAAGAGGCATGATTGACTATCATGGTGCAAGATTAGAATTGCTGAAGATTACTCGCCTGAGGTTATGCAGGAATGTGCTAAGTTCAAAGTAGTTATGTCTGAGTTTTTTAACAATGGTTTCAAGCCCTCCCTTCGCTACCCAGCTCGACTCAGAATCACACTTAAAAATGGATCTTTCGAATGGTTTCATTCGACTGCTGAAGCACAAAGGTTTTTAAAATCCAAAGGCTAGCTGTTTAGTGTGTCCTTACATGAAGACACAAGATTAAATGAGAAACTTTTAATTCGCAAATCCCGTCAAAGGGGCATGATTCATTATTGGGTGGAATATTAAGATTCTCAAAGACTATTTGCTTGAGGTAGAACAGAAATGTAATAAGTTTAAACAAGCTTTATTGGAAATTTTTTAACAAGGGTTTTAACCCATCCCTTGGCTACCCAGTTTGACTGAGAATCTCATTAAAGATGGATCCTTCAAATGGTTTTGTTTGAATGCTGAAGCATAAAGATTTTTTAAATTTGAAAGCTAACTGCCTAGCCTGTTTTTTTCATGAAGATATAAGATTAAATGTTTAATGTCTTTCTGTATGAATAATTGTATCTTTTACTTTTGGTAAACCTTTGTAACTAATTCCCTTTTGTATTTTTTTAATACTGTATTTTTGATATATGAGAATTGAATTCCTTGTTTGGATATTGTTTAGTCTAGATTGGAATATAACTAAACTTGAAACTAATTGGAGCGATCACCAGGTTTTTTTGGGGGGTTGTCCATAGTTGTAGATGCCAACTTTCTATTGGTCGGTCTTCTTTCTTTAGGAGGTGGGCGGCGGAATGATTTTTTTTCTCAGAAGCTGTTTTCAACGTTTTTTTTAGCCAACTTGTTGCTTGGTTACCATTTCTCAAGGTTTATGGATTGGTTTAAACTTATATTTTAACCCTTCCTTTAAATAATATTAAAAATGGACCAAACTATTCATTTTCTCAGTTTTAACATGAAAGGATTAAATCACCCTGTTAAACGTAATAAGATTTTTGCTTATATTAGAAAATTTAAGGTCCCTATTTTTTTTTTACAAGAAACTCACATACGCAAATGTGATCATCTATTTTTTTTAGCCGTTGGAACTGATTTTGTTTTCATTCGTCTTTTCTAGCCAAATCTAGAGGAGTTTCGATTCTTATAGATAATACACTTTCCTTTGTCCAACATAAAGTAGTGTCTGATACTAATGGACGTTTTGTTATACTTTCAGGAAAACTAGATAATAAATTAACAGCATTTGCCAATGTGTATTCCCCAAATGTAGATGATCCAGGATTCTCTGAGTGTTTTTTTTCCATTTTTATCAGATCTGAGTCTTTTTTCTTTGATGATAGAAGGAGATTCTAACTGCTGGCTAGACCAAATTTTAGACCGATCATCTTCTAAACCAGAGTCTCTTAATAAATCAGCTTTGTTTATTCTATCTTTTTTATTGAAATGTGGTATTGTTGATATTTGGCGTTTCTTAGATCCTTTAGATAGGGAATACTCATTTTTTTCCCATGTTCATCATACAAATTCCAGGATTAAAAACACAAAATGCTGGCAGAACTCAGCAGGCCAGACAGCATCTATGGGAGGAGGTAGTGACGATATCTCGGGCTGAAACCCTTCATCGGCCCGAAACGTCGTCACTACCTCCTTCCATAGATGCTGTCTGGTCTGCTGAGTTCTGCCAGCATTTTGTGTTTTTATTTATTTCCAGCATCTGCAGATTCACTTGTGTTGCCTCCAAATTCCAGGATTGATTTTTTTTATTGATAGTCAAATAATTTCATCAGTTTGTTCCCGTGAATATAGAGATTGCTGTATCAGATCATGCTCCTGCATTTCTATCTTTAAGTCTCCCTGGTCTTCCTCAAACAAACAGATTTTGGCATTTTAATACAACTTTGTTATCTGATAAGGAATTTTTAAAATTTCTAGAGAGGCATGTTATTTTGTTTTTTGAAGAGAATAAAAAGGAAGAGACTTCTAATCTTATTGTATGGGATACTTTCAAGGGCTATATTAGAGGACAAATTATTTCATATACTGCAAGAGTTAAGAATAAAGCTAATAAAGAAAGAATTGAATTAGCCAATCAATTGAAACAATTAGATCAAAAATATACTATAGCTCCAGATCCTGTTTTATATAAAAGACGTGTTGAAGTTAAAACTAAATATGATCTTCTGTTAACATATCCAATTGAAACTCAACTTCTTAAAGATAAAACTCAATTTTACATTCACGGAGATAAATCAGGCAAAGTACTGGCCAACCAATTAAAAACTTCTGTAGTTAAATGACAAATGCAAAACTAATGGTGATAGGACAACTAATTACTCTGAAATAAATGATACCTTTAGAGAATTCTATTCTAAACTTTATAGTTTTGATTCCAATAAAGATAATACCGTAATGAATAATTTTCTAGATCAATTAAATATACTTGCACTTTCTGCAGATAATTGTAAACAGATGGATTATGAGGAAGTTGCTGAGGCTATACGTTCATTACACTCAGAGAAGGCTCCGGGTCCAGATGGATTTTCTGGAGAATTTTATAAAGCTTCTTCTTCATTAATTATACTGCAGTTACATTTAGTCTTTTTGGATTCTTTCAAATTTGGTAGCTTGCCTCAATCTTTCTATGAAGCCTCTATTTTACTTATCACTCAATGTTGATACTAAAATCCTTTCTAAAGTTCTGGCTCGTAGGATTGAAAATTTTCTACATTCTATTATTTCTGATGATCAGACTGGATTTAGTAAAAACCGACATTCCCATTTTAATATATGCCATGTATTAAATGTTATTTACTCTCTCTTCCAGGAGATATCGAAATGTGTGATATTATTTAGATGCTGAGAAGGCCTTTGATCGGGTTGAATGGAATTATTTATTTAAAACCTTAGAAAAATTTAATTTTGGACCAGATTTTATTCAATGGATTAAATTACTGTGTCTATCTCCTTCTGCTTGGATTCTTACTAATTTTCAAAATTCCAAACCATTTAAACTTCATCACAGAACTAGACAAGGCTGTCCGTTGAGCCTTTTGCTCTTTGATCTAGCTTTAGAACCCCTTGCCATTGCTTTTCAAGAATCTAATGATATCTGTGGTATTTTAAGGAGAGGTATCACTCACAAAATTTTGCTTTACACTGAAGATATATTGCTGTTTATCTCTAATGTTGAGACTTCGTTACCTTGTCTACTTTCTTTACTCTCCCATTTTAGCCTGTTTTCAGGATAAAAACTGAACCTACATAGGAGTGAATTATTTCCTTTAAATAATTTGATATCAATTAATACTAATCTCCCTTTTAAAGTTATAAGGAATCAATTTACTTATTTGGGTGTAACAGTCACTAAGAATTACAAACACCTGTTTAAAGAAAACTTTCTTACTTTATTGAATCATGTAAAAAGGATATCATTAAATTGGTCACCTCTTTCAATATCGTTGATTGGACGAATTAATTCTATTAAAATGAATATTCTTTCTAAATTTATATCTCTTTTTCAGGCTTTACCCATTTTTATTCCTAAATCCTTTTTTTACTTTCTTGATTCTATTTTATCCTCTCATATATGGAAAAATAAATGTCCTCATTTAAATAAAGTTCATCTTCAAAAATCTAAAAAGTCTGGAGGTTTAGCCTCACCTAATTTTGGGTTTTATTACTGGGCAGTTAATATACGATATCTTACGTTTTGGCTATATTATATTAATCGTGTGGACTGTCCGGTATGGGTCTCTTTAGAAGCTAACTCTGTTAATAAATTTTCTATTATTTCTTTTCTTGGATCCTCACTTCCTTTATTTGTAAGTAAATTAACTGATAATTTCATTGTTAAACATACTCTGAGGATCTGGGTACAATTTAGAAAACACTTTGGTCTATTGAGATTTTCCCTTTCAAGTCCCTTTTATTCTAATTTTTTTAAACCCTCCATGATTTAGTTTTTAAAGAATTGGACAGGTTGGGTATTGAATGTTTTTGGGATCTGTTTGTTGGAGAAACCTTTTTTCATTTGAGCAATTGTCAGCTAAATATAACTTACCCAAAACTCACTTTTTTAGATATTTATAAATCAGAGACTTTTTAAGATCTCAATTATGTACATTTCCTATAAGCTCAGATAAGAACTTAATAGATGTAATATTTAGTTTGACTCCTTTTCATAATGGTTCAATATCTAATATTTATGGTATGTTACTGGAGACGAGGAATGTTCCTTTAGACAAAATTAAGAATCTCTGGGAACAAGATTTACAGACATTAATATCTGAGGAAACTTGGAATGAAATTTTTAAACTGGTTAAAACTTCATCATTATGTGCTAGTCATTCCCTCATACAATTTAAGGTGGTACATAGACCTCATATAACTAAGGATAAGCTATCTCGTTTTTGTTCAGATATATATCCCTACTGTGACAGAATGGAGAAGCTTCATTAATTCATATGTTTTGGACTTGTCTGAATCTTGAAAAATATTGGAAGGAAGTTTTTCAAACTCTTTCCTTACTTTTTAAAGTCAATTTTAAGCCTAACCTTCTGACGGCCCTATTCGGTATTGTTGCAGGACAAGATATTAAGCTGAAGGCATCTGATTTACATAGTTTGGCCTTTAGCTCTCTTATAGCTAGGAGAGCACTTTTGTTTAAATCAAAAGATGTTTTTCCTCCTACTCATGCTCAATGGTTATGCGACATTATGTCATGTTTAGATTTAGAGAAGATTCGTTGTTCAATTCCTGAATCTCTTCAAGACTTTCAAACTTTGTGGGGACCTTTTCTGAATTATTTTCAAAACCTTCAATTCACTGTTTAAACTCAGATGTTGGCTATTATTGTTTTTTATTATACGAGAAGGTATCTTACCTTCTTTTCTCCTTAATGAACAGCTTCGGTCTTGGTAGGGGTTAGATTCTTTTTTTGGTAATAAATTAGAATATTTTAATATAACTATTGATTAACTTACATGAATATGAGGTAATGATATTGTTATTATGAACAGATATAATGTAATTGGTAGTTTTTAAAATCTTTTTTGACCTTTTATATACACTTTCTTCTACTCTGTATTCTTCTATGTAGAAACTAATAAAAATATTGGAAAAACGATCTCTTCCCTCACTTTGTGGAGCAGCCTGGGGAATATTCTGTCAGGCCTCGGGGACTTATCCCTCCTAATGTATTTTAACAACTCCAACACCTCCTCTCCCCTAACATCAACCTCACTCATATTGTCCTCACCGTCATCAGGTTCCCTCTCATTGGTGAATACTCAAGAGCAGTATTCATTGAGAATCTCACTCATTTCCACAGCCTCCAGGAACATCTTCCCACCTTTATCTCTAATCGGCCCTACCTTCACTCCTGTCGTCCTTTTGTTCTTCACATAATTGAAGAATGCCTTGGGGTTTTCCTTTACCCTACTCGCCAAGGCCTTCTCATGCCCCCTTCTTGCTCTCCCCAGCCCCTTCTTAAGCTCCTTTCTTGCTACCCTATATTCCTCAATAGCCCCATCTGATCCCTGCTTCCTAAACCTCATGTATGCTGCCTTCTTCCACCTGACTAGATTTTCCACCTCACTTGTCACCCATGGTTCCTTCAACCTACCATTCTTGATCTTCCTCACTGGGACAAATTTATCCCTAACATCCTGCAACAGATCCTTAAACATCGACCACATGTCCATAGTACATTTCCCTGCAAAAACATCATCCCAATTCACACCCGCAAGTTCTAGCCTGAAAGCCTCATAATTTGCCCTTCTACAATTAAAAATTTTCCTGTCCTCTCTGATTCTATCCTTTTCCATGATAATGCTAAAGGCCAGGGAGCAATGATCACTGACCCCCAGATGCTCACCCACTGAGAGATCTGTGACCTGACCCGGTTCATTACCTAATACTAGATCTAGTATGGCATTCCCCCTAGTCAGCCTGTCAACATACTGTGACAGGAATCTGTCCTGGATGCACTTATCAAACTCTGCCCCATCTAAACCATTGGAACTAATCAGGTGCCAATCAATATTAGGGAAATTAAAGTCACCCATGATAACAACCCTGTTAATTTTGCACCTTTCCAAAATCTGCCTCCCAATCTGTTCCTCGGTATCTCTACTGCTACCAGGGGGGGTCTATAGAATACTCCCAATAGAGAAACTGCCCCCTTCCTGTTCCTGACTTCCACCCATACTGACTCAAAAGAGGATCCTGCTACATTACCCACCCTTTCTGCAGCTGTAATAGTATCCCTGACCAGTAATGCCACCCCTCCTCCCCTTCCCCCCCCCCTCTATCCCTTTTAAAGCACTGAAATCCAGAAATATTGAGAATCCATTCCTGCCCTGGTGCCAGCCAAGTCTCTGTAATGGCCACTACATCATAATTCCATGTATGTATCCAAGCTCTCAGTTCATCACCTTTGTTCCTGATGCTTCTTGCATTGAAGTACATGCACTTTAGCCCTTCTACCTTACTATCTTTACACCCTTTATTCTGTTTCTCTTTCCTCAAAACCTCTCAATATGTTAGATCTGGCTTTACTCCATGCACTTCTTCCGTTGCTCTATCACTCTTGCTCCTATCCCCCTTGCAAATTAGTTTAAACCCTTCCGAACAATGCTAGCAAATCTACCTGCAAGGATATTGCTCCCCCTTGAGTTCAGGTGCAACCCATCCAATTTGTACATGTCCCACCTTCCCCAGAAGAGCTCCCAATGATCCAAAAATCTAAAACCCTGCCCCCTGCACCAACTCCACAGCCACACATTCAACTGCCATCTCCTCCAATTCTTACCATCACTATCACGTAGCACGGGCAGCAATCCTGAGAACACTACCCTTGAGGTCCTGTTCTTCAGCCTTCTGCCTAGTTCCCGAAACTCACACTTCAGGACCTCATCCCTCTTCCTGCCTATGTCGTTGGTCCCAACATGTATCACGACTTCTGGTTGCTTTCCCTCTCACACTAGGATGTCATGCACCTGGTCAGAGAAATCCCGGACCCAGGCACCCGGGAGGCAACAAACCATGCGGGTGTCCTTTTCACGTCCACAAAATCTCCTGTCTGCTCCTCTGACTATAAGGTCCCCAATGACTACAGCTGTCTTCTTCTCCAGCCCACTCTTCTGCACCACAGGGTCAGACTCTGTGCCAATGGCCCTGCCAATGTGGCTCACCCCTGGTTGATCGCCCCGCCAACAGTATCCAGGACGATATACTTATTACTCAGGGGAATGGCTACGGGGTGCTCTGCACTACCTGTCTACTCACCTTCGCTTTCCCCCTCGGACTGTCACCCAATGACCTGCTACCCAGTGACTACCTCCCTGTAGCTCTCATCTATGACTGCCTCGTTCTCCCTTATGAGTCGAAGGTCATCCAGCTGCTGCTCCAGATTCCTCACATGGTCTTCCAGATCGCCCAGTCACATGCACTTCAGCAGATGTGACTCTGTGGGAGGGGGGAGTTCCCCCAAGACTGCCACATCTCACATGAGAGGCACATCACTGTCTCAGGAGGCATTGTAAAGCCTAACTGGGAGCAAGCTCGTCCTCCGCCTCTTCACGTCGAAGACTCTTGAGTCAAAGCCTCAAATCTCCACTCCTTCACTGGCCCACTCACTCTCTGGCCGCTCCATTTGAGCTATCCCTCTAGTTATTTGTTTGAGCTTTTCAAATTGCTTGGTCACCTGACCTCGATTGCCCAGTCAGCTGCTTTCTGCTGAGTCTGAGCTATTCAAAACTTGATTGACATGATTGCACAGTCCAACTGCCAAAAACTGCCAGAATCTCTCAACATGAAGCCTCAAAGCTCCACTCCTTCACTGACCCACTCACTCACTTTCCCACTGTCGCACTTGACAGGTCCTATTCTTTCACGTCTTATCCTCTTGCTCTTCACATACTTGTAGAATGCCTTGGGGTTTTCCTTAATCCTGCCCGCCAAGGCCTTCTCATGGCCCCTTACTTGATAAGTGACTGGGAAAGGGTCTGGCAAATGGAATACAATGTTGGTAAATGAGAGGTCATCCACCTTAGAAGGAAAATAGAAGATCAGATTATTATTTAAATAGAGACACAGAACATTACAGCCCAGAAACAGGCCTTTCAGCCCATCTAGTCCATTCTGTACTATTAATCTGCCTAGTCCCATCAACCCACACCTGGACCATATCCCTCCATAACCCTCCCATCCATGCACCTGTCCAAATTTCTCTTAAATGCTGCAATCAAACACTAGCTCCCGGTGGAAATCATAGATGAACATGCATACATGATTTCCACCAGCAGCTTGTTCTACACTCACATCGCCTTTTGAGTAAAGAAGTTCCCCTTAAATATTCCAAGCACAAGTTAAGAATGAGGCATGACTTATTGCTTATGGTCATTTCATTAAGTGTTACAAAGGACCGAAGGGGAGAAGCATAGAGAGCACAAAGAAAGAAAAAGAGAAAACAGACAAATGGAAAAACAGGGTTAAGAGACAGACTAATGTCTCAGCCCAAATCACAACTGTTTATTCCTTTCTATAGATGCTGCTCAACTGCTGAGTTCCTCCAGCATCTTTGCATGTGAGATTAAGGTGGTGTAGTCTTCTTATATAAACTATTGAAAGTTCTCAAGGTAGACAGATCACCTGGGCCAGATGAAATACAACCCAGGGTTCTGAAAGAGCTAGCCTGAGAGATTGTGCGTACATTAGTGATGATCTTTCAAGGATCACTAGATTCTGGCATGGTTTCAGAGGACTGGAAAATTGCAAATGTCACCTTCTAAGAGGGAGGGAGGCAGAAGAAAGGAAACTCTAGGTCAGTTAGCCTAAGGTCAGTGATTGGGAAGATGTTGGTGTCCATTATTAAGGATGAGGTTTCGGGGTACTTGGAAGCACATGGTAAAATAGGCCGTAGTCAGCACAGTTTCCCTAAGAGGAAATTTTGCCTGACAAATCTGTGGGAATTCTTTGTGGAAATAACCGGCAAGATAGACAAAGGAGAGTCAGTTGATGGTATTTACTTGGATTTTCAGAATGGTTTTCAAGAGATTATAGAGAAAAAACAAAGTATTTGGCAAACTTGTCTTTATTCATCAAGGCTTTAAGTTCAAAAGTCAGGAAGTTATATTGCAGATTTATAAAACTCTATTTAGACCAGATTTGGAGCATAGCATACAGTTCTGGCCACCCCACTATAGGAAGGATGTTGAAAAACAGTTTACCTGGATGGTGCCTGGGTTAGAGAGCATGGGCTGGATAAACATAGGTTGTTTTCTCTGGAACGGCAGAAGCTAATGGGAGATCTGAAAGAGGTAAGATTATGAAAGGGCCAAAAAGAGTAGACAGAAATATGTTTTTCCAAGGTTTGAAACGTTTAATACCAGAGGGCATGCATTTAAGGTGGGAGGCGGTAATTTCAAAGGAGGAGCAGGTTGTTTGCACTGAGAATGGTGGGTGCCTGGAATGTACTTCCTGGACTGGTGGTGGAGGCAGAAATGTCAGAGACTATTAAGAGATGTTTTGGTAGCCACATGAATATGAGGAAAATGGAAGGATATGGTCATTGTGCAGGCATAAGGGATTAGTTTAGTTAGTCATTTGACTATTAATTTATTTAGTTGAGCACAACTTTCTGAGCCAAAAGGCCAGTTCCTGTGCTGATTTGTTCTATGTTAGAGACCAGAGCATTCTACCATTATTAGAATTGCTTATTCTAAATATATGCATTAATTTTCCTCAACAACGTCAGTTTGTGAAATTATCTTTTGCAAGAGATTTCTTTCACATGCCAAGCAAGTGTTAGGCACAGGCGGGCACCTCACAGTGTCCACCCAGCCACTTCTTTCCAACTCATCACCTGCAGCCTATTTAAACCGAGCTCTCATCAACTTATTGTTCACCTATAAAAGCAAGGAGATAATGTTGAGGCTTTCTAAAACACCAGTCAGGCAGCACTTGGAGTATTGTCGACAGTTTTGGGCAGCATATCTCAGAAAGGATGTGATGTCATTGGATTGAGTCCTGAGAAGGTTCATGGGGATGATTCCTGGAATGAAGGGGTTAACATATGAGAAGTGTTTGGCA
The DNA here is from genome assembly GCF_048418815.1 of Hemitrygon akajei. Classification (NCBI taxonomy): domain Eukaryota; kingdom Metazoa; phylum Chordata; class Chondrichthyes; order Myliobatiformes; family Dasyatidae; genus Hemitrygon; species Hemitrygon akajei. The sequence goes on along the minus strand of NC_133150.1, from coordinate 4,202,059 downwards.
ACTTTGGGCCTATACTCACTGGAATTTAGAAAGAATGCGGGGGATCTCACTGATAGGAGATCCCTGAATGTTGAAAGGACTAGATAGGGTGGATTTGGAGAGGATGTTTCCTATAATGCAGGTGTCCAGAACTATAGGGCACAGCCTCAAAATTGAGGGGTGAGCTTTTAGAACAGAGGTAAGGAGGAAATTTTTTAGCCAGAGAGTAATGAATCTATGGACTGATCTGCCACAGACTGTGATGTAGACCAAGTCTGTATATTTAAAGTGGATATTGATAGTTTCCTGAGCAGTCAGGGCATCGAAGGATATAACAAAAGGGCGGGGTATGGGGGTTGAGTGGGATCCAGGATCAGCCATGATGGAATGGCAGAGCAGACTCGATAGGCTGAATGGCCTAATTTTGCTCCTATGTCTTATGGTCTATTGAACCAGCCAGCCTCAAACATTTCACCTAGCCTTCAGCCACGTTGTTTTCTTGTCATATTCAGTATCTGCTTTTTGTTGTTTTGTGGCCCCTTGTGGCTTATTAGGAAAATGTTGTTTACTGCTAAATCATCTCCACTGCTCTGCTTTTGAGTAAAGCCTTCGCTACACCTCCTGACAACAAGGCTGCACCAGTTATAAGATCAATGATGTAATGCGGAGGCATTGTTCAGACTGCACCTAGAATATTGTGAGCAGTTTTTAAGATCCAAGATTGTTTAATGTAATTTCCAGAACACAAGTGTAAAGGAGAACAAAATAACTGTTACTTCAAATCCAATGCAGCATAAAAACGCTATAACATGAAGAACATAATAAAAATACAATAAATATAAATAAATAAGACAGCTTATATACATTGATTGATTGTATGTCCATGAAGTGACACTGGGTACAGAAGTGTCTGTACATAAGGTAACTGACAGGAAATGATAAAGTAGAGGTGGTGGTTGGGAGTGTGCCGGGTTGGGTTAGTGGATGGAGGTGTTGATCAGTCCTACTGCTTGGGGAACGCATCTGTTTTTAAGTCTGGTGATTCTGATAGAGATGCTATGTAGCCTCCTCCCTGATGGAAGAGGGACAGATATTCCACGAGCAGGGTGGGTGGGATCTTTCCTGTCTGTTGCAGTGCAGTTTCTGTACCAGGCAGTGATGCAGCTTGTTGGGAGGCTCTCTTCTGCACATCAGTAGAATGATGTGAGTATAGATTGCAAAGTCCAGCTCTCTTCAGCCTCCTCTGAAAGTAAAGGCATTATTGGGCTTTCTTGAGTGTGAAGGATGTGTTCTGGGACCATGTGGGAGATGTGCACCACCAGGAGTTTGAAACTGCTCATAGTTTCCACTGCTGTGGCATCAATGTGTAGAGGAGAGTGAGTGGTGCAAGTTTCTCTGGTCAATAACCATCTCCTTGGTCTTGTTAACATTGAGGCCTTGCACCGGGCCTCGAGCTCTTCCACCTCCTCTCTGCAGGCCATCTCATCATTCTTGGTGGTGAGCTCCGCCACTGTCATGTCATCGGCAAACCTGACACTTGGATTACTTGGATGTTTGGCTGTGGGCCCCGTACCTCCAAAAGGATGTGCTGACTCTGGAGAGGGTCCAGAAGAGGTTAATGAGAATGATTCTGGGAACTAAATGGTTCATGTTTGAGGAGCATTTGATAGCTCTGAGCCTGCATTTGCTGGAGCTTAGAAGAATGGGGGAGGGGGGATCTCATTGAAACCCACAAAATATTGAAATGCCTAGATAGAGAGAACATGGAGAGGATGTTTCCTATAGTGGGGGAGTCTACGAACAGAGGGCGCAACTTCAGAATAGAAGTACACCTTTTTAGAAGAGATGAGGAGCAATTTCTTTAGGTAGAGGGTGCTGAATCAATGGAATTCACTGTCAGAGATGGCTGTTGGAGACCAAGTCATTGGGTGTATTTAAAGGATGGTCTGTTCTTGATTAGTAAGGGCTTCAAAGGTTACAAGAAGAAGACAGGGGAATGGGTTTGAGAGGGAAAATAAATCAGTCTTGATGGAATGACAGAGCAGACTTGATGGGCCAATTGGCCACATTTTGCTCCTATGTGTTATGGTCTTATATAAAATGCATTCCAATATTTCTCTGTTCAATTAAATAACAGCATTTCTATTTTAAGAACAGTTTATCACAATGCAAAATGTGATCGCGCGCAGTTTAATCCAAGTATATTAAGAAGCTTAAATATCTTATTTCATGGTGTCTAAAAGAGACTGCAGCATTTTTTTCCTTTGAAAATATTTACACCAAGAGAATCCATTTGAATATGTAGACATCATGACCATCATCCAGGTCAAGCTCTCATCTCGCTGCTGCCATCAGGAAGGAGATACAGGAGCCTTGGGTCCCACAACACCAGGTTCAAGAACAATTATTATCCTCTACAGCCATCAGGCTCCTGACCGGCACAGATAACCACTCACCTCAGCACTGAACTGATTCCACAACCTAAGACCTTCTTTGAAGGACTCTATGACTCATGGTTCTCAATGTTAATTATTTATTTATTATTATTTTGTGTTTTCTTTTTGCGTTTGCATTTGCTCAGTTTCTTGTATTTTGCACATTGCTTGTTTGTCTGCCTTCTTGTGCAGATTTTTATTGATTCTATTGTGTTTCTTGGTATCTATTGTGAATGCCCGCAGGAAAGTGAATCTCAGGGTTGCATATGGTGACATTTGTACATTAACAATACAAAATAAAATTGTTGAGTTGGAGAAGGAATTCACTTTGGGAAAGTGTGGCAGGGCTTTGACTGACAGAACATTCAGGCTATAAATTATTTACAACAAAATGATTAAAAAGGAAGGAACTTTATTAAAGATTCCACTGACATATCAAAATACCAATATGGCAGTCTGTTTCATTCCACACAGGCATAGGAGAATGAGAGGTGGCTCTAGAGAAATGTTTAAAATTATGATGTGCATAGATAAGATGGTTATTAATAAAATTACTTTGCTTTTGAACTTTGAAATTGTTTACCAAAAAATGCTCTTTACTTAGAACAGCTCATCTCTGTGTAAAGTTACAAAAAACAGACTAAAAACCATCTCTTAAATTATGGCGGGCCTTTAATTATAAATCAGTTGTATTAGAGACCAAAGCAGTCTACCGCTATTGGAATTGCTTATTCTGAGTAAGTGTGTTAACTTTCCTCCACAAGGCAGTCTGTGAAATCAGACTTTGTAAACTGCTTTCTTTCACATGAGGAGCAAGTGTCAGGCCTGCATAGGCAGGGATCTCCCAGTCTCCAGCCAGCTAACAGGAGTCTCTTCCACTCATTTTCAACATTACCTGCCACCTATGTAAACCTAGCTCTCATCCAGGCATGGGGAGGGTTTAAACTAGATTTGCAGGAGGGTGGGAACTGAAGTGAAGAGGCAGAGGTTGGGGCGATGGTACACAAGTAGAGACAGCTTGTAGGGAGTTTGTGAGGAAGGATAGGCAGATGATAGAGCAAAGATGCTCTCAGCCAGATGATTTGAGATGTGTCTACTTTAACGCAAGGAGCATCATAAACAAGGCAGATCAATACGTGGGACTGTGACATTGTGGGCATGACACAGACTTGGATGTCTAAGGGGCAGGAATGGCTGCTGAATGTGCCAGGCTTTAGATGTTTCGAAAGGGACAGGGAAGGAGGCAAAAGAGGTGGGGGAGTGGCATTGCTAATCAGGGATAGTGTCATGATGGGTGATTTTAACTTTCCTAATATTGACTGGCATCTCCTTAGAGCAAGGGGTTTAGATGGGGTGGAGTTTCTTAAGTGTGTTCAGGAATGTTTCCTGATGCAATATGTAGATAAGCCAACTAGAGGAGAGGCTGTACTTGATCTGGTATTGGAAAATGAACCTGGTCAGATGTCAGATCTCTCAGTGGGAGAGCATATTGGAGGTAGTGATAACAACTCTATCTCCTTTACCATAGCATTGGTGGGAGGTAGTAGACAATTTGGCAAAACATTTAATTGGAGAAGGGGGAAATATAATATTAGGCAGGAACTTAGGAACATAAATTGGGAGCAGATGTTCTCAGGAAAATGAACGGCAGAAATGTGACAAATCTTAAGGGAACATTTGTATGGTGTTCTGCATAGGTATGTTCCATTGAGGCAGGGAAAGGATGGAATTGTAAAAGAACCATGCTGTACAAAGCATGTAGTTAAGAAGAAAAGAAAAGCTTATGAAAGGTTAGAGCTCTAGAAAATTACAAGGGTGCCAGGAAGGAGCTCAGGGATGTAATCAGGAGAGCCAGAAGGGGCATGAGAAGGCCTTGGTGAGCAGGATTACAGAAATCCCAAAGCATTCTACAAGTATGTGAAGAGCAAGAGGATGAGCCATGCCGGAACAGGACCAATCAGGATTGAGAGTGGAAATATGTGCATGGAGCCGGAGGAGGTAGCAGAGGTACTCAATGAATACTTTGCTTCAGTATTCACCAGTGAAAAGGACCTTGGCAATTGTGGGAATGACTTGCAGTGGACAGAAACGCGAGTGTATAGACGTTAAGAAAGAGGATGTGCTGGAGCTGTTGAAAGGTATTAAGTTGGATAAGTCATCGGGACTGGATGAGAATCCCAGGCTCCTATGGGAAGGGACAGGAGAAGTACCAGAGGATTGGAATATTGCAAATGTTCCCTTGTTCAAGAAAGTGAGTAGAGATAACCCAGGAAATTACAGACCAGTAAGTCTTACTTCAGTGGTGGGTAAGTTGATGGAGAAGATCCTGAAAGGCAGGATTTATGAGAATTTGGAGAGACGTAATCTGATTAGGAGTAGTCAGCATGGCTTTGTTAAGGACAGGTCATGACTTACAAGCCTAATTGAATTCTTTGAAGATGTGACTAAACACATTGATGAAGGTAGCGCAGTAGATGTAGTGTATATGGATTTCAGCAAGGCATTTGATAAGGTTACCCATGCAAGGCTTATTGAGAAAGTAAGGAGGTATGGGATCCAAGGGGACCTTGCTTTGTGGATCTAGAATTGGCTTGCCCACAGAAGGCAAAGAGTGGTTGTAGACGAGTCATATTCTGCATGGAGGCCGGTGACCAGTGGTGTGCCTCAGGGATCTGTTCTGGGACCCCTACTCTCCATGATTTTTATAAATGACCTGGATAAAGATGTAGAAGGGTGGGTTAGTAAGTTTGCTGGTGATACAAAAGTTGGAGGTGTTGTGGATATTCTGGAGGATTGTCAGAGGTTACAGCAGGACATCAATAGGATGCAGAGCTGAGCTGAGAAGTAGCAGATGGAGTTCAACCCAGATAAGTGTGAAGTGGTTCATTTTGGTAGGTCCAATTTGAATACAGAATATAATATAAATGGTAAGACTCCTGGCAGTCTGGAGGATCTGAGGAATCTTGGGGTCTGTGTCGATAGGGCACTCAAAGCTGCTGCGTGGATTGACAGTGTTGTTAAGAAGGCATATGGTCTGTTGGCCTTCATCAACTGTGAGATTGAATTCAAGAGTCAAGAGATAATGTTACAGCTATATAAGACCTGTTACATACCCCGTAACTGGGTCACAGCAGCCAAGGTAGAGAGGTCCTTTGAAGTCTGATGGTACAATTTTTAACAGTATTTATTGATAAAAATACACAAAAATAATATCAATGCAAACATACAGATAATATACGTCGTCAATACTAAATCTAAAAGCGCGGGTATAATAATAATCAATAAGAAATAGCTCTATCGTTGTCTAGGGGATAATGTATTGTCCGATGGAAATATAAAAGTTACTTTAGTTCATTCAGGCTGCAGCTTTTGGTTGGAGAGAAAGAGAGAGACGGATTTTTAGAACTTGCCAGTTTTTCCTTTTTATGATGTCGATCCTTCGAAATGTCGTTGGTGGTGGTTTCTCCTTTTTAGCTAAAGCCGTTCTTCCGTGGTGAGGCCCACCAATTCCGAGGCAAATGGAAAAGGACGCGCGTGGGCCCCCCACCGGCTGTCGCTATTAAACGCTGTCACGGGATTTCTAACGTTTCTCCTGGTGTGTCTGAAGGGGTTGTTCCCCAGACCCTCTTTTATCCTTACCCACAGGGTCTCAGATGTCAATCAGGTTGGGACGATGCAATCCCTCAACCAGCCCCCTCTGCTCATTCCCTGAGGGGCTTCCATGAATAGTACAGTACTCAATACACAATTCTGTCTCCAAGAGACAATGGCCGTTATCCGTGGCTTTGTATTGCGGAGGCCAGGACACATTCCAAACGTCTCTCTCTCATTTCCTGGGTCTCCTGACCTGAATTAATAGCGATCTTGCGATTCTCAAAAAGGAGGGGGCTACTTTGTACCCTTCGGCCCCTCAGAGTTGGGGCACAGTCGTAACAGACCTTAATTAGACCCCACTAGGAGTACAGTGTTCAGTTCTGGTTGCCTCACTACAGGAAGGATATGGATACTATAGAGGGAGTGCAGAGGAGATTTACAAGGATGTTGCCTGGATTGGAGAGCATGCCTTATGAGAATAGGTTAAGTGAACTTGACCTTTTCACCTTGGAGCGAAGGAGGATGAGAGGTGACCTGAAAGAGGTGTATAAGATGATGAGAGGCATTGATTGCATGGATAGCCAGAGGCATTTCCCAGTGTTGAAATGGCTAACACAAGGGGGTATAGTTTTAAGGTGGTTGGAAGTAGATACCAGCGGGGTGTCAGAGGTTTTTTTTAACACAGGGAGTGGTGGGTACGTGGAATGCACTGCCAGTAGTAGAGGCAGATAATGTGCTGTACAGACAGACAGACTTTATTGATCCCGAGGGAAATTGGGTTTCGTTACAGTTGCACCAATCAAGAATAGTGTAGAAATATAGCAATATAAAACCATAAATAATTAAATAATATTTTGTAAATAATGCCAAGTGGAAATAAGTCCAGGACCAGCCTATTGGCTCAGGGTGTCTGACACTCCAAGGGAGGAGTTGCCAAAGAAGGCAGGGTGTCTGACACTCCAAGGGAGGAGTTGCCAAAGAAGGCAGGAATGACTTCCTAAGACGTTCAGTGTTGCAACTTGGTGGAATGAGTCTCTGGCTGAACGTACTCCTGTGCCTAACCAGTACATTATGGAGTGGATGGGAGACATTGTCCAAGATTTCTAAGTTCTATGTTTCTATGTTCATCCACAGACTTCGTTCACTCATATGAGCCAGCTGCTCCTAGCATTCAGTTAACTTGTTCCCTGTTGGGTTACAGTTGAGGTTTCAGCCCGAAATGTCGACTGTACTTTTTCCCACAGATGCAGCCTGGCCAGGCTGAGTTCCTCCAGCATTTTGTGTGTGTTGATTAGACTTACAGCATTGGCAAAATCTCTTTTGTTTGGCTTAAGTATCTGTTCTTATTTTGTAGCCCTCTCATAGCTCGTTATTTTTCAGTTGACAGTGGACAACAAAGATTTTGCTTCATGAATACTTTTGGTGTATCTAATGGATTTTGGGCTGCTGATTATGAAAAGGGTTAATGTATCAGGAGCTTTTGATGGCTCTCGGCCTTTACTCACTTGAGTTCAGAAGAATGTGGTGGGGGGGGGGGAGATCTCATTGAAACCTGCGAAAGGCCTAGGCAGAGTGGGTATTTAGGCCTCAGAATAGTAGGATATCCTTTTAGAACAAAGATGAGAAGGGATTTCTTTAACCAGAGGCCGGTGAATCTGCGGAATTGGTTGCCACAGACAGCTGTGGAGGCCAAGTCATTGAATATATTTAAAGTGAAGATTGCTATGTCTTTGATTAATATGGGCATCAAAGATTACAGGGAAAAGACAGGCGAATGGGGTTGAGAGGTAAAATAAATCAGCCATGATAAAATGGTGGCGCAGACTCCATGGGCCGAATGGCCTAATGTGCTCCTACGTCTTATGGCCTTAAATACTACAATGTTACTTTGTTGTAATTATTCAAAACATGGTCTATAGCACTCACTGTAATGAACAAGATAGCTCTTTCTCAACGCACACAAAATGCTGCAGGAACTCAGCAGGTCAGAAGGCATCTTTGGGGGGAAATGAACAGTCAACAGTTCAGACCAAGGCCCTTCATCAGGACTGGAAAGGAAAGGTTTACATCAAATCAATTGATTAGATGAGTAAAGATAGTTCAAATATTTGGATTCATCTACATCAAAGTTCAAAGTAAATTTATTATCCAAGTAAACATATGTCACCATATACCACCTTAGATTCATTTTCTTGCAGGCATTCACAGTAAAACAAAGAAATAGACCTGAATGAATGAAACAAACAATACACACAAAGACTGACAAACAACCAATGTGCAAAAGATGACAAACTGCAAATTAATCAAATAAATAGATAATTAACACTGAGAACATGAGTTGTAGAGTCCTCGAAAGTGAATCAGATCAGTGTTGTGGTGAGTGAACTGGTTCAGGAGCCCGATGATTGTAGGATAATAACTGTTCCTGAATCTGGTGGTTTGAGACCTAAGGCTCCAGTACCATCTGCCTGATGGCAGCTGAGAGAAGAGAGCATGGCCTGGATGGTGGGGCTATTTGATAATGAATGCTGCTTTCTTGTAACAGCTCTCCATGTAAATGTATTCCGTGGAGAGGTGAGTGAAGTTATCTTCTCTGGTTCAGGAGACTGATGGTTCTAGGATAATAACTGTTCCTGAACCTGATCACAGCATTAATGGAAAGAAATAAATGTTAGACAGTTTGGACTGAGAGACTTCATTCGTGATGAAGGGTCTTGGTCCAAAATGTTGACTGTGTGTATACAGAAATAAAGGCTGACAAACAACTGATTTGCAAAAGAATTGTGCAAAATAGAAAATTGCACTCAGATCATGAGCTGTGGAATCCTTGAAAGTAAGTCCATAGGTTGTGGAATCAGTTCAGAGTTGAGCTGAATGAATCTATTCATGCCAGTTCAGGAGCCTGGTGGTTGAGGGGTAATAACTGCGGCTGAACCTGGTGTCATTTGATGACTTTGCAATGTAGTGTCATTTGAAATGACCTAACACACTGCAATGTTGTTTTGGTTGACTTTCCAAATGTGGTACATTGGAGAATATGTTACTTAGTGAAGTCTAATAGAGCCACCGGCAAAGATTATACTCTTTGTACAATTTCCCTGAATGAACCAGTCCATGAAATCACATCTTATAGACTCCTTCCATCCAAGTGAGTAGCAAGGCTGCATTACAGTGTGTGACATTGCTTATGAAATAATTCAGTAAGTAGTGAAAATCATTCCACTGAGATAATATTCAAAGGTCAGAGTAAATTTACTATTATCATACATCTATGTAACCAGGTACTACCACCCTGAGATTCATTTTCTTGTGGGCATACACAGGAGAACATGAGGAGTGTTTGATGGCTCTGGGCCCATAGTCACAGGAGCTTAAAGGAATGAGTGAGGATTTCACTGAAAGGCCCAGAAAGAGTGGATGTGGAGAAAATATTTCCTGTAGTGGGTGATTATGGGACCAGAGAGCACAGCCTCAGAATAGTGTGACGTTCATTTAGAACAGAGAAGAGGAGGAATTTCTTTAGCCAGAGGGTGGTGAATCTGTGGAATTCATTGCCACAGACAGTTGTGAAGGCCAAGTCATTTGAGTATATTTAAAGCGGAGGTTGATGGGTTCTTGATTAGTCATAGAATGAAAGGTTACGGGAGAAGACAGGAAAATGGGGTTGAAAGGAATAATAAATTAGCCATGATGGAATGAGAGGAGACTGAATGGGCTAAATAGCCTAATTCAATGTCCTATGTCTTATGGTTATATGGTTTTAGCAATAAAATACAATATAATCAATGAAAAGCTACACCAATGTACAAAAGACAAACTGCAACTATTTTAAAAATAAAATAATAAATAAATTTGTACATAAATAATACTGAGAACATGAATTGGAAAGTCCTTCAAAGTGAGTTCATAAGTTGTTGATTCTTAACAGTGTTGAGCTAAGAGATTAATCCATTCTGGTTGAGGAGCCTGATGGTTGAAGTAACTGTTCCTGAACCTGGTAGTGCAGGACTAAGGCTTCTGTGCCTCCTGCCTGACGGCAGAAGTGAGAAGAGTGCATGGCCTGGATGGTTGGGCTCCTTGCTGCTTTCTGTGGCAGAGCTCTTGTGGATGTGTTCAATGGTGGGGAGGACTTCTCCTGTGATTGATGGGGCTGTCTCCACCACTTTTTATAGGCTTCTTCTGTTCCTGGGCATTGGTGTTTTCATACCAAGCCAAAGTGCAACCTGTCACGATTCTCTCCACAGTCCACCAATATAAATTTATCAGAGTTTTAAATGACATACAATATATGCACAAACTTCTAAAAAAGCAGAGGTGCTGCTGTGCCTTCTTTGTTATCGCACTTAAGTACTGGTCCCAGAACAGATCCTCTAATATGATAACGCCAAGGAATTTAAAGCTACTGACCCTCTCCAACCCCGATCCCTTAATGAAGACTGGCTCAGGGATCCCTGGTTTCTTCCCCTTGTAGTCAATAATTAGTTTTGATAATGGTGAGGGAGAGATTACTTTTGTGGCACCATTGAACAAGATTTTCAGTCTCCCTCCTCTATACTGATTTGCCACTATCTTTGAGTTGGCCAATGACTGTAGTGTCATCAGTAGGTATAGATCTGGCAATGGAGCTATACTTAGATTCACAGTCCCAAGTTTAAAGCAAGTAGAGCAGGGGGCTAAGCACATACGGTGTCTGTGGAGGAGGTGTTGTTGCCAATCCAAATTGACTGGGATCTTCAAGTGAGGGAATCAAGGATCCAGTTACACAAGAAGGTATTGAGGCCCAAGTCTTGAAACTTACTGATTAGTTTCAAGAGGAAACTAGTCCACTCAAAACTACTGCAAGTGTAATTCATGATCAACAGATCGGCTTTCCTTGCTTCCAACAATCATTTGTTTAGACAAGTGAAGATTTGCAAATTACTTGGAAGGATCTACATGATAATACTGCACTGTGTAACATATCTTTCCACAATGCTGCTTTGGTCTTTGTTGCCAATCAGCTCTTCTGGTCTAAATTATTTGATGGGGCCAAAGGTATCCCCATCAAAGTGTATATGGATTTCAGTAAGGCATTTGATAAGGTTCCCCATGCAAGACTCTTTCAGAAAGTAAGGAGGCATAGGATCCAAGGAGACCTTGCTTTGTGGATCCAGAATTGGCTTGACCACAGAAGGCAAAGGGTGTTTGTAGATAGTTTGTATTCTGCATGGAGGTCGGTGACCAGTGGTTTTTCACAGGGATCTGTTCTGGGACCCCTCCTCTTGTGATTTTTATAAATGCCCTGGATGAAGAAGTAGAAGGGTGGGTTAGTTAGTCTGCTGATGACACAAAGATTGAGGGTGTTGTGGATAGTCTGGAGGGTTGTGAAGTGTGAAGTGGCTCATTTTGGTAGGTCCAATTTGAAGTCAGAATATAATATAAATGGTAAGGCTGTTGGCAGTGTGGAGGATCTGAGAGATCTTGGGGTCCGTGTCGATAGGGCACTCAAAGCTGCTACACAGGCCGATAGTGTTGTTATGAAGGCATATGGCGATAGTGTGGGTAGTGTGGGTTTAGTACTTTTTTTTTAAGGATTATATGGGTCAGCACAAAATGGAGGGCTGAAGGGCCTGTACTGTGCTGTAGTGTTCTATGGTTCTATGGTGTGTTGGCATTCATCAACCATGGAAATGAGTTCAAGAGCTGAGAGGTAATGTTACAGCTATATAAGCCCGAGGTCAGACCCCACTTGGAGTACTGGGTGTTATGGTCGGGTCCGAAGTCCGCATTCCGGTTCTTGATCTGGTCCGCAGGCTCCGGACTCCGGGTCCTTCGACCGTCCCTCGTTTCACCTTGAACTCAAATATTCACACCTGAGGATCACCTTAGCTCGGTTGGAATCAAGGAGGCACAACTGATGCCTATCGGTTGGCTGTGAATATAAGGGGCTCTGGGATTGAGTATAGTTGGGGGGTCGTCCTGTCCATCCTGGCTTGGAGTACCATCGTTAACGACGAGTTCTGTGAGTGAGTTATGGACTGGGCTGCCCCGTAGCCTGCCCGAGTCTTCCGCCCGAAGACTTGAAGTCACCCTGAACCGAGCTCCCTTCCTATCCCTCGCCTCCATCAGGCAAGCCAGGCCGGATTGCTGTTGCCCGGCGGAGGGCTCTGCCCCTTCCTATCCCTTGCCTCCGTCGGGTAAGCCAGGCCGGATTGCCATTGCCCGGCGGAGGGCTCTGCCCCTTCCTATCCCTCGCCTCCGACGGTGTGTGCCCCGCGACCTGCCCAGGCCCCTGTGTCCTGCCTGGGAGGTCCGGGTCCTGCCCAGGAGTTCTGCGGCCCACCCAGGGGGCTATCCTCCCAGCATTCCTAGTCCCGAGACTCCAGATTCAAGAGCCAAGCCTCGAGACCACCTTGGACTCCAAGATCTCTCCGAACTCCAAGATCATCTCTGAACTGCAAGGTCTCCACGAGTGCCACGGTCTCCACACCTTGTCCCGTCCTGCCCCTAGTACTTCAGTGCCTGTGTCCTGCATTTGGGTCCAACCTCCCGTCCCTTATGACACTGGGTTCAGTTCTGGTCACCTCATTACAGGAAAAATGTGGATACTATAGAGAGAGTACAGAGGAGATTTACAAGAATGTTACCTGGATTGGAAAGTGTACCTTATGAGACTAGGTTGAGCATACTTGGCCTTTTCTCCTTGGAGCGACAGAGGATGAGAGGTGACCTGATAGAGGTGTATAAGATGATCAGGTGCTTTTCCCCAGGGATGAAATGGCTAACACAAGGAGGCATAGTTTTAAGCTGCTTGGAAATAGGTACCGAGGGGATGTCAGGATAAGGTTTTCACACACAGAATGGTGGGTGCGTGGAATGCACTGCCGGTGACGGTGATAGAGGTAAATACAATAGGGTCTTTTAAGAGCCTCTTAGATAGGTACATGGAGCTTCGAAAAAATAGAGGGCTATACGCTAGGGAAATTCTAGGCAGTTTTTAGAGTAAGATCAATACAACATTGTGGGCCAAAGGGCCTGTAATGTGCTGAAAATTTCTATGTTCTACGTATCTCTACCACTGTGGTGGACAGAAAGGCTCTATAACAGGTAGTCAAAACTGCTCAATGTCTTTCTGACACCAGCCTACCCACCATTAAGGTCATATAGTATGTATCGACCTGCTATGCTGTAGGTATTTCATTTTAGAAGTTCTGTAAGAGCAGTCTATTCTGCTTTCAGCCTGTTTGGGTTTGAGCTGAGATAAGAAGAGGCTTTGTTGTTCAACTTACGAATGTGGTGTCTGCCAATCAGGATGGTGGAATTGGGAAAAGGTTCTAGAGAACACCAGCATGGAAAGAAGACAGGAGGAAAGATGGCTGAGAGTGCCATTCCTGTTGCACAAGGTGCTTTGTGTAGATGAATGGCTTCAGGGGGGAAGGACCAAAACTCCCATTGGAGAGCCTATTCGTTCAAGATGGATTTCAAGCAACATTCGGAAGGTGGTGTGTACTTTCACCCAGACCAAGGCCCCAGCGTGTGAGTTACAGACTAGTTCAAGATGAGCTCCAACCTAAGTGCACAAGTGACTGTTAAAGTATAATGGGCCCTTTTTGTGTTTTTTTTCTTTCCTTTGATAACTGCTTGCTTAAGTTAACATTCTTAAATATACTTCTTTATAATTGCCTGCAGTGTACGATCTGTTATTTCTTGCAAACGGTCAATTGTCAGGGACAGTAACTCACACAGCATTCACACAAACTGGGTGGGTGCGACATCCCAACCTCACGGATTTGACAGGACCAAAGTTGTATATACCCTAGATATATGAGGCCTGAGAAAGGTGGGTTTCTTGCTTCGGAGTCCAGAAACATCCAGTAAAAAGGAGCTTCAGATAGATAGAGGAAGGTGCCAGACAAGGGCCAGTAACATCATGAAGGACCCCACACACCCTGCTCATGGACTATCAATCCCACTCCCATCAGGGAGGATACTATGTCAACGGGTCAATAGGTACATTTAATGTCAGAGAAATGTATACAATATACATCCTGAAATTCTTTTTCTTTGCAGCTATCCATGAAAACAGAAGAGAGCCTCAAAGAATGAATGGCAGTTAAATGTTAGAATCCCAAAGCCTCCCCAGCTCCCCCTCCCTCACACAAGCTCCCCCCCACCCCCACCAGCAAAAGAAAACATCATCCATGCCAGGACCACCAGGCTCATAAACAGTTACTTTCCCCAAACAGTAAAACTGATCAACACCTCCACCCACTAACTCCACCACTACTTTGTTATATACCATCAGTCACCTTATGTACAGTCTGGTGTCACTTTATGGACATAAAATCAATCTGTGTATATAAGCTATCTTATATGTTTATATTTATTGTGTTTTTATTGTTTTTATCTTCTTTATCTTTTGTGTTTGTTTTTGTGCTGCATCTGATCCGGAGTAAAATTATTTTATTCTCCTTTACTTGTGTACAGGAAATGGCATTAAGCAATCTTGAATCTTAGGCCATAAGACATAGGAACAGAAGTAGGCCACTCAACCCATCAAGTCTTCTCTGCCATTCCATCATGGCTGATTTATTATCCCTCTTCTGCCTTCTCTCCATAACCTTTCATGGCCTGAGTAACAAAAAAACCGACCAACCTCTGCTTTAAACATACCCAATGACCTGGCCTCCAGAGCCGTCCATGGTGATGAATTCCACAGATTCACCACCCTCTGGCAAAAGAAATTGCTTCTAATCTCTTTTCTAAATGGACGTCTCTCTACTCTGAGACTGTGTCCTCTGGTCTTAGACTCCTACACTATAGGAGACATCCTCCCTACATCCACTCTATCTAGGCCTTTCAATATTCCATAGGTTTCAATGAGATCCCCCCTCATTCTTCTAAATTCCAGCAAGTGCAAGCGCTGAGCCATCAATCACTTCTCCTAACTGAATCCTTTCATTCCCAAAATCTTGAACCAGCTGTTCTCAACGGTCGATGGAATTTCCGTCAGATAAAACAGTTTGTGATGCGAGGGTTTCCCTGGAAATTTTGTTTATATAGTATATAGAGTAATACTACATCATGTGCAAGTAATGTAAGTACATGTACAAGGAGCTCTGCCACTAGAAAGTGGCATCCATTAGCATGGACCCCACACCAGCCAGGCTCTGCTCTTTTCTCGCTGCTGCCATCCGGAAGGAGGTACAGGAGCCACACCACCAGGTTCAGGTACAGTTATTACCCTTCAACCATCAGGCTCCTGAACCACAGGGGATAATTTCACTCACCTCAACTTTGAGCTGATTGCAAACACTATGGATTGCAACTCTCATTCTCAGTGTTTATTTTCTCAGCTCAAGCTGGTAAAACTGAGGTATGGGCATGTCCAAGCACGCTCATTTCTACCCTAGTGGTGTTTAGTGTTGTGGCTTTCTGGACATTTATGTAGATATTGCCATGTAGGCCAAACTGTTTGATGCTATTGTGTAGTGCCTTTGGGATGATACCAGTTGTAGATATTACTATTGGGACAGTGTATACTCTGTTCACCTTCCATAGTCTTTCAATTTCCTCTTTTAATTCAGCATATTTCTGCTGTTTTCACTTAATGATTTCTGTATGTTGTGCTATATCTAGTAAATAAGATTTCCTTGTTTGTTTATCATGTAATATTATATCAGGATGGTTATTATCAATTGTCCTATCTGTGATAATGGATCAGACATAATATAATTTGTAGTAAACAAAGTACACTGCAGATGCTGTGGTCAAATCAAGACGTACAAAAAAGCTGGATGAACTCAGCAGGTCGGGCAGCATCCACTGAAAGAAGCAGTCAACGGATGCTGCTCGACCTGCTGAGTTCATCCAGCTTTTTTGTACGTCTTGATATAATTTGTAGGACTCTAACTCTAAAACTAGATCAGGCTTATATTTATATAAGTGTGTCTTTTACAAGTTTGTATTTTAAAACACAATTTTGGTGAATGATGTTTGCCACTTGATTGTGACTGTGTAAGTAATCAGATTGAGTTCAACTGCTACAGGATCCTGTAACATTTTGGATTGTTGCTGGTATCTCTTGGCATTTTCTGCATTTGTCATCTTGAATTTGTTAGTCTTTTATTATGTATTTTTATCATTTTTTTGTGTTAACCAACTAGTCCTGTATTGCCACAAGGAACACCTCTGTTTCTGGGAACAGGTCTCCAACTCTGAGCCGGGTATTCAATGCTTCTTTGTTAACATCTGGTCTGTTCAGGCCATGGGGATGTCTTCCATGGAGGGTCATGCTCTTCCATTGGTTCACTTTTCTTCTGATAAGATAGTGATAATATCTTCATTTTTCTGAGTTGCGTTTTCATTCCAGTTTAGTGGTGTGTACTTTTTATCAGAATTCCATGTGCTTGCATGGAGTGCAGTGCTGAATCCTGTTTTCATCGATTAAAGTATATCATTAGAAGTTTTATCTGACTGCTGCATAATTTTCTTGTTGTTGGTAGTGTTATTATAAGCATGTTCAAGTGTATATAGCGTTTTCTAAAATTGTTATTTCAGTTCTTATTTTCTTTGTAAATTTTGTTTCAGAAAGAATGCCAAAAGAATGTGTTAATATGGGTAGAGCAAAAGCATTTGTTGCCTTTGTTCTATTTTTACTGTTGAGCTCTGTTTGGCAGATTTTCTTCAGGCTTGAAGTAAATTCTGTGGAAAGTTTTCCCTTTATCACACTATGACATATTTTCTCTGCATGTTGATACCCCAGATACTGATCTGTTTCATATTCATCCATCGGTGGTATTGCATCCTGCTGCTCTGTTTTCTATTCTATTGGCTCTACTGCACCTTTCTCTCTGTTTGATGTTCTGCACTTATCCAGTCCAAAGTTCATATTTATATCTTTCAAAAATAGTTCTACTATCAGAAGAGGGAAGGGCAGGAGTCAGATACTAAAGAGTACCCCTGTGGCTGTACCCCTTGACAATAAGTACTGTTGGGGGGGAGCAACAGTGGCCATGCCTCTGGCACAGAATCTGGCCCTGTGGCTCAGGAGGGTAGGGAAAGGAAGAGGTTGGCAGCAGTTATAGGGCACTCCATAGTTAGGGGATCAGACAGGAAAGAAACACGGATGGTAGTTTGCCTCCCAGGTGCCAGGGATGGGATGTTTCTGATTGTGTCCATGATATCCTGCAGTGGGAGGGAAAACAGCCAGAGGTCATGGTACATATTGCTACCAATGACATAGGCAGGAAAAGGGAGGAGGTCCTGAAAGCAGACTACAGGGAGTTAGGAAGGAAGCTGAGAAGCAGGACCACAAAGGTAGTAACCTCGGGATTACTGCCTGTGCCATGTGTCAGTGAGTACAGGAATAGAGTGAGGTGGTGGATAAATGTGTGGCTGAGGGTTTGGAGCAGGGGGTAGGGATTCAGATTTCAGGATTATTGGAACCTCTTTTAGGGCAGGAGTGACTTGTACAAAAAGGATGGGTTGCACTTGAATCCCGGGGGGACCAATATCCTGGTGGTGAGGTTTGCTAAGGCTATTGAGGAGAGTTTAAACTACAAAGTAGAATTGCTGGGGGTGGGAACCAAACTGAAGAGACAGAGAAAGAGGCAGTTGGCTCCCAAATAGAGAAAGCTTGGAGACAGTATCAAAAAGGAGGATAGGCAGGTGATAGAGAAGGGACGTGCTCAGACCGAAGGTTTGAGATGTGTCCATTTTGATGCAAGGAGTATTATGAACAAAGCAGATGAGCTTAGAGCGTGGATCAGTACTTCGAGCTATGATGTTGTGGCCATTACAGAGACTTCGATGGCTCAGGGACAGGAATGGTTACTTCAAGTGCCAGGCTTTAGATGTTTCAGAAAGAACAGGGAGGGAGGCAAAAGAGGTGGGGGTGTGGCATCATTGATCAGAGATAGTGTCACGGCTGTAGAAAAGGAGGAAGACATGGAAGGATTGCCTATGGAGTCTATGTGGGTGGAAGTTAGGAAAAGGAAGGGGTCAATAACGCTACTGGGTGTTTTTTTATAGACCACCCAATAGTAACATGGACATCAAAGAACAGGTAGGGAGACAGATTCTGAAAAGGTGTAATAATAACAGAGTTGTCATGGTGGGAGATTTTAATTTCCCAAATATCAATTGGCATGTCACTAGAGTGAGATGTTTAGATGGGGTGGAGTTTGTTAGGTATGTTCAGGAATGTTTCTTGACACAATACGTAGATAAGCCTACAAGAAGAGAGGCTGTACGATCTGGTATTGGGAAATGAACCTGGTCAGCTGTCAGATCTCTCAGAGGGAGAGCATTTTGGAGATAGTGATCACAATTCTATCTTCTTTACCATAGCATTGGAGAGGGATAGGAACAGTCAAGTTAGGAAAGCGTTCAATTGGAGTAAGGGGAAATATGAGGCTATCAGGCAGGAACTAGGAAGCATAAATTGGGAACAGAATTTCTCAGGGAAATGTACGGAAGAAATGTGGCAAATGTTCAGAAGATATTTGCGTGGAGTTCTGCATAGGTACGTTCCAATGAGACAGGGAAAGGATGGTAGGGTACAGGAAACGTGGTGTACAAAGGCTGTTGTAAATCTCATCAAGAAGAAAAGAAGAGCTTATGAAAGGTTCAAAAAACTAGGATATGATAGAGATCTAGAAGATTATAAGGCTAGCAGGAAGGAGCTTAAGAAAGAAATCAGGAAAGCCAGAAGGGGCCATGAGAAGGCCTTGGCAGATAGAATTAAGGAAAACCCCAAGGCATTCTACAAGTATATGAACAGCAAGAAGATAAGTTGTGAGAGAATAGGACCAATCAAGTATGACAATGGAAAAGTACATATGGAACCACAGGAGATAGCAGAGGTACTTAATGAATACATTGCTTCAGTATTCACTACGGAAAAGGATCTTGGCAATTGTAGAGATGACTGAAAAGCTTGAGCATGTCTATATTAAGAAAGAGGATGTGCTGGAGCTTTTGGAAAGCATCAAGTTGCCACAAGAGGACACAGGTTTAAGGTGCTTGGAAGTAGGTACAGAGGAGATTTCAGGGATAAGTTTTTTATGCAGAGAGTGTTGAGTGCGTGGAATAGGCTGCCAGCAACAGTGGTGGAGGTGGATGTGATTGGGTCTTTTAAGAGACTTTTGGATAGGTACATGGAGTTTAGAAAAATAGAGGGCTATGGGTAGGCCTAGTAATTTCTAAGGTAGGGACATGTTTAGCACAACTTTGTGGGCTGAAGAGCCTGTATTGTGTTGTAGGTTTTCTATGTTTCTATGTTAAGTCACTGGGACTGGACGAGATATACCTCAGGCTACTGTGGAAGGTGAGGGAGGAGATTGCAGAGCCTCTGGCGATGATCTTCACATTATCAGTGGGGACGGGAGAGGTTCTGGAGGATTGGAGGGTTGCAGATGTTGTTCTTTTATTCAAGAAAGGGAGAGAGATAGCCCAGGAAGTTATAGACCAGTGAGTCTTACTTCAGTGGTTGGTAAGTTGATGGAGAAGATCCTGAGAGGCAGAATTTATGAACATTTGGAGAGGCATAATATGATTGGGAATAGTCAGCATGGCTTTGTGAAAGGCAGGTCGTGCCTTATGAAGCTAATTTAATTTTTTGAGGATGTGACTAAACACATTGATGAAGGTAGAGCAGTAGATGTAGTGTCTATGGATTTCAGCAAGGCATTTGATAAGGTACCCAATGCAAGGCTTATTGAGAAAGTAAGGAGGCATGGGATCAAAGGGGACATTGCTTTATGGATCTAGAACTGGCTTGCCCACAGAAGGTTGTAGATGGGTCATATTCTGCATGGAGGTCGGTCACCACTGGGGTGCCTCAGGGATCTGTTCTGGGAGCCTTACTCTTCATGATTTTTATAAATGATCTGGATGAGGAAGTGGAAGGATGGGTTAGTAAATTTGCTAATGACACAAAGGTTGGAGGTGTTGTGGATGGTGTGGAGGGCTGTCAGAGGTTACAGTGGGACATTGATAGGATGCAAAACTGGGCTGAGAAGTGGCAGATGGAGTTCAACCCAGATAAGTGTGAGGTGGTTCATTTTGGTAGGTCAAATATGATAGCAGAGTTTAGTATTAATGGTAAGACTCTTGGCAGTGTGGAGGATCAGAGGGATCTTGGGGTCCAAGTCCATAGGACACTCAAAGCCTCTGTGCAGGTTGACTGTGTGGTTAAGAAAGCATACTGCGCATTGGCCTTCATCAATCGTGGGATTGAGTTTAGGAGCCGAGAGGTAATATTGTAGCAATGTCTGACTCTGGTCAGACCCCACTTGGAGTACTGTGCTCAGTTCTGGTTGCCTCACTGCAGAAAAGATGTGGGAGCCATAGAAAGAGTGCAGAGGAGATTTACAAGGATGTTGTCTGGATTGGGGAGCATGCCTTTTGAGAATAGGTTGAGTGAACTTTGCCTTTTCTCCTTGGAACGAGAAGTGACCTGATAGCGGAGTATAAGATGATAAGAGACATTGGTTGTGTGGATAGTCAGAGGCCTTTTCCCAGGGCTGAAATGGCTATCACAAGAGGGCACAGTTTTAAGGTGCTTGGAAGTAGGTAAGTCAGGGGTAAGTTTTTTACATAGAGAGTGGTGAATGCGTGGGATACACTGCTGGTGATGGTGGTGGAGGTGGATGCGATAGGGTCTCTTAAGAGACTCCTGGACAAGTACATGGAGCTCAAAAAAAATAGAAGGCTATGGGTAACCATAGGCAATTTCTAAGGTAAGGACATGTTCCGCACAGCTTTGTGGGTCGAAGAGCCTGTATTGTGCTGTAGGTTTTCTATGTTTCTATTCAGATTATCTGTTTTAGCTTTACCACTGAAGAAGCAAATCGTCCATGTATAAAAGGTTTTTCAAGTTATAATTCGTTTGGTTGTCTCTGATACCCAACTTTTGTCCAATTCAGAAAATTAAAGGTTTAAAGCGAAACAAAATCACTGTGGGCTTACAGAATCACCATAGAAAATACCTTGGTTTATTTTGTTAAGGGTGGCTGGTTATTTTTGGGTGTTATTACTATTTTATTATTATTTGTATTTGCAGTTTGCCTTCTTTTGCACTTTGGTTATTTGAGAGCCTTATTTGCGTGTTGTTTTTCATTGATTCTATTATATTTCTTTCTTCTACTCGGAATGACTACGGAATAATTAACATCAGGGTACTGTACAAAAGCCTTAAGCACCCAAGATTTTTTATATCATGTCAGAAGATATAGCCTCACAGAGCCCTGATCTCAACATCATTGAGGTTCTTTGGGATTACCTGGAGAGACAGAAGCAAGTGAGACAGCTTGAATCTGCAAAACTGTGGCAAGTTCTCCAGGATGTTTGGAACAACCCACTAGCCGATTTGCTTTTAAAATTGAATGACACCTAAGAAAAGACGGTTTACACCTGAACTGGAGCGGTACTAACATTCTTGCAGGGAAGTTTGCTAGAGCTTCTTGGTGGGGGGGGGGGGGGGGTTTAAACTAAATTTGCAGGGGGCGGGGATCCAGAATGTGAGAGAGGATAGCAAGAGGAAGAATAAAGGACAGGTGGGGACTACACGGTTCCGGAATATTAAGTGTGTAGTAGAGGATGGTGGGGCGGAACAAGTGATAAGGAGGACTCGTGTACAGAGGGATGGTCTGACAGAACATGGAGTTAAATGTGTTGAAAGAATAAGTAAATGTAGGAAGGACAACAAAATTCTAGGGGCGTTTAGCCCGATGGGAGTTCAGGGAGCTGAGTTAAGCACAATAGGCAGCGATTCAAACAGAGAGAGGAGAAAAGGGTTAAAAATTCTATATCTGAATGCACAAAGTGTCAGGAATAAGGCGGATAAGCTTGAAGCCCAGGTGCAAATGGGTAACTATGATGTTGTTGGGATAACGGAGACATGGCTGCAGGGAGATCAGACCTGGGAAATGAATGTACAAGGGTATACGTGCTATCGTAGGGACAAAAATGTGGGCAGAGGTGGTGGGGTGGCCCTGTTCGTGAGGAATGAGATTCAGTCCTTTGCAAGGGGGGACATAGGGTCAGGAGAAGTAGAGTCTGTGTGGATAGAACTGAGGAACAGTAAGGGCAAAAGGACCCAAATGGGTGTTGTCTACAGGCCACCAAACAGTAGCATGGATATTGGGTGCAAGTTGAATAGGGAGTTAACATTGGCATGTGGCAAAGGTAATGTCACAGTAGTTATGGGGGATTTCAACATGCAGGTGAACTGGGAGAATCAGGTTGGTGCTGGACCACAGGATAGGGAGTTTGTAGAGTGCCTACGGGATGCATTCTTGGAACAACTTGTACGACAGCCAACCAGGGACAAGACTATTCTGGATTTAGTGTTATGTAATGAACAGGATTTGATAAGCGATCTCGCAGTAAAGGAGCCATTAGGAGGTAGTGATCACAATATGATAAGCTTTTATCTGCAATTTGAGAAGGATAAGGGCAGCTCGGAGGTGTCAGTGTTGCAGATGAACAGGGGAAACTATGGAGCCATGAGGGAGGAGCTGGCCAAAGTTGACTGGACGAATAGCCTAGCAGAAAAGACAGTGGAACAGCAATGGCAGGTATTCTTGGGAATAATGCACAAGGTGCAAAATCAGTTCATCCCCCAGAGAAGGAAGGATTCAAAGGGGGGAAAGGGGCCTCAGTGGTTGACAAAGGAAGTCAGAGACTGCATAGCATTAAAAAAAAGGAAATATGACAGAGCTAAGGTGAGTGGGAGGACAGATGATTGGGAAGTTTTTAAGGAACAACAGAACTTAACTAAAAAGACAATACGGGGAGAAAAAATGAGGTACGAACGCAAGCTAGCCAGGAATATAAAGGAAGATAGCAAAAGCTTTTTTAGGTATGTGAAGAGAAAGAAGATAGTTAAGAACAACCTTGGGCCCTTGAAGAATGAATTGGGTGAAATTGTTATGGGAAACAGAGAAATGGCAGAAGAATTTAATGAGTACTTTAGATCTGTTTTCACTAAGGAAGACACAAGCAACCTCCCAGATGTATGGATGGGCCAAGGACATAGGGTAACAGAGGAAATGAAACAGATTGACATTCGGAAGGAAACGGTGATGAGAAGACTGATGGGACTGAAGGCTGACAAATCCCCCAGGTCCAGATGGTCTGCATCCTAGGGTACTAAAGGAGGTGGCCCTGGAAATTGCGGATGCATTGGTAATCATTTTCCAGTGTTCCTTAGATTCAGGATCAGTTCCTGAGGATTGGAGAATGCCTAATGTTATCCCACTTTTTAAGAAAGGAGGGAGGGAGAAAACAGAGAACTATTGACCTGTCAGCCTAACATCGGTGGTGGGGAAGATGCTAGAGTCCATTATTAAGGATGAAATAGTGGCATATCTAGATAGCAGTGATAGGATTGGGCCGAGCCAGCATGGATTTACCAAGGGTAAATCATGCTTGACTAATCTGTTGGAGTTTTTCGAGGATGTAACCGGGAAGTTAGATGGGGGAGATCCAGTGGATGTAGCGTACCTCGATTTTCAGAAGGCATTTGATAAGGTCCCACATAGGAGATTGGTGGGTAAAATCAAAGCTCAGGACATCGGGGGGAAGGCATTGACAACATAGAAAACTGGTTGGCAGATAGAAAGCAAAGGGTGGCGGTGAATGGGTGTTTCTCGGAATGGCAGGTGGTGACTAGTGGGGTGCCACAGGGCTCGGTATTGGGACCACAGCTGTTTACCATTTACGTTAACGATTTGGATGAAGGCATAGAAAATAACATCAGCAAATTTGCTGATGATACTAAGCTGGGTGGCAGTGTGACATGTGATGAGGATGTTAGGAGAATTCAGGGTGACTTGGATAGGCTGGGTGAGTGGGCAGATACTTGGCAGATGGTGTTTAATGTGAATAAGTGTGAGGTTATCCACTTTGGGAGTAAGAACAGGAAGGCAGATTATTATCTGAACGGTGTAGAGTTAGGTAAGGGAGAAATACAAAGAGATCTAGGAGTCCTTGTTCATCAGTCACTGAAGGTGAATGAGCAAGTGCAGCAGGCAGTGAAGAAGGCTAATGGAATGTTGGCCTTTATTACAAAGGGAATTGAGCACAAGAGCAAGGAAATCCTCTTGCATTTGTACAGAGCCCTGGTGAGACCACACCTGGAGTATTGTGTACAGTTTTGGTCTCCAGGGTTAAGGAAGGACATCCTGGCTGTAGAGGAAGTGCAGCGTAGATTCACGAGGTTACTTCCTGGGATGTCTGGACTGTCTTACGCAGAGAGGTTAGAGAGACTGGGCTTGTACACGCTGGAATTAAGGAGATTGAGAGGGGATCTGATTGAAACATATAAGATTATTAAGGGATTGGACAAGATAGAGGCAGGAAATATGTTCCAGATGCTGGGAGAGTCCAGTACTAGAGGGCATGGTTTGAGAATAAGGGGTAGATCATTTAGGACAGAGTTAAGGAAAAACTTCTTCTCCCAGAGAGTTGTGGGGGTCTGGAATGCACTGCCTCGGAAGGTAGTGGAGGCCAATTCTCTGGATGCTTTCAAGAAGGAGCTAGATAGGTACCTTATGGATAGGGGAATCAAGGGATATGGGGACAAAGCAGGAACGGGGTATTGATAGGAATTGATCAGCCATGATCTCAAAATGGCGGTGCAGGCTCGAAGGGCCGAATGGTCTACTTCTGCACCTATTGTCTATTGTCTAAAACACGTAGACATAAAGGCAAAGGGTAGTCACACCAAATATTGGTTTTATTTTGTTTTTTACTGTTTCTGGTTATTTATAGTATTTTTTGATATTTCAAAACATTTCATTTCATTATTTTTAAAAACATCTTTGCTTTACAGATTTTTTTTAGATGGGCCTAAAACTTTTGCAAAGCACTGTATATGGTGACCTTGATAATAAATTTACTTTCAACTTTGAACTTTTGAAATTTGAATATACAATGTTATTCAAATTTAGTTCACAATTCGATTACCAGGGAGAGCATAGTGTGCCATAACAGAAAGAACAACTCCTCATTTTTTAAATAGTTTACATTAAAGTAGTCAATTTGTCCCACATTGTTTGTGAACTGTGGATTCATTTGTATAGCAATGTTACTTTGTTTAAGAGACAGACAGAATGCAAGGTCTTCCTTGATTACAATTACAAATGTAGGGCATAGGAGTCAAACTTTTTAGTAGGGAATAACAGTCACCAATGCCTAATCAGAGGAATATCCCTCAAATAAAGGGCGACATGCAGCAGAGCAGTTACACAACACTGTTACAGTTTAAGGCATCGGAGAACGGAGTTCATTTCCAGCGCCCACCACAAGCAAGTCTGTACGTTTCTTCCCATAAGAGAGATGAGAGTGAATATCAGACCACTGGAAAACGACACTGGAGAAGTAGCAACAAAAGAAATGGTGGATTAATTTAATGAGTATTTTGCATCAGTCTTCACTGTAGAAAACACTAGCAGAATTCCAGAAGTGAGAGAGTGTCAGGGGGCAGAAGTCAGTGTCATTTTTATTTCTAAGGAGAATGTGCTTGGGAAGTCGAAAAGTCTGAAGGTAGGTGAGTCACTCAACTAGATGGTTTACACCAGAGGGTTCGTAAAGAGATTGTGCAGGCACTAGCAATGATCTTTCAAGAATCTCTAGATTCTGGAATGGTTCCAGGTGACTGGAAAATTGCAAATGTCACTCTACATCTTAAGAAGTAAGAGAGATAGAAGAAATGAAATTATAGGCCAGTTAGCCTGACATTAGTGGTTGGAAACATGCTGGATTCCATTATTAAGGATGAGGTTTCTGGGTACTTGGAGGCACATGATAAAATAAGGCAAAGTCAGCATAGTTTCCTTAAGGGGAAATCTTACCTGACAAATCTGTTGGAATTCTTTGAGGAAATAACAGGCAGGATAGACAAAGGAGAGTCAGTGAATGATGTTTACTTGGGAATTTCAGAAGGCCTTTGACAAGGCTTAGAACATAGAACATAGAATAGTACAGCACATTACAGGCCCTTCAGCCCACAATGTTGTGCCGACCCTCAAGCCCTGCCTCCCATATAACCCCCCACATATACCTGTCTAGCAGTCTCTTAAACTTCACCAGTGTATCTGCCTCCACCACTGACTCAGGCAGTGCATTCCACGCACCAACCACTCTCTGAGTGAAAAACCTTCCTCTAATATCCCCCTTGAACTTCCCTCCTCTTACCTTAAAGCCATGAGGTGCTGGCTGTCCACTCTGACTATTCCTCTTAATATCTTGTACACTTCTATCATGACTCCTGTCATCCTCCTTCTCTCCAAAGAGTAAAGCCCTAGCTCCCTTAATCTATGATCATAATCCATACTCTCTAAACCAGGCAGCATCCTGGTAAATCTCCTCTGTACCCTTCCCAATGCTTCCACATCCTTCCTATAGTGAGGCGACCAGATCTGGACACAGTACTCCAAGTGTGGCCTAACTAGAGTTTTATAGAGCTGCATCATTACATCACGTCTCTTAAACTCTATCCCTCGACTTATGAAAGCTAACACCCCATAAGCTTTCTTAACTACCCTATCTACCTGTGGGGCAACTTTCAGGGATCTGTGGACATGTACCCCCAGATCCCTCTGCTCCTCCACACTACCAAGTATCCTTTTTAAAAAGATAGCAGCCCATGGTATTACAGGAAAGATACTAGCATGCTAACTGGGAGGGGCAAAGAGTGGGAATAAAGGGAGCCTTTTCTGGTTGGCTGCTGGTACCTAATGGTGTTCCACAGAGGTCGGTATTGAGACCGATTCTTTTCATGTTGTAGGTCAATGAATTGATGGGTTTGTGGCCAGTTTTGTGAATGATACAAGGATGGGTAGATGGTATGAAAATATATCTGTAATGGATGCAGATAAGGAAAGAGTACAATTATGAGGTGGGACAACCTCAAAGATATGGTTCATGAATTATTGGACTCTGTAAATGTATAAAAATGTTCTGTTTTGAGCTGTAAGATGGTGACCACCTACCAACGACTAAACATGTGGAGATAGACTTTCCCATGCAAGTAATAAACATACTTTCAATTTGATCCACTCTGAGCTTGTTGTAGTTTGTTACAACGGAAGACCCAGCTGAACACTAGCTGTACACAACAAGGGCAGATATATTTTGAGGAAGTAAGGAGCCTGCAGATGGACTTGCACAGACTGTGATAACGAGCAAAGAAAGTGCAGGTGGATTATAGTGTTGGGAGGTGTATGGTAATGCATTTTGGTAGAAGGAAGAAAGATGTAGACTATTCTCTAAATGGAAAGAAAATTCAAAAATCAGAGTTGCAAAGGGACTACGAGCCCTTGTGAAAGATTCCCTGGAGGTTAACTTGCAGACTGAGTCATTGGTAAGGAAGGTAAATGTGATGTCGGCATTCAGTTCAGGTGGTCTAGAATACAAGAGCAATTATGTGATGCTCAGGCTTTATAAGGCATTGGTGAGAAAAGATGTGCTGGCATTGAAGAGGGCCCTGAGGAGGTTCATGAGAATGATTCTGAGAATGAAAGGGTTAATGTATGAGGAGCATTTGATGGCTCTGGGCCTGTACTTGCTGGAATTTAGAAGAATGAGGAGGGATCTCATTGAAACCTACCGAATATTAAAAATGCTAGATAGAGTGGATGTGGATTGAATGGGTGAATCTAGGATCAGAGGGCACCACCTGAGAATAGAGGGCATCCGTTTATTCCCTCTGGAATTGAGGAGGAATTTCCTTAGCCAGAGGGTGATGAACTTGTGGAATTCATTGCCATCAGACAGCTGTGGCGGCCAAGTCATTTAGTATATTTAAAGCAGGTGGTGATAAGTTCTTGGTTAGTCAGGTTGTTAAAGGTTACGGGGAGAAGACAGTAGAGTGGGGTTGAGAAGGATAATACATCTGCTATGATGGGATGAAGGAGCAGACTCGATGGATCAAATGACCTAATTCTGCTCCTATGCTTTATGGTCTTATATTTTAAAAGAGTCATCGTTTCTTCTTGGTATTACTATTCCATCAAATAAATCTTGCTTGACAAATCTGTTGGAATTCTTTGAGGAAATAACAGGTAGGATAGACATTGGAGGGTCAGTTTATTTATTTAGGGATACAACATGGAACAGGCCCTTCTGGTCCAACCCAGAAACTCACATATTTAACCCTAGCCTAATCACAGGACAATTTAAAATGACCAAGTAACCTACTAACTTTGGACTGTGGGAGGAAACCAGACCATCCAGAGGAAACACACGTATTCACAGGAGACCATAAAAGCTCTTTACAGAAGGTGTAGAAATGAACTCTGAACTCCAGCTGTAATAGTGTCGTGATAACTGCTATGTTACCCATGGTACCTTGCTTCTTTGGATTTTCAGGATTTTTTTTGACAAGGTTCTGCACGTGAGCTGTCTACCAAGATAAGAGACCCTGGTATTACAGGAAATATACTAGGTTGGATAAAAGATTGGCTGACTGGCAGATGGCAAGAGGGCATTTTCTGGTGGGCTACTGGTGACTAGTAGTGTTCCACAGGAGTCGGTATTGGGACTGCTTCTTTTCATATTATATATCAATGAACTGGATGACAGAATTGATTGTTTTGTGGCCAAGATGTGGATGAATCAAGGGTTAAATACGTGGAGGGGCAGGTAGTGTTGAAGCAGGGAGTCTGCAGAAGGAACAAATTAGGAGGATGAGCAAAGATGTGGTGGATGCAATACAAAGCAGGAAAGTGTGTGGCCATGCATTTTGGTAGATGGAATAAAGGTATGGACTATTTTCTAAATAAGACCATAAGATATAGGAGCAGAAGTAGGCC
Organism: Hemitrygon akajei; assembly: GCF_048418815.1. Classification (NCBI taxonomy): domain Eukaryota; kingdom Metazoa; phylum Chordata; class Chondrichthyes; order Myliobatiformes; family Dasyatidae; genus Hemitrygon; species Hemitrygon akajei. The sequence continues at coordinate 4,173,249 of NC_133150.1, read as the reverse complement.
ATTCACCCCATCGAGACTACTCCGCCATTCAATCATGGGCTGATCCAATTCATCGGCCATCTCCACTCCCCTGCTTTGATGCCCTGGCTAATCAAGAACCTATCTATCTCTGCCTTAAATACACCCAATGACTTGGCCTGCACAGCCGCTCATGGCAACGAATTTCACAAATTTACCACCCTCTGACTAAAGCAATTTCTCCACATCTCTGTTCTAAATGGACGTCCTTCAATCCTGAAGTCGTGCTCTCTTGTCCTAGACTCCCCTACCATGGGAAATAACTTTGTCATATCTAATCTGTCCAGGCCTTTTAACATTTGGAATGTTTCTATGAGATCCCCCCTCATTCTCCTGAACTGCAGGGAATATAGCCCAAGAGCTGCCAGATGTTCCTCATACGGTAACCCTTTCATTCCTGCAATCATACTCGTTGATCTTCTCTGAACCCTCTCCAATGTCAGTAAATCCTTTCTAAAATAAGGAGCCCAAAATTGCACACAATACTCCAAGTGTGGTCTCACGAGTGCCTTATAGAGCCTCAACATTACATCCCTGCTCATATATTCTATACCTCTAGAAATGAATGCCAGCATTGCATTTGCCACCTTCACCACCGACTCAACCTGCAGGGTATCCTGCACAAGGACTCCCAAGTTCCTTTGTATCTCTGCATTTTGAATTCTCTCCCCATCTAAATAATGGTCTACCCATTTATTTCTTCCACCAAAGTGCATGAGCATACACTTTCCAACATTGTTCTGACGAAGGGTCTCGGCCCGAAACGTCGACAGTGCTTCTCCTTATAGATGCTGCCTGGCCTGCTGTGTTCCATCAGCATTTTGTGTGTGTTGTTTGAATTTCCAGCATCTGCAGATTTCCTCGTGTTTGCTTTCCAACATTGTATTTCATTTGCCACTTTTTTGCCCATTCCCCTAAACTATCAAATTCTCTCTGTTTCCTCAACACTACCCGCTCCTCCACCTATCTTTGTATCATCGGCAAATTTAGCCACAAATCCATTAATACCGTAATCCAAATCATTAACATACATCGTAAAAAGCAGCGGTCCCAACACTGACCCCGGTGGAACTCCACTGGTAACCGGCAGCCAGCCAGAATAGGATCCCTTTATTCCTACTCACTGCTTTCTACCAACTAGCCAATGTTCCACCCATGCTAGTAACCTCCCTGTAATTCCACGTGCTCTTATCTTGCTAAGCAGCCTCATGTGAGGCACCCTGTCAAAGGCCTTCTGAAAATCCAACTACAGCACATCTACTGCATCTCCTTTGTCTACCCTGCTTGTAATTTCCTCAAAGAATTGCAGTAGGTTTGTCAGGCAGGATTTTTCTTTCAGGAAACCATGCTGGCTTTGGCCTATCTTGTCATGTGCCCCAGGTACTCTGTAATCTCATCCCTAACAATCGATTCCAACAACTTCCCAACCACTGATGTCAAGTTAACAGGTCTATAGTTTCCTTTCTGCTGCCTCCCACCCCTCTTAAATAGCGGAGTAACATTTGCAATTTTCCAGTCATCCAGTACAATGCCAAAATCTATTGATTCTTGAATGATCATTGGTAATGCCACTGCAATCTCTCCAGCTACTTCCTTCAGAACCTGCGGGTGATTCCACCAGCTCCGGGAGATTTATTTAAGCTTCCTGAGCACCCTCTCAGTTGTAATTTTCACTGCACAAACTTCACTTCCCTGACACTCTTGAACATCCAGTATTCTGCAGATGTCTTCCACTGTGAAGACTGATGCAAAATACGCATTCAGTTCCTCTGCCATCTCTGCATCTCTCATTACAATATCTCCAGCGTCATTTTGTATTGGTCCTATATCTACCCTTGACTCTCTTTTACCCTTTAGATAATTTTTAAAAAGCTTTTAGTATCTTCTTTGATATTAGTCACCAGCTTCCTTTCCTAGTTCATCTTTTACTTCTCAGTTTCCTTCTGCAAATTTTTAAAAGCTTCCAAATCCTCTATCTTCCCACTAGCTTTGGCTTTCTCTTTTGCTTTTACTTTGGCTCTGACTTCACTTGTCAGCCATTGTAGTGCCCTTCTTCCCTTTGAAAATTTCTTCTTATTTGGAATATATATGTCTTGCACTTCCCTCATTTTTCACAGAAACTCCAACCATTGCTGCTCTGCTGTCCTTCCTGCAAATGTCCCTTTCTAGTCAACTTCCTTCAGTTCCCCTCTAATGCCATTGTAATTTCCTTTATTCCACTGAAGTAACGACACATTGGATTTTATTTTTTTCCCTCTCAAATTTCAATGTGAACTCAATCATATTGTGATCACTGTTCCCTAAGGGTCCCTTAACTTTAAGCTCTCTTATCATCTCTGGATCATTGCACAACACCCATTCCAGCACAGCTGATCCTCTAGTGGGCTCAACAACAAGGTGTACTAAAAAGCCATCCCTTAGACATTCTACAAATTCTCTCTCCTGAGGTCCAGTACTGACCTGGTTTTCCCAATCCACTTTCATGTTAAAACCCCCAATGATTATGCCCTTCTGACACGCCTTTTCTATCTCCTGCTATAATTTGTAATCCACATCCCGGCTGCTGTTTGGAGGCCTGTATACAACTACCATCAGGGTCCTTTTACTTTAGTCATTTCTTTACTCATCCCATAGAGACTCTACACCTTCCAATCCTATGTCATCCCTTTCTAATGATTTAATATTATTTCTTATACACAAAGCCACACCACCCCCTCTGCCTACTAACCTATCTTTCTAATACACTGTATATCCTTGGACGTTTGGCTCCCAACAGCAGCCATCCTTTAGCCAAGTTTCAGAGATGGCCACAACATCATATTTGCCAATCTGCAGCTGAATGTTGAGATCATCCATTTTATTCCTTATGCTGTGTGCATTCAAATATAACTCTTTCAGTCCAGTAAATCTGGAGGGAATACAGAAATCAAAGTTGAAAGTATAAATTTCCAAGTAAATTTACTATTAAAGTATGTATATGCCACCATATATTACCCTGAGATCCATTGTTTGTGGGCATTCACAGTAGAACAAGGAGTTGATATGTTTCATCACTAATCACTCAGATCATTTCATCACAGTGGATGTAAGTGCTACTGGATGACACTCATTGAGGCAAGTTACCATGTTCTGCTTGGGCACCGGTATAACTGAAGCCTGATTGGAGCAGATAGGTACCTCAGAATGCCAAAGCCAGAGGTTAGAGATACCGGTGAACACACCAGCCAGCTGAATACTCAGCCCGGAAGCCCACCTGCTCTGGATGCTTTCATGGGTTCCCCTTCCTGAAGGATGCTCTCAAGTCAGCCTTCAGAGGCCGAGTCATACTGTTGTCAGGGGCTTTGGGGGTTATGGTCGCTTTGCCTCCACGTTTTCAGACTCAAAGCGACCATAAAAGGCATTGAGTTAATTTGGGAGTAAAACCTTGACACATATGTCACTTGGTTCACTTTGTAGCAGGTGATAGAATTCAAGCCCTGCTGCAGCTGTTGAATGTTCTTCAATGATCCATGTTTTCTCTGGAATTGTCACTTTGCTTTCCGGAGGTCACACATGGACCTTTTTGTATTTTACTTGCTCAACAATAATGGTGCATAGTTCCCTGAAGGTGGAATCTCATGTGGATAGGGTGGTGAAGAAAGCTTTTGGTATGCTGGCCTTTATAAATCAGAGCATTGAGTATAGGAGTTGGGATGTAATGTTAAGATTGTACAAGGCATTGGTAAGGCTGAATTTGGAGTACTGTGTACATTTCTGGTCACTGAATTACAGGAAGGATGTCAACAAAATAGGGAGAGTACAGAGAAGATTTACTAGAATGTTACCTGAGTTTCAGCACCTAAGTTACAGAGAAATGTTGAACAAGTTAGGTCTTTATTCTTTGTAGCGTAGAAGGTTCAGGGGGGACTTGATAGAGGTATTTAAAATTATGAGGGGGATAGAGTTGACGTGAATAGGCTTTTTCCATTGAGAGTAGGGGAGATTCAAACAAAAGGACATGAGTTGAGAGTTAGGGGGCAAAAGTTTATGGGTAACACGAGGGGGAACTTCTTTACTCAGAGGGTGGTAGCTGTGTAGAACGAGCTTTCAGTAGAAGTGGTAGAGGCAGGTTCAGTATTGTCATTTAAAGTAAAATTGGATAGGTATATGGACAGGATGGGAATGGAGGGTTATGGGCTGAGTGCAGGTTAGTGGGACTAGGTGAGAGTAAGCATTCGGCACGGACTAGAAGGGCTGAGATGACCTGTTTCCCTACTGTAATTGTTATATGGCTATATGGTAACAGACCTTAACGCCACTGATCTGGCCTTGAGCAGATGACAGATCTCTTGGTTCAACTAGAGTTTCTGATGGGGAAGACTGAATGATTTTGTTGGTACTCACTTGTCTACAACTGTCTTTATAAAGTCCGTGATAACAGTGGCGCGTATTCATTCATATCCTCTAATGAGTGGGAGTATTAAGGCAAATGCAATATTAGCATACACTCCCAGAGGATTAAAATATGAAAGTAAGGATGTAATACTGAAGCTTTATGAAGCATTGGCCAGACCGCACTTGTAGTATTGTGAGCAGTTTTGGGCCACATTTCTCAGAAAGAATGTGCAGACTTTTGAGAGGTTTATGAGAATTAAAATCTGTCGAATATTGAAAGGGCTAAATAGAGTGGACATGAAGAGACTTTTCCAATCATGGGAGAGTCCAGGACTGGAGGACAGTGCCTTAGAATAGTAGGATGCTACTTTAGAACAGAGGTGAGGGGGAATTTCTTTAGCTAGAGTAGTGTATCATTGGACTTCATTGCCACAGATGGCTGTGGAAGCCAAGTCATTGGATACATTGAAAGTGGATGTTGATAGATTCTTGATTAATAAAGGCATCAAAGGTTAGAGGGAGAAGACAGGAGAATGGGGTTCAGAGGAGAAAATAAATCAGCCATGATGTAATGCAGAACAGACTCATTAGGCTAAATCACCTAATTCTGCTCCTGGGTTTTAAGATCTTCTCTCTTAACACATGAAGATTTGCAAAACAATTGGGTTGATTCAGATGCTTCAATAGAGACATCATATTACCATATTCAATGTTGTTTTCATTACCATCATGGCCTATCAGAGTATCTTTTATTTGCTGGATACCATTTGGGGAGCAGATCTATAAGTTGTTTTTGTTTTTTCGGGTCTAAATAGCCAGTGAGTAGTCAGCAGCGAATTTGTTTGTATCTTCCTGCATTGCATGATGACAAAAGTGGTGGATGCTGACTTTCAGTGGGAGATCCTATAACACATTCTATAAGACCATGAGATATAGGAGCAGAATGAGGCCATTTGGCCCATCAAGTTTGCTCCACCATTTCATCATGGCTAATCCATTTTTCCTTTCTGCCTCAACCTCCTGCCCCCTCCCCATATCCCTTTATGCCCTGACCAATCAAGAATCTATCAACCTTTGTCTTAAATATATATAAAAACTTGCCCTTCACAGCTGCCTGTGGCAACAAATTTCACAGATTCCCCACCCTCCAGCAAAAGAAATTCCTCCTCATCTTCATTCTAAAAGGATGTCCCTCTATTCTGAGGCTGTGTTCTCTGGTCTTAGACCCTCCCACCATAGGAAACATCCTCTTCACATCTACTCTATTAAGGGCTTTCACCATTCAATAGGTTTCAATAACGACATCACTCATTCTTCTGAATCCCAGTGAATACAGGCCCAGAGCCATCAAATGCTCTTCATATGACAAGCCATTCAATCCTGGAATCATTTTGTGAACCTCCATTGAATCCTCTCCAGTGTCAGCACATCCTTTCTAAGATAAGAGGCCCAAAACTGCTCATAATACTCCAGGTGTGGCGTTGCCAGGAAGCCCAGCAACCATTAGTAGACACTAAGTTTCACAACATCGAGGCAGACGTTTAAAAAGAGAGAATTGTTTGGAACCTCGATTTGAAGGACCATTTCATGTATTGTTTGTTACTAATACAGCCCGTCAAGCTAAGAGAAAAGCCATTGTAGATTTAGGTTTCTCACTGTGAGAAGATGCCTAATGACTTGAAGAAAATATAACATCACTGAGTCCTAATGACAGCGGTTAGATCAGTCCTTATCTTTTCTCTGACAGATGTCACTGCCGTGTACATGGGCAAACAGGACTGATGTCCTAATGACAGCGGTTAGATCAGTCCTTATCTTTTCTCTGACAGATGTCACTGCCGTGTACATGGGCAAACAGGACTGATGTCCTAAGCTGCTGCGTTTGTATGGAGTCCAGGCGTGTGGAAGTAGTTGTGCCCTTTTTACCCATGTCCTTCAAGGGAACAAAAATAAACTGTTGCTTTAATTGGTCTAAGCCCTATGCCCTAGATATGTAGGTACAATGGTGTTGGGACTCTGAAAGATAGACCCCTTCCTCCCCTTATTGGGTAGAGCCAGAATATCACTGGGGGAGGGTGGGGATATAAATTTGGAAACAGCAACAGTTTTTGAGGTATATACCTCATAAGACAATACTAACCCAGAGTAAAAGGGCTTAGTGTTGTCCCTGGGGAAGGTAACACTTGCCTATGTAACAAGTAAAGCAGGCAGAAACTGATTAACGTGACATTGACATTGGAAAATTTAGCAAATGAAACTGCATATTATCTCGATCAAACTTAACAAGCAATATCTGAATTGTTGACAAAATTGATGGTAGTCCACACTGCAGTATTGCAAGAAATTGAATGACTTTGGAGTTTATTTTGTCCAAAAAAGGAGGCAAGTGTGACCTGATTGGACAAGAACATTGCATTTATATGCCAAATGAATCTGAAGACATAATTCACTTTGTGGATCACATTCAAGAGGCCACCAAAAATATTAAGAGAATCGGACATCAATTTCACAATTATAACACTCCAGTAAGAGGAAGGTGGTTGACTATCCCACATTACCGTGTAATCTTTGGTATAATAAGATCAGCTGTTATTCTTTTGTGGTTTATAAGAAGAAGAGTATATAGAAAATGGGTCCCCGTTTGTCCAGACTGGAAAAGAGGATTTTACTTAAGTTCTGAAACTGTATCATTCTAAGAATGTTTGAAATCACTTTGATTCCTGTACTCAGACCTTAACAATTGTGTTTTGACAATTATAGTGGTGACAACAAGGAGAGAATGTGGAAATATATTTGTAGCCCTGAAGTCTTTGTGAATTTGCAACTTCTGTAAAATGTAATGTGACAAAATGGAGTCTATGAAATCCCGAGGTGCGTTGCTGGCTTGGATGGGAAAACTTACAAGTTTGTGTGTTTTATGGGAGAAAGCTGCTTTTTATAGCAAGCAATTTGTTTTCTGACTGGATGGAATGTTTTGAGAATCGAGATAAGCAGGATAGAGCTTCTAACAAACAAATTTGAAAACAAGATAAGGATAAAGTTAACAATGTAATATTATGGAACAGAGCAACCTAATTACTGTTCTTGCGTAAAAAAGTATAAAAGTTCTTTGGTTAAAACATAAGATGAAATTTGACTAGAAATATACCTTCCCTTGCAAGTAAAATAATAAATGCATTAATACTGTGATCCACTCTGAATTTGTTGTAGTTTGTTTCTGTGTATTAGAAGACTGACCTGAATGGTACATGACATCTGCTTCCACGTTACAACATGAAAGAGGAATAAAGTGTCAACTAGAAACTTTCCTCTTGGTTTTAGGGCATCATGGTATGCAGAGGTTAGTGCATCTCAATTACATTTCAGGGCATTGGAGTTCAGAGTTCAGTACTGATAGCCTCCATAAGGAGTCTCTGTACTTCCTCCCCATGGAACGCTTGGGATTTTTTTCCGTGTCTTCCAGTTTCCTCCAAAGACATATCAGGTAAGTTAATTGGGTTAATTGGTCATTGTAAATTGTCCTGTGATTGTTATAGTTAAATCAGGGTTGTTTGGTGGGTTGCTGGTCGGAGAAGCTTGAAGGACCAGAAGGCCACATTCCAGATTGTATCTCTAAATAAACAAATTTTAACTTGCTTCTAACAAATAATCAATATAGAGTTTTGTCAACTACAGTCGGCCCTCCTTATCCGTGGGGCATTGGTTCCGAGACCCCCCGCAGATACAAAAAACGCGGATGCTCAAGTCCCTTATTTAACATGTCTCAGTGAAGTGGTTGTTAGGACCCAGCGGAACCCTAGACTTTATTTAACATGAATTAGTACAGTGGTCTTTAGGACCTGGCGGTGCAGCTCTGAATCTGCAGTGTTTCTGTTCACGAAAATAATCACGATCACGATTGAAAATAAGGTGGAAATAATAAAGCGATTGGAAAGAGGTGAAACGCCATCGGTAATTGGAAAAGTGTTAGGCTACAGTCGGTCAACGATCGGAACAATTTTAATGGAGCATGTGAAAGGCCCTGCCCCGATGAAAGTTACAATTATTACTAAGCAACGCAGTGGTTAAATTATTGAATACGTATGTTTCTTAAGTGTTTTATATGCATAGAAAGGTAAAATATGTACTATATACTAAGAAAAACGTTTCATTAACTGACGCTAAATAATACCGGACGTACCTGTTGCGACTTCAAATCCGACTTAAAGACGGATTCAGGAATGGAACTCATTCATAACCCAGGGACTGCTTGTACTTTTAAGTCATTTCTAGATTACTTATAATACCTAATACAATGTAGATGCTATGTAAATAGTTGATATACTGTATTGTTTAGGGAATAATGACAAGAAAAAATAGTCTGTACATGCTCAAGCAACGAGTGCTGGAGCGGGAACTTCCGGGTTTTCACGGTCCGCGGTTGGTTGAATCCACACATAAGGAAGGCCGACTGTATGTGGATTCATGTACACAGTAGTACAATTTAATTTGGGATATCTTCTCAGCAGTCTATCAACCTTTCCCTGGTGCCCCTCCTCCTTCTCTCATTGTCCACTCTCCACTCTGACCAGATTCCTTCTTCTCCAGCCCATTACCTTCTCCACCCATCAGCTCCCAGCTTCTTAGTTCATCCTCCTCCCCCACCCACTTGGCTTCACCTATCACCTTCCAGCTTGTCCTCCTTCCCTTCTCCTCCCACCTTTTTATTCTGGCATTTTACCCCTTCTTTTCCAGTTCTGCTGAAGAATCCCAACCTGAAACATCAACTGCTTATTCATTTCCATAGATGCTGTCTAACCTGCTGAGCTCCTCCAGCATTTTGTGTGTGTTGCTCTGGGTTTCTAGCATCTGCAGAATCTCTGGTGTTCAAGTTTATTGTCATTCAACTGTCAAATGAGAAATTCCTCTGGACCAAGGTGCACAACACAGTGCTTACAACTCACACAATGTAATATTATCACAAATAAATTAACAAAATAATAAGGTAACATACAAATTAAAAAGTAAACAGTATAACACTAGTGGCACTTCATACATAAGACTATAAGACATAGGAGCAGAATTAGGCCATTCAGCCCATCGAGTCAGCTCCACCATTCCATCATGACTGATCTCAGATCCCACTCAATCCCATACACCTGCCTTCTCACCGTATCTTTTGATGCCCTGACCGATCAGGAAACGATGAACTTCAGCCTTTAATATACCCATGGGACTTTGTCTTCACCACAGAGATGAGACCTGGGTGGCAGCAGGGACTTCAGTAGTCTCGTGGCCTGGGGGAAGAAACTATTTTCCATCCTAACAGTTCTTGTTGTGATGCTATGGTACCTCCTGCCTAATGGTAGGGATCAAAGAGATTGTTGGTTAGATGGGAGGGATCACTGACAATGCTAAAAGCTCTGCATTTGTACGTAGCGCTCCTAATAAATATCTCTAATGAGTGAAAGAGAGATCTTGATGATTCTCTCCACGGTTCTTGCAATCCTTTATCGGGACTTGTTTATGATTACTGGCAAAACTTATTGTTAATGCTTGAAGGAATTTCCCTTCAGTGAAGCAGTTTGTAATATGAGAATTGTTAAGCACTTTCCTTTTACACAAAGAAAATATATCCATTAATAGTTATAGCATAATCTAATATGCTAATTTTAATGAGATTTTCAAAACATGATATAAAGCACTCCACTGGTTTGGAGACTAAAGGCACAATTTATAATCAAGCAGGAATCTTTTCTTTATGTGGTAACTAGTTTGCATCAAATTACATATCTCTAGTGATATAAAGGTTCAAAAATTAATTGGAATGACACTCAATGGCCACTTTATTAGGTACAGGAGTGGAACCCTGTGTGGTCTTCTGCTGCTGTAGCCCATCCACTTCAAGGTTTGACATGTTGTGCATTCAGAGATGCTCTTCTGTTGTAATCAGTGATACTTTAATTATTTGCATTCCTGTCAGCTTGAATCAGACTGGCTGTTCTCTTCTGACCTCATTAACAAGGCTTTTTTGCCCACAGAACTGGCACTCACTGGATTTTTTTTTCCATTTTTGCACCATTCTTATACAAGTTGGAGACTGTTGTGCACAAAGCCTCCAGGAGATCAGTAGTTTCTGAGATACTCAAACCACCCCATCTGGCACCAACAAACATTCCATTGTCAACGTCACTTAGATCACATTTCTTTCCCTTTCTGATGCTTGGTGTGAACAACAACTGAACCTCTTCTTCTTCCAGTAATGTTTAATGGCAATTGGCAGACTAACATAAGGTGCATTACAGCCACTACTGAGCCAGGGCGTGGAGCAGAGACAGAAAGGGTACACCTTTTAATTTCCCCCACCAACAAAAAGAAAAACATCTAATGCTTTTCAGAAAGTCAAATACAGACCAATATACAATAGGATGGCAGTGATATCCTAGCATTCTATCCCTGTTAAACTTAGCCTGTCCCAAAGATCTCATTTTAGCAATTAATGTACTTGGCAAGTACACTCCCAGCGAATGTCCACATCATGTATATTAATTCTGAACAAGGAATTATTCAGCCTGGTATGTCAAACAGCTAAACCAATCAACCTCTTGACCATGACTACATGCTTATTTGTATGAGGAGCAAGTTTACCTCATGAATGACCACTGAGTGTGTTTGCCCAGTAATCCTGCTTCATTTGGGGTGACCTCATTGCAATGCAAGATGTTGTTTAGTTTATCATTGAACACTGTAGTACCATTCAGGCCCCTGGTCCTTCAATCTGCTTGAAGATCAACATTACCCTTCCTCCTACATGGCCCTCCATTTATCTTTTATCCATGTACCTGTCTAAGAGTCTCTTAAATGTCCCTGATGTATCTGTTTCTAAAACCACCCCTAGCAGTACATTCCATGCACCTACCAATCTCTAAAAACAAAACTACTTCCGACATCCCCATTACACCTTCCTCCAATTACCTTAAAATTACGCCCCCTGATATTAGCCACTTACACCCTAGGAAGAAGTCTCCGGCTGTCCTCTCGATCTATGCCTCTTATCATCTTCAACACCTCTATCAAGTCACCTCTCATCCTTCTTCACTCCAAAGACAAGCCCTAGTTCACTCAGCCTATCCTCATAAGAGCATGCTCTCTAATCCAAACAGCATCCTGGTAAATCTCCCCTGCACTCTCCGTAAAACTTCCACATCTTTCCAATGATGAGACAACCGGAGGACTTCTTTTGGTCGAGGTCGATCATGGATATGTGATACGCAAGCCGGAGCAGTACCATACAGTGTGGAAGCTGCTGCCCACGTAACAGGCTCCCGCTCTCCTCGCAGCGATGGAGTCCAAAGTCCCCCGGCAGAGACCGAAGAAACATTTTGGCACCAGCGACGTCGCAGGAGTTGCCTTAGGGACTCCAGCTGTAGTTTTTTTCTTCGAGGTTTACTCCCGAAGCCTTCCCATGAGTGGGTACAACCTCAAGGCAGCGGAGTTTTAAATCAGCGTTTTCCTTTTCCTAGATGAGCCGCTATCCTGGGCTGACGAGCCCCATCTGCCCGATGCAACAGGCTTTGTGGCACCAGACCTGTAGAGTTCCTCCAGCATTTTGTGTGTTACATTAAACAGCTTTTGCCCTTTCTGTCAGTAGAAACGGTTTCGCCAGATTTAGTATCGAAGCACACGTGAAGTGCAGGTGCTGGACTTGATTGTTAGAGGCTATTTGAGACACACGCCATTGAGAGCATTTAATAGGTAGTGGGAGCTTATCCCCACTACCACCTCCGGTTATAACAACCTTCAAGAACAGGTGCGACCAGAACTAAACACAATATTTCAAGTGTGGTCTAACCAAGTTTTATAGAGCTGCAATATTATATCACGGCTCCTGAACTCAACCCCTCTGCCTAATGATTGTCAACACCCCCTACGCCCTTTCAACCACCTTATCAACTTGCGCAACAACTTTGTGTGATCTATGGGTGCAACCTCCGCCCCCTCCCCCCAGGTTTTCCTCCGGGCGGCGCGGGTTCCCGTGGCTGTGCGCGCGCTCGCTCCAGGCATTCCCGGCACGGTGCGGGCTCCCGTGACTGTGTGCGCACGCGCGTGCGCGTTCCGGTGGCTGTTTATCGCTGCTTGCCGCGGAGCCGCGTCTGCTGTAGGGGGGAAGCACCGATGGGCCTGGTCCGGGATGGCCGGCCACTGCTGGCGGCTCTCCTGCTCGTCGGAGTAGGTAAGGACAGAACGGCGGCGTAGGCAGGGAGAGATACATGGCTCAGATACAGGCCTTTTGGCCGAGTACCCCAGACGGCTCCTCCCAAAACACTGCGTTCTCTGTATCTCTCCCACCAGATCCCCGCCCCTCCCTCTTCCTTCCACTTATCTCCTTAAATGTCACCATTGTACCTCCTTAAGTTAGGCAATAATGTACCCGCTCCTTAAATGTCACCATTGCACCTGCCTCGAAACACACCCGGGATAATTCGTGCCACCCTGTAACTGAAGAAGTTAGAGCCTATTTAAATCTTTTCCCCTCATCTGACCTATACCCCCTAGTTTTAGACTCCTCTACCCTGGGGAGAAGACTGCTATCTTCCATATTATCAATCTGTCACATAATTGTAAAGACTTACATAAGGCCACCTCTCCTTATAACCTAGCCTGGCCAACCTCTCACAATAACTCTGGTCCTCTTGTCTTAGCAATATCCTGGTAAATCTTTTCTTCACTACTTCCAGTTTCTTTCCCCTCCCACCTCACCTGCTTTCCCCTATTAACTAGTAGCTTGTACTCCCCCGCCCCCACACCACACCTTATTCTGCCTTCTTTCCCCTTTACAGTCCTGGTGAAGGGTTTTGGCCCAGAATGTCAATTGTTTATTCCTCTCCATGGATGCTTTCTGACCTGAGTCCTCCAGCATTTTGTGAGTTGTTCTGGAATTCCTACACCTGCAGAATCTCTTGTGTTTATCATCCCATTTTATATTCAGATTTACTCACCACATCAACATTGAAACATACAGTGAAATGGGTTGTTTACAATAACAAACAACACAACCTAAGGATGCGTTGGTGGGCAGCCCTCAACTGTCACCACAGATCCTGGCACCAACTCAGCATGCTTGGCAGAACAATACAGAACACACTGCAGTAAAACAAACCCCTTTTCTCCTATCCACACACCACACACTCTGCTCCAACCCCAGGACAAGTCTCCAGTCTGCAGCCATTAGGTTTCATTGTACAGATTGATCTTTGATCTAGCCATTTAGAGTTACTGTACTTAACTAAAACTGTGCATTGTACTCCCAAGTGCAGCTTCTCCAACAACATATACCAGATATAAACACACGAGATTCTGCAGATGATGTAAATCCAGAGAGACACACAAAATGCTGGAGGACCTCTGCAGGTCAGGGAGCATCTATGGAAATGAATAAGTAGTCACCTTTTTGACTGAGTGATCTTCCTCAGGACTGGAAAGGAAGAGAGAAGATGCCACAATAAAAAAGGTAGGGGGAGGGGAAGGAAAACAGGCTGGAAGGTGTTAGGTGAAACCAGTGATGGGAAAGGTAAAGAGCTGGGGAGAAAGGGATCTGAGAGGAGAGAGGACAGTGGGAGAAAGGGAAGAAGGAGGGCCACCAGGGGCAGGTGAGGAAAAGAGGTAATTAGCCAGAGTGAAGAACAATAATATAATATCCTATGTCCTGTAGTCAGTGCTCTGACTGATCAAGGCCAGTGTACTAAACACCTTGTTCACCACTCTGTATACCTGTGATGACACTTTTCAACTAACTATGCACATACTCCCGAGTCCCTCTGTTCCATTACTCTCATTTGTTCTGTACCGTACATAGTATAAGTCCTGTGCTGGTTTGATTTTCCAAAATGCATCATCTCACATCATGTCTGGTTGAAATTCATCTGCCACTCTTTGGTCCATTTTCCTGTCTAGATTCCTCTGTAGCCAGCACCACCTTCACTATCACCATTTCCTAACTGTATTTGACATATACATTTGCATGTATTAGGAATTTACCATGATGTGTTGGCATGCCATGCAACAAAACACAACATTCAACAATTATAAAGAAATATATAAAAAATAAAGTTAGAAGTTTAAGTATGAAATTACATGAATATCAGCATGTATTTGCAATGGAAACAGCATTATAACAAGTGGTTAAAGTGTTTATGTGCAGTGACTGTGCTAATAGATAGACGGGAGTGGGGGGGGGGAGCTAACTAGAATGGTTGCCGGGTGGTAGGAAATTTTAAAATGGTTTGTTTTGTGTTAATAGCCCAGTAGAATTTTTTAGAAGGGAGGTTTTGGAAAAGGCTGTTTGCTGGGTGTCTGTAGTGATTCTTACCTGCCCGTTTCCAAGTCCTGCCAGTGACCTTTTCTGCTGACCTGACAGTTTGCTGTGGTTTTCATATATTGTGAGAAGATGCTGCACCAAACGCAACAGTGATGGCTGGGGGTCTGTGGGTTCTCTCTCTGTGTTGCCGTGTAGAATTGCACCGGTGTGTTCTGGGGTAGTTGGGATTTTACCAACTGGCACATCCTGTGCTATATCTTGCTATTAATGACGGAGATATGGTTTTCCCACATGAGGTCCTGTGAAATAATGATGCCCAGAAACAATGCTAACTATAGAGTTGTTGATAATGAGAGGGTGAAGAGGAAACATTTTTCTCCTGAAGTTAATATGTATCTCCATGGCTTGAAGGCATTCAGCTCCAAGTTATTGTTTATTTGCTAGTGGTAAATTTGTTGCCTCTATTCAAACTTCAGAGTAAATTTATTATCTAAGTATATGTCACCATAAACAATCGATTCATTTTCTTGTGAGTAAATACAAGAAACACAATAGAATCAGTAAAAGACCACAACAACTAATCTGCAAAAAAGGGGAGAAACTCCAGATACAAAAAGAAAGTGAAAAAATAAATAATAATAATAATCATTATACATAAATAAGCAATGAATATTGAGAACATGAGATGAAGAGCCCTTGAAAATGAGTCCATAAGTTGTACAGTTCAGTGATGGGTTGAGAGCAGTTTTCTCCTCTGGTGCAAGAGCCTAATGGTTGAGGGGTAGTAACTGTTCCTGAACCTGCTGGTGTGGGTCCTGAGCTTCCTGTATCTTGTTCCTGATGGCAGTAGCAACAAGAGAGCCTGACCTGGTTGGTGGGGTCCTTAATGATAGATGCTTCTTTCCTGCAACAGCACTCTATGTAGATGTGCTCCATTGTCTGGAAGATACACATTGTATTGAAAGGACAGGCTGGAAAGTAAAGGGGGTGGCATTGCTCTGTTAAAAATTGAAACAAAATCATTAGAAAGAGGTGACATGGAAGGTGTTGAATCATTGTGGATAGAGCGAAGAAACTGCAAGGGTAAATGACCCTGATGGGAGTTTTGTACAGACCCATAAACAGTACTAAGGATATGGACCTACAAATAACAATGGAGATAAAAATGCATGTGTTGTAGAAACAGACATCCCACCTCTCCCGGAAGTTCTGGGAGTCTCCCACATATTGATAGCGGCTCCCTAACGCCCGCAAATTATATACGATATCCTAGAAATCGATTGTTTGGAGAGGGAGAGGAAGAGCGAGAGCAAGAGGGAGCATCCTGATTGATTTCTCTTCATACTACGTAGACCTATCAGTTTTCTCTGTGGGCGGGCTTTACAGTCGACCTCAACAATAATGACAGTGTTGCTCGCTGCACAGTTTGCAACAGTGACTTTTCTATTGCCCATGGTGGGTTAAAATGTAAAAGACATGTTGAGGTGAGTTTACCAGGTGTCATTCATTCATTAGCATAGCTAATGTTATTTAAACTAGCTGGCTAGCTGCTAAGGAGCTACTCTATTGATGTCTAATGTGATGAGGCCAAACTCCCTGTAGACTTGCTTAAAGTTGTAATAGAATAATAAAACGACTCCATGATAATATAAGTACATATTTTAATGTCACATTTTCTGCATATACCCAACTTGATTTACAGATTAGACAAAATCACCAAAGTATGACATACACCCTTGGAGATCGACTGGGGGGTGGAGGGATATGGGGTTGCAAGGGGTGAGGATGCTACCTCCCTGAAATGAGTTTTTGCATGGTGGGATGTCTGTAGAAAGGGCATCAGGCGCTTTAAAGATATTTTTATAGACAACTGCTTTGCATCATTTGAACAATTGTCTGCAAATTTAACTTACCCAACACTCATTTCTTCAGATATTTGCAAATTAGACATTTTATCAGCCCTTCGTTATCAAATTCATAATGGCTCTTGACGTGAGTTGGCAACAGCACATGATGAACGTCGAGCTCTATGACAACCTACCAATGCTCACTACTAAAATCGAGGCAAGAAGACTGCGACTAGCAGGGCACTGTCTACGCCACCCTGAGCTACCTGCCAGCCTAGTCATCACATGGGAGCCCAAGCATGGGAGGATGAACCCTGGGCGCCCTCCCAAGACTATGGTCAACACGCTCCTAGAAGATAGTGGCGCGGCTAATGTAGATG
Organism: Hemitrygon akajei; assembly: GCF_048418815.1. Taxonomy (NCBI): domain Eukaryota; kingdom Metazoa; phylum Chordata; class Chondrichthyes; order Myliobatiformes; family Dasyatidae; genus Hemitrygon; species Hemitrygon akajei. Next base: position 4,156,333 of record NC_133150.1, on the reverse strand, counting down.
AACTGAACACACTGATGAAGGAGAGGGAGGAGTGGAGAGTCCATCATCGTACCCGACACCGGCCCCCTAGGCCTGAGTCGACGTAGTAGTAGTAGTAGTGGTGGTGGTGGTATCAAACTTCCCTGAGGCACCTTACACAAACGTCATTGATATGTTTCTCTGCATGAATCCATTACGCAAAGGTCTAATATCTACTATTTGTGACAAGCTAGCAGTTTGGAAGCGAGCCCCCCTTGACAAAATGAAAACTGCCTGGGAGCAAGGTTTAAATTTTTCACTGTCAGATGATATGTGGGATTCAGTTCTCAAGTTAGTTAACTCAACCTCTTTATGTGCCTGCCACTGCCTGTTACAGTTCAAGGTCGTACACAGGGTCCATATGTCTAAAACTAAATTATCTCGCATTTACCCAGATGTTAATCCCTGTTGTGACAAATGCAAAAGGGGCGAGGCTTCCCTTATTCACATGTACTGGACATGTCCTAGCTTGGAAAAATACTGGAAAGATGTTTTCCAAACTCTATGCCAAATACTTAATTACAATCTGGAACCTAACCCTTTGATTGCTCTTTTCGGCACTTCCGGAGAGTGAGACACGTACCTAAGTCCGACCAAATGTCACATACTGTCTTTTGCCTCTATCTTGGCTAGGCATGCAGTTTTGCTCAGGTGAAGGGATGCTGCCCCGCCCACCCATGCTCAGTGGCTCGGGGACATCATGTCCAGTCGAAACCTTGAGAAGATCCATTATTCAACTCTCAATTTGGACATAAAGTTCCAAAAGGTGGGGGGGCCCTTTCTTGAATATTTTCAGAATTCCCAGCCAAACTAAAGGTTCATCCCTTCTTCCTTTCCTCTGCACATAACTCCCTGACTTTCAGCATTCTCCGGTAAAATTCTATGAACTCAGACATGTAAACATACAACAGTTTGTGCTAGGAAAATACACCTTCTCTATACCAATGCAGCTCTGTGGGGATAAAGGTTCTGTTTAACCCTTTTTGCTAATGCAATAATGGCTTGGAGATGGGAATTGGGAGGGGTAGGTTGGGGCAGGGAGGCAACCAAAGCATGATTGTACTATGGTTGCATCTCTTTCATGGATGTGAATTGTACATTTGTTAGGTACTGCACAAATCTCCTTTGTATTATGCTTTCTTGATTTAAAAAACCAATTAAAACTATTGCTGAGAAAATAAATGCGTGCGAAAAGGGCAATGTTACAGAAGTTATGGAGGCTTCAATATGCAGGTAGATTGGGAAAATCAGGTTGGTGCTGGATTCCAAACAGGGGAATTTCTATGAGATGACTTTTTAGAGCAGCTTGTGTTTGAGCCCACTAGGGGATCAGCTATCCTGGATTGAATGTTGTGCAATGAACCAGAACTGATTAGAGAGCATAAGGTAAAAGAACCCTAAAGGGCAAGTGATTTATGTACGGGGTCTGAGTTGTGCAGAGTTTTTTTCATGAGGCTGAGCTGCGAGCTGGAAGTCAACCGGGCAAGAATGGAGAGTGGACTCGGCCTGTCACTGGATCGAACTCGGGAACCTCCGTTCTCGAGCCCGGTGCTGATCTCACTGTGCCACCAGCTGACCTTTACACAATGTAACCAGTGCGTGAAAGATATTAAAGTGGAAAAGCCTTGCACAGAGACGATCCCACTCTCTCGGCCTCAGAAGTCAGGATCCAGTGGCACGAAGAATCGTTACGTCTGGCAGCTTCCTTGGCTGCATTGGATGGCTGCATCTTCTTAAGTGCTCTGCTGTGCCCTACGTATTCCATAGTGAGCTGCTGCAATGCCTTCTCAGCCGTTAAACCCCTGGGGTGATTAAATTCACTCTGAATTCTGAGAAGGAGAAGCTAAAGTCAGATGTATCAGTATTACAGTGGAGTAAAGGGAATTATAGAGGCATGAGAGAGGAGTTGGTCAGAATTGATTGGAAAAAAACATTGGCAGGGATGATGGCACAGCAGCAATGGCTGGAATTTCTGGAAGCAATTCGGAAGGCACAGGATATTTACACCTCAAAGAGGAAGAAGTATTCTAAAGGAATGATGACACAACCAAGTCTAACAAGAGAAGTCAAAGCTAACATAAAAGCCAAAGAGATGGCACATAATAGAGCAAAAATTAATGGGAAGTTAGAGGATTAGGAAGCTTTTAAAAACCAACAGAAGGCAACTAAAAAAAAGTCTTTAAGAAGGTAAAGATGGAATATGAAAGTAAGTTAACCCATGATATTAAAGAGGATACCAAAAGGTTCTTCAGATGCATAAAGTGTAAAAGAAAGGGGAGACAGTGCTCGAGAGGTAGTAATGGGGGACAAGGAAATGGTGGACAAACTGAATGTGTTTTGTATCAGTCTTCACTGTGGAAGACAATAACAGTAAGGTGGATGTTCCAAGTGTCAGGGGTCACCAAGTATGTGAAGTTACCATAATTAAAGAGAAGGTTCTTGTGAAACTGAAAGGTCTGAAGGTAGAAAAGTTGTCTGGACCAAGTGGTGTACATCCCCAAGGTTCTAAAAGAGGTGGATGAAGAGATTGTGAAGGTATTTGGGCTTTTTGTGTCATCTGCAAACTTGCTCTTCATACCTTGTGCTTTTTTTTTGTCCAAATCTTTGATATAAATAATGAATAACAAAGCTCTAAACACTGAGCCCTGCGGCACACCATTAGTCAATGGTCCCCATTCCAAGAAACAGCCTTCAACCACCGGTCTTGGTTTCCTATTTCCGAGCCAATTTTGAATCTACCTGACTAACTCTCCCTGGATTCCATGGGACCTGATCTAGACATTGTCAAGGACCTTGTAAAGTCCAGATAGACAACGTCCACTGCCTTTCCCTCTTCTAACCTTTCGGTTACCTCTCTAAAAATCTCTAAAAGATCTGTCACATGTGAGTTCCCACAAACTCACTCCATGCTTACTCCTCCTCATCAGACTCTTCTATTCAAATGCTGGTAGATCCTGCACCTCAGAATTCTCTTAGTAACATCTCCAGTACTGATGTCAGGCTGACCAGCCTGTAGATCCCTGGCTTGTCCTTGCTACCCCTTTGAAACAGTGGAATAACATCTTCTGGTCTCTAGGAACATCACCAGTGCCTAGTGATGAAACAAATATCTCCACAAGGGATCAGCAATTCCATACCTAGCCTCCCACAAAGTCCAGGCATCTACTCAATCCACCTTAGTGCCCTGTAAGGCGATATGTACCTAGGAATTTTCCTTAACCTTAACCTTGCCTGCTGACCCATCTCAAGGTACCATCTTTTTGCTTCCTGATTTACCTCTTAAGTACATTCTTAAACACGAGATTCTGCAGATGCGAGAAATCCAGAGTAACACACTACAAAATGCTGGAGGAACTCTGCAGGTCAGGCAGCATCTATGGAATGGATCTACCAGTGGCTGTTTCAGGCCGAGACCTTTCTTCAGGACTGGAAAGGAAAGAGGAAGACACCAGAATAAAAAGTGAGGGGAAGGGAGGGAGAACTAGCAAGAAGATGATAGCTGCAGGTAAAGGGCTTCAGAAGAAGGAATCCGATAAGAGAGAGGACAGTGGGAGAAAGGGAAGAAGGAGGGACACCAGGAATGGGTGGGGGGATAATAGGCAGGTAAGGAGAAGAGGTAAGAGGCCAGTGTGGGGAATTTTACCAGAAGGAGAAATCAATGTTCATACCATCAGGTTGGAGTTTGATGGAATATGAAGTGTTGCTCCTCATCCGTGAGAGTGACCTCATCATGGCAAAAGAGAAGACAATGGGCTGAATTTACAGAATGGGAATGGGGATAGGAGTTAAAATGGTTCGTCATTTTAAATTATATTCTTAATCTTTTTATAGTCATCAAGGGATTCACTCGCCTCAACCTCCTGAACTCTATTTGTGCTTCCTTCTCTTTCTTGAGCAGAGCCTCAATATTTCTCAGAAGACCATAAAGCATCAGCCTAGCTTCCCTAAACTTGTACATCTTTCTCCCAACATGGAGACACATGAAGACGGTAGACACTGGAATCTAGAGGAACAAAATTGGCTGGAGGAACTTAGCGGGCCAAGCAGCATCAGTGGGAAAGGAATTTGGGGTTGAAATACTGCATCAGGACCTCCCACAGATGCTGCTTGACCTACGGTGTTCCTCCAACAGATTGCATGTTGCTCCTTTCTACAATATACTATCCTTCCTGGTAATTTAATCCTCAATGTACAATCTATTTTCCTCCAAAACACAGCAAATAAACCACCCACTAACCCACCTGCTTGCGACACGAAAGCCTTACCCCTCAAAACACAAAACAAAACCCAAGGCATTCTACAAGTATGTGAAGAGCAAGAAGGTAAGACGTGAAAGAATAGGACCTATCAAGTGTGACTGGGAAAGTGTGTATGGAACTGAAGGAAATAGCAGAGGTACTTAATGAATACTTCAGTATTCACTATGGAAAAGGATCTTGGTGATTATAGCAATGACTTTCAGCAGACTGAAAAGCTTGAGCATGTAGATATTAAGAAAGAGGATGTGCTGGAGCTTTTGGAAAGCATCAAGTTGGATAAGTCACCGGGACCAGTTGAGATGTACCCCAGGCTACTGTGGGAGGTGAGGGAGGAGATTGCTGAGCCTCTGGCGAAGATCTTTGCATCATCAATGGGACAGGAGAGGTTACGGAGGATTGGAGGGTTGCGGATGTTGTTCCTTTATTCGAGAAAGGGAGTATTGATGGCCCAGGAAATTATAGACCAGTGAGTCTTACCTCAGTGGTTGGTAAGTTGATGGAGAAGATCCTGAGAGGCAGGATTTATGAACATTTGGAGAGGTATAATATGATTAGGAGTAGTCAGCAATGCTTTGTCAAGGGCAGGCCGTGCCTCACGAGCCTGATTGAAATTTTTGAGGATGTGACTAAACACATTGATGACGGAAGAGCAGTAGATGTAGTGTATATGGATTTCAGCAAGGCATTTGATAAGGTACCCCATGCAAGGCTTATTTAGAAAGTAAGGAGGCATGGGATCCAAGGGGACATTGCTTTGTGGATCCAGAACTAGCTTGCTCACAGAAGGCAAAGGGTGGTTGTGGACTGGTTATATCCTGCATGGAGGTCGGTCACCACTGGGGTGCCTCAGGGATCTGTTCTGGGAGCCTTACTCTTCATGATTTTTATAAATGACCTGGATGAGGAAGTGGAAGGATGAGTTAGTAAGTTTGCTGATGACACAAAGGTTGGAGGTTTTGTGGATAGTGTGGAAGGCTGTCAGAGGTTACCGCGGAACATTAATAGAATGGAAAACTGGGCTGAGAAGTAGCAGATGAAGTTCAACCCAGTTCAACCCGTTTACGATTTATGTCAACGATTTAGATTGAGAATTGAGGCATTGAGAATAACATCAGCAAATTTGCTGATGATACTAAGCTGGGTGGCAGTGTGACATGTGATGAGGATGTTGGGAGAATTCAGGGTGACTTGGATAGGCTGGGTGATTGGGCAGATAACGTTTAATGTGAATAAGTGTGAGGTTATCCACCTCGGGAGTAAGAACAGGAAGGCAGATTATTATCTGAACGGTGTAGAGTTAGGTAAGGGAGAAATACAAAGAGATCTAGGAGTCCTTGTTCATCAGTCACTGAAGGTGAATGAGCAAGTGCAGCAGGCAATGAAGAAGGCTAATGGAATGTTGGTCTTTATTACAAAGGGAATTGAGTACAAGAGCAAGGAAATCCTCTTGCATTTGTACAGAGCCCTGGTGAGACCACACCTGGAGTATTGTGTACAGTTTTGGTCTCCAGGGTTAAGGAAGGACATCCTGGCTGTAGAGGAAGTGCAGCGTAGATTCACGAGGTTAATTCCTGGGATGTCTGGACTGTCTTACGCAGAGAGGTTGGAGAGACTGGGCTTGTACACGCTGGAATTAAGGAGATTGAGAGGGGATCTGATTGAAACATATAAGATTATTAAGGGATTGGACAAGATAGAGGCAGGAAATATGTTCCAGATGCTGGGAGAGTCCAGTACCAGAGGGCATGGTTTGAGAATAAGGGGTAGGTCATTTAGGACAGAGTTAAGGAGAAACTTCTTCTCCCAGAGAGTTGTGGGGGTCTGGAATGCACTGCCTCAGAAGGTAGTGGAGGCCTGTTCTCTGGATGCTTTCAAGAAGGAGCTAGATAGGTATCTTATGGATAGGGGAATCAAGGGATATGGGGACAAGACAGGAACCGGGTATTGATAGTAGATGATCAGCCATGATCTCAAAATGGCGGTGCAGGCTCGAAGGGCCGAATGGTCTACTTCTGCACCTATTGTCTATTGTCTATAAGTGTGAAGTGGTTCATTTTGGTAGGTCAAATATGATGGCAGAATATAGTATTAATGGTAAGACTCTGGCAGTGTGAAGGATCAGAGGGATCTTGGGGTCCAAGTCCATAGGACGCTCAAAGCAGCTGCCCAGGTTGACTCTGTGGTTTAGAAAGTGTATGGTGTATTGGCCTTCATCAATCACGGAATTGAATTTAGGAGCCGAGAGGTAATGTTGCAGCTATATAGGGCCCTGGTCAGATCCCACTTGGAGTTGTGCTCAGTTCTGGTTGCCTCACTACAGGAAGGATGTGGAAGCCATAGAAAGGGTGCAGAGGAGATTTATAAGGATGTTGCCTAGATTGGGGAGCATGCCTTATAAGAATAGGTTGAGTGAACTTGGCCTTGGAGTGACAGAGGATGAGAGGTGACCTGATAGAGGGGTATAAGATGATGAGAGGCATTGATCATGTGGATAGTCAGAGGCTTTTTCCCAGGGCTGAAATGGTTGCCACAAGAGGACACAGGTTTCAGGTGCTGGGGAGTAGGTACAGAGGAGATGTCAAGGGTAAGTTTTTTTTACTCAGAGAGTGGTGAGTGCGTGGAATGAGCTGCTGGCAACGGTGGTGGAGGCAGATATGATAGGGTCTTTTAAGAGACTTTTAGATAGGTACATTGAGCTTAGTGAAATAGAGGGCTATAGGTAAGCCTAGTAATTTCTAAGGTGGGGACATGTTCGGTACAATTTTGTGGGCCGAAGGGCCTGTATTGTGCTGTAGGTTTTCTATGTTTCTAACTAATCACAATGCAGTTCAAGATTCAGAGTTGTTTAATATCATTTCCAGTACACAAATGTAAAGGAGAACAAAATATCGTTATTCTGGTTCTGATGCAGGACCAAAATATACAACAAGATAAAGAACACAACAATAATAAAAAACTACAATAAATACATAACATAGCTTATTTTACATAGACATAAAGTGACATTAGATATAGGAGTGTCTGTACATAAGGTATCTCCAACAGGAAATAATAAGTAGTGGTGGTTGGAGGTCTGCAGGGATGGGTTAGTGAGTGGAGGTATTGATCAGTCTTAACTGCTTGGGAAAGGAACTGTTTTTGAGTCTGGTGGCCCTGGCATGGATGCTACACAGGCTCTTCCTTGATGGGAATGGGACAAATAGTCCATGAGCAAGATGTGTGGAACCTTTCATGATATTGCATGGTATTGAGACCTGTCTGTATACATTACCTTGATGGTGTGTAGGCTGCTGCCAGTGACGTGTTGGGCAGTTTTGACTACCCGTTGTAGAATCTTCCTACCTGCCACAGTGCAGTTTCCATACCAGGCAGTGATGCAGCATGTTAGGATGCTCTCTACTGCACATCTATAGAAAGTCATGAGTATTGATGTGCATAGTCCAGCTCTCTTCTACCTCCTTGGAAAGCAGAGGCATTAGTGAACTTTTTTGACTGTGTTCTGGAACCTTGAGAGGTTGTGTGAGATGAGCACTCCTGGAAGTTGGAAACTGCTTACAATTTCCGCTGCTGTGCTGTCGATATAGAGGGGTGTGAGTATTGTGAGTTCTCTTGGTCGATAACCATCTCCTTTGTCATTCTGACTTTGAGGAAGAGGTTATTTGCCTGGCACCAGGCCTCGAGCTGTTTCACCTTCTTGCTGTAGGCTACCTCATTGTTGGTGATGGGCTCCCCCAGTGTCATGTCATTGGCGAACTTATCAAGGTGTTTGGCCATGGATCATATGTTTGCTCCTCATAATACAAAACTCCTTAGCTAACAGTCATAAATGCTTTGTTGAACTGGTTTTTGGGACAGGGAGCTGCAGAGGTATTGCTTCATCTTCTCTGCGCAGTGTCTTTGGGTGGTGCGGTAGAGTAGCAGTCAATGTAACACTATCACAGTGCCAGTGACTGAACCAACACTCACCCGGCAAATAACTTCTCCCTTCCCACCTTGTCCTACAATAAACAGCTCAACTTCAGGTTTATTGCCATTCAGCTGTACATGTGTACCATCATATGAGACCGTGTTCCCCTGGACTAAGGTACACAAGAGTACATATAATTCACACACAACACATAAAGTAATACTACTACAAATAAATTAACAAATAGTAAGGTGCGTATATGATAAACTTTGAAAAGTGAAAAGTACAACGCTACTGGTGCCTCATATGTGATGAGACCTGGGTGGCAGAAAGGGCTTATGGTCTGGGGGATAAAGCTGTTTCCCATCCTAACAGTTCTTGTACCAATGCTATGGTACCTCCTGCCTGATGGTAGGGATTAAAGTGATTGTTGACAGATGGGAGGGATGATTGACAATGCTATGGACCCTGCATATTCAGTGTCCCTGATAAATAGCTCTAATGGGTGGAACACAAGAAATAGGAGCAGGAGTAGGCCATTTGGCCCATCGAGCCTGCCCCACCATTCAATAAGATCATGGCTGATCTGTCTGTAAACTCAGCTCCATCTACCTATCTTTTCCCCATAATCCTTAATTCCCCTACTATGTAAAAATCTATCTAACTGTATCTTAAATATATTTAGTGAAGAAGCCTCAACTGCTTCCCTGGGCAGAGAATTCCACAGATTCACCACTCTGGGGAAAAACAGTTTCTCCTCATCTCCGTCCTAAAGCTTCTCCCCTGAATCTTGAGGCAATGTCCACTAGATCTAATCTCACCTACCAATGGAAACAACTTTCCTACTTCTATCTTATCTATCCCTTTCAAAAGAGAAGAGAGACTCCATTGATTCTCTCAGCCATCTTTGCAATCTTTTGTAGGAACTTGCAGTCAGATGTCTTCCAATTCCCATACCAGACTGTTATGCAGCTGGTCAGGACACTTTCGATGAGAGACGATGAAGAAGAGAAGTCCTTTGCACAGTGATTCTTTCCACACTGTTTCCCCCTCACAACACAATATCTCCCATCCAAACACTCAAATTCTGTCCATATAATCATCCCTTGACATAGAACATAGAACAGTACAGCACAAGAACAGGCCCTCCAGCCTACAATGTTGCGCTGACCCAATTAAATTAGTAATCAAGTGGCCAACTATTGTTTTAGACATTTCAGCCCTGGGAAAAAATACTATCTGTCTATCAGTGCCTCTCATGATCTTATAAACCTCCATCAGATCTCTCCTCAGCCTCTGACACTCATCAAGTTTGTCCAACCTCTCGTTAGCAGTAAATAGCCCCCTCCCCTCAATACACATCCAACCACTTCCCCTGCCAGCTTCACCCTTGGCCAAACTCTGCCCTCATATAAAATCCTGAACCACAAACACTCACTGTCCACAATGATGCCCCTCCAAACAGACTTTCAACCCTGAGCAACCTAAATGAAGTCCTTCTCCACTCACTTCCTCGCCCTTCATTCAAGCCTCACATACTCACTCACAATTCTCCCCCAGCAACACACACAAAATGCTGGAGGAACTCAGCACATCAGGCAGCATCTATGGAAATGAATAAACACTCGATGTTTCAGGCCGAGATCCTTCATCAGGACTGGAAAGGAAGGGGGAAAACATCAGTATAAAAAAAGGTGGGAGGGAGGGGAATGAGGACAAGCTAGAATGTGAAAGGTGAAGCCAGGTGGGTGGGAAATGTAAAGGGCTATGGAGAAGAAGGAATCTGTTAGGATAGGAGGGGAGAATGGGAGAAAGGGAAGGAGGAGTTGCACCAGGAGGAGATGATAGGCAAGTGAGGAGAAGAGGTAAGAAACCAGAGTGGGTAATAGAAGAAGAGGGAAGGGAAAAAATTATTGGAAGGAGAAGTCGATGTTTATGCCATCAGGTTGGAGGCTTCCCAGATGGTGTTGCTTCTCACGCTGAGAGTGGCCTCATCATGGCAGAAGAGGATACCATGGGTTGACAAGTCAGAACAGGAATGTGGATAGGAATTAAAACGGTTTGTCAATGGGAAATTCCGCTTTTGGTGGATGGAGTGGAGGTGCTCAACAAAGCGGTCCCCCAATTTGCGTAGGGTCTCAGCAATGTAGAGGAAGCTGCATCAGGAGCATTGCATACAATAGGCTACCTGACACATTCGCAGGTGAAGTGTTGCCTCACCTGGAGAGACTGTTTGGACTCTGAATGGAGGTAAGGGAGGAGATGAATAGAAAGGCATAGCCTTTCCGTCCCATTGTAAATGCAGTTATTTCAGCTTAAGTCACTGGTTCCAGAACCAAGTGTTTCACTCAAGAACTGAATTTGAAATTCTGCATTGATGTGATCACTTTTTCATTGGGGATTCATTGAGTGATAGCTCATTGCATAACAGCAGATCTGAGGTGTCCTCGCTAAACAGATTGGTCTAAGAAACCATTCCAAATGTACTCAGTGCCTATTCACAAAGCCTATTCTTGCCAGTTTGATTTCTCCAATATACTCATTAGCCACTTTATTACGTACCTCCTGTACATCTGCTTATTAATGCAAATGTGGCAGCAACTCAGTTCAAATTTCAAAGTCAATCTATTACCAAACTACATACAGTATATGTCACTATATACAACCCTGAGATTCATTTTCTTGTGGCCATTCACAGTGAGTACAAAGAAGCACAGTAGAAAGATGTAACTCAACAAGATGAATAAACATCAATACACAATAGGCAACAAATACAAAAAAAGAAAATAATAATAATACATAATTAAGCAATAAATATCAAGAACATGAAATGTAGAGTCCTTGAAAGTGAGTCCATGGGCTGTGGGAACACTTCAGTGATGGTGTGAGTGAAGTTATCCCCTCTGGTTCAAGAGCCTGATGGTTGAGGGGTAATAGCTGTTCCTGAACCTGGTGTTAGGGGTCCTGAGGCTCCAGTGCCATTGTCCTGCCGGCAACAGCAAAAACAGTGCATGGCCTGGTTGGTGGCATTCCTTGATGATAAATGCTGCTTTCCTGCGACAGCCCTCCTTATAGATGTGGGGAGGGCTCTACACATGATGGACTGGGCCGTATCCACTACTTTTTGGAGGCTTGTCTGTCTAAGGGCATTGGTTGCATTCAGGCTGTGATGCAACCAATCAATAATCTCTCCACTGCACATCTATAGAAGTTTCTCCAAGTTTAAGATGACATACCAAATCTTCACAAACTTCTAAGAAAGTAGGGGCGCTTCCATGCCATGTAAAAGCATGCAGTCATGGTCAAAAGGTTCAGTTGTTGTTCAGCCCAAACATCAGAATGGGGAAGAAATGACTTTGATCATGGAATGATTGTTGGTGCCAAACGGAATTGTTCAACTGTCTCAGAAACTGCTTATCTGCTGGGATTTTCACAGACAACAGTCTAGAGACTGTAGCTACTATTCTAGTAGGCATGTATTCTACTCTCACTAGTGACCCTGTACACTTACTATTCTGTCTCTCTCTATCAGCACAAATTTGACGTCTTCACCTTCTGAGCCATTATCATACCTCAAAACTGGTGTAATCTCATTATTTATTAACACCTTTACCCATTTACCTGCCTTTAAAAGTTGAATATCCAGCAATAAATTGATAAAGGTGTACATGATAAGAGACGAGCTGTAGATTGAGTGGACAGCCAGATACATTTTCTCAGGATGGCAATGGCTGAAGCCAGGGTGCATATTTTGAGGTAATTGGAGGAAAGTATAGGGATTGGGGGTATCAGAAGTAGATTTTTCTTACATAGGTCCATAGAGCACACTGCCAAGGGCGGTGGAGAGGCAGATGCATTAGAGACATTTATGACAGATGAATGGAGGGCTATGTAGGAGCGAAGGGTTAGATTGATTTCAGAGGAAGTTAAAAGGCCAGCACATAGTTGTGGGTTGAAGGCCCTGTACTGTGCAATAATGTTCCATGTTCTGCATCCTCTAATGTTTACTTTCCAGTTTTCATCACGTTGAAACTATACCTCTGTGCTGGTCATCAGAATATCCCCACTTATTTCTCTTTCTACCATCAACTTATCTCTCATTAGGAATAGTCTGTGCATTCAAGTAAACAACCTTTCCCAATTCTGACTCAGTTTGCTGGTGCAGTCACAGACATGAACATCAGCTCTCGATATACTCTGGTTATGAAACTTGAACTGTTAACACTACCTCTTTGTTCAAGAAAGCACAGCAGCATCTGAGGAGACTGAGATGAGAGAGGCTCCCCCCCCCCCCCCACCCCACCATTCTAATCAATTTTTACAGGAGCACCATTGAGAGGGTCCTTTCAGCTCGCATTACCGTTAGCTTTGGGAGTTGCAAGGCAAGTGACCACAAAACCCTAGAAAGGATTAAAAGACTGCTGATAGGATCATCGAGGTTGCTCCTCAACCATTGAAGATATTTATCAGGAGCACTGGGTACATAGGACCGTTAGCATTGTCAGTAACCCCTCCCATCCATCTCCAAACTCTTTGATCCCCTATCACCAGGCAGTAGGTGCCATAGCATTAGGACAAGAACTGTTAGGATGGCAAGCAGCTTCTTCCCCCGGCGAAGACGACTGAACTGCCTGCCACCATCCAGGTCTCATCACGATTGAAGCACCTGTAGCATTATACAGTTTACATCTTAACTTATAAAATACATGCACCTTATTGGTTGTTAATTTATTTGTGGTAATTTTACAAGATCTGTGGCATTTAAGTCTGGTGGTCCAGGTCTGTAAAAGAAAACCAGGTATGACTTGTGGAGGGCTATTTCAAGGGGTAAGAAACAATTCCAGGAGAGGTTGGAGAAGACATCGGATGCACATCAACTCCAGCGGGGTTTGTGGGATATTACTTCCTACAAAGCAAAACCCAACATTGTGAATGACAGTGATGATTCAGATGAGTTCAATGCCCTTTATGCTCACTTCGAAAAGGCAAATAAAACCACAGCTGTGAGGGCCCTGGAGGATCCGATGACCCTGTGATGTCTGTTTCAGAGGACAATGTCAGGCTGTCTCTCAGGAGGATGAACCCTCACAAGACAGCAGGGCCCGATGGAGTACTTGGTAAGGCTCTGAAAACCTGTGCCAATCATCTGACGGGAATATTCAAAGTCATTTTCAATATTTTACTGCTACAGTTGGAAGTTCCCACCTGTTTCTAAAGGGCAACAATCATACTAGTGCCCAAGAAGAGCAGAGTGAGCTGCCTTAATGACCATCATCCAGTAGCACTCACATTTACAGTAATGAAATACTTTGAGAGGTTGGTCGTGGCCAGAATCAACACCTGAAACCTGGACCCACTACAATTTTCCAATCGCAACAATAGGTCTACAGCAGACGCAATCTCAGTGGCTTTCCACACAGCCTTGGATCACCCGGACAAAACAAATACCAGTGTTAGGATGCTGTTTATTGACTATAGCTCTGCATTTAACGCCATCTGCAGTGATGATGGAACAGTTACAGAACCTACAGGCCTTTTTACCTCCCTCTGTAACTGGATCCTCAACTTCCTAACCAGAAGTTAGGAAATGGAAATAACATCTCCACCTCACTAGCAATTAGACTGGCGTTCAACAGGGATGTGTGCTTAGCCCACTGCACTACACTCCATAAATTTAGACGATATGAGATAGGAGCAGAATTAGGCCATTCAGCGCATTGAGTCTGCTCAGACATTGCTAATCCTGGATCCCACTCAACACCATATATCTACCTTTTTGCCATATCCTTTGATGCTCTGACCAATCAGGAATCTATGAACTTCTGCCTTGAATATACCCACAGACTTGGCATCTACCGCGGTCTGTGGTAGAGCATTCCACAGATTGACTATTTTCTGGCTAAAAAAACTCCTCCTTACCTCCAGTGTCCCTGGTAACGACACCTACAAGAAGCGCATCCAGCTGCAGCTCCTAACAAACCGCGTTAGGGAACTGGAGCAGGAGCTGGATCGCCTCCGGATCATTCGGGAGAATGAGGTGTTAATAGATAGTTGTTTCAGGAGGTAGATACGCCAAAGGAGCAGGGCACAGGTAATTGGATTACCGTCAGGCGAGGGAAGGGGGAAGGGCAGGCAGAGCAGGGTTCCCCTGTGGCCATTCCCCTCAACAAGTATACCGATTTGGATACTGTTGGGGGGATGACCTACTTGGGACAAGCTGCTGCAGCCGGATCTCTGGCACTAAGTCTGGTTCTGCAGTGCAGAAGGGAGGGTGGAAGAAGAGGAGAGCGGTAGTGATAGGGGACTCGATAGAGGTACAGACAGGAGGTTCTGTGGTCGTGACAGAGACTCCCGGATGGTTTGTTGCCTCCCGGGTGCCAGGGTCAGGGATGTCTCTGATCGCATGCACAACATTCTGAAATGGGAGGGTGAGCAGCCAGATGTCAAGGTACACATCGGTACCAATGACGTAGGAAGAAAGAGTGAGGAGGTCCTGAAGAATGAGTATAGAGAGTTTGGTAGGAAGTTAAAAAGTAGGACCTCGAGGGTAGTAATCTCAGGGTTGCTACATGTGCCACGTGACAGTGAGAGTAAGTGTAGGATGCTCTGGAGGATGAACACATGGCTGAGGAACTGGTGTAGGGGGCAGGTTTCAGATTTTTGGATCATTGGGACCTCTTCTGGGGCAGGTGGGACCTGTACAAGAGAGACGGGTTACACCTGAACTACAGGGGGACCAATATCCTTGCAGGAAGATTTGCTAGTGCTATTGGGGAGGGTTTAAACTAGATTTGCAGGGAGATGGGAACCAGAGTGCCAGAACAGGTAGTGCAGTGGGGGTGAAAATAAATGACATTAGAAGTTCATGCAAAGTCAGAAATAGAAGGGTTGTGTGTGGTGGTAATAATCTTCTGAGGTGTGTCTATTTCAAGGCGAGGAGTATTGTGGGGAATGCTGACGAGCTGAGGGTGTGGATAGCACCATAGAACATTACAGCACAGAAACAGGCCTTCTTGGCTGTGCTGAACCATTTTTCTGCCTAGTCCCACTGACCTGCACCTGGACCATATCCCTCCAAACCCCTCTCATCCATGTACCTGTCCAAATTTTTCTTCAATGTTAAAAGTGAGCCCCTAGAAACATGGATTGACACATGGAATTATGACACTGTAGCCATTAGTGAAACTTGGCTACAGGAGGGGCAGGACTGGCAGCTTAATGTTCCAGGGTTCCGATGTTTCAGACGTGATAGAGGCAGAGGGATGAAGGGTGGGGGAGTGGCATTGCTAGACAGGGAAAATGTTACAGCAGTGCTCAGGCAGGACAGATTAGAGGTCTTGTCTACCAAGGCCATATGGGTGGAACTGAGAAACAGGAAAGGTATGACCACATTAATGGGGGTTGCATTATAGACCACCCAATAGTCAGTGAGAATTGGAAGAGCAAATCTGCAGAGAGATAGCAGGCAACTGCAGGAAACATAAAGTTGTGATAGTAGGGGATTTTAATTTTCCACATATTGATTGGGACTCCCATACTGTTAAAGGTCTAGACGTGTTAGAGTTTGTAAAATGTGTTCAGGAAAGTTTTCTAAATCAATACATAGAGGCACCAACTAGACAGGATGCAATATTAGATCCATTAGGAAACGAGTTAGGACAAGTGACGGAAGTGTGTGTAGGGGAACACTTTGGGCCCAGTGATCATAACACCATTAGTTTCAACTTGGTCATGGATAAAGATAGATCTAGTCTTCCGCTTAAGGTACTAAACTGGAATAAGGCCAAATTTGAAGAAATGAGAAAGGATCTAAAAAGTGTGGATTGGGACAGGTTGTTCTCTGGCAAGGATGTGATTGGTAAGTGGGAGGCCTTCAAAGGAGAAATTTTGAGAATGCAGAGTTTGTATGTTCCTGTCAGGGTTAAAGGCTAAGTGAATAAGAATAAGGAACCTTGGTTTTCGAGGGATATTGGAAATCTGATAAAGAAGAGAGAGAGATGTATGACAGGTATAGGCAACAAGGAGCAAATAAGGTGCTTGAGTATAAAAAGTGCAAGAAAATGAGGTTGCTTTGGCACTCAAGGTGAAGGATATTCCTAAGAGCTTCTACAGGTACATTAAGAGCAAAAGGTAGTAAGGGATAAAATTGGTCCTCTTAAAGATCAGAGTGTTGGGCTATGTATGGAACCAAAAGAAATGGGGGAGATCTTTAATGTTTTTTTGCATCTGTATTTACTAAGGAAACTGGAATGGAGTCTATGGAAACAAGGCGAACAAGTAGTGAGGTCATGGAACCTATACAGATTAAAGAGGAGAAAGTGTTTGCTATCTTGAAGCAGATCAGAGTAGATAAATCCCCAGGACCTGATAGAGTATTCCCTCGGACCTTGAAGGAGACTAGTGTTGAAATTGCAGGGGCCCTGGCAGATATATTTAAAATGTCGGTATCTACAGGTGAGGTGCCAGAGGATTGGAGGATAGCTCATGTTGTTCCGTTGTTTAAAAAAGGCTCTAAAAGTAATCCAGGAAATTATAGGCCGGTAAGTTTGACGTTGCTAGTAGGTAAATTTTTGGAAGGAGTACTAAGAGATAGGATCTACAAGTATTTGGATAGACAGGGACTTATTAGGGAGAGTCAACATGGCTTTGTGCATGGTAGGTCATGTTTAACCAATCTATTAGAGTTTTTGGAGGAGGTTACCAGGAAAGTGGATGAAAGGAAGGCAGTGGATGTTGTCTCCATGGACTTCAGTAAGGCCTTCTACCAAGTCCCGCATGGGAAGTTAGTTCGGAAGATTCAGTTGCTAGGTATACAGGATAAGGTAGTAAATTGGATTAGGCATTGGCTCAATGGGAGAAGCCAGAGAGTGGTAGTGGAGGGAGTGTGGAATGAGCTGCCAGATGAAGTGGTGAATGCGGGCTCACTTTTGACATTTAAGAAGAACTTGGACAGGTATCTGGATGAGAGGGGTTTGGAGGGATATGACTCAGGTGCAGGTCAGTGGGACTAGGCAGAAAAATGGTTCAACACAGCTAAGAAGGGCCAAAAGGCCTGTTTCTGTGCTGTAATGTTCTATGGTTCTATGGTTCTAAGGGTGTGTCATCTTTTCTTTAGAATACTTCTTCCTCTTTGGGATGTATGTATCCTGTACCTTCAGAATTGCTTCCAGAAATTCCAGCCATTGCTGCTCTGCTGTCATCGCTGCCAGTGTTCTTCTTCATTTAATTCTGACCAACTCCTCTTTCATGCCTCTGTAATACTGGAACAACATACACAAAATGCTGGAGGAACTCAGTAGACCAGGCTGAATCTATGGAAAACAATACAGTCCTTCAGGAGTCCTTATTTTTCTAAACTCCATGAAATGCAGGCCCAAATGGTATAGCCTCTCAAGATAGGGCAAGCACCTCATAAGACCATAAGACATAGGAGCAAAATTAGTCCATTCGGCCCATTGAGACTGTCCTGTCATTCCATCACGACTGATTTATTATCGTTCAACCCCATTCTCCGGGTTGTTCCTGTAACTTATGACACCTTGACTAATCAAGAAACTACACTTTAAATATATTCATTGACTTGGCCTCCACAACTGTATGTGGCAATGAATTCTACAGATTCACTATCCCCTAACCAGAGTAATTCATTCTCATCTTTGTTTAAAGGGATGTCCTTGTATTCTGAGGTTGTGCCCTCTGTTGGAAACATTCTCTCCATGTCCACTCTATATAGGCCTTTCAATATTCGATAGGTTTCAATGAGATTCTCCCTTCATCCTTCTGAACTCCAGTTAGGACAGACCCAGAGCATCACACCCTCCTCATGTGTAACCACTTTCATTCCCAGCATCATTCTCGTCAACCTTCTCTGGCCGTCTCGAATCCCAGGAATTAGCCTTTTGAACTTTTGGACTGCCTCCAATGCTACTATATCCAAAGGCACCAAGGCAAGTTTTCCAAATCTGACTTCATCATACCCTGTTACAACCGTAACAACATCTGTCTATTCTTAAACTACAACCCCTTCACAATAAAGGTCAACATGCTCTTGTCATCTTAATTATTTCCTGCAACTGGTTGCTAATGATTTGTGATTCATATATTCAAAAACCTCAACCCCTTTGAACTTCATTTATCAACATAATAATCCAGCATTTGATTTCTCTTACCAAAATGCATGAACTCACACTTGCCTGCATTAAACTCCATTTACAACACCTCTACTTTCTAAGTGGCTGGAGAGCTGGACTATGCAGGTGTAACTCATTTCAGGAAGCATCGTAACAAGCTGCATCGCTGCAGTCTGGAAAATACATTGCGGTGGGCAGGAAGGCACTACAACAGGTAGTCAGTACTGTGCCACACATCACTGGTACCAAAGTACCCTCCATTAAGGACATATATCCAGAAACGTGCTGGTAAAGAGCCAGTAACATCATGAAGGATCTCACCTACCCTGCTCACAGACTGTTTATCCCACTCCCATTGGGAAGGAGGCTACATGGCATCCATGATGGGACCTCCAGACTCAAAAGTAGTTACCTTCCCCATGCAATAAGACTGATCAACACCTCCACTCACTAACACCACCCCCCCCAGAACAACCTCCATCACCACAACTTTCATCATTTCCTGGTCAGAGTCACCTGTGTACAGACATTCCTGTGCCAAGCACCACTATACGAACATACAATCAGTCTATGTATATAACCTATCTTGTCTATTTATATTTTTTTATGTTTGTTATTATTATTGTGTTCTTTATCTTAGTGTTTTTGTGCTGCATTGGAGCCAGAGTAATAATTTTTTCGATCTCCTTTATATTTGTGTACTGGAAATGACATTAAGCAATCATTAATTTGTCCGTGTTTTTGTCCAAATCATTCAATCCATCAGTATTCTTTAGCAGGAGTGCAGTATCCTAATCACAACATGCCCTTCTGCCTATTTCTAAATCAGTAGCAAAACTGGATCTTACATTTGTTCCATCCTCTGGATTGTTAATGTAAATACTAAAGAAACTGAAGCCAAGAACTTATCCCCAGGGTACTCCACCACTTGCAGCTTTCCAGTCTGAAAGAGAGTCCAACACTTTGCTTGCTATGTATCAGTTTTCAATCCATACCAACACATTTCCTCCAATAACTTGGCTCCTAATTTCTGCAATTTTTATAGCAGCTTGTTGAGTGCCTTTTGGAAACTCAAATGCACTATATTTTATTTGATTTATTTAGAGATACAGTGCTGAATAAGCCCTTCTGGCAGTTCGAGATACACCACCCAGCAACCCTCAATGACCCTAATTTAACTCTTAACTCTACAGGACAATTTACAATAACCAATTAACCTACTAGCGGTACATCTTTGTTCTGTGGGAGGAAACCAGAGCACTTGGAGAAAACCCACACATTCCAACAGAAAGGCGTACAGAAACTCTTTGGAGAGGATACCGGGATGGAACTCTGACGCCCCAAGCTGTAATTGTGACATGCTAACCACTACATTACTGTGGCACCTGACGAATCTCTACACATTTCTTTCATTCTATGACTGAAGGATTCCACTTACAAAAATTTACTAAGATCTGAAATATCAGAACAACAGAACTTTTTTGACAGTTTTGTCTTCTTTTACACATTGGCTATTTGTCTATCTTTATTTTTATATAGATTTCCCTCAAATTCTATTCTGTTTCCTTATTTTCTTGTAAATGTCTGCACAAAAATGAGTCTCAAAGTGATGTATGGTGGCACACACTCAGTGGCCAATTTATTAGGTACACCTGCTCAATATCTAACCAGTCAATCATATGGTAGCAACTCAATGCATATAAGCATGCAGACATGGTCAAGAGATTCAGTTGTTGTTCAGACTAAATATCAGAATGGGGAAGAAATGTGACTTGACCATGGAATGATTGTTGGTGTCAGATGGGATGGTTTAAGTATCTCAGAAACTGCTGATCTCCTGGGATTTTTGAGCACAAGAATCTCTAGAGTTTAAAGAGAATGGTATGAAAAACAAAAACAAAAAATCCAGTGGGCAGTTCTGTGGGCAAAAATGCTTTGTAAATGAGAGGGGTCAGAGAAGAATGGCCACACAGGTTCAAGCTGACAGGAAGACAACAGTAACTCAAATAATTACGTGCTACAACAGTAGTGTGCAGAAGAGCATCTCTGAATGGACATGTTGAACCTTGAAGTAGATGGGCTACAGCAACAGAAGACCACAAACATACACTCAGTGGCCACTTTATTAGGTGCAGGAGGTACCTCATAAGGTGGGCACTGAATGTATTTTGGCAACTAATCTTTACTCTTATGCATTTTTACATCTCCTTCTACTTGCCCTCTTGTTCTTTGGTAATGAATGAGTTCTAAATGGCATTTTTAACCTGGCACAGACCATCACAAGCAGTTTGTTTTTAAGCATTATTTTCCTCTGTTTCTCCTTAGTGAGCCAGGGAGCTCTCAACTTGTTTGTTCTTTTTTGGTTCCTCGGGAATTTGCCTCCACATACCTGAACCGTCTCTTCATTAGAGGCAGCTCACCATTAAGTAACAGGATTGCCTACAAAACTCTAGTTCTAATTTAATTGGGACAGATCCTGATTCCATTGAAGGTGGCCTGATTCCAGTTAACTATTCAAGCTACACATACAAAATGCTGGAGGAACTCAGCAGGTCAGGCAGCATCTATGGAAGTGAATATATGATTTTTTCCCTCTCCCTCCCCTCTTCTATTTCCCACTCTGACCTCTCACTTATCTGCATATCACCTCCCCTTGGGTCCCCTCCTCCTTCTCTTTCTCTTACAGTCCATTCTCCTCTCCTATGCGATTCCTTCCTCTCCAGTC